>NC_084795.1:116142040-117342040 GCF_963169125.1 Humulus lupulus | reverse complement strand
AAGAGGTGAGAAGAAGAGTGCTAGGGAGCACGAAGCTCAGATAGTGGTACCTCCATTTATTGGAGCGAGCAAGAAGAAAAGCTGGAAGACTTATCCAATATGCACTCGGTGCAAGAGGCATCATCTGGGAGAATGCCGAGCAAAGGCATGTTTTTCAAGCAAAATGTTTGGACATCGTAAGAAGGATTGCCCAATGCTAAAGAAGGATGAGCAAAAGAGGATAGATAGCTCGACTTCGGCTCAAGTGTTTATTCCGAGGCAGTTAGAGTCTGAGACTGAGACTAGTTCCTCAGGGGTGGCAGGTCAGTTTCCTAGTTCTGATTTTTTAAGTTATGCTGGCTGGTTTTGGTGCCATGTTGTTCCTTTGTTTGTTGCATATAGAGAAGCATAAAGATAATATGCAGAGCACATGGTTATGTTATGATGGGAAAAAGGTAATACTGTATTGATGACTTAAGAGATGAGTAAGGTTATAATAAAAAAGACTCATCAGTGATTATGATAAAGCTAGTTAGGACAGGCTTAGGTATAATTTGGGATATGGATTGGTTAAGTAAGTATGGGGCAATGTTAAATGGCAAGGAAATGACGGTAACTTTTGGGCTGGAGAGTGGGAAGTCTTGTGATAGTTGGCAGGATGTATGGATTCTGTATGCTTATGACATCTGTAGTGAAAGCTAGAGTTTTATGGCGGAGAAATGCATGGAAATCTTAGCTAGCGTGGTGGATACCACTTAGATTGTGCCAGTGGAGTCAAAATGGACTAGATTAGTCTGTGATTTTCTGGATGTGCTTCCAGGGGATTCGCCAGGGTTTCCTTTATGTGAAGAGATAAAATGGTAAATAGTTTGTGCCAGGAATGGAAACAGATTTTAGAGCACCGTTTTGAATGGCTCAGCGAAGTTGTAAGAATTAAAGGTTCAGCTAGTGAGTAAGATGGTATTCTCTAAGGTGGATCTTGGATCTGGTTAGTACCAGCTAGAGATCAGGGAGAAGGATATGCAAAAGATTGTTTGTAGCAGATAAGAGCACTGGGAGTGCTGAGTAGGTTTTACGAATTTGTTTGATGCCAAGTGTTTGTGAATCAGATGAATAGAGCATTCAAAGGTTTATTTGAATGTGATTTGTGATCGTCTTGGACGATAGTATCCTAATGTTTTCCCTATGAATATTTGCAAAGGTAAAGGAACACCTTAAGGGTAGGAGTTTCCTTGGATGGGCAGGACATTACATGTACTTTGTGAAAGAGTTCTGAGTCTTCTTGTAGATCAGAATCAGTTAGTAGGGGGTTATGACACCTTAGTAGCAGGAGAGATGACTGCTTATGCATCATGTTGGTTAAAGGATCTGACCAGAACTGGAGTAGAGTATCTGGTGGGTCAGGTGGCCAGTTTATGTTTGAGGTTATCATTTCGAAAAGGATCAAAAGGAAAGATGATTAAGTGAACCACAGATAAGAAGGATTAAGTGGAATGTCTTAGCTTAATTAGCTAAGGGTTTTGCAATTTCAGGCATGTGTTTATTGAGGTATAACGATCGGATTCAGGATCCGATGGACACTGAAGTTAATTGGGAGATTCTGGATGAATCTCATGCTACTCTCTTATTTTCTTCATGCAGGCATCATGGAAATGTAACAGGATATGAAAGCTTTATAATGGTGGCCTGAGATGGAGAGGGATGTAATGGAATATATGGTAAAGTTCTTAACATGTTAGCAGGTCAAGACAGAGTATTGGAAGTCAGCAGGGCCATTACAGCCTTTGAGTATTCTACAGTGGGAATAAGGAAGCATCGCGATGGGTTTCCTGGTGGGATTGCCCAGGTTAGTGGGTTAGCGTGAATTGGTTTAGGTCATTGTGGACCAATGTTTTAAGTGAGTTTATTTTTGTCAGCAAGGATGAATAATACAGCTAATAAGTATTCAGATCTCTATGTGAGAGAGAGATAGTGCGCCTTCATGGAAATTCAAGGTCAATCTTATCAGATGAAGACTCTATTGTTACTTGCAGGTTTATGAAGGGTTAAGAAAGGCATAAGTATATAGGTGGAATTCAGTACAGTTTATTATTCTCACACTGATGGTAATTCAGAGAGGGAAAAAGAGAGTTATCCAGTATTGGAAAGATACCTTATGAGATAAGGTATGATAGAGAATGTTTATCCCCAATTCATTGGAATGAGATGGGTGAGATGTTATATCTGGATCCTGAGGTGGTTCAGGGGACCATTGAGACTATTAGAGGTTGGAGCTTCGATGCTCACTTCTCAGAGAAAATGGAAAAGTTTTACTAAATTGAAAAGCAGGAACATAGAGTTCCAGGTAGAAGATTGTATCTTCCTTAAAGTATCACCATGGAAAGGGGTGCGGAGATGAGAGCAAGTTCAGCCTAGAGTAGTACAACAGTTTGAGTCCTGGATAGGACTTGATAGGTTGACTTTGGATCGACCTTATCTTGGCACTGTCAGTTGTACACAGTGTTTTTTGTATTTCCATGCAGAGCACATCAGTTAAAAGAAACTCGTGAGTTGAGTTATGAGAAGCTAGGGATTTGAGGCTAAGATATCCTGTAAAAAATAGCCAGTCTAGATATGAGACAGAAAGAATAAGGTTCTGAGGAACAAAGTTATACCTTGGGATAAGGTATGATGCAGAGACAGTGAGGTCAAGGGAACAACTTGGGAAACTAGAATCAGTTGTGCAGAATTCTCATTCTGGACTATTCATATAAATTTCGAGGACTAAAATTCTGTAAGGAGGGGATAGTTGTAATGCCCAAAATTTCCTAATAAGGTTTAGGGCCTTGATTAGCAGACCGGGAGGGCCATAATTCATTTGTTATGTTATTAAATGATTATATGCATGTTTAGGTGTATTAAATATGCATGTGAACCCATTTCTGAGTAATTGGGTGATTTTCATATTTTGGCCATTTCGGGCATATTTGGTATATATGTGATATGTGTGTGGTGCTTTATTATTATTTGATTATGCTAGGGTTACTCAGCACAAGACAAATGTAGGAGGTAAGCTAGTGGGAAAGTCACAACGAGATTTATGCTTGACTTGGAGTGAGTCAAGGGGTATTTAGAGCATTACCAGATTATTGGGTAATGGGAATTAATATTTCATGATAAATTAGGAGTTAGTAAGATCAGGGGAAATTATGGAGGTTTTGACTATTTTGTCCTCGGGGTGTTTTCGGGACCTCGAGCGTTAGGATTTTGTTGAGACTACTTAAGCTTGAAGTAAGCTTTTAAGAAATAAAAAGAACGTTCTGTACGTTCTCTCTCCCTCAAAGTTCCATTTTCATCTCCCGATCGCATTTTCAAAGGTAACTTGAGTTCTAGGACTCGGATTCAGGCGAGGATCGAGCCATAATGATCCTAGGGAAGATTAGAAGCTTATTAGCCAGAGGATTTAGTTGGAAAAACTCAATCAGAGGTAATTCAAGTTTTAAGTTTTTTAAGTATTTAAGCTTGAATTGGACTTTGTGTTTTGATGAGTTTTTGATAGATTTGTGACTTGGGTTTTGTTGGTTTTGGATCATGGGGATGTTTTGGAACTTTGATTTTTGAGTTTGGAGATGTTTGGATATGTTTTTGGGAGGTTTTAAAAGGTTAAAGTCAGAGAAAAATGGCTAGTCCGAGGTTGGGCCGCGGCCCTATTGTTGGGCGCCTCGGCCCAAACTCGATGAAGCAGGAGGAGTGTGTTGTGAGCTTTGGAGGCCGTGGCACTGGGTGTAGGGTATTGCGGTGCTTGCCCCAGATGCCCCTATTTTGGCTGGGGGCCGCGATTTAGTGAGTTGGGGCCGCGACGCTTAAGTGTATTTATGGCCGAAATGATGTTTTAAGCTTGGGAACTCAAACTTTAGGCCGCATGATCATTTCTACTACCTAGATTAGTGGGGTTTGATGTCTCAGAGGCTAGGTCTTGGTTCTGGGATTGGGTTTAGAACATGAACTCATTGGATCACCATTTTTGGTTGTTACTAGGTTATCACCCGAGGCTTGGAATAAGGATCGTGCTTATGGCTCGTGTATTGGTAACCTGTGCTTGGACCAAAGGTAAGAAAACTGCACCCATATGTGACATGGATGGTTATTCTTGATGCATGTTGGATGTTTAAATGTGAATATTTATAGCATATTGAATGCTTAGTAATCTTGCTCACTTGTATATGGTTATGATTGTGGCATGTGGGACGTTTAAGTGTGATGCATGAGAAACACATGATTAGGGCATGCCATGGATATTGAATATGAGACTGTTCAGAGCTTGAGTCTCTCTGTTTATGCATGATTCCAATTATGCTAGCAATTGTTAAGTAAGCATGTTGAATGCCCTGTATTTGGATATTTGACATACGATACATGTTTGGTAGCATTGCTTACTTGTGCGTGGCACTGACTCATTATTCAGAATTGGCAAAGGCGTCAGTATCAACTGTGAAGCTGTGACTCATTAGTCATGTTCGGCAGGGGTACTAGGCACTAGTTACACAGTGTTGACTCATAGGTCAGGAACGGCCTTAGCGTGTTCAATGCAAGCCAACAAAGATTAGATCTAATCGAATTTTGTATGAGATGACTAAACAAGAGCATTAATACCGGACGGACTTCAATTTCGATGAAAACTAAAAGCGCTTGTGTGATCATGATGATCATCATTTGTATGGATTTGGGTGCTGAGCCCTGTAGTGACTTTCTTATCAGTCACTTAGTATGGTTTACCAGAACCTCAAGTGTTAAATCACTCATATGATTAGGATTGACTTGATAGTCATCCAATCAGGAGGGCAGGATTTCTTATCCTTGATTCCCCAACATTATATGAGATTATTTGCATGCTTGAATTGAGCTATATTTGCTAGGCATGCCAGGTGTGATTTGATATCATGATATGATTGTTCATGAGCATATTGAGTTTTCTTGCTTGGCTTCGGCTCACGGGTGCTATGTGGTGCAGGTAAAGGCAAAAGAAAGCTGGACCATCCTTGAGTTGGAGAGCTTAGGTGACGATGTGTACATATGCAACTACTCGACCGCCACGACCGAGGTTTGTGGGAGAGGAACTAGGGTTAAACCCTGTTTTGCCGCTTAGATCGGCTGGTTGTAAATATTTTCTTGTAATAGACCTTTATATTATATTTCTGGGATCCTAATGTATACAGTAAATGTTTTAGTGAAACGTTACATCTTAACCAAAAATTTAAAATCCCTAAATCGCTAATCATACTTAGTTACACGATTTTGGCCAAATGACTCGATTAGCGAGTTTAGCATTGTTTATAAGGCACACCGTAACGATCCCTGGAGTTTAGGACGTTACAATAAGCGTATAAACAAATCTCGAATGCTTGGAGATCCTTTAATATGTGTTATATCTAAATCACCACGAGCTTCATATCTCTCACGAACTTGTGCTCTGACAGCTATTTGACCTCGAGCTAGCGCTTTGACAACTATCTTACCCTGAGCTAGCGCTTTGATAGCTATCTTATTCTTAGTTCTTGTTAAAGTTAGGACGCCTAACACTAGGTCTGACCATTATGAGTCACGAGCTGTCCACATGGATAACAATCAGATATCCTACCTGGTTATTTTTCCACGTATTTATCTGCCAGCTATACTCGAGCTAAGTGAATGAACTCATGCTAAAATTAGGGTACAACACACTACATACTATTCAATCCTCTATTAATGGTTCATAATCAAAGTAGGAATAAATCACCGTTTAACCTCTTTAATTATTTATTATTTTCTTAAGTACCATTAACACTACTAGCTAAGGTTAATTAATAAACTGATTTATGAATTTTACTCAATAATCTTTCAGTTTCAAAAGCGAACCCTTAAGGTAACCATTATTCAATCCCTCTCAGAAAGGTATAGATTCCATATCTGTATATTATTCCCCAACCACTTATATCAATGAGTTACCAAAACAAAAAATTTCAGCCTGATCATTCTAACAAACCATAATGAGTGAATCAAAGAACTCATATGACATAAACATGAGTTCATGATAACATTAGGATTAAGATCAATTTGTATACGATCATCTTAATGATATATTTAATTATTAAGTATTAATAACATATCGGGTCCCGTTCATGTATAACGACTTTATACAAAGTACTTCCACTAAGATGTCTTGCCACATCACTAATTCGGATCTAGATTACATGTATTCATGATACAAGTGAACCATACTTACAGTATTTAATCCTAATATTCTATATAACTTTGTTTTACTGTGATCTTTTTTAAATTCATTCCCTCCAATCTTAATCCTCTAGTACCAATATAAGATTGTATTCACAATAACGAATTTGGAAATTTTCTGATATTCATATAATACTATTCTAATTATAATAAACAAACTTTATATGCAAAAATTTATTTCAATTATTTATTTCAACATTGTTCAAAACATATGCTTTAAAGGGCACTATTCCCAACAATATGCACAGTATGGGGGGGACCAACTCGCTGCCAGAGAATGCCACATCATATCCATGGTAGTAATTGAGGAAACCGAGAAGCCTCAAGCAATGGTTGTTGTCATGGAGTTAGAAGTACCATGAGTGGCGGTAGATGAGGTCACCCAACAAGAAGAAATTGACCCAAGGATATGTGAAGTCCGATCCAAGCTCCAAGCTTTGGAAAAGCTAGAAGAGGTAATTCTTGACCGAGAAGCAACTTCAAAGGTTGGAAAGAATCTCAGTGCTGGACACAAAACGGATCTGAACGAGTTTTTGAGGAATAATCTCGACGTCTTCCGCTGGTCACATGATGATATGGTAGGAATCAGTCCAAGCATGATCACGCACACACTGAATCTGGACAAATATGTACCTGCCAAACAACAAAATAGAAGGCTATTGGGAATGGAAAGGGGAGAAGATATGGAAGAAGAGGTAGCTCGCCTCCTAAAATGCAGATTCATTAGGAAGACAAAATATTCGACGTGGAGAGCCAATCGTGTCCAATTTCCAAAACCAAACAGAAAGTGCACTACAACAATATTTAGTATATATTACATTAAAGAATAGCATATATTTAGAAGTGATATTATTGGTGTGGGATTAAAAACACACGGAAGACATATTTTGGCGCCTTATGAATAAAACTCAGGCGCCAAAATGAATTTTTTTTTGTGAGTCTCATCTGCCAAATTCCCTAAATCTAAGTAACCCGAAAGATTTCTCTCAGCCTCCATCTCTCACTCACGAAGACTCACTCCGCCCTCTCTGCCCTCTCCGCCCTCACCGCCTCACAAAGTCTCTCTCTTGTCTCGTCTCTCCAGAGTGGAGCTCTTTCTCCGTCTCGTCTCATCTCGTCTCGTCTTCTCAACTCATCTCTACCTCACGAAGACTCACTCCAGAGTGGAGCTCTTTCTCCGCCTCACGAAGTCACGCTCCAGAGTGGAGCTTCTCTGCCTCACGAGTTCTCTGCCTCACGCCCACTATCTCAGGTTTGTTTCTCTCATCCCTAATAATACAAATTGTTGGCTGAATATTGTAGATTGATATGATAAAAAACCCATCTTTGATAGAAACTAGATTGATATGCAATTTTAGATATTGTTATGTTCAATGTTCAAGAGAAACAGCTATGAAAAAAAGATGTAGAGATCGAGTCATTTGAACTCGAACAACTTTTTTTATTTAATATACAATCACCTAAAATTTATTTATTCATTTTTAAATTCAATATAAAATTCCAGTGGATATAATGTCAATCTCTCCAACATCTCAATCTACCAAACGGAAGAGTGTGGGCTAACAAATTTCTCAATAAAGATATTATAATTATTATAATAACAATATGTATATACCACCAGTTATAAACTTAGAAAAACAATATCTAGACTCTACTAGTAAATATTATATCTAGACTTTATCAATATAGCTAATTAACAAGAATAATATTCTAAATACAGTCTCTATCCTAACTCAGTAAAAAGCATGAAATAAGGAGTTCATATAAGTATAACACCAAAGACACCACCTTAAGTGAGTATAAGTATTGAAAGCTTTTTTTTGAAATCTAGACACAACTATTATTAACAATTGAGAACTGATGTGAATTTGATTCACATTTAACTTGCTGTTATGATCAATAACAGCTCATAAGAACCAAACATTCAAACATGAATTGGAATTAAAACTTAAACCAGAAAATAAACAAAGAAATGGAACTTAGCTCGAAATTCAAATGGCAGCAAGAATGAATTTTTTATTGATCATCAGCACATTACAATCTGATTTCCAGGAACTAACTACTCTCATCAATGGTACATTACACCAATTACAAAATCCTCACCTAAGGTACCCTTGATCAGATACACAAGGGACCTGTACAACCCTCCTTTCACTCACAGAAAATTACACTTTGAGAATAAGAGAGAAAATTCTAAAACAGAGAGAGAGAGAGAGACAATTCTTAGTGCTGAGATATTCTCCCGAGATGGTGTGCTGATGACTATTTATAGACATTGGAGTTAGTTGAGCTGAGAAAATAGCTAACTAACCAATTGAATGACTAAAGAGAATAAATTGCTAACCTGGCCATCTATTTTGTGAGCTAATTCTCCAACAAGAACCATAAGAAACACAATCCCCACAGCAAGGTGTATACATTTGTTTAATGTTGATGTGTTGTCCTCTTGTATTTGTCGGAGTTGATTTTGGCTTAAAGCCATCAATAAAATAGTGTAATATTTATAGTGACTTATTAAGTGAGATTAATTTTAATGAAATTTTGCTAGGAGATAGTTGTATATTTTCCATTTTCACTTTTCTCCTACTCTCTAATTCAACTATCTAATCTTACATTCTATAATGTATTCTAACCTCTCTCACACACTCACACATATACATATATAATACTTATAAGAGCTCTGCATGCTTTGATATTTATGAAATTGTTTAAACTCCAAATGGTATCTATTAGTACTGATAATCTATAAAATTATTTACACCACCTATATGTATGTATACATTGTATATATATATATTACATATGGGATTCCTGAACCGTGTTGCACCCCCTTCATACGTAATATATGTAAGAAAAACAATCATCTAGATTGTGAGTACTGCATTTTTAAAGCCATTAATTATTGTGAGCAGAACTCCAGAAATTTTTTAAAAAGTACTTCTATTGTAGTGATGATCAGAAGTTTCAGACCACATTGTGAGTACTGCATTTTGTAATTAAAAACCCAAATTTTAGTAAAAATAATTTGATATTGCTGACGATTACATGAACAAATATTTATATGTATATAATATATATATATACATGTAATTGGTCATGGTGACCTCTAACTCAAAAAGTTTCTATCAATATTTAAATAAATGCAACTAACTAGCCAACTAAAAATATAACTACCTGGTTTAGCAGCCTCTGTTTACCTGGTTTGGTGGAACAGAAACCAGTGCTTGTTTAATTTCTTTTCTGTTTCTGTTAACAAGGCTGTATCTCAGGTGCAAGAGTGTTTAAAGGCTAGAGTTTCTATTGTGTCTCAAGCTAAGCTGAAGAGTAAAGACTTAGTCTTTCTTAAAAACCTGAATCTCTTGTAATTTTCGGATTGCTGGGCTCTCTTTGAGCTTGTTTTGTAATTGGTTTTGTGTGTTAATAATATTCTTTGTTCATAAAAAAAAAAAATATATATAACTACCTAGTTCTAGTTATTAGCTAGCTCTACTATGAACTAGCCAGAAGTAAAAAATTTCATTTGTGCTCTCATTCACTGGGGGAAGTTCCCCAAAATGAAAGTACTATAACTCATTGTTGTGATCAATATATTAACAACTAAACAGTCTTGGCTTAACTGCTAAAACAGAATAAGAGCTGAACTTTGAGGAAGATAACTGTTGTGAAAGAACTTTCTAAGACGCTCCAATCAAAGAGACCGAGAATGAAACTTGTCTTGTCACAGCTATTTTCCCAGAACACCACAGATCGTGAAAATATGGCTTTTAAGAAGGCTTTTGTAGAATCTAGTGACCAATCTCATGTTAAGGAACAAATTGGTACCATGACTGAGAAAATTGGCAATTCTGACAAGGTTACATCAAAGGTTTCTGAAGCTTGTAGTAGTAGTAGTACAGAGTCAAAGGTTTCTGAAGCTAGTACTAGTAGTAATAGTAGTACAAAGTCAAAGGTTTCTATAACCAGTGGTATTAGTACAGAGACAGTGGTTTCTGAGCCCAGCAGAGAGTCAAAGGTTCCAGTACAGGAAACAAAGAAAAAAGATGCTTGTTGCATTCAGTGATAGGTGTTGAGTATATGTGAAATCTGTAACTCTATTGGGTTTACAAATTTCATCTATAGAAACCAAAATATGTAAAATAATTATAACATTGAAATCTATAAGATGGTTTAGTTTTCTTTGTTCAAAAAAAAAAAAAAAAAACAGAATAAGAGCTGAACTAAAGGAGGTTATTATATTTTTTAATCAATGATCATTTGAGTATGTAAATAATATCTATGTCTTTGTTCATGTAATTTTTATTTTGATCTTAAAAGCATGTTGTTCTTTCAATATGAGATAATTGGGACATGACTTTTTGATTTATTGGGTTCTCTACACAAGTTTCTAAATTTCTTTAACTCTTTCAGAAATTCAGAAAAGAAGACAAGCAACATTAGGGAACTGAGGCATTTATAAAGGGATCTCATATTTTCATCTCACCTAGGTTTGGTTCATTTGGCTATTTTTTCATTTTCAAGGTATTCATTATGTAAATTTTTTTAATGATGACTCCTAATTAAAGGTTGTAGAGTCCAAGAACTTTACTTAGCTAATTGTTTAGTAGTATTATAGTATGTTTAGTGTTATCTTTGTGACTGTGGATTTTTGGTTCAGACCGGGAATTATTTGGACACTCATAGTAGTACTTATAGATTTTTTAAGTTTAACCTATAGTTTAAGAATATTAATTTTAACCTAAGGTTGATTAATATGACTGATATTAAGGATTATATTTATTATACTATAAGGTTTAGATATCAACCAATAGGATTTTAAGCACATGTTATGAATGGTGATTAAGGATTAAGTATTTTTGAGGATTAAATTTAATAAGGAGTAAAGTTTGAATGTTATAAGGTCAGTCAGCAGCTTTGAATACGTTGAGGGTTTAGTCAAGGCTGTTTACTCCATTCAAACTTAGCTAAAAATGTGTAATTTCGTGTTTAAATATTCAGCGTGTGCCGATATATCGCAGCTATAGGGGGCGATATGTCGCAGTACGTAGATACGGAAAACACGAATCGATGCACGGTCGCCTCGGGAACAGTGGTCCAGGCGATATATCCCCTACAGGGGCGATATATCGCCTCCTCCAGCATAAATTCAAACATTTTTGAATTCTTTTCCTTTCAGCCATTCAAACTTCTTCATAAGTCCAGCATCTTTTGAACGAGTCTTCAACCTCTGCTGAACGATTATTCAAATGATTTTCACCTAAAAAGCCATTATTTTTATTCAAGTAAAATCAAGATACTTTCATTCCCAAACTCTATAAATAGGACCTAGTACCCAGCCATTATTCACCTTTTACTCTAAGTTCAGAAGCTGCTAGTGCTAAGTGAGTGTGAGAGTGTAAACACCTGGTTTGGGAAATCATAAGCTTAAACATCATAAGCTTATCAAACACTTTGGGAAGTGAGGTTCTATAGTATTTCAGTTGTGGTATAGATTGGTCTTTCAAGTCTTTGAGGTAAACCAAAACTTTAGTTCATTCGCTTTATGTTATTTCCTCTTTCATAACCTTCTACTTAGTCCCCTAACCTCATTCTTATTTTGGTTAGGGAATCCAAGTTCTTAAACACATAAGTTTCGGTAAGTATGTTTTTCAATGGTTTAGTCTTCCTATTCATTTTCATTTCTTCTTCTTCATAAGACTCACTCTTTCTCATATGGTTTTAGGAGTGTTCCAAAAGTCCCAACTCAGTCCATCATATCCCGGTAACTTTGGTAAGGAAAATAGGATAGAATCTATATGTTCATTGCTTATGTTATCTTATGTGTTATGTTATGAAATATGATATGTTATGAATATGTTATGAATGTGTATGTTTGTAGGCTTGGGCTTATGCCCTATTTGACTAACAAGACCCCAAAAAGATTATGGGCATATGCCTACTTAGCTAGTAGGACCCCACTAATCTCATGGGCATAAGCTTGTTTAGTCTATGGGACCCCAAGTAATAATGGCCATTATAATAAGTGTATGTATTAAGTGTTATGATATATCTTTACGTTTATTATGAAATTTATGTTTATGACTATGTGTTAGATTTTCCTTGCTGGGCATTAGGCTCATTCCTTTTTGTTTTATGTGCAGGAAAATAACTTTAAGAGGCGGTAAGATTTGGGGACGCTTAGAGGATGTGTATCGATGGTGAATGGAGTCAAGGGGTCGAGCGTTATTCGATTCGAGGATGTAGTTACTATTTATGTCTTTTTATGGTTTTACATGTATTTTCCGCATTTCTTATGTAATATTTTTTTTATTAAATCATGTTTTGTTTTTAAAGACAATGGGATCCCATATCCTTCTTAGTATTTATTTGTAAGTAACTCTTATTTTACAAGTTACTCAATAAAATTATGGTATTTTCGTAAAAATGTAAGTTTATGTATAGTTTCGTTAATGGTCCAAAAGTCTAGATTAGTGGGTCATTACAAAGGTTGAATGATGTTGATAGTTTATTAATTGGTATGTTATTTTTCTTTCATTTTAGTGGCTTCATTGGATTTCAAATTGGAGGGAACTTTATTTGCAGCAGTTTGCAAGAGGTATGTTTTCTTTTATTTTTGTTAAAATACTTTGCAAATTTTAGAGGAGTTTGAATATCTTAGATATTCATCCATAGTGAAGTAGGTTCTGAGATTATTATTATTGTGTGCTGCAGTGATAACGGAAGGTTGAGAACTTGTGTGTATTAGTGAAGTAGGTTCTGTGAAATTTGTGTGTTGTGGCGAGATAAGGAAGAAAACTTGTGTGTTGCACCTATTACCCAAAAGAGAACTAGAGGCCCTAGTAAAATGAAGTGTATTGCAATAGACAGTGATGGTCATTTGGAAGTTAAGTTTAACTCAAAGGGACAACCAATAGGTGCAACATCAATATCTTTGTCTTCATTTTTGGGTGCACTTGTTAGAGAAATTGTACTAGTAACAATAAAAGATTGGAGGAAGATTCCTCTAGGAATGAAAGAGGTCTTATGGAAATTTATTCAGGTATATATACTCAGGTTTTATGCATTGAACATGAAATTTGTTGAAATTTATTTACATTAATACTAACATATTATTAATTTTACTAGGCAAGATATAAGGTTGACAAAGATTGGCAAAAGAACTATATATTCAAAAGTATGGCAGATCTTTGGAGAGCTTCAAAATCAAGGCTAGTTACTAAAATAACAAAGGCACCAAATGAAGAAGCAAGATTGAAACTAAAGCCTGATAATATTAAATCTATGAATGAGTGGAAAAGTTTTGTTAAGGAAAAAAATAGTGCTGAGTTTAAGGTATTTTATTCTTAACATCTTATAACCAAATATATTTATGATTAAAATTTATAGTTTAATGTCTCTATTAACTTTATATTCTTAGGCTACAAGCGAGAAATTCAAAAAAATACGGACAAAGCAACTACCCCACACTTGTAGTCGCAAAGGTTATGCAAGATTGATTGATGAATTGGTAAAGCCAAACATATTTACAGCTGTTTTATTATAGAATTTGGTTTAGATATTTTTTTAATTTATTTTCTTATTTTGATAGACGAACCATAGTGAAACCAAAACACCACCTTCTAGAGTTGATGTTTGGACCAAAGCACATAACAAGAAAAATGGCGAACCAGTAAATTCAGAAGTGGCTGAAGCTTTTGTATACACCTTGCCCTTTCAAAATCATGTGACTTTAGTTTTAACTTACTCATTTGTTTGAATACATTTATTGATACTATTTATTTTTGAAGGATTTGGTTGAAGAATATAACAAAGATCCTGCTATGTCTTCAACTACAAGTGTTAATGAAGACATCCTCACAAAAGTCCTTGGTCCTAAAAAAAATACATACATGAGAGCTTTCGGAAGAGGAGTTACTCGGTCAAAGTTGTAAATTGTGTTAGAAAGAGATGACCGTTTGATGAAGATAGAAGATCAATGCAAAGATTTGAAAGACAAAATGCAACACATGGAGCAACTCATTGTTTCTTTAATGAAAAATCAAGTATTTTGATGCTGAAACTATATTTTCATGTGGCTGAATTGCAAAAATAACTAAGATTCATGTTTAATTTTTTGGTTAGTCTTTACTTTTGTATTTTTTTTAATTTTGATGTTGAATTCATGTCTTTCTATCTTACTTGTAAATAGAATACATCTACTCAGAGTGAGGAGCAATCAAATGTCAATATTCAATCAAATTCTCATGTTCATTCCACTCAGGTAATTATGATACTAATTATATGAAAATGATAAAATCTAAAACATACAATATTCAATATAAAATCATTTACTGCTGTTGAATTTGTTATATTGATATATTGTTAGAGTGTCAAGAACCACACATTTGGCTCAAAATGCAAAATATTAGATTGGATTGGATCTGGAGAAATTATTGTAGAAGGTTATTTTATCTCAAGTGACCCAAAGGATGAGGTTCACCATATTCCTCTTGGGCCTAGTGCTATGAAAGTGGGGATAGATCTTGTGAGAAAGAATGATGCATTTCTGTGGAGGCCTTCAACAATTATGTCTACTATAGAAGATGTTGTAGGTAGTATAATTGCATGGCCAGCTGATAAAGTTATAATTAGGTAATTAACTTTTTTTATGTACTCTTTTAGTTTACTATAACTTTAAGTTGAAGCATTACTTATTTAAATTTTGTTGTAGCTAAACAAATGGACTCACAACAAAGACAAGTGCACAAAGGATGATGAATTGAAGGATGGAGCAAGTGTCACGCATGGTTTACTTTTGTGTATCTTGTAATGTTTCTATTTTTCATTTTTGAAGTAAAAATTGTTCAAGATTATAAAACTTTATTATGTTATGCTTTCAAACTTAATTTAGAACTAAGATCTCATGAAGTAGACACATTCATGGTTTGAATTAGTTATTGTTTAATGTAATACTTATGGTTTATCAATCTATTGAGAATTACATTTTATGATTAATTTTGAATTTTTTTTTATGAAAATACAATAATGAAAATCTTTTAATTAAAAAAAAAACCATATAAGTATACTTATCAAAATAAAATTTCAAATTTTATTACTATATGTTATGATTTAAAAACATATTATAAGCGTAAAAAATCGTTATGGTTTATATAATATAACAAACTAAAAATGTTATCAAAATAATCAAATGTAACACTTGAAAAGTGTTATGAAAAAAGTACAAGATTAAACTTCAAATTTATAACCAAAAACTCTATCTAAATGTTATTATTTGAATATTATAGCACCTAAAAATGTTATTGAATAGTTTAAGATAACACCGAACATAACATTCAAAAATTGTTATAGAAAAGACTGGACTTTTAATAACAGGGGCTATGTTAGCATTTTCAGAAGTGCTATCAATAGTCCCGGTTAGCAGTTTTTAAGTGTTATGAATACTGTTTTTTCTTGTAGTGGTGGGGGACTTGTATCGACTTCTCCGACCTCAATAAGACCTGCCTGGAAGACTTTTTTCCTTTCCCAAGATTTGATCAGCTCGTCCATGCCACATTATGTCATGAGTTCATGTCATTAACGGATGTGTATTCTAGATATAATCAGATCGTGATGAACCCTGGGCACCAAGAGAATACCATCTTCATGACCGAACACAATGTGTATTGTTATAAAGTAATGTTGTTCGAGCTGAAGAATGTTAGAGCGACTTACCAGAGGTTGGTAAACAAGATGTTTGTTGACCAGATCAGGAAAAACGTGGAGGTGTATGTTGATGACATGCTTGTCAAGTCAAAAATTGCCAACAACCATGTATCTGACCTATAATAATGTTTTAGCATATTAAGGAAGTATGACATGATGCTAAACCCCCAGAAACGTACCTTTGGGGTCATCTTCGGGGAAGTTGCTAGACTTCATTGTCAACTAAAGGGAAATTGAAGCTATTCCCGAGAAAATCAGATCGTTGTTAGAGATGCCATAGCCCAGGTCACGGAAAGACATCCAAAGCCTAATTGGAAAGGTCCAGCCCTTAATAAGTTCGTGTTGAGGTCTATTGATAAGTTTCTCCCCTTCTACAATTGACTGAAGAGTGCGAGCACACATTTCAAGACCTAAAAAGGCATCTAACTAAACCTCTCGTCCTATCAAAGCTTGTTGATGGAGAAAGTTTATACCTCTACCAGGCTATAAATGAGACCACGATTAGTGTTGTGTTAGTTCGAGAGGAAAATTGAACATAAAAACCAGTGTACTATATTAGCCTCAAGAAATTCAACTGGGAGCTGAGTCATGATATCCCTTGAACGAAAAATTTCTGTTCTGTTTGATCCTGGCCTCAAGGAGGTTTAGGCCATATTTCTAGTCCCATGCCATACACATCCTAACAGATCAACCTTTAAGGTAGGTTTCATAAAATCCTGAAGTATCAGGACATTTGTTGAAGTGAGCCATTGAACTCAATCAATTCAAGATTTTACATAAGAAATGAACAGACATAAAGGGTTAGACCCTAGGTGATATTGTGGCCGATTGTACCGGTTTCAAGGAAGAGCCTATGAGAGAACCGATTCAAGAATTGTGGAAACTCTTTATTGATGGGTCATCAAACATGCATGGATCTGGAGCTGGAATAATCCAGAATGCACCGGAAGTGCATCGTTTTCATACAATAACTCTCAGATTTTGGTTTGGTGCCTCCAATAATGAGGCCTAGTATGAGGCATTGTTGGTTGGAATCCGAATTGCCAAGGAGCTAAAAGCAAAGGCAATACAGTGCTTTGATGATTCTTAACTCATGGTAAATCAAGTACTGGGAGAGTATCAAGCTCGAGGACTCAAGATGGTCGCTTATTTGGCCAGGGTAAATTGCAAGTTTTTAGAATTTGAATTCTACTACATAGAGCAGGTCCCACAGGAGAAAAATACAAATGCAGATGCGCTCACCCGGCTTGCCAGCATCAAAGAGGCAGAAACATTGAATGTAGTCCCAGTTGAGTTTCTTGACAAACCTAGTATAGAGGAAAAATCAAAATAGATCAAGATGATCCGTGATTTCCAAACCTGGATGACCCAAATCGTGGAATATCTAACCCTTCGAAAAGTGCCCAAGGATCGCAAGGGCGCTCAAAAAGTGCTGCATCAGGTCCCTAGGTATGTTATGGTCGAAGGAATGCTTTATAGGCGGGGTCATTCCATGTACCTCCTTAGATGTGTTCTACCCAAAGAAACCCACGCTATCCTTAAAGAAGTCCATGAAGGATTATGTGGAGACCACACTTGTAACAAACCAAAATATACAAGAACAAAATTATGCGGATAATTAAAAACTTTTATTTTAGCTCATCTTATCGAAAATCCATATAAAAAAAACTTTAAAAAAAGATCGTGTGCACACACTTTTAGATTAGTAAATTGAAATACAAGTAATTATCCAAAGAGTTATAAGATAGTAGTTATCCCAAAAGTCATATCGAGTTTTCAACTTTATCTTTGCAAAATGGTGATCCATCAAAAAGCATCCCCAGGTCGGGCCACATGTCCATATCCACAAGCAGACTCAAACTCTCACTATTCCATCTTGCTCTTACCAACAACATGAATAACAAGGTAAGCAACAAAGCTTAGTAAGAATAGCCTTACAACATAAGTATACTGAACCTCGATAATGGGTTGACCTAACGTAGTTACCACTACTGGTCACAAGGGTATTGGATAAGTTCCAACCCTATAACACAATTTTCTCAAATAATAGCCTTATAAGAAACTAACACTTTAGTTGTACCTAACCACCAATTTGACACATATCATAAAACTTGCACTCAGAAAATCTCAGAACATTCAAGATATATAATTACACAATTTAATCAATTCAAACAAACACAAAGAATCTTGGCTCCAACTCAGATTCACGCTTAACGTTCTGGCTCAAACCTGGATAATATTATTGCTGCCCAGGCTCCAACCCGGACTATGTCTTACCCTCGTCCTGGCTCCAACCCAGACTTTATTTTACCATGTTCTAGCTCCAACCTGGACGGTATTACACTAAGGTTCTGGCTCCAACCCAAACTCACTTACCATTAAGCCGCATAAGGCATAAGCATTGCAAAGGTGGGTATCAAGCATACTCTAGCCCTAATAACCCTAACAAAAGTAGTGTAATCTACTACTAAAAGCACACACTAGTATATTCATGTTATAGACAAGAAAGGGAAAGGCTAAGTTATCTTGATTCCTTAGCTTCCAGCTGAATCCTTAATACTGCTAATCGTTTTCCCCTTGGCAGTTACTGTAATTAATACAGTGTACTCACATTAAACTATGGCCTATACTTATAGCTAATATTCTATAATAGTTGCACTCAATCAATACTCATAGACTCTATACAGTAGTCTCCTACACTCCTCATAATGAATAATGTCAGATTATTGTTTCAGTCTTTAAATTATCGTAGGAATCAGTCTTAAAGTAACATGCTTTCCATACCGTGTGATTTAATATATCTTCGTGAAGGAGCTATTTTATTTGATAATTATGTACTCTTCTTTAGAATCAAAAGAGTTAACCAAAATATCTTTTTTGAAAAATACAATAATTTTTCCCTCTTTTAGGAATTTCACCATTTTCTTTTGTAATAGAAAATTACTCATTTTTTACTCTTAATTATTTTTAATATTTTTTAAAAGTTGTCCTTTTTTTTATAAAGATTCTTTTTAGCATAACCTTCTATATCTACCAAATCTAAAAGATAGCATAAAACCTCTTTTATGGTATTTTTGAAAAGAATGGTAATTGGACCCTTAATTTATTAAAATGGTAAAAATTATATTTTATTTATCTCAAACTGATTTAGATTGATTTAATATCTCAAGTCCTTAATTAATTTCATAAAAAGAACAAATTTCACATTTTTCACATTTTCCCTTCCCTAGTAGCCTCCTAAATAAAAGAGCCCAAGGACCCTGATATAACCTTCTATTTTTACCAAGTTTAAAAGATAGTAAAAAACTTCTTTTATGGTATCATTGAAAAGAAGGGAAATTTGACCCTTCATTTATAAAAATGGTAAAAATAATATTTTATTTATCTCAAACTGATTTGGAATGATTTAATATCCCAAGTCCTTAATTAATTTCATAAAAAGAACAAATTTACATTTTCACATTTTTAACTGTTAACTTTTAATTAAGTGATAAATGTCCAATTTCAAACCTTTGCCATATCTCCAGTTTTTGGCCAAAGTCCCTAAAATTTTGTCCACTTATTTACTGCCATAAGGAAAGGAACTAGGTGAAAACCTTGCATCAAAACTCATTTTCGATTGGGAGAACCAACCTCCCAAAAACCTCATTTTGTTATGGTCAGTATTTTACATTTTCCATATTTTAGGGCAAATTTTTAAAAAATTATTTCTCTTAAACATTAATGTATTTTTCTCTAAAATTTTACAGGGACCATTATGCATATATAAAATATCATTCTATAAAATTTTATAATTTTTAGGATAGTGTAACTCACTCAAATATTTAATGAAATCTTGGCAGCTTCCAGATTTTCATCACAATGCCAAAAGGTTCATAACATGGGCTGAAAAATACCTTTTTGTGATTTTCGAAAGCCTAAATTCAAGTACTCTCAAAGCAATACACATATAAATAATTTATTTTTACAAACAGAGGCATCAAAGTGTGGTTTAACCCCGGTTGAAGTCAGCCCACGAATTTTGGCAGCAAGCCTTTTTACTCACACAATAGTACCAAACTTTTTTCGCATAAAACTAGGCCACAAGCATGCATGAAATCATCATACCACACAACTTCAAACCTAAACATAAAAATAAGCTCAACAACTATTATAGTACCCAATACAACTAGATCTACAAGAATAGCTAAAGTACTTAAGGAAAGCAAACATAAGGTTTTACCTCTTGAAGCCCTAGCTTGGAGTTCCTTAGCACTTCAAACTTTTCCATTGGTGTTCTAAACCCCCAAAACCGAGCCCCAAGCCCATCATACGGATTTTAAATAGAGGTTAGAGTAGAAAAAATAGGTGATGGACAAGAATATGCAAGCTTTATAAAGTTCCTTACCTTGTTTTGCTTTGATCACAAAATATATTCAAGCTTTGAGAACTAGCTTGTATGTACTCCTTTGAACCCTAGAACACAAGAACAAGGTCACGCATGATTTTTAGATCCTATGCATGCACAAGAACCCTAACATTTCAGGTTGAAGAAAAAGGTGACAGAAAATGAATTACAAAGAATGATTAAACTTACATTGAAGTTTTGTATTTTCTTCTTGAAGTTCTTCTTCACAAAGTAAGGAGAGTAGCTCTAGAGAGTGTCTCTAGTTTCTTAGAATATGAAAAAAAATGAAGAAATGAAGAGAATAGAGGAGAGGGGTGTTTGTTTGAGTAAGTAAGAGAGAGAGAGAGAGAGAGTGTGTGATGATTAGAAAAGAGTTGCTTGTATGGAAAGCAAAAGGCCTTTCCTATGCTTGGACTTTGTAAAAAGGAATTGTAAGCTAGAACAAGCAAGCCCTAGGGACCCTTTTCCCTAGGCTATGTCATCCACCTATCTCCCTCTCTTTTCCCTCTTGATTTTACCATTCTACCCTTCCCTAGTGTAGTCCTAAATAAAAGAGCTCAAGGACCCTATGGTACTTTTTTATGCTTTTATTTTCCTTATTTTTAAACTATAGATTTTAAATTCATACATGAATTAATTTGAATATTTTGTGACCAAAAATAATATTTTTCACCCTTATGTATTATTGATTGGAATTCAAACCACAACCAATTTCTTAAAATTTATTAGCTTAACAATAAATTCCCCAATTGCCTAAGATTATTATTATGCCATAGTATTTTTCCTATTTATTTATTCCGAGACTTTTCTCCCATTAGGGTTTACCCCTTGGTCCAAGAACAAGTTTTTCTTTGCAAAAAGACTAGATCATTCACCACATCATCACATTGGCTATAACAAATCACAAATTATCTCAAATTCATATAATATTATTAAAAATAATATTTCACAAAATCTTTCACAGGCCCGAACCGACTACTAATGTGTGTTCAAAACACAGGACGTCACAATGCTGGGGTGCAAAGCTTGGCCTTAAATGTATTAAGGAAAGGATATTTTTGGGCTACTCTAAAGAAATACTCAACATCGTATGTGCAAAAATGCGACAAATGCCAACACTTTTCAACGATTGCCAAAGTTGCACCTATGGAGTTAACCATGATCTCCTTGCCCTGGTCGTTTGCTATATGGGGAATAGATTTAATTGGCTCATTACCTTTTGGAAAAGGAGGAGTTCCCTATGTTGTGGTCATGGTAGATTATTTTACAAAGTGGGCCGAGATCGAACCATTAGAAAAGATAACCTTTAAAAGAGAACTTGACTTCGTGATAAAAAAAATATAGTATATTGTTTCGGACATTCGAAGAAGATCGTTTTAGATAACAGGACCCAGTTCGATAGTAATATGTTCATGAACTTTTGTGAGAAATAGGGTATAATCAAGAGTTTCTCTTCAGTAGAATACCCTTAAGTTAATGGATTGGCCGATGCAGTGAATAAAACCCTGAAGACAATGTTAAAGAAAAGATTGGAGGACGCTATAGGGTTATGGCCTGAAAAGCTCCCATACGTACTTTGGGCCTATATAACTTCACATCGCACCTCTACTAGGCATACTCCCTTCTCACTAACCTATGAAAGTGAAGTTATGCTCCCAGTCGAGACCCGAGTGACATCAAATAGGTGAAGAACCTTTGACCAAAAGCATAATCATGACCTACTAAATGTATCCTTGGACCTAGTTGAAGAACGACAAGAAGAATCACAAATTCAGCTCACCGACTATCAACAAAGGGTAACCCGATACTTCAACTCATAGGTCAAAAAACGATGGCTCGAGCTGGGGGACTTAGATCTTAGAAGAGTGTTTCTAGCCAACAAGGACGCTAAGGATTGTGTTCTACGATCGAACTAGGAAGTACCATACCAGATCGTGGAAATTTTATGAGAAGGAACTTTCAGATTACCTGAGTTAAATGGAGAGGCAATTCCACAAAGTTGGAACACTTTACATTTGAAGAAATACTATTAGTAATAGGGTCTTTTTTTAAGTTCAATTTTTGCTATCATTTTGTATGGATTAATTATAAAAGTCATTTCCTTTAATTTACTTTTCAATTAATAAAATGGTTGTTGTGTAGTTTAAACACGGTACCAAAATTATTCACTAAAATCTTATTTTGTACGAGTTTATTTTGTAAAAAGTCTAGAATATATATAAATTATTGTTGCTTGGGGGGCATATACCCTTAGTTCAGTCTTCCAAAAATTTTGTAACTTTGAATTTGGAAATTTTGCGGCTTTATAAAGCTCGAGTTTTCAAGACAATTCTGAATATGAACTACGTTAAGAAAGTTTAAAGTAAAGGAAAACCCATGGACTATACCTGGTTCGAGGCCTGAATACTAGCAAGTACATGCAACTAGGCAATTAAAACATTGGATATAACCAGATCTGCAACTTGAAAAGCATTGGTCAGGTATTAAGGATATTCCTCGACCTAAATCATTCCCTTTAACTATGCATGTGTTTGAAAACTTATTGGGTTTAAAAAGAAATAACAATAAATAGAAGGGAAAATGCATAAAGATTCTGGTTAAGTAAATAATAAACGAGGATAAATAAGCTCAAACAGAGCCCAAAGGAAAATTGTCTCGGTCTATAAAACTAATTACATTAGATAAAAAATATCCCCAAGAAAAAGAAAAACATATAAAGCATAAATGGACGAGGCCTTCAACCTGAGCTCTGACAACTTGCTTATGAGAAGAAATCTCATCCTCCCTTTCATTTCATCCATCCCCTGAGGTCGTGTCCACTGTCTTGGTCGGTTCTTTCGCCAGCCGATCGTGGAGTTTGGCGAGATATTGCCAGCACAGCTCGTCATCCCAGAAGGACAAGTCACCTTCCTGGTTAAAGAACCAAACCATGTAGAAAATTTATTTCAGGGAATCTGCCAGCTCTGCCTCAGCTCCCTTAACCTTGAACTGAAGCTCCTTGACTTGTGCATCATCTCCCTTAACCTTCAGCTGGAGCTCATCAACTTGTGCATCGACCTGCTTGACCTTCAACTAGAGCTCATCGACTTTCCCTTGAACCTGGTCATGGCTTTGGATCAATCCCATGGCCTACGCCTTGGCGATCTTCTCATGGTTCCCAGAGGTTTCCAAATCTGCCTCAAGTTGTTGAGTATTTTGGTGAGCTTGCTGCAGTTCATTGAGGTTGCATCCTCGGTCTGCTTGCACCTATCCTTGTCCTCATCTACGTTCTTCACAGATTGATTTGCCTCAACAAGCGTAGAACAGATCCATTCTCCAGCCCATATTTGAAGGAGCTAAGGACTTCACCATTTTTTAGATAGGTATGTTAAGCTACAAGGATCAGACTTGTGTCTTGATGGACGTTACAATCAGACAGGATATACTGGGTGAATCTCAGACCACTCTGTATTCATTACATCCAGAAACCATGAAGATGTATCAGGGTTTGAAATCTTTGCATTGGTGGGCGAGAATGAAGGAGGATGTAGTGTAATACGTGGCTAAATTCCTAATTTGTCAGCAAGTGAAAGCTGAACACCAGAGGCTAGCAGGGCTATTACAGCCATTGGGTATTCTTGAGTGGAAGTGGAAGGACATTACCATAGAATTTGTGGGTTGATTTCCTTGGATGGTGGGTTAGCACGACTCGGTATGGTTGATCATTGATTGATATACCAAGTCGGCTCACTTTTTGCCAGTGAGGATGAATTTCACCGTGGATCGGTATGTGAGGGAGATTGTATGTCTCCATGGGGTTCTGAAATCAATAGCATCAGATCGGGATCCCATCTTTACTTACAAGTTTTGGGGGAGCCTGTAGAAGGCTATGGGTATTCATTTGAAGTTTAGCAGAACTTATCATCCTTAGACATATGGGAAAACTGAGAGGACGAATCAGATACTAGAGGTTATTTACTAAGTTTCTCCACTTGATTGAGTTTCCTACAACACCAATTATCAATCAATGATTAGAGTGGCTCCATATGAGATGTTTTATGGTAGGAAGTGTAGATCACCTGTTCATTGGGATGAAATGGGTGAGAGGAAATACTAATACCGTAAGCGGTGCAGTGGACCAGTGAGGGCATTAAGAAGATTAGAGCTCGTATACTTGCCTCATAGAGTAAACAAAAAATCTACACTGATCCTAACAGTAGGAACGTGAAGATTCACCGTTGAGAGGAGTGAAACAATTTTGGAAGAATGGCATGTTGAGCCCTAGGTTTGTAGGACCTTTTGAGTTCCTGGAAAGGATTGGGGAGGGAGCCTATAGAATCGCTACGCCTCTAGCTTTGTCAAGAGTACATAATGTGTTTCACGTATCGATGCTTCAGTGGTATGTATCAGATACTACTCAAATGCTATGCTAGGAGGACCTGAATTTACAGACGAATTTGTCTTACAAGGAGAAACCGGTTAAGGTTTAGGATAGAAAGGACAAATTCTTGAGAACCAAGATGATCCTGCTGATTAAAGCTTTATGGAGGCAATAACAAGGTTGAGGAAGTAACTTGGGAGCTAGAGTCGAATATGTGAGATCAGTATCTCGAGTTGTTCATGTAAATTTCTAGGATGAAATTTCTATTAGGATGGGATAGTTGTAGCGTCCCAAAACTCCTACTAAGGATTAGTATGTTGATTAGTGTGTAGGGAGGGCATAATTGGAATTATCGTGGAATTATGTTATTTTAAATAAATATATATGTGATTATTTAAATTATATGAGTTATAATATGATATGAATGTTTATGCATGTTCATGTGTGTTAAATGTGCTTCAAGACCCACTTTTGTTAAAAAATGACATTTTCGTAATTTCGACACGTTGAGGGTATACTGGTAATTTTTATGTGTTTTGTTCCTAGGACAACATTATAATTTGGGTATTCATGATATTCGGCAGGAGTCGAACCTTTCAAGCAATTTAGCGGAAAAGTCACAACAAGGGTAAAAACCCAGCTCACAGTGTATTTTGGTAATTTTTGGAATTAATTAGGATAAGTATTTGGGTTTAATGGAATAGTGGATTAAATTGGGAATTAGTGGTGAAATTTGAGGTTAAGTGGGAATTTATGCGAAATGACCAAAATGTCCTAAAGGGTGGTTTGGAGGATAACTTAAGGGTAGGGGCAAAAGGGTCATTTTGACCATTACGCCAAACAAAGGTTCAAACACTGGTCATTATGGGTCATTCACATACAATACCCTTTCCCTCTCTCCTTTCTTTCCCTTCTTGAAGAGGTTTTGAAGACAAAATCTATGTTTAGAATTGCCCTTGAGTTTAAGGAATTGGGAGGTGAATTGAAGGATTGGATGGTGAAGATTTGCAGCTGGATACTCCATTTTCAACCTAGTATTTTGAATTCATCACCGAGGTATGGATCACTTGAATTTTTTTTCTTTCTGTTCTTCATCTTTTGAAGAAAACTTTGAGGTTAGCTCGATTTTCGAATTTGGAAGGGTTAGGCCAGATGGGTTTCAATATGGTTGCTTGGAAACTACTTGAGAATAGATTTAAAGCATATATTGGATCTAAATTATAAATTTGAGTTTACATTTTTGGATTTGGAAAAAAATGGGCTTTGAAACCAAAATTTGGTAAATTGTGTTTAAATTTGGGATTTGATGATGGAATGTTGTTTTGAGAAGTTTGTGAAGTGTTACACATATTTTGGTGTTTAATATTGGGGCTGGTATATGTTTGAAGTTGATTTTTAGGTTTCGAATTTGGTTTGAATGGCAGGGGAAAAATGTAGATTCTGGGTTGTCGCGAGGGCACCGCGGCGCGTATGGGTTTCTTCGAGGGTAGGTTTGCCCTCAGACCATTGTGGCATCGCAACCCTTTAGAGGAGGCGTTGTGGCTCTAAATGGGAAAAATTTTATTACAAATGCTCTCTACCATCTATGGTGCCACGACCCCTTAGAAGGGGCATCACGGCTCAAAATGTACAAATTTTAAAAGGAGTTTCTTGGTTTGTTGTGGAGCCGCGACTGTAGGGGGCTAATGCACCTTTAGGGTGCATTTTTCTAGGCGTTTGGGAGTTATCTTGGGAATCTCGGGGGGGCGATTCTACTATCTAGTTCAGTGGAATTTGTGCTCCCGAGAGCTAGGGCTTAGTCTTGAAGCCCATTATCATAATTAATTCCTGATAAACATATCGTTGATATTCTAATTACGATTTCTACAAGGCTCAAGAACAGGGATCACACTCGGGATTGTACTACCATTTGCATGGGACTCGAGGTAAGAATACTGGCACCTGCACCGAGTGTAGGGCATGGGCCCTGATTATCGAACACGACTATGATCGTGCCTTGAACATGTTTAAAGTTAAATGTTTGCTCTGTATATGTATCTATTGATGTAGTTGTTTGTGGTTGATCGGTTGGGGGCCGTTATTGGCTATTGACATATGTAATGTAGGTCGTTATGGCATGGCTAGTACAGGGGTGTGGTATACATGTATTTGGCATGAGTCGTTACACTTGTTGAAAAATAACTATGAATCTGATTGTTTTCATAGGACATGTATTAGATATTAATGTGTACCTGGATATCTATTATACTTGATTAGGTTTTCTTGATGAGCCTTGGATCACAAGTGCTTTGTGGTGTAGGCAAGGGCAAAGGAAAGTTGGATCAACCATGAGTTGCAGTGTTGTAGGGACGGCATGTACATACTCAGCCTGCTTGGCCGCCACGGTCCTGATACATTTGAGGAACATGGGTTATTAGCTCGATTTTTCCACATAGGTCGGCTAGTTTTGTAATTTTGTTATATCCGTGTTTTGATTTAAAACCTTTGGGATCCCTTGTAGATATTCAAACCTTTTAATGAAAAGCTGAACTTTGTTGACCAAAAGTTTTATTACCTAAACTGTTTTTTAACCTTTATTACACTTATAAGTCCAAATGACTCGCTTAACGAGTTAAGAACTATTTTTTTAACACATTTTGTAACGGTCCTGGGTTAGTAGGATGTTACAGTTTCTACCCTCCATAGGAATTTTCATATGTTTTGTATTTTCACTTCTCCTAATATTTTATTTTGTCGGCAAATAATTTCTCTTTTCTTTGCGAAACATTTATCATATACGAATTCTCACCCACTTTCTCCCTTTACTTTTTTAGGTGTTGGGAATAACCCTAAGATAGCTGAGGATACACTCAATCACATCAGGGATATTACTCAAATGCCTTATTCAGACAAGCAGGCTAAGATCCTATTCTCTGAGGGGAACCTTTGTAATTATGGTCTACTTTCACCCGACTAGCGTACATTTCCTATGTCGCTTCCTGATGGAAAAACCTTCGAGGATGAGTTTGGGAGTCCCGAGCCAGTCCCAAAGGAAAATGACGGTCCTACTTCATCCAGCATCTTTCGTATTTTAGTGTCATCATCATCTAGGAACACACCTCATGCTCATTTCCTACACCGCCACCCTCTAATAATTTGAAGAGGCATTTTTATGTGCTTTTTTCTTCTTGTATCGATCCTCTCCCGACTTTGTCGTAGGATCCAGCGTTTCCTGTTTGTTCCAGGCTCGATGAGGCTAGTCCACCCCCTCCCACTGGGCTTCACTTTCGCATTCGCTCTTCCCTTGAGGGGAGAGAGTTTAGGGCTACTACTTGTCTGTCGCACTCAATGAATTGCGCTGATTAATCTATTGAGTCGGCAGACCAAGGAATAAACTCTTCCTAGTGGATACTCAATTTGTGTAACGCCCTACTAATCAAGGATCGTTACACTGTGTGTTTAAAATAGTGCTTAAGTCGTTAAGTGAGTCATTTGGACTAAAAAATGTAATTAAAATTAAACGATGGGTTAGGTATTAAAATTTTTTGTGAAGGGATTAAACTTTTCATTAAATCTTTAAAAATTTACATGAGAACCCAAAAAGGATTATCAAAATACAATTACATTCAATGTTTACAAAAATTGTCGACCTAAGCGAATAAAATTGGACTTATACCCTAAGTCCCTCAAAATCTCTCGACCGTGGTGGCCAAGCAAGCACCACTCCAAGGCACCTCCAACTCATGGCTTGTCAATCTTTCCCTTGTCGATATCTGCACCATAGTGCACTTGTGAGCCAAGGCCAATCAAGAAAATCCAACACAACATAGAAAATAAATGATCAAATAGTAAAAACAAACATCATGCTTCACAGATAATACATGAAATCGTTTCAGTACGTAAGCAGTTTACATGACCTATGTTGAGCTATGTGCCTCTCCCTACACTAAGCACAAGACCATATTTCGAGTGAGTGTGTACAACACTTCACTGTGGTCCCGTGCCATCATGCCTACATCCCGTATGTATTGCCAAATATGACTTATGTCGATCAATCACAATCATATGTAATGCAATCAATGCAAAGAAAACATATATAAAATGGGGTACGCAACACTAACTCATCTTTCAAATAAACAGTTATAACTATTAAATATCAAAATTTGGGCCTATGCCCTACTCTATGTGCATGTGCCAGTTTTCTTACCTCGAACCCAGCAATAATACCAGGGCTACCTATGTGCATTCTCGTTCAAGCGTCTTTTGTCAAACCGAAACACAATCAATCAAAATTGATTATCACCAAGTTTAGTTCATAATTCTGCCTCCAAACTAATCACATCTAAACTTGGCTTAGGTTCTCGGTCTGTAGATCTTTTAACATTCTTTCCAATAATATAAAGAACATTCAAATTCAACATTGGGGTCAAACGTTATGCTTTAAATACAAAACTCAAAAATCGTGTCCTAAAAATTATTGGCGCCGAATGCCCATGTGCCACAGGAGTCAGAGTGGCTTCGCTCAAGGAAAATTCATTTTCATAATGGTGCCCACCCCAAGGGTCGCAGCGCCACCGAGATAAACCCAGAAATCTGTATTTTTTTCCCCTCCGATTTCAGACCTCAAAGCCCCGCAAAATCCACCCAAAATTTGAACCAAGCTTAAAATCATGCCCCAAAATCAGTACAACACTTCACATACGACACACAAACAGGTTCCAAGAAGAAATGTAGCAACAATTCATTCTTCAAAACAGTTAAAAAATTAATTCCTATCATAAAAACACCTAATCAAACAACTGAGAACCCCATAATTTGAAAATTCATGAAAGCCCCAAATTTTCTCAAGAAAACTATGAAGAACTATCGAAGAGAATCCATACCTCCTCTGCATTTTTTGAGATTCCTAGATTGAGGATGACCCCTTGCTTTTGTTAATCCCTTTCTTGAAACTCAATTCCCTTCTACCATCCTCCAAAATTGTAAAGGCTTGATCTTAGACTTGGTGTTTAATACTTTTGAGTGTTTCATTTAAGAGAACCAAGGAGAAGAGAGAAAGTGTAAAATGACGTGAATGGAAAGCTACTGACCATTTGGTCTTGTGTCTTGGTCAAATGGAAATTATACCCTACCCTCTGATGCTATGTTTGGTAGAGAGGATGGGAGGGTTGATGGAGAGGGGTAGAGGGATAGAGATTGAGAGAGAGATGTAATCCTTTGTTCGGTGAGTGGGTGAGAAGGAAGGAGAAAATAAATGTAGGGAGAAGGTATCCCTCGAAGCTAATAAAGAAAAAGACAAAATAAAATATGGAAATACCATTTTTATCCTTTAAAAAATTAATACTTATTTTTGTTAAAAATGATAATATAGTAATTTTAACAACTAGTCTCTTCTCCATCCTTCCAACTTCATCTCAAATAACAAACAACATGAAGGAGATCAACTATCCTCTCCCTCCATCATAATTTCCATCCCTTCTAACCTCTTCGTTCCTCTTACCAAACGTAGGCTAAACTCTTCTTCAAACCACCTCAAGGGAAAAATGGTCAATTACCTATAATTCTGATTAAAACTGAAATTATACCTCTAATTCCCGATTTAATCCACTAATCGCTTAAACTAAAATATATCCCCCAATTCATCTCAATTACAAATAATTCCCAAAATATACAAATTTCCCAAAATACCACTAGGCTTGACCTAAGCTAGGCATTTATCCCTATTATGAGTTTTTCGCTTAACCACTCGAACCAAAAGTCACAAATATATCCACATAATATTCTGGTCTCAAGAACATAACATATAATAATTACAAGCATACCCTCAACGGGTTACTATTACAAAAAAAGCCCATTTCTAGCAAAAGTGAATCTTTAAACACATTTAATACATATTATCATCAATACTCAATCATATAATAATATAAATCACATAATTACCCTGCGTGTCCTCCCAACACGCTAATCACAACACTTAATTCTATTAGAAGATTTGGGATGCTACAACTATCCCCTCCTAATAGAAATTTCATCCTCCAAATGTACCTGAACAACTCGAGAGAATGATCCCGCGTGTTTGACTCTAATTTCCAAGTCACTTCTTCTACCTTGTTTTTCCTCCATAACACTTTCACCAAGGCAATAGTCTTGTGCAACAAGACTTTATCTTTCCTGTCCAGAATCTTTACTGGTTTCCCCTCGTAAGACAAATCCTATTTTAACTTCAAAGTCTCATAACTCAGCACATGCATAGTATCCGACACATACTTCTGAAGCATTGATACATGAAACACGTTATGGACTCTCGATAAAGCTAGAGGCATAGCTAATATGTAGGCTACCTGCCTAATCTTCTCCAAGATCTCAAAAGGTCCAAAAAACCTAGGGCTTAGCTTGACTTTCTTCCCAATGCTATTTACTCCTTTCATTTGCGAAACTTGGAGTAAAACACAATCTCCCACTTGGATCAATGTAGCTTTTTTGTCTACTACGTGAAGCGAGCATTTGCGCTCGAATCTTCTCAATGACTCCACTAGTCCTCTAAACTGCCTCAGGACACAAATACTTTCTCTCACCCATTTCATCCCAATGGGTGGGTAATTTTCACTTCCTACCATACAACATCTCATACAAGGCAACCGATATCATCGACCGATAACTGTTGTTGTAGGAAAACTTAATCAAGTGAAGATATTTAGTGCAGGATCCCTCAAAATCCAATACACATGCAAGTAACATATCTTCAAATATCTTAATCATCCTCTAAGATTGTCAATCTGTCTTAGGATGATAAGTTCTACTAAACTTCAGTTGTGTACCCATAGCCTTCTGCAGGCCTCGCCATAACTTAGAGGTAAAGGTGGGGTCCCGACCTGAAACTATAGACTTCGGTGCCCCATGGAGACGTACAATCTCCCTCACATATAGTTCATCATACAGATCCACAGTAAAAAATTTCCTCATAGGAAGAATGTCAGCGGCCTTGTGTAACAACGCCTTATACTACTATCTTTCAAACGAAGATTACTTGTCAATTATTAAAAAAATTACCATATTTATGAAAAAAGTTCATTGGGGCCTTATCAAATCATGAAATATTGGCACATTTAAAGAAAAAAAAATTATAATGTCTTTTATTCAAATTTATAATAATAGTTTAAAGTCTAACTGTTATCGTAAGAAGACATAGATAAACTTCATAAAATTTTATTGGCGTTACCTAGATTGATTCCCGTCCATCAGAGCAGCATGACATACATACTCAATCCTAGGAACGCTCCTCATCACTATGCATTCCAATTTAGAAACCCTATTGCCTACTTGAAAGGGGGAAATTAAGAGGATGAGCTAAACTCCCAGTAAGGAAGTACAAACAAGAAACAACAATTCACATAAGCACAATACAAGAGTATTCTCATCGTACATAAGCTTACAACATAACACATCATAATCATATCATAATCTCATACACTTTATAGCACGTCATACCTTACTAACTCCTTTGTTGTGTAACGTTCATCACGCTAACATCCTATGCTTTCCAAACAACATACAAGCAGCTCATCTCATATCATTACTTCTCATATAGTCAACATATACTCATAGAAATTCTAGCTAACTTCCTTACCTCAAGTCCAAGCTATTAAAATGGCGAGATAACTTCACAACGCGCCTAGAATAATCAATCAAATACTCGTCTTAATATCATATAAAACCAAGGATATCATACAAGCATACAATAACACCCTGGATAACCAAGACCGTTATACTGTGTATTTTAAAATAGTACAAGACTTGCTAATCAAGTCGTTTGAACATAAATGTGATCCCAAAGTCAACTAATAGGTTAGGGTTAAAAGATTTAGATCATAAATGGTTAATTTTCATTAAAAATATGTTTGATACATGTTATCCCCAAAACACGGTATATGTGGTAAATACAATCCTCAAAAGTTGGTACAACAAAAGCCAATCTATTGGCAAAATACAATTTAGAGCTCTATTCCTGACGATGTACACTCCGCCCCCAAAGCTCTCCAACTAATGGTTGCTCCAGTTTCCCTTTGCCTTTACTTGCACCATGTAGCACCCAAGAATCAAGGCCGAACAAGAAAACCATAAACAACAAAGACATAAAGCAGCAGTAGCATCCAATCAATCTTAATCCAGTTAAGCTAAATAACAACAAACATGTGTTTTCAAGCATACATTTAACTCAGTTATACAAATGATCAGGGTTGGCACCCTTACACCGAGCCCTCTGTTTATCTAGCGGACCTCGGCTTACTTAGGCCGAGCTGAGTTCAATACGCTTATCATCAGCCCCGGCACCCTTAGGTCGTACTTTCATATACTGCAAAACTAAAATACAATCACACAATACATATATATTCAATTACTGGGAACCTCAGTCCTGTTCACAACAACATGGGTGAAGTTTTCTTACCTCAAATCCCGAGTGATGAATAAAGAGCGGTCCCAAGCTCGATCCTCAATCCTAAGCCTTAGCAATAATCCTAGTCACAACAATAATAGATAACTATCAATCTCTGATCCAAATTAATGTCCAGGAAAAATAAACTAGCCTCCAGAACCTCAAATTCTACAAAACTGGGTAGTAGAATTCGTCCAAAGCACCCACGTTTGAATCCCCAAGCCTAAAACCTTGTTTTCTATTAATTTCCCATTTAGGGTCGCGACTTGACCTTAAGGGCTGCGACTCACCCCTAAGATAGAGGCCAAGCCCTCCCTAATGGAGGGAACAGGCCGCGACTTGTACCCCTCCAGGTTGCGGGCGCCTGGCAAACAGAGGCGCCCAGCCTCCTTAAGCATGCAGGTCGCAACGCCTGAAGAACAGAGTCGCGACCCGAGCCCCTAAAACCCATAAAAACTTCCCTTTCCTAGCGTTTCTCCTCGAACCTAACCTCAAATTCATACCCCAAACTAGCAGTCAAACTTGGACTTAAGTCTAGAATTCCTATCCTGTTGGCCTAAACATTATACCTTGCCTATAATAATTTTTACACCTATTAAACACTCAAATTCAACCAAAACCTAGAATTTACACAAGTTCAAAACTCAACAATAATTAAGCTACATTCAAGAGATTAGGATTAGGACTATTACCTGAACTGATATACTAAACTCCTTAGAAACCCTTAACTTACATTAGCTTGACTTCCCCTATCTTAAACCAGCCCAAAACCTTGAGTTTCCATATGTTTTTCTTTAGCCTCAAGACACAAGGAGAGGGAGAGTAAGAGTACGTGAGTGAGAGGGAGAGAGAATATCTAAATGCTTCAAGAGGGTTTTGATAGTTTGCTAAGACCCAGCTAATCAAACACCTTAGCTAAAAAGACTAAAATACCCCTAAAGTTTTCCCAGCCCTCTAATAGCCTCCAAGGGTAAAATGGTCTTTCTCCCAATTCCCGCTACTTCCTCAAGTGTTCCTACCATTTTCAAATTAATCCCTTTGGGTCCAATTAATGACCAAATACCTATTCATTATTCAATAAATTCCAAAATGTCTTCTAAATTCCCAAAATACCCTAGGCTTTACCCCCCCTTCCCCCCGAGCCGTGTATTAAACCCTATTGTTACTATTTCGCTAATTTGCTCACTAGCACCTTCTCGAGCCATGTACTGCAAATATATCCACACAATAATGTGGTCTCAACCATTTATCACATGTAATCACATTTATGCCCTTAACGGGCCAAAATTACAAATATGCCCTTATAAACAGTAAAGGGCCCACATGCATATCTAATACTCATAAACATGCATATAATATATCCACATAATCATATCTATCATGCATGCCACATAGTCACCCATTTAATCAATTAAACACGCATATATCCAATTATGCCCTCCCAGTACGCTAATCATGGCACTACACCCTACTAGCAATTTTGGGTCGTTACAACTGTGCCCTGCTAGTGATAATTTTTTCGTTGAAATTTAACTGAATAAATCGGGATACTGATCCAGTATCGCTTACTCAAGCTCCCATGTCGCTTCTTCGACCTTGCTATTCCTCCATAATACTTTGACTAGAGGAATAGTCTTGTTCCATAGAACCTTGTCTTTCCTATCCAGGACCTGTACTGGTCACTCCTCATATGATAAATCCGTCTGTAACTCCAGTTTCTCATATCTCAACAAATGAGTCGTATCTGAAATGTACCTTTGAAGCATAGAGATGTGGAATTCATCGTTAACCTGTGATAACAATGGTGGCAGAGCCAATCTATAGGCTACTTGGCCGATTCTCTCCATGATCTCAAAAGGTCCTATGAATCTAGGGCTCAGCTTACCCTTTTTCCCAAACCTCCTCACCCCTCGCAATGGTGAAACTCACAGTAACACATGGTCCCCTACCTGGAACTCCACATGCCTATGCTTGGGGTCGGCGTAGCTTTTTTTTTCTGCTCTATGAAGCGATTATTCGAGGTCGGATCTTTTCAATAGCTTCGTTAGTCTTCTGAACCATCTCCAGTCCCAAATACCTTCTCTCACCCAACTCATCCCATTGAATGGATGATCTACATCTCCTCCCATACAACATCTCGTAAGGAGCTACTCCAATCATTGATTGATAACTATTTTTGTATGAAAACTCCATCAACGGGAAGACACTTACTCCAAGACCCTTCGAAGTCCAATACACACACTCTAAGCATGTCTTCCAATACCTGAATTCTCCTCTCAGACTGTCCATTTGTCTGAGGATGAAAGGCTGTTCTGAATTTCAACTAAGTCCCCATAGCCTTCTACAAACCACCCCAAAACATGGATGTGAATATGGGATCCTGGTATGATACTATAGATTTAGGAACCCCATGGAGACGTGCAATGTCCCTGACATATAACTCAACATACTGATCTAGAGTATAGGTCATCCTCACTGGTAGAAAGTGAGCTGAATTGGTGTATCTGTCCACTATCACCCACACCGAGTCATTCAGCCCCAATGTCCTGGGTAAACTTCCCACAAAATCCATGGTAATGTCTTCCCATTTCCACTCGTGAATACCCAAAGGCTTTAGCAACCCCACTGGTCGCTGATGCTCAGCCTTCACCTACTATCAGGTTAAACACTTGGCCACGTACACAACTACGTCTTTCTTTATCCCATGCCACCAATATAAGGTCTGTAGATCCTGATACATCTTCGATGTGCCTGGATGGAGTGAGTAAGGTGTAGTATGGGATTCATTAAGTATCTCTCGTCTAATACCCATATCCATCGAAACATAGATCCGACCCTTATACAGTAGTGAACCAGTCTCTTAAACAGAATAATCCTTAGCCACTCCAGCTAGTAAATGTCTTTTAACTTCCTACAACTGCACATCATTTAACTGACCCTCTATTATCCTCTCAATGAGGGTAGACTATAAAGTAATATTGGCCAACCATCCCACTACCAGTTCTATCTTCGCCCGGGTCATCTCTTCTGGCAATTCCTTTGATATCTGTTTCAAACTAAATAGCTATCCTGGGCCTCTCGAGCTCAACGCTTCTGCCACTACATTTGCTTTCCCTGGGTGGTAAAGGATGTCACAGTTGTAGTCCTTCACCAATTCCAGCCAACGTCTCTGTCTCATGTTCAAGTCGTTCTGGGAGAAGAAATACTTTAAACTCTTATGGTCGGTGTATATCTCACACCTCTCTCTATACAAGTAATGTCACCAAACTTTCAGGGAGAATGCCACTGCTGCTAACTCCAGATCATGGGTAGGATACTACTCCTCATACTCCTTCAGATATCGTGATGCATAGGAGATAACCTTTTCATTCTTCATCAACACGCATCACAATCCCAGTCTTGATGTGTCACAGTACGCGACAAACTTCCCTCCCTCTAAAGGAAGACTCAACACAGGAGCGGTAATCAGTCGTCACTTCAATTCATAGAAGCTATTCTCATAGTTTTCTGACCAGATGAAATTCATAATACACCGTGTCAATTCTGTGATAGGTGCGGCAATCTTTGAAAACCCTTCCACGAACCATTAGTAATATCCCACAAATCCAAGGAAACTCCCAACCTCTGAGGCGTTCCTTGGCCTCGGCCAATCCCTAACTGCCTTTACCCTAGCTGGATCCACCTTAATCCCATCTCCACCAACAATGTGTCCAAGGAATGTCACTTATGGTAGCCAGAACTCAAACTTCTAAACCTTAGCATACAACTGACGCTCTCTCAACTTCTGCAATACCTGCGGAGATGTTGCTCATGCTCTTCCTCTGAACTGGAGTAAACCAAGATGCCATCGATGTAGACAATCACAAACTGATCTAAGATGCCATTGAACACTCTTTTCATCAGATCCATAAATGCTACTGGGCATTGGTCATTCGGAAGGTCGTCTTCAAAATATCCTCATCCTTGATCCTCAGTTGGTGATAACCCGATTGAAGATCAATCTACGAGAATGTTGTCTTTCCCTGCAACTAATTGAACAGGTCATTAATCCTTTGTAAGGGATACTTGTTCTTGATGGTCAACTTGTTCAACTCCCTGTAGTCTATACACATTCTTAGAGTCCCATCCTTATTCTTCACAAAAAAAATCGAAGCACCCCATGGCGAGAAGCTAGGTCTGATAAACCCCAAGTCTAGAAGCTCCTACAACTGTATCTTCAATTCCTTTAACTCTACTAGAGCATTCTATATGGTGCCCTCGATCTGTACCCGACGCTAACTCGATGACGAACTGAATCTCCCTGTGCGGTGACAGTCCTAGTAAATCCTTAGGAAACACATCCAAGAACTCGAATACCAATCTAGTCCCATCCGGCCCCACTGGTGTAACTCTAGTGGTATCCACCACACTAGCTAGAAAAGCTATACAACCCCTTGTAAAAGGTCTATAGCCCCCAGAGCTGATATCATGGAAATGTGAGGTCCATACATGACACCCACGAAAATAAAGGAGTCCTCACCCTCAGGCTCAAAGGTCACCATCTTCTTTCAACAATCTATAGCAGGCCCATATCTAACTAACCAACATCCCAAAAATCATATTAAAATCATCCATACCACACTAATTCAAGTCTACGGATAATTCCCTACTATCTACCATCACTAGCAGTGCCCTAATCCACTTCCTAGAAACTACCTATTCCCCTATAGGCAATATAGTCCCAAACCCTGCAGTATAATATTTACTAGGGCTACACAATCTATCAATTACGTTACTAGAAACAAACAAATGTGTAGCACCAGAATCAATCAATATAGTATATGAAGAGCAAGCACTAGAAACCTGACCTATCATTACCGAGGAACTAGCCTCGACCTTTGCCTACGCCAAGGTGAACACTCGAGCGGGAGTCAAGCTATCCACCTTCTCTGGTTCCTCTTTCTTTTTTATTGGACAATCCTTCTTGAGGTGTCCAGCCACCCCTAATAGGTAACAAGCCTTTGCCCGACATTCGCTCGAATGACGCTTCCTGCATCTCGTGCATTCATGATAACTTCTCCATGTCTCACCACCTCCCTGGCATCCACCCTAGACACCTCGGCCTCTCCGAGCAGGAACAATAGTAGTTGAGGTATCAGGGGTCTTCCTCTTTGGATTACTAGGGCCTCCGCCCCTACCAGATCCTGTATATGGAGGCACTACCCTGCAAACATCTCGTTTTCTAGTGTTCTCCCTCCAGATATTATTCTCTGCCTCTTTAGTAGTAAGAGCCTTCTCAATAGCCAGGGCATAAGTCGTCTGCCCAGGTAATGATTTGATCCTCACATCCCGGGCTATCATAGCATTAAGCCCTCAAACAAACCTGTCCCGTCTGGCCGCATCTGAAGCAACATAAGGAGGCCCTGACCAAAGTTACTGAATCCAAAGAGAAGTACAAGGAGGCGTTGGTGAGTAACTACAAAGAGGCCTCCAAACTCCAAGATGAGTTGGAGATCAGCAGGAAATAAACTGTTGAGTTGGAGGAGCAAGTTAAATTGCTTGAAGAAACCAACGCTAGTGATCTGGAGAGGTTCAGGGGAGCAACGTTTAACTACTTTTATATATTCTTGAAAAACAACCGCGAGGCGAACTTTGATTATTTTCCAGAGGGTATGAAGCAGGCTGAGCTGGAAAAATGCATTGCTTTCCTTGAAGAGGAGGAGAAAGTTCAGGGATCCCCTGAGATCTCTTTGGTGATGGGTATTGAAGGCATTGACAAGGATGCTGGTACCTCCATTGACCAGCAGCCTCAACAAAACCCTTCACCTGCTCCTGCCGTTCAATAATTTTTATTTATTTTATTTTAATTTGTAACTAGGACACACGAGCAGTGCTTCATGATGTCATAACAATTTTTTGCTACGTAGGCAGCTTTCCTTTTAATTAACAATTACATCCGAGCAGCAACTGCTCGTGGTGTAAAACATTTTACTTTTGATATTATAATATTTGCATTTTATTATAACATCTGTTCGCATGACCAAACTTAGCATAGCACTTTGTTTTGATTTAACAAAATTTAAACCAAATTTTGAAAAATACTCTAAGTACCGTAGTATGCTTTCCCTTATTTTTCTCGTGTCTTTACATATGCTTGTTGATATGCTTTGCTTTCTTACTACCTTATATTCCCCCAAGTGATTGAGGAGCTTAAAGTCCTCGGTCACTTGCTAAGACCAAGACCAATTCGAACATTTCTTCTCGTAAAAATACTTATAAAAGGTGATTATATAGAAAAACAACACACGTAATGAGCAAATACTTATAATAAATACAATAATTGGCAAGAATAACTGGCAGTGCACAATTCCTTTTATTTCTCATAATAAATGGACAATCGTGTCTGTACGAGTGATCAAAAAATTGATCTTACACTTATAAGCGACAAGTCATACAAATGACTAACCCTTGTTCATAAACTTATAAAAGTAAAATTAATACAAGCCAGTTCTTTAAAAAGGATTGTTTATTGATAATACTTGCGCAGGTGTTCTCCATTCCAATAGCGAGGAATGAGATCTCTATTTAAGCGAGCAAGTTTATAGGTGCCTGGTTGGAGGACTTCTTCAGTTTGATATGGACCTTCCTAGTTAGGTCCAAGCACTCCAGCAACTTGATTGCGGGTGTTAAGAAAAACTCTTCTAAGCACCAAATCTCCCATGTTAAATTGTCTTTCGCTTACTTTAGAGTTGAAATACCGAGCGACCTTTTGCTGGTAAGCTGCTACTCGAAGTTGAGCTTGCTCGTGCATTTCATCGACCAAATCCAAAGATTCCATTAATGACTGACTATTCACACTCTGATCGTATACCAACCTTCTATGCGATGGTGGATCTAATTCAACACACAGCATGGAATCATATCCATGGAGTATGGGCTGTTGCTATTCGATGGGACGTTCTATACTACCAAAGGACTTCAGGTAATTGTTCTGGCCATGCCCCCTTCGCTTCTTCAAGCCTTTTCTTTAGGGTATCCTTCAGTGTCTTGTTGACAGCTTCAACCTGTCCGTTTTCCTGTGGATGAGATACTGAAGAAAAACTCTTGATAATCTCGTGCCTTTCGCAAAAATCTATGAACAGATCACTGTCAAATTGTGTGCCGTTATTTGAGACAATCTTTCTTTGCAACCCATAGTGACACACGATGTTCTTGACCACAAAATCCAGCACTTTCTTGGTCGTTATTGTTGCAAGTGGCTCAGCTTTGGCCCACTTTGTGAAGTAGTCAATAGCAACTACATCATACTTGATGTTGCCTTTTCCCGTGGGTAAAGACCCGATCAAATCTATTCCCCACATTGCGAATGGCCACGGGCTTTGCATCTGTTTTAGCTCATTAGGGGCTTCTCGCGGTATCTTGGAGAACCTTTGGCACTTGTCACACTATCGAACGAAATCCACAGATTCTTCATTCATCGTTTGCCAAAATTATCCTTGCCTCAGGATCCTTTTTTATAAACTCTGCCCCCCAGCATGGTCTCCGCAGAAACCTTCATGGACTTCTCACATTAATTCTTTGCCCTTTTCCTTTAAAACACACCTTAGAAGTGGCATTGAGTACCCACTCTTGTATAAAATTCCATCGACTAGAATGAATCGAGCTGATTATCTTTAGAGGGTTCTTGCTTTGTTTCTATCCGTTGGCAGTACTCCATGCTCTAAGTATTCAATGAAGGGCGTCATCCATGTGTCTGTCACTTGGATTACCAGGGAAGACTCTTCTACTTGAATACTCGGTGTGGACAAATGTTCAACAGGTACTATATTGAAGGTGTCAACATCCTTCACGCTTGCTAACTTGGCCAAAGCATCAGCGTTTGAGTTCTGGTCACGAGGTACTTGTTGGAGAGTATATTTTTCGAACTGTGCCAATAAGTCATTTCCATTGTTCAAATAAGCAACCATCTTTGGACCTTGGGCTTGATATTCTCCAATAATTTGATTAATCACTAACGGGGAGTCATTGTAGACTTCGAGTGACTTTATATCCATGTCCTTGGCTAATCTTAATCCTGTGAGTAGAGCTTTGTATTCGGCTTTGTTATTGGATGATGTGAAGTCGAATCTAATTGCATAGTGGAATCGATGTCCTACGGGCGTGACTATGATCAAACCTACTCCAGCATTGTGCTCGTTGGAAGAGCCATCTATGAAAAACTTCCAGGAAGGAGTTTGGCTTTGGAGTTCAGGCTCTTCTATCGGCTCGGTATCCTGGAGCCCAGGAAATTCTATGAAAAAATCGACTAGAGCCTGTCCCTTCATAGCTGATTGTGGCGAGTAAGAAATATCAAACTGTCAAAGTTCAACTGCCCATTTTAACAATCAACCGGGGACTTCTGGTTTCTACAGGACTTGCCGTAGTGGCTGGTCAGTGAGTACTATGATGGGGTGAGCTTGGAAGTATGGTCGCAGCTTTCTGAAGCCTAAAATCAAGCAATAGGCTAATTTCTCAATGGGCGGATATTGTAGTTCTTCTCCTACTAGCCTCTTGCTTATATAATACACAACTTTTTGAACATGTTCCTCCTCTCTGATCAGGACAGTGCTAGAAGCATACTCGGTGACTGCCAAATAGATGAACAAAGTTTCTTTCTCGACCAGTTTGGACAAAATTTGTGGTTGCAACATATGAGACTTTAAAGTGTGGAAAGCCTGCTCGCACTCTTCCGTCCACTTGAATTTCTTATTCCTCCTAAGGAAAATAAAAAATGGAGCGCATTGTCTATTGATTTGGAAATGAATCTACTCAAAGCGGCAATCCTCCCGGTTAGACTTTGAACATCTTTAATTTTAGCTGGCGACTTTATCTCGATCAAGGCCTTGATCTTTTCGAGATTATCTTTGATTCCTCACAAGTTCACTATGGATCCCAAAAATTTCCCCGATCCAACTCTGAAGGAACACTTATGGGGATTCAGTTTCATCTGATATTTGTTCAAGACGTTGAATTACTCTTGCAGGTCGCCAATGTGTTCTTCTGCCTTCTTCAACTTAACCAGCTTGTCAACAACATATACCTCCATATTAACACCAATCAGCTCTTTGAACATATGATTTACTAGTCACTGGTAAGTTGCACCAGCATTTTTCAAACCAAAGGGTACTACTTTGTAACAGGAAAGCCTTTTATCAGTTCGAAAACTAGTGTTATCCTCATCAGGTGGGTGCATACTGATCTGATTGTATCCAGAGTATGCATCCATGAATCATAGGATCTCATGCCCTGTTTGGTAATCGATGAATTATAGCATTCTCACGCTTCTCGTTGGTTTCCCAACACGCATCCTACCCCTGCGTCATTCGGAAACTTCATGGCCAGGTGCCAGACCGAGGTCACAACTCATAGGTAAACTATAATAGGCTTTCCAATCACAGGATTATATGCAAAAGGACCATCAACTACTATAAAAGTAGTGAGTATTGTCCTGATCACAGGTGCAGTTCCTGTTGTGACTGGAAGCCTGATCGACCCCGTTGGCGCGAGCCCTTTGCCAGAAAACCCATAAATGGTTTCGTTGCATGGCTCCAAATCTTTCACTAAAAAATTCATCCTCTCCAGCGAAGACTTGTATAGAATGTTTACTAAGCTTCCTGTATCCACTAACACCCGCTTAGCCATCATATTGGCAATCTAGACATCCATGACCAGAGGATCCGAATGGGAAACCAGACATGTTGGGTGTCAAGCTCAGAGAAAGTTATCAGTTGTTCCTTTGTTCAAGCTTCTTTTGGAGTTCTCTCCTCTACGTTCAGCATTTCAATGTCCAGGTCGTGACTTATGGTTCAGGTGTATCGCTCCCTTCCCATCCCACTATCCCCTGCCAGGTGTGGGCCTCCACAGACGGTCAGCAATGTACCTGCCACTGGAGTTGGCTATAAAGGGGGCGAGCATTGGCATACATGTGCCTGCTCATTGCTTCCTTGAGCCTCTCACTGAGAAATTCCAGAGCTCGTACATATCTTATCAGGTGTCCTTACCTGATAAGGAACTCAATCTCATCTTTAAGCTAGTTGCACTTGTTGGTGTCATGACCATAGTCATTGTAAAAACAACAAAACTTGGTTGTATCTCTTTTCGAGATATTTTTCCTGATCGGCGCTAGTCGTTTGTAAGGGATAGTGGTGTTGGTAGCTTGGTACACTTCCGCTCTGCTTTCAACTAGGGCTATCTAATTGGTGATCCTTGGCTCGTGGTTCGCCATTTTCCCTCCATTTCTCCCGTTATTTTTGTCATTGCAATGGGGTTTCCCAAACCCATTGGCAGCTTTGATGGGATCTTTCTTCAGACCCTGGTCGTTTGTGGGTGCCTTCCCTTCGTTGGCAATTGCCTCTTTAAGCTTGATGTACTAGTCCGCTTGGTCCAGAATTTCTTAGGTGCTCTTCACCCCATTCTTCCATAAACTGTTCCAGAGGGATGAATGGCGTCGTACTCCAATAGTAAGTGCCATCATCTTCCCCTCATCACCAACTGTCTTAGTCCCAGCAGCGGCTCGCATAAAATGCTAGACATACTCCTTCAAGGATTCACCCTTCTTCTGGTGTATCTCGACTAGTTGGTAGGCTTCGGTCGGATGTACTCCACCAGAGTAAAACTACCCTTAAAACTCATTCACGAACATTTCCCAAGACACTATGCTAGCAGGAGGGAATTTGAAAAACCACTCCTCAGCAGTATCAGATAAGGTGGCTGGAAAGATTCTGCATCGAGCGTCATTTGACACCTTCTGGATGTCCATTTGTATCTTGAATTTATTCACATGAGATACTGGGTCTCCAAATCCATTGAATTTAGGTAATATTGGCATCTTAAATTTGCTTGGAGTTTTGGCCATCGCTATTCTTTGTATAAAAGGAGTGCCTCTCCTCTGGTCATACTCAATGTGGGACGTTCAGCTCCCCACTAGCTGCTAGACGACCTGATTCAATGCATCAAGTTGGGCTTGTACAGCGTCTGGTATTATTGGGGTGACTGGTGCAGGAGGGGCATACTCGTCGTGCCTTTCCCACTTGTCATTGAGTACGTCCCTCAAATCATCATTCATACGCCTTTGCTCGCTAGCGCCTAGTCGGTCAAAGACGTTAGGTTGCCTAGGCTGCCCCCCAGCATTCTAGCTCGTCGTTCGATTCTCTCTTGGTGGGGGATTATGTTCCCCACGCCTACCTCCTTGCCCTTCACCATCATTTCCTCTGCCGGAATTTTCCTCATTATAGTCATGGCCATCCCTAAAATATGACTGACTATGGTGCGACCTACTGATCGCGCTATTTCCCCCTCCCCTCGCTTGCACGTCTCGTCCATCAGGTGGAGGCCTGCGTTGGTTGGTGGGTCCCTAGGCATTATTATGTTGTGGGGGGCCCTTGACCACAGAGCCTGACTCGACCTGTCTCCTGCCAGCAGAAGGACGTTGTCCCGTGCTCGGTGGATTCAGCTCTTCAGCAGTCTGACGTCTAGGGCTTCGGGGAGGTTGCCCTACCCTATTTTTCCTTTGCTGCTGGGGATTATCTCGACCAACGTGAGGAGGTTGCTGCTCAGGATGTTGAAATGGAATATCCTATTAAGAAGCAAGAGGCTGCTCTGGTCTCTAAGGGCCTGTTGGTGGAGGCGGAGTGTGGTGATGTTGTCGACAATTTGAATGTGGATCTTGTTGTGGCACTACACTGGGTGGCTGATCCAGTTGAGAAGCTGGCGCGGGCTATCCTTGAGCTAACTGAATGGCTGCCTCTAGGGCGACAGTAGCCTCCCTCTATTGGCAATCCATGTCATCCAGCCTCTCATTTAGTTCTTGGCGTTGCCTATCAATTTCTCTCTACTGCAACGCAATCGTTTCAGCCACATTTTCCTGATTAGCCCTTAGATTGGCTGACTCTTCCTGCAACACAATCAGTGTTGTCCTCAAGGTCTCAGAATCCATTTCCTCCTCTTCAAAATTTATTTGTGGCTCATCCTCAGCCACATTTTGTGGAGGAGGCTGGGTTGGTGCAGTACCGGAGGTTTTTCCAGCATTTCTAGATGTTTTCACCATTTGATCTATTTCGAGGTCTTAAGTTCAACTCGCAATGAAAGCACCAAAATATTGACCCTCGAATTGGTCAACGACACGAAGTCAAGTAAAACAATAGAAAATGATATGAAATCAAGATGAAAAGATAAACGACACAAAAGATTAATAGTGGTTCGGTCCCAATCAAATGGTAATGACCTACGTCCACTTAGGTTCTTATTGGTATAAAATCCCAAGAAGTGTAATCAATGAACTAGGGTTCACGAGTTTCACAAGCTCTCGGATGAATAAAATTATGGTGGATAAAAACACTCTATTTCTCTCTTAGGATTCTGAAGTTCCAAAAATCCCCTCTCTTGAGCCCTTTGATTCTTATTTATAGGCTCAAGGAGTTCTGCATGGGCCAATGGGCCTTAATTACATTTAATACAGGCGCATCTAAATAATAATGAATCTTACAATTAATAAGTAATTATAAGATTACATATTTGAAGAAAATAAATGAAAATATACGACCAGATTGGTCGCCCATAATTATGATGTCTGATGAGCCAATTCTCTTCTGATCTAATAAACCATAATTACTTAAATTGCCACGTGTATCCCACATGTAAGCTAATTCTACCACGTCATCAGGTAGTCCTTTTTTGGGTAAACACTTACTTAAGTCCAAACCTCCCAAAATAGAAACAAGTCACCACTGCTTTCTACTAGCTTCACACGCCATTCCCTCTCTTTGTACTATGCCAAGCTTGGTCTTTTCACACTAGCAAGCTCATATCTCAACTTACTAAATTAGCTCAAGTCAAAAAATCAATCCCTTAACTCTTTCTTCCTTTTTACTATCTTTTAAATTTTTATCAAATTTAAATTAATTAAAATGGAAATAGCTTTCTCATTTACACTACAAGTGCTCTAATATATAATTTTTTATTAAATAAAACCAAAAATAAATAAATACATGGTAGTTTTATTGCACACTCACAATGCCTACCATGCACATGCACACACACAAGTTCTCTAGTCCATCACTATGAAGCATGCACCTCCTTGCACATAATCAAAACTCATAAAAAATTTCACAAAATAAAATAATTAAAGAAAACAATTAAATTTGAACCCACATAATTACTAACAAACAATTCAATAATTAAAATAAAATTCCAACACTTAAGAAACAACAATTAAAATAATGTAGGCAATTAAATAAAATAAAAAAAATGGTGTGCTACACCTTGGTATATTGATCCATGATCACCCATACTGAGTCATGTTGTCCCACCATCCTAGGCAATCCAACCACAAAGTCCATGGTTATATCCTCACACTTTCATTCTGTGATACTCAAGGACTGTAGTGTTAGCATCAAATTAGAAAAATATTGAAATACACAGTGGTGTGTATACAAAGGGATGTTCAAAAAATCATTAATACCAGTCAGGATCGTACATATGTAAATATATTATATAACATATATAAGGAATAGAGATTACCTCTGATAGCCTATCAAGTGTACTTGAGTCTTTTAGTAAAATCAATGATCATCCTATCCTTATGAAAGCTCACACCTTAGCCTTCAAAGTTGTTTCTCTAACACACAAGGATCTGTGTGGGCACGTAGGATTCACAAGTTGATTTGTAGACTCTCTAGATGTAACCACCACATTTGATTTAGAGAGTTTTGAGAAAAGGCTATAGAAACTTCTAGAATTTTAGGTATTGAGAATTCTATAATTTTTTTTCTTTTTGAGAGAGTTTGATAACCTAGAAACAACTGACTCAGAACAGAATCGCTTCTTTTGAAGTTTATAAAGATAATTAAAGTATTTTAATTAATATTTATTTAATTAAAATAAAACTGATCAGTTACAAACTATTTTAATTAGTTAGTTTCATATTTAAAAAAGAATAATTAAACAAATTAATTTGAAATTCAAAATTCAAATCCCAGGGATGGGATTATGTGTGTGGCGCTACTACAACTATCCCTGATTTTCTCATTTATTTGTTTAATTAATTTTATGACAAGATATTTATCCCGAAATAAATATTAGTTAATTCAAAATTAAATTTATCTTAAAAACTATTAGTTTCATATAATTATCTTATAATAAGATAATAATTAAGCTCTCCCATATATTAATCCAAACATCATTAATATTTATTTTAACATAAAGTTTGTTAGATAAAAGAAATATAGTTAATTGATTAATTAATTCACAACTAATCAATTTCGCATAATTATCACATATTTATTTCCTTGCCCTAGAAAATGAATTCCTTTACAATTTAGTCATTCTCTCTATAAATGTTTCTTGTGACATCCTAACTCTTGATAGTGTAGGACAGAGGCGACCTAGGGACCATGCACTTATAGTACGAAGCTCCAATAAACCAGATTATTAATTAAACTATTTAATTCAATACTATTATTTATTAATTCCATGATTACTCTACTCTAAATATGAAATTTCACTCTAAGTATTTATAGAATTATATTTACATAGTTTTCTCTTGTAGTCCATTGACATAATCAATAAATGTAATTTTGTCCTCCATTTATTGGTTCGTTAATTAGAGCTGGTCAAAATTACTGTTTTACCATTTTAATTACCTCTTGTTCCTTAAGTACCATTAATTCACCAGAGAATAATTAATCTATAATCAAATTATAGATTTGAGCTCAATAACTATTCAGTTCCGGAATCAACCCTTAAGGGAACAAATATTCGTTCTGTTTGGAAAGTATGAATTCCATTAATGTAAAATCATGTTCCGAGCCGTTCATGGTATTAAATCTCAAAACAGAAGTCACTAGCCTCATTATTTCAAGAGACCTTAAAGAATGAATCAAAAGATCCAATAAACACAAACAGACGTTCATGATCACTCAAAATTTAAACTGATCTACAAATTATCATCTATTATGATAAGAATTAAATCTTTATTGGAAACGGTAAGTTTATAAACATAGTTAATTCATATCGGTCCAATCATATATAATCACTATATTTACAACACTTTTACCAAGATGTCCACATCAGTAATCTGAATCTAGGTTACTTGCATCCTGTATGCTTAGTAAATCATACTAGCAACCAATCATTAAAGATTCCACACTTTAATGTGTTAGTGACTATTTTATTCATTGTATATGATCTTAATTCTCTCGAACTAATACAAGATCATTTCCTTACAAATGATTATGCAATTTTCTTAATATTTATATAAATTATTCGAACAATAATTATAACATTCAAATATAATAAAATTTTAATTTAATTTAAATCAATAAAAAAAATTTACATGCTTTTAGGGCTTAAATCCTAACAATCAACCACTTTCCCTCTAAGCAAGTAAGACATCTCCCTTAATCCCATGTTGCGTACATGACCTATAAACGACTCTATAGGAAGGGTTTTGGTTAACAGGTCTACCGGGTTTTGTTCTGATGCTATCTTCATAATAGTTACATCACATTGGAGCACAATTTCTCTTACCATATTGTATTTAATTTCTATATTCTTTCCACTCTTGTGGCTTCTAGGTTACTTCGAGTTAGCTACTGCTCCACTGTTGTCAGAAAATAGGATTAGTGGCTTCTCCATATCTAGAATTACTTCCAGATCAATGTAGAATTTGCTAAGCCAAACCACTTAGCTAGCTGCTTAACAAGTCGTATGTATTCGACTTTCACGGTTGAATATGCAATGCTGGATTATTTAATACTTCTCAATACTATAACTCCTCCACCTAGATTGAACATTAACCTAGAAGTTGACTTACGACTATCTTTGTCTAATTGGAAATCAGAATTAGTGTATCCAGTAGGGTTTAACTCACCCCCTGAATATACAAACATAAAATCTCTAGTTCTCCAAGATACTTGAGAATGTGCTTTACTGCAATCCAGTGTTCCACTCCAGGATTTGATTGATAATGACTTACTATACCCACTACATAACATATAATAGGCTTAGTACATAACATAGCAAACATTAGACTCCCAACTACTGAAGCATAGGGATACTTTCTCATGTCCTCTTCTTCCTGAGGTGTCTTTGGACATTGTTCTAGAGTTGGTAAATGATTCCATGTCTGGTTGGTAAATGATCTTTCTTGGAATTCTCCATAGAGAACCTTTCAAGCACCTTATCTATATAATTAGCATGAGAAAGTGCCAAGAGTTTGTTCTTCCTATCCCTTAGGATTTGGATTCCCAGAACATAGCTCACTTTGCCTAAATATTTCATTTGGAACTTTTGCCCTAGCCTCTTCTTCACATTTGACATTGTCTCCACATCATTTCTAGTAAGGGGATTTCCATCCACATAAAGAACTAAGAAAACCACCACTTTACCTTTGATATATTTACAAGTGCATGCTTTGACGACAATTTATTCGAAACCATATGTTTTAATTGTCTCATCAAAGGTGATATTCCAAGATCTAGATGCTTCCTTTAATCCATAACTGGATTTTAGCAACTTACACATCTTATGATCTTCCCCTTTCTTAATGAACCCTTCTGGTTGTACCATATAGATAGTTTCATCAAGATTGCCATATAGAAAAGTTGTCCTGATGTCCATATTCCATATCTCATAATCATAGGAGGCAACAATGGATAAGAGGATGTGTATGGACTTCCGCATGGCCACAGAAGAAAATGTTTCTTCATAATCAATACCTTCTCTCTGTGTGTAACCTTTCGCTACTAGCCTTGCTTTGAAAGTCTATACTTTCCCATCTACACCTATTTTCTTCTTAAAGATCCATTTGCACCCAATGGGCCTGAAATATTCAGGTGGGTCTACAAGTTCCTAGACAGAATTGGAATACATTGATTCCATTTCTTGGTACATGACCTTTTTCCATTTTCCCTTCTAAGAATCCTCCATTGCCTCTTTGAAAGTCAATGGATATTTCTTATCTGTTTCAGCATCAAGGACATGTGCCTCATATTCATAGCAAATAGGTTGTCTCACAATCCTTCCACTACGACGTTGCACTGGGGTTTCTTTTTCAGGAATAGTGGTGTCCTCGGTTTGTCATTTATCATTTAATGATGATGATGAAATAATTTTATCAGTTGTGAGTTCCTCCAAAACTACCTTCCTCCAAGGATTATAGTTAGTCATATATACATGTTTAAGGAAGGTTGCATTTGTTGAAACAAGTGCCTTTTGGTCCTTGGGTATATAAAAATAATCACCCCGTGTCTCTGGTTTCCCACAAAAATAGCCCATGAATATTTCACATTGCAGACCTCGATTCAAATATAAAAATGGTTCAAACGTGGTTTGTTACCATTCAATAGTTCTAGTGGTGTCTTGCTTATGGTTTTAGATGGGATTACATTCAAAATGTAAGTCAACGTTTCAAGTGCATATCCCTATAATGAGAGAGGAAGTGATGAATAGCTTAACATAGATTTGACCATGTCCAACAAGGTCTTGTTTCTTCTTTCTGAAACACCATTTTGTTGTGGAGTTGTAGGTGTCGTGAGTTAGGATAGAATACCATGCTCTAGCATTAATTATTTGAATTCTAAATCCAAATATTCACCGCCTTGATCTGATCGAAGCATTATAAGAGTCTTACCTAACTGCTTCTCAGTCTCAACTTTGAAGTCTTGAAACTTGGCAAAGGTTTCTGACTTCCTAAGCATTAGGTAAGTATGACCATATCATGAGTAGTCGTCAATGAAAGTGGCGAAGTACTCATAACCACCTCTAGTTTGTACGTTAATTAGACCACAAACATCAATGTGTACAAGCTCTAATGGTTCTTTACCTCTAATTCCTTTCGCTGAGAAAAGACGTTTGGTCATTTTTCCTTCTAGACAAGACTAACAAACTGGAAGAGTTCCAACAGTTAGTTCTCTCAATGGTCCATCTTTTTTTAACCGATTTATTCTATCTAGACTATTATGACCTAGTGTAAGATTCCAAATATATGTGTCATCCTCATTTGAAACCTTTTGTCTTTTGATACCTTACAGCTTAGCCACTTCAAATAATTTAGAGTTATTTGGAGATCGTTCATTAGGCTTGAGCATATATAGTCTCTTTGTTTGTTCCACTTCATAAATTTTGAAATCATTCTAAAAAGAATATCAATAGGTTTGTGCTACAGTCAAAATGAATGGTGTTTCTGATGATTCCATTAGACATCGTCTCTTTCCTTTCTCTCTAAGGGATAGAGCAAGGACTTGGTTACAATCTCTACAACCAGGCTCCATTACTACATGAGATGAAATGGCAAGAAAATTTCTACTGAAGTTTTTCCCTCCATCTAAATCAGCTCAATTAAAAAGTGAAATAGGCCAGTTCAAACAATTTGACTCTAAACCATTCTATGAGTCTTGGGAGCGATTCAAGGATTTACTACGTCGTTGTCCCCAACATGGTTATGAAAATTGGATGTGAGGGCATATATTCTACAATGGGTTAAATGGTCCAACATGTTGCTGCTGGAGTTGCATAATTAGGAAAGACTACTGGCAAAGCATTCAATTTGATGGAATAGATGGCTATTAATAGTTGTCAATGGCCCAATGATCATTCAATGCCTCAAAAGGTAGTTAGGTTGTATGAAGTAGATCCTATGAAATCTATAGCAGCTCAGATTGTTGCCTTATCTAATCAAGTGACTGCCTTATCACAGTCTGAGGTTGGTTTGAATCAAGAGCAGGCACAATATGTGTCTAATGGAAATTACAACTACCAAGGTATCAATATGCCAAATTATTATCATCTGGAGTTGAGAGACCATGAGAATCTAACATATGAAAATAACAAGAATATTTTGCAACCACCTCCTGCTTTTAATGCTCAGCCACAAGTAGAGAAGAAGCAATCTTTAGAGGACATATTGGGTACTTTTATGATGGAGACAAATAAGAGACTTAATAAGAATGAAGCGAGGTTGGATAATATTGAAACTCATATATCTAACATGTGGGCTACAATGAATTCCATAATGGTCCAAGTAAGACAATTGGCAACAAATATTGGTTCTCAATAGAAAAGGAATTTTCCAAGTAGCACATAAGTGAACCCTAAGGAGCAATGTAAATTTAAGCTAATTATCTAAGAAGTGGTAAGGAGATTGAAGGGGGTGTGACTGAGGAGAAAGTGAGCCTGTGGTACGAGAATTTGAAAAAGAGGAGACATTAGTGAAGATGAGTATTAATGAGAAACCAATAATGAAAAATGTTAATCTTCCTATGTATCAACCTCCATTACCATATCCTCAAAGATTCCCAAAGAAGAAACTTGATGAGAGATTTGCTAAGTTTTTAGAGATATTCAGGAAGATTAACATCAACATTCAATTTGTTGATGCTCTTGAGCAAATGCCAATTTATGTAAAGTTTATGAATGAGGTTTTGTCAAAGAAAAGAAAGTTTAAGGATTATGAGAATGTGAAGCTTATAGAGGAATGTAGTGCCAAATTTCCGAAAAAGTTGCCACAAAAGCTAAAGGATCAGAGAAACTATACTATTCCCTGTAAGATTGGGGGACTGTCATTTGATAAGGCTTTGTGTGTCCTTGGTGCTAGTATTAATTTGATGTCATTATCAAGTTTTAAGATGTTGGATGTTAGGGAGGTAAAACCTACAACCACTACTTTGCAACTTGTTGATCATTCTTTTACATATCCACGTGGCGTTATAGAAGATGTCTTAGTTAGAGTGGATAAGTTTGTATTTTCTGTGGATTTTGTTGTAGGTGGACCATGAGATTCCTTTGATTCTTGGTCCTTTCTTAGCAACTAGTGGAGCACTAATTGATGTTCAAGCAGGTCATTTAACATTGTGAGTTAATGAAGAGGAGGTTCGATTTGATATTTACAAAGGTGTAAATTGGCTAATATACTATGAATACTTGCAAGAGGATTGAATCATTCTCTCCTTCAGTGAATGGAGATCAAAACAAGGAGATGTGCGTAGATCCTTTACTGCATGGTAGCGAGAAAATTTCCTCAAAAGAGCATTTACCAACTATTATAGCTCATTCCAATATTTACAAGGAGAAGACTAAAAAAGTGTGTGATAAGAAGATGCCACCAAAAGAATATGTACGAGGATAACAAGTCTCGCTTGACCACTCATGTTTTAAGTCTTTACCCAGAAAGCTCAAATCAAGATGGATGGAGCCATTTACCATTACAAATTTTTTTCCTGGTCTCATTTCTTTAAAAGGAGAGAATGGGTCTGTCTTTCGAGGTCATAAGCATAAACTCACACATTATCATGAAAACGATGAAGACCACGTGAAAGCAACTTTTCTTAGAAAAGCAGGTTAAAGAAGAAAAACAATGTGTAACTAAAGACAATAAAACAAAGCGCTTCTTACAAGGCAACCCGTGTTTCTCATCTAGTTTTTATTTTATTAATTATTAGTTTTATTTTTTTTAAATTTTAAGTGTGTGGACATAAAGACAATTTGTCACAATGCTTGTAGGCTTTTCTTCTGCCACATCCAATCAGGTAAGTCCTCTATACTTTATTTATTTTTCAATTGCATTACATTGAGGACAATGTTTAGATTATGTTTGGGGTAAGATATTTGATTTTTATTTCTTTGTTCATTGTAGAATCTTATTTTTTTTATGTTTAGCTTTTGTTTCAGTTTTGTTAAGTTAATGTATATTTGTTTAGGGTGTTAATGCGAATCAAGGTGATGATGATTTAGCCGATGGGAATAATTGAATGTTTTGTGGTATAATTGGATGAAAATAATGTTGTTGCATTAGTCTATGTGCTTGAATTAAATGTTTCTTTGCAATTCATAGATTCACTATAGATAATCGATCACTTAAAAATGTTTTTTAAGATTTTGTTGTTTTGAGAACATTTATGCTTGTTCAAAACATTTTGAAAAAATAAAAAAATTATCATAGAACTTGTTTGACTACTACTTCGGACAAAATCCTAGACAATGCATGCTTAGGGAGATGATTTAGGAAATTTTTGGAACAATTGAGCCTTTCAAGACTATCTTGATAAGTATATCCCTAGTTACCCCTTTTGAGCCTAATATGATTCTTTTATTTGTTTGACACCCATGTAATTTACCTTATTAGAGACTTCATTATCTTTTCTTCCTTTGATTTATACCATGAGTATATAAATAATTGAGTGGGGATGAATTGTGATGATGTTTATATTGGAAGTGGTTGTATCAACAATGAAAAAATAATAAGAGAGAGTTGAAAGAAAAAATGTTTGTTGTATTCAACTAGACTCATTAAGTATTACAAATAAAATAAGTTTGGGGGAGAATAGTTGTGAAAAGAAAAAAAAAATTGGAAAAGAATATATATTGTGTGAACTCTCTCTTATGAAGGAAAAAGGACCATTACGGGTTTGTGAAAAGTTTAATGTTTTGTATCAAGTTGGTTTGTTGGTTTATATGCTTATGATATGATTAAGCTTAAAATGCCTTTACCTAAGTCATTCAATATAACTTGTACAAAGTCCTTTTGATGCTTGAGCATGTTATTTTTTACATTAATGGAGAGTGGTGAGTATAGCAAATTTATGGGATAACTGATTATGATGACTTTGTTTAATTCAATAAGTATAAATTATTCGAATAATATTTACTTCTTCTAGCACACCAATTTTTTATTTTATTTTATTAATTGTGTGCTTTGTTTTATTTTTAATTGTCAAGTGTTATAATTTTTTTATTTGTGTGAATTGTTTGGTAGGAATTATATGAATTTTAATTGTTAATTTATTTATTAAGTTAATTTGAAAGTAAATTAACTTTGATTGTGTGTGTACCAAGGTGCATGGTTAGTAGAAATGCACCTTAGCACTTCTGTGTGTGCATGTTCATGATTGCATGGTGAGCATGCAAGGATTTTCCCATGCTTTATTCTAGATTATTCTCTTAGTAATTAATTAGTTTTGTCTTATTTTTTTATTTAAATTACAAAGAGAATTAATGGGAAAAGTAAAAAAGGTAAGATTTTGTGTTCACAAATAAGAATTGGGGAAACAATTGTAGAAAAAGAGAGCTGTCTTTTTCTGATTTCCCGTAAGCCTGGACCCTACCTCAGTAAAATGGGCAAAACTTAGGCTGTTAATATTCGATTTCGACAAAGGTACTACTGTTAGAAAGCTAATGAAGTTTCCTACAACTTTTGTGAAATCATATTTTCCCTAAAACTCAACGGAAATGGGTCAAAACTAAGCTCCAATTCGCTTTAATAGGTTACGAGAATAATATAATTTCCTTGTTTAGCCATGGATTGCCAAGTGAAAAAGGGGATTAAGAAATAAATCAATTACATAAAATTAGGTCCAAGGGCATTAGGGTTTGGGTAGGCTGCATAAGTAGGTTTCCTTTTCATTTATTTCCACATTTTCTTTTCTCTTCCTCTCAACACCGTAGTGGTCGCCAAACACTATAGAGAAAATATTGTCTCTCATTTAGTTCTTTTCATCAACACTAGGGAAGCTAGAATTTTCAAATCTCAAGGAGGTAGAGGTAAGGGTTATTCTTATTTTTCCATTGTCTATATTTCTCCTTCTATGCTCTAAGCAAAAGCTGTTGGGTATTCTATGTACTAGGATCTTTGGGGTGGTACTAACAAAAGGTTCAAGAGTTTTACCCTCACAGAAAAGTCGACCACCAAGCCAAGATTATTGTAGGCTGTCAAATATTTGGAAGAGGTATGATCATATCCATTTATTTTGTTTTCTCTTCTTTTCCATTTTAAAGATTTCTAAGATATGCATATTTGGGGTGTTTCGCATATAGGTGCTTGTGATAAGTGGTGAGGGTTTCAAGAGACACAATTCTAGAGTCTTGGCTAAGCAAGGTTATCAAGAGGCATTGTGTATTGTTTGTCTTCATGTGTTGGTCCTTGTTTTGAAATATTTGTTGAAGTTGGCATAAAATGTTATATTTAAATCTTTAGCTTTGAAAGAGTTGTTGTTTTAAATCTAGAGATTGTTTATTGTTTATTAATTTTACATTGTCCTTAGAAAGCTTGTTAGTATTATTTGATGTTGTATCTTTGTTTTGGGTTCATATGGATTTTTAAAGAGAATTTGGATTTGAGTTTTGGCTTAATATTGCTGCATGATTTTTTTCAAGATCTATTAAAAAGGCTTATTTTTATTTTGAAAATGAGGGCTTATATGTAAGAATTCTTAGTATTGTAATAATGAAAGAACACAAATTGACCCCAAATATAGTATAGGGGTTGGACCATGCCTTGTCATAAAAATAGCGCTTTTTTTTATTTGTGCATTTATACGCATGATGAGTTAAGGTATTCTACCGTGAGAGAAAAGAAGCATGACTAGTTGTATTTTATGTTTAATGGTACATTTGGTTAAAGCGTTATATTGTAGTTTATGTCTTGAAAATAGTCTAAATTATTAGTGCATGCTAATTGGATTTTTGAATGCATAGAGGCTACAGAAACATGCTAGGGTAATTGGTTAAAATGAATATGAGCACATTTAAATTTCATGTTAATTATGCATACTGATTTTTGTATATAATTTGTGAGTAAATTAGTGAAACAATGTTTTAAATGCACATGTGATGTCTCCAATGATATTTTCATTTTATGTAAATAAAATGGTATTTTATTTCACATTTAAATGGTGTCATCTTTAAATGAACACATGACAATTTTTAAGAAGAAAATATGATTTTTAATTCAAGTTGTGATGTTGAATGAATTATTTATTTGCTGGAATTTTTTATTAAAAATAAGAAATGTCTTCTAAATGAGTTAAATAAAGCTAATGCTTCAAATAAATCATACCCTAAGTTATGTATGTGTAAAAATGGTATTTAAAATATAACCATGATTTTTCACATTATTATTTAAGTGTAGTTTTTTGAGAAAAATGTTTTGGTTTAAATTCACTTATGATTTTTAAAGAAAATAAATAGTTGCTGAAAGTTATGTTATTAAGTTAAAATATTATTTTGTATAAAATTAATGGGTCTTACACCTATATAATTCAAGTCTTAAATAATATAAGTGAAAATATATTTTTTCCACACTTCAAAATTATAAATAATCATATTAATCATGTTATTTTTATTAATTTAGAACAAATGTTATTTTCTGAAGGAAACAAGAAATTTATTAAGTATTTTTAAGTGACTATAAGTTTTGTTATTTTCTATATTATTTAAAATAATAAATGAAACTATTATTGTATGAGAAATTAAGAAAAATGCTAGTGAATTATTTTTATAAAGTAAAATAATGCATTAAATGGTTTAATCAAACTTAGGGACTTAAAGAAACAAATAAGGGTAAAGAAATCATGTTGCTGAATTTCATTTGAAAAAGTAAGAAATAAACATGTAGGAATTATCGTTTTAAAACGTCACTTTCTAACAACGCTCCCACGTATGCATGTCGCATACAGATGCATTTTGACTTTCAAATATATGCTTATTGTTCAAACATATAGTTTTTACTTTGTAACCATAAAGGGATAATAGGTAGAATTGACATTATTCTTTTGTGATTTTATGTGAAAATATGTATGTTTAGAATTATTGGGCAACATGTACCAAGTGTTCATGGCCCATGCACATGTGGGGTGTATGTGTTGAGCAAGAGTATTGACATGTGATTATAAGAAACGATGTTTGATTATGATTGTAGGCTCATTGTGAAGTTTTTCTCGTTTTGCTTTGCTCGGATATGAGGTAAGGAAGTTAGATAGAATTTCTATGTTTATGATATAAAATGGTAAGAATGGTCTGTTATGAGAATAATGATATGCTATGTATGATGAAGGACCATGAAATATGAAGTATTGAAATCTATCATGAAAAGCTACAATGAATGTGTGTGCAACATATGTTTTCCTTTGTGTTGTTTGAAATGGATGTCATGTGTTTATGTGCTATGTGAAAATCAAATAGTTGTTAGTGTGATGAACGTGACACAACAAAGGGGTTACTAAGGATATAAGACGTAACCTGAGTTACTAATGATTATGACGTAACTCATAGGGCGAACGCGCCGAGGTTATTCAAGGACCAGAGCCTCCTGTTTACCTAAAGATGTGACATGGACAATAAAGGCTCCATGTTCACAAAGAATATGATGATGATGTTCGAATATGCTGATGATGTGTGAATATGATGATGATGTTTGAATATGCTGATGATTCGTGAATGTGATGATGATGTTGTTTGTGATGAAGACGTTTAAGTATAATGTATGATGATGACCTTTAAGCACGATGTATGATGATGTATGGATATGATGTTGTATGAGCCTTATGATATGATTAGGTTTTCTGTTGTGTATTCTTTATATGCTTTTTGTACTACCTTACTAGGATTTTAGCTCACCCCCTTACTTTCCCCCTTTCAGGTAATATATAGGGTTTCTCTTTGGCACACGCTGTGATGTGAGGAGTTCCGATGTCAGAGTGTGTATGGCGTGGGGCTATCTTATGGAGGAATAAACGATCAACTTAAAGGCCAGATTTTAAAGAATGATGTTATGGACTTAAATTTTAAAACTATCAATGGGACTTAAACTTTATTTATTTTAAAGGTTGCATAAGTACTCTTATTTTTATTTGAAACTATTGAGCCCAACTTGCATGTTTTATCAAGGACCCACTAGATTTTCATATGTTAAGTGGTTTTTCTTCTATAATTTTATAAGTATGGAAATGTTTTGTAAAGTAGTGCTTTAGGGCGTTTTACAAATGGTATTAGTGCCAGGTTGTCCATGTTTCTAAGGACCCTCCCCATACATGCTAAAGATGGGAAAATCTCACATTACCGCATTGTAAGTACTTGCTCTAAACATTATCTGTATTCTTCCCTACTTTTAAATTTTGGAGTTTCGTAATTGCTTTGTATAAAGTATGCATCTAGTAATCAATACTTCTAGAGAGAAACTCCTCGATGAGGTCAGTGGGATCTCAACGGTTCATATAGATGATGTAAACGATGGAGATGAGTGGATATCAGCTCCCTGAAATATGTTTGTTGTGAAAGAACATATTTAATGGATGAGATGCATCATAGAAAATCGCAAGTATGACAATATCAAGTTTCAAGTAAAGCGAAGAATGGAATACGACGATGATAATATAACTGGACACTATCAAGATGAAAACACACATAAGCTTTGGGACGCGATTATTAATAAAGACATAGGTTAGGGAGTTTACTCAACGACATTATCTTGCGAAGTGATGTTGTCAACTAGATAGATACATGCAGTAGCAGAGGAGCACACAATGTGGACACGCCACAACATTTAGTAGCAAACAATAGCAAAACCTCAATGGAGTAAGCGGAGACTAAGGAGGTGGAGAGGCAATTAAATCGATGATAACATAGTTCAACATAGAGCACAATGACAAGGTACGAACTAACGCAACAATGAGGATAAGTAATGGGTTGCGATATGACAAGATAAGACAAAGGCTACTAGAATAGACTAAGGATTTTTAGGGACAACAAGATAATTTGCAATCCTAAAGATGGATGCTAGAATTATGTGGGACATGGTTAAGAAGATACAAACTTTAAACACCATGACCTGGGCTGACTTTGTACAAGTTTTCAGCAAAAAGTACTACAATGCTACTGTACTAGCAACAAGAATTAATAAGTTTGTGACACTGACACAAGGTAGTCCTCCAGTCACAAACTATGCCTAGAAGTTTCACAGACTGACAAGGTTTGCATCTGAGATAGTCTCAATAAAGGTCATGAGAGTTCAAGGATTCATAAGGGGACCAAAGCCTATGATTGCCAAGGATGTCAAAATGACCAGTATAGAGCTAGTTATCTATGCTGAGATTCTGGACAAAGCTTTAGACACTGAGTACATGAAGAGCTGTATATGGAAGGACGGTGCTGCAAGGAGAGAGGCTAATAAGAGCAACGTCTTTCAAGAGAGTAACAAGAGGTTTCCTAATAGGGTCAAAATAGTGGCACTGACAAAAGGCCAAAGGTCGCAGCTCCCAATGGAAATCACAACAACCACAACAGTCGCAATAATGATTGAAACTGTGGGAATCACCAAAGCAATATATTTGAGCACCCCAGCTGTCATAAATTCTCGAGAAGACATATGGAAGAATGTCATAATGACACCAACAAATGTTACAAGTGTGGTCAGGCAGGACATCTGAGAAAAGATTTCCCACACTGGAAAGCGGGACAGGATAGTAACAACAACCTAGTGTCAGCACGGGTTATTACTTTAATCCAAAATGAAGCAGCCAACAGTAACACCGTAGTCACTGGTTAGATCCCTATTTCTGGTATGATGTGTCATGTCCTTATTGATTATGGAGCGACTCACTCTAATATTGCTACGAATATGATTAATAAATTGAGTACGCCTTGTAAACTATTTGAGCATAGTTTTAGTACAATGTTATCGTCGTGAGACATGATGTTGTCAACTAGGTAATTACAGTCAACACCTATAGCGACAAAGGGTAGGGAGTACTCGGCAGATCTTATAGAATTAGACATACCAGAATATGAGGCCATACTTGGCATGGATTGGTTATCCAAACTTGGATCGACATTTGACTGTTGAGAAAAGACCGTGGAGTTCAGACCAGAAGAAGGAGAACTTTTTTCTTTTAAAGGAGATGTAGCGGGTTTTCGTACACCCATAACATCGGCACTAGAAGCACGAAATATGATGCAGCATGGGTGTTTGGCATATCTGGCTAGTGTGGTAGATAAATCCAAGGAGACAGAGTTGAAACTAGAGGATGTCCATATCATTTGTGAGTTTCCAGAAGTGTTTCTCGAGGCATTGCCAAGTTTACCCCCAAACAGAGAAATCGAATTCATCATCGAACTTGCACCCGAAACAACACCAATATCTAAAGCACCCTACCGAATGGCACCTGTAGAGTTGAAGGAACTCGAGAACCTGCTACAGGAATTTTTAAATAAGGGGTTCATAAGATGTAGTCATTCGCCATGGGGGGCACCAGTCCTATTTGTGAAGAAGAAGGACGGGAGCGTGAGAATATGCATCGATTTAGCAACAACACCTTATTCCTAACACCCAGGGTCGACAAAGATGTACCAAGAACTTAAGGCATTATATTGGTGGCCTGGAATGAAGAAGGAAATTGCTGAGTTTGTTGCCAGATGTTTGACATGCCAGCAAGTCAAAGCAGAACACTAAAAGCCAGCAAGGTTACTTCAACCACTTTACATTCCATAATGGAAATGGGAAGATGTAGCAATGGACTTTGTGGTAGGGCTACCGAGGACTACAAAACAACATGATTCTACTTGGGTAATAGTGGATTGGCTCACTACGTCCACCCATTTCCTACCAATTTAGATCACCTACTCGGCGGACCAATATGCAGAATTGTATGTGAGTGAGATAGTGAGACTTCATGCGGTTCCAAAGTCGATAATTTCTGATCAAGGGTGAGTGTTCACATTGAACTTTTGGAAGGGATTACAGAAAGCTATGGGAACAAGGTTAAAGTTCAGTACCGCATTCCATCCCCAGACTGATGGGCAGTCTGAAAGGGCTATACAGATTCTGGAGGACATGTTGAGATGCTATGCTTTGGACTTTTCAGAGTCTTGGAATCGATGCCTACCCCTAATGGATTTCTCCTGTAATAATAGTTATCAATCCACTATTGGGATGTCTCCCTATGAGATGTTTTATGGGCAGAAGTGTTGATCTCCTTTACACTAGGATTAGGTTGGGGAGAAGCATATTTTAGCCCTCGAGGCTGTTAGGGATGCTAACGAGGCAATCGAGAAAATTCGCCAAAGGATGCTTACCGCCCAAAGTAGGCAAAGGAGTTACATAGAACTTAAGAGAATGGACATCGAGATTTCAGTGGGCGAGTTTGTGTTCTTGAGAGTCTCGCCAATGAAAGGTGTTATGCGTTTTGGGAAGAAAGGGAAGTTGAGCCCGAGATACATAGGCCGATTTGAGATTTTGGAAAAAGTAGGGCAAGTTGCATGCCATTTAGCACTGCTCTCAGCACTAGCCAAAATGCATATTGTCTGTCACATTGTGATGTTGCATAAGTACGTGTCAGTTCCCTCTCATGTTTTGAGTTATGAGTCGTTATAGCTAAAGTAGAACCTGAGTTATGATGAACAACCCGAGCGTGTTATCGAAAAGTCAATCAAGGAACTAAGATCCAAAAGGATTCCATTAGTTAAGGTCCCGTGGAAGAATAGTATGGAATAAGAAGCAACACGGGAGTTGGAGGAAGACATGAGAGAGAGATACCCTGAGTTATTTGGTAAGAAAGAATTCTGCGACAAAATTCCTTTTAAGGAGGGCATATTGTAGTGCAACAATTTTTTATTTTATTTTATTAATTTTGTGCTTTGTTTTATTTTTAATTGTTAAGTGTTATAATTTTTTTTATTTGTTTGAATTTTTTTTTTTTTTGAACAAAAGGAAACTTTATTCAAAAACCAACCAAGATACAAAACAAAGCAAGAAGCAACAGCTTCAAACAGCCACACCGCAGCCTGCAACAGCAGCAGCTGCACTCAAAACATCACTACCAACCCTCTATAACATTGAGAATATAATTGTCCCTTTTACTAAGCTGATGAAGACTCAGACCCAAAACTCTACATTTGACAATCTTCCTAATTTCCAAGCTAAGACTACTAGCTGAAATACAAACAGAGTCAAAAATACACTTGTTCCGATTTTTCCATACATAATACAAAGTAGCTGCAAAAACAGCATTAATAACTTGGTTCTTCAGAGTTTTGATTGCTGTCATACACCATTGCTGAAGCTCCATGTAGGACTTTGGCCATTGAAACACTCCCAGCCAGCAACTAACCTCCCCAAATAATTTCCTAGTGAAGATACATTCCAGGAATAAGTGGCTGTGAGATTCATTTACTGAGGCACAAACAGGACAGATAGCAAAGTGGATAGGCATTACGCGACTCAACTGATCTCTGGTGAGTAGTTGGCTGTTAAGAATCTGCCATAAAATGAATCTGTGCTTGGGCACTAGCAGCTTATTCCACACAGTTCCAACATACAAAACTTTCTGGGCAGTAACAAGAGAAGTGTAAAAAAGTTTGACACGAAATTTACCTCCCTTTTCAGCTTGTTGCAAAGTAGTTGCATCAATGACTTGACTTAGCCTCAGTAGCTTCTTAAAGTACTAGCTCATATCATGCTTGAAAGGAACATTCCAAATAGAGTGCTCCTTAAGATAGACTGAGTTAATCCATCTAACCCAAAGGTAGTCCTGTTTGTTAGAGATCGCCCATAAACACTTCGCCATCAAAGCCATATTCCATTTCTTACCTTCGCGAAAACCAATACCACCCAGCTTTTTAGGGAGACAAACTTTCTCCCAAGAGGGGATATGAAGTTTACTTCTGTTATCGTTGGCGCCCCAGAGGAAGTCGCGACAGCTTTTGTCTATGGCTGCTGTGATTTTAAAAGGCAGAATGAATATGCTCATCCAAAAATTTCTGATACCAAGCAATACCGAGTGAATTAGTTGAGCACGCCCAGCAAAAGACAGATTCCTACTCGCCCAACAATTGAGATTTTTATTCAGCTTGTCCAAAATCACCCCGCAATCTGAAGCTTTCCATTTAGTAGGACGAAGGTGAACTCCCAAGTATTTCAAAGGAAAAGATCCTTCCTCCATTTGCATCAATTCAAGAATCTTCCCTTTATGGTCTTCTTTAATTCCTCCAAAGAAAATATGAGATTTCGATTTCTTCACAGAAAGACCTGTAGAATAACAGAATTTCTTGAAAGCTTCTTGAATATGAGTCACTGAACTGATATTGCCTTTACAGAATATTATCAAGTCATCTGCAAAACATAGATTAGTCAACCCAAGCTGCTTACACAAAGGATGAAAACCAAACCCTTTTTTACCAGAACTATGAGCCAATAATCTAGTTAGATACTCCATAATCAATACAAATAAAAGGGGAGATATGGGGTCTCCTTGACGAAGGCCTTTTTCCCCTTTGAACGAGCCCTGAATCCTTCCATTCATGAGGAGATTATATCTCGTTCCTTTTAAACACACCAGAATCCAGTCTATAAATCTAGAGGGAAAACAAAGATGCTTAAGCAGCTCCTCCACAAAGTGCCAATCAACAGTATCATATGCTTTGCTAAGGTCAATCTTCATTATACACCTTGCTGAAATATGCTTCCTAGTATAACCTTTAAGGAGATCCTGGAAGATCATAATATTGTGAGCAAGAGTTCTATTCTTTATTTGTTTGAATTATTTGGTAGGAATTATGTGAATTTTAATTGTTAGTTATTTTATTTATTTATTAAGTTAATTTGAAAGTAAATTAGCTTTCATTGTGTGTACCAAGGTGCATGGTTAGTAGAAATGCACATTAGCACTTGTGTGTGTGCATGTGCATGATGGCATGGTGAGCATGCAAGGATTTTCCCATGCTGTATTCTAGATTATTCCCTTAATAATTAATATGTCTTTTTAATTTTTTTATTTAAATTAGAAAGTGAATTAATGGGAAAAGTAAATAAGGTAAGTGTTTGTGTTCACAAATAAGAATTGCGGAAATAAGTGTAGAAAAAGAGAGTTGTCTTTTTCTCATTTCCCGTAATCTTGGACCCCGCCTTAGTAAAATGGGCATAACGTGGGTTGTGGATATCCGACTTAGATAAAATTGGTACCGTTAGAAATCTAATTAAATTTCCTAAAACTTTTGTGAAATATTTTCCCTGAAACTCAACGGAAATAGGTCAAAACTCAGCTCCAATTCGCTTTGAATGGTTACGAGAATAACATAATTTCCTTTATTAGCCAAGGACAACCAAGGGTAAAAGGGGATTAAGAAATAAATCAATTACATAAAATTAGGTCCAAGGGAATTAGGGTTTGGGTAGGCTGCATAAGTAGGTTTCCTTTTCATTTATTTCCACATTTTATTTTCTCTTCCTCTCAATACCCTAGTGGCCACCAAACACTATAGAGAAAAGATTGTCTCCCATTTAATTCTTGCCATCAACACTAGGGAAGCTAGAATTTTTCGAATCTCAAGGAGGTAGAGGTAAGGGTTATTCTTATTTTTCCATTGTCTCTATTTCTCCTTCTATGTTCTAAGCTAAGGTTGTTGGGGATTCCATGAACTAGGTTCTTTGGGGTGGTACTAACAAAAGGTTCAAGAGTTTTACCCTCATAGAAAAGTCGACCACCGAGCCAAGATTATTGTAGGCTTTCAAATATTTGGAAGAGGTATGATGATATCCATTGATTTTGTTTTCTCTTCTTTTCCATTTCAAGATTTCTAAGATATGCATATTTGGGGTGTTTTGCATATAGGTTCTTGTGATAAGTGGTGAGGGTTTCAAGAGACACAATTCTAGAGTCTTGGCTAAGAAAGGTTATCAAGAGGCATTGTGTACTATTTGTCTTCATGTGTTGGTCCTTGTTTTGAAATATTTGTTGAAGTTGGCATAAAATGTTATATTTAAATATTTAGCTTTGACAGAGTTGTTGTTTTAAGTCTAGAGATTATTTATTGTTTATTGATTTTATCTTGTCCTTAGAAAGCATGTTTGTATTATTTGATGTTGTATCTTTGTTTTGGGTTCATATGTATTTTAAAAAGAATTTGGATTTGAGTTTTGGCTTAATATTGGTACATGATTTTTTTCAAGATCTATTAAAAAGGCTTATTGTTATTTTGAAAATGAGGGCTTATATGTAAGAAATCTTGGTATGGTAATAATGAAAGAACAGAAATTGACCCTAGATAAATTATAGGGGTTCAGCCATGTCTTTTCATAAAATTAGGGCTTTTTTTTTAATTATTTGTGCATTTATAGGCACACTACTACAAAATTGGGCTTTCTTGACACTCAACAAGGACAGTCAACTCTGTCGACTGTCGTAATTGCTGAGCATAACTTTACGCAGACATTTAAAAACCGTAGGCATAGAAACCAATGCCGACAGTTAATAACTATCACTGTTGCTTTTAACTATCGCTATTGACTGCAATGCCGATAGTTAATTCGAGACAAATGCCAACAGTTCAAAACTATTGCAGTTGACCCCAACGCCGACAATTAACTTGAGACCAATGCCGACAGTTAAAAATTGTCGTTGTTGACCCCAACGCCGCCAGTTAATAAAAGTCCAATACCAACAGTTATAAAATGTCGTCGAAATTTAAATAAAAAAATCTAAATATATAATTAATAAATAATTTAATTTTAAAAATATACTATTTTTTAAATATATATTTATAAAAATTATATATATTTATTAATAACGTTTAAAAGTAATTTTTTTTTGTTTCTAAATTTTTCATATTATTAAATTTTGTAATTATAATATATTTTATATTAAAATTTAAATTTAATTATATAATGGGATAATAGATGGATTTATGTCCCAAATTATGTATTATTTATGGGAATAATTAATAAGTGACATTAAAATTTAGAAATGGAGAATAGATTGAATTTAAAAAGTTTTACTTTTGTTAAATTGTATTATTACTTATTGAGAAATAAATAATAAGAAATCTTTAAATTTGATAAATGAGATTTATCAAGAATTAAAGATTTATATTTTAAATTATGAGAATCAAAATAAAAGAAATTTTGATCACACCATTTGTATATTATTATTGGAAATTAATTTGAATAAAAAAGAAATTATGTTGAATAAAAATGAATTTATATATTAAAAATCAGATTTTTTTTATAATTCATTGTAATGACCCAACTATTGCTAAGACCTTGGACTATTAAAAACTACTAGTCATAGCTACTACTTTTGGAGAAAGATACCTAAGAAATAATATAACTTTATTGAAAACTCAAAATATTGTATCAAATACACAATAATATAAAATATGGCATGGGTACCCATTGTTTAAAAGAAAAATATAAACTTTAATTCAATTGTTTAAAAACTAAATGCGGAAAAACATGATTTAAAAGACTAAAAATAAATAACTTCGTCCTCGATCGACACGCAGTCCATTCATTCCATTCATCCTCAACACACAAGCCAAGCTACCAAGAATCCTTCCGCCCTCCATAACCTATTTTCCTGCATCACACTAAAAAATAATGAATGAGCCTAATGCCCAATAAGGAAAATCTACTAAAAACATACATAGTAAATCATAAGACTATAATATGAACATACACTATAAAACATATGACTATAAAAACATATATCATATGGGACTACAATAGCCATCATTCTTCTTGGGGCTTGGTAGCTAGGAAAATCATATGTCCATAAATTTATGGGGCTTGTTATCTAAACAAATCATATAAATTTATGGGGCTTGTTATCTGAACAAATCATATGCCCAAGGAATATATTCTTGGGACTTGTTATCTGAACAAGTTATATGCTTGTTATCTAAACAAATCATATACCCAAGAACTAAAACATATCATAGCATAACATATCATAACATAAACATATTATAACTTAAACATAACATATAAGAACATAAAATCTATCCTATTTTCCTTACCAAAAGTCGGGATATTTGAGAACAAGAACGAGATTAGAAAACTCCTATAAACCAACAGTAGAAAAAGGTGAGAATCTCTAAAGAAACTAGAGTTAGGATCTGAATAAAAGAAACTAAAGAAAACTAAAGGATTATAAAGAACTGAACTTAAGGAATAGGAATACCTTGGTCGATCTTATAGATTGATCTAAACCTCAACACTGAAATCACACTATATCTCACTTACCAAGTGTTTAGAAAGCTTAGAATGATAAAGATTTTATCCCAAACCAAAGTGTATCTCTCTATACTAACACTAGCACCTTGGAGGCTCTGATCAAGTATTTGAAGAATAAAGAAAATGGCTGAGCACTAGGTCCTATTTATAGAGTTTGAGGAGTGAAACTATCCTATTAAAAAAAATACTTAAATCCTTAAATAAACATGATTATGACAAGTGTCATTCTGTTAATGGTTCTAGAAGGTTCAAGAGTTTCTAGATCTTTCTTTTATTTAAACTTAAATTCTTTAATAAACATGATTATTACAAGTGTCATGCTCTTAGTGGTTCTGGAAGGTTCTAGAGTTTCTAGATCTTTCTTTTATTTAAAAATACTTAATTTCAATCTAACTATAATCCAAATTTAACTTTAAATAAAATAGAATCCTAACTTCTGTAGAACATATCTCTAAATTATCTTATTAATATTTTTATTAAATAATTGAGGAATAATCTAACATAAAAAAATATCCCAACATCTAACTTCCTAAATCTTGTAACTCTAAACTCACTTGTAGTAAAATCAACATAACTGGAGCTGTATGATTCCGATTTAGACCATCTTTATACCGTTAGAAAGTTAATTCAATTATCTCTAGAAATACCATTTTTCGCAATTCGTAATATAACTATGTCAAAAATAGGTCGAAAGTTATAGTACCCTAAAGTTATGAAAAATCTATTTAATTATCTAAATAACAACCTAATCCACAAATATCTTAACTAACCATAAAATAACAAACTCTAATTCCCTAGGCTGATTTCGAATTTACTACGCCCAAAATCTTATTGGGCTTTTGGGCTTTATGTAGGATTGATCGATAACACTTTTTAATAATATCATAATTAATTTATTCTTATGCAAGCACCCCCTTTTCCACAAACAAAGGCTACTAATATCATAAAGCTATACTATACTATAATAATCATAACTACTTAAAAAAAACTAAACCTTATGTTATAATTAATATTCTTGAACTATAAGTTATACTTATAAAATTCATAGCTGTTGCTACGAGTTTCCAACTAAGTTCCAACTTGAACCAAAATCCACGGAATCTAACATACTACAAACTAATACTAACTACTACTACTACTACCACCACTACTATCTAGCTAGTTAAGTAAATATTCTAGGACTCTACATTAATTAAATAAGAAGACTTTAAAATAATATATATGGAGTTTCAAATTTTTGAACCCTCACCCAATAAGGCAAGTTAAGCCTTTACCATTTCACCAACACATCTTATTGATAAATAAATTACTATAAAAATAATTATATCATAATTACCACACTTAATAAATTGGGGATTTAAGTTAGAATTAAGTAATTTAGGGTTTATTGATTTTTTAGATCTAAAAAGCACAAAGAAAAAGAAGAGGAGTAAGGGGTTGGGTTTGGGTCGACGGTTGCAGGGGGGTGGGTCTGGATCGACGACGGCAGGGGGCTAGGGGCTGGGTCTGGATCGACAGAGGTCGGGGGCTAGGGGGCTCAGTCGACGGCGCGGGGAGGGGCTCAAGGCTGGGCTGGGTTTGTGTCGACGATGCAGGGAGGGCTGGGCTGGGTAGACAGTTAGGGGGCTCGGGGCTGGGGGTCGGGTGGTGGTCGACGTCACAGGGTGTGGGCTTGGGTGGGGGTTGATGATAGCTAGCCTAGGCTCGGGGCTGGCTGGGGGTCGAGTGGTGGGCGACGACAGCAGGGACGATGACTCAATTTGTTGGCGATGGCAGCAGGGGCTGGGCTCAGGTGGTGGTGTCGGGCAGGTATTTTTTTATTAAACAACTTTTATTATTATTGATTTATATTTATTTTATATTTAAATTGTGTATATTGTATTGAATTATATTTTGGGTATATTATGTATTATATTTTTAGGATATAGATTACAAATTTCAGATTAAATATTTCATAGTTTTGAAATATTATGTGGGGATAATTTTTTGAATTTTTATTTCTAAAAATATTAAAATTATAGTAATTGTATATATAATATAGATAGTTATATATATATATATATATATGTAACACATTCTCTAAATTTTTATTTTTATAATAGATAATAATTGATTTTATTTGTTTTTTTACAACTAACTACATTCTTTTTTGTTATACTACGAGTTATTATTATTATTTTTATTTTATGATTAGTTTAATTTTTATTATTAGATATTCATCTGTGGATTTTGGATATCTTAGATATTCATCAGTAGTGAAGTAGACTATAAGAATTATGTGTGCTACGGTGATAATAGAAGGTTGAAAACTTGCATGTATTAGTGAAGTAGGTTCTGAGAATTTTGTGTGCTACGGTCATATATGGATGAAAACCTATGTGTTGTTTGATTTGTTTGAATTGTTTGTGTTGATTGCGACAGATGGCTAGGCTAGTAAACCAGGGGATATGCTGTCTGATTTTCTGTTTGATTTACTTTTATACTTCAATGTTTTCTCTTCAAAATTTTAATGAAAATACTCTTATAAATGATATCGCAATGAATATGCTGTCACACTTGGACTTATACATTGGTAGCAAGAGAGTTGTGTAACAATTGTGAGTAAACTTATTTATTTAAACAACAATAAAAATCTAATTATAATTTTTCATGTTTGGTGTATAATAATGTGATTTTTCATGTTTCATAGATGATTTTAGAAAGAAATTCATGGCAGTCAAGGACAAGAAGAAGAAAAATATGTTGTTCTACAATAAATTTAGTGTTTCTTTTTATTTGTAATTTTTGTTAGGGTAAAGGATTCTTTTTTGAGTGGTTAATTATTTACTTTGTAAATCTAGTTATATAATTTTTAAGGTCAAGACAATTATGTTTATAGACATGGCTATATGATTTTTGAGTCAAGTAGTAGTGTTATATTTGTTCCAAAATTTGTTTTATTAGATTTGTAAATACTTCGTATAAGTTTTGTTATTTTAACATATAATGTTTCATTTAAATCGTAATTTTTAATTTAGCATGAAATTAAATAAATTTTTTAAAAATTAAAATTTTTGCAAGCAACGACGACCTTTAATAACTGATGACGTTGCTTTTCAATTGTCGACGTTGCCAGCAACAGCGACACCTAATAACTGTCGGTGTTGCTCCCTAACAGTGATAGTTTTCAACTGCTGGGGTTGCCAGTAATAGCGACATTGATGCCAGCAACAACGACACCTAATAACTGTCGGCGTAGCAGTAGCATAGGCAAATACGATAGTTAGTTGACTATCGTTGTTGCTCAATAGCGATAGTTAAAAACTGTCGGGAAAGCCCATTATTTTAGTAATGGTATGATGAGTTAAGGTATTCTATTATGAGAGAAAAGAGGCATGACTAGTTGTATTTTTTGTTTAATGGTACATTTGGTTAAAGCATTATATTGGAGTTTATGTCTTGAAAATAGTCTAAATTATTGGTGCATGCTAATTGGATTTTTGAATGGATGGAAGCTATAGAAACATACTAGGGTAATTTGATAAAATGAATATGAGCATATTTGAATTTCATGTGAATTATGCTTGTTGATTATTGTATATAATTGGTGAGTAAATTGGTGAAATAATGTTTTAAATGTACATGTGATGTCTCTAATGATATTTTGATTTTATGTAAATAAAAGGGTATTTTATTTCACATTTAAATGGTGTCTTTTTCAAATTAACACATGCTGATTTTTAAGAAGAAAATATGATTTTTAATCCAAGTTATGATGTTGAATGAATTATTTAGTTGCTGGAATTTTTTATTTAATAATAAGAAATATATTTTAAATGAGATAAATAATGCTAATGCATCAAATAAATTATACCCTAAGTTATGTATGTGTAAAAATTGTATTTTTTTAAAAGTATAACCATGAATGTTCACATCATCATTTAAGTGTAGTTTTTTGCGTAAAATATTTTGGTTTAAATTCACTTATGATTTTTAAACAAAATAAATAGTTGTTGAAAGTTATGTTATTAAGTTAAAATATTATTTTGTTTAAAACTAATGGGTCTTACACCTACATAATTCAAGTCTTAAATAATATAAGTGAAAATATATTTTTTGCACACTATAAAATTATAAATTATTATATTAATCATGTAATTTTTATTAATTTAGAAAAAAGTTATTTTCTGAAGGGAACAAGAAATCTATTAAGTATCTCTAAGTGACTACAAATTTTGTTATTTTCTATATTATCTAAAATAATAAATGAGACTATTTTTTATGAGAAATTAAGAAAAATGCTAAATGAATTATTTTTATAAATTAAAATAATGCATTAAATGGTTTAATCAAACTTAGGGACTTAAAGAAACAAATAAGGGTAAAGAAATCATGTTGCTGAATTTCATTTGAAAAATTAAGATATAAACATGTAGGAATTATCGTCTTAAAACGTAACTTTCTAACAACGCTCCCACGGATGCATGTCGCATGCAAATGCATTTTTACTTTCAAATATATGCTTATTGTTCAAACATATAGTTTTTACTTTGTAACCATAAAGGGATAATAGGTAGAATTGACATTATTCTTTTGTGATTTTATGTGAAAATATGTATGTTTAGAATTATTGGGCAATATGTACCATGTGTGCATGGCCCATGCACATGTGGGGTGTATGTGTTTTGCTAGAGTATTGACATATGATTATAAGAGACGATGTTTGATTATGATTATAGGCTCGCTGTGAAGTTTTTCGCATTCTGCTTTTCTCGGATCTGAGGTAAGGAAGTTAGATATAATTTCTATGTTTATGATATGAGATGGTAAGAATGGTCTGTTATGAGAATAATGATATGCTATGTATGATGAAGGACCATGAAATATGAAGTATTGAAATCTATCATGAAATGCTACGATGAATGCGTGTGCAACTTGTGTTTTCCTTTGTGTTGTTTGAGATGGATGTCATTTGTTTATGTGCTATGTGTAATGCAAATGGTTGTTAGCGTGATGAACGCAACACAACAAAGGGGTTATTGAGGATATAAGACGTAACCTGAGTTACTAATGATTATGACGTAACTCATAGGGCGGATGTACCGAGGTTATTCAAGGACCAGAGCCTCCTATTTACCTCAGATGTGACATGGACAATAAAGGCTTCATGTTCACAAATAATATGATGATGATATTTGAATATGTTGATGATGCGTGAATATGATGATGATGTTTGAATATGCTGATGATGCGTGAATATGATGATGATGTTGTTTGTGATGATGATGTTTAAGTGTAATGTATGATAATGACGATTAAGTACGATGTATAATGATGTATGGATATGATGTTGTATGAGCCTTACAATATGATTATGTTTTTTGTTGCGTTTTCTTTGTATGCTGCTTGTAATTCCTTTCTGGGCTTTTAGCTCACCTCTTTACTTTCCCTCTTCCAGGTAATAATTAGGGTTTATCTTTGGCATGCGTTGTGATGTGAAGAGTTCTGACGTCAGAATGTGTATGGTGTGGGGGATCCTATGTACGAATAAACGATCAACTTAAACGTCGAATTTTAATGAATGATGTTATGGACTTAAATTTTAAAACTATCAATGGGACTTAAACTTTGTTTATTTTAAACGTTGCATAACTTATTTTTATTTTAAACTATGAGACCCAACTTACATGTTTTATCAACTGGATTTTCATATGTTAAGTGGTTTTTCTTCTATAATTTTATGAGTATGGAGATGTTTTGCAAAGTAGTAGTTTAGGGCGTTTTACACTTCTTGATCATGATTATGCACACATGCACACTATGTAGACATAATTAATGTATTTGAACATTTGGGCTGAAATTCTAGACTTCGTAATGATTGGTTTTTTTTTCTGAGAATTATATGTACGTGACATTCACAATTTTGAGGCTTTATTATTGTTGTTGGCTTGATTCATGTTTGTGTTTAGAATGTTTTGAGTTTTTTGCTCAAGGGCGTGAAAAGGTTTAGTTTGGGAGAATTCGATAGGCTTTATTATTATTATTTTTTATAATTTTAGTTCTTTTTATGTGAGGTTGTTGTATTTTTCAGGTTGCTATATGATAAATGGAGATTTGAGAAATATTTCAAACATTATTTGAAATATTATATTCAATCAAGATAAAAAAATATAGAAGATATTTATTTGAATTGCTTGTAGAAAATTAAGGAGAATTGAAACTTAATTTGTTGGAAAAATATGAGATATTTTGAATGTAAGATAGTTTTGGTATTTTGACCATATCTTCCTACTCACATATATGATTTATATGTTTTTTTGTGGCGTTCGAAAGCTTATTAAAATATATACAAAACCTTGCTTCACAAGAAAAGTCAAATTGGAATGATTACTTGTTGATATTTGACCTACAAGATTACACATCCTAGAGTTACGAGATTTAAAATTTAAATAAAGATATTTTAAACCATTATCAAGTGACAAATGGAAACCTCTAGAAAATTCTTTTCACAACCTTAACACTATAAAAAAAGAATGCTTTAGATTATTTTAGGGACTTCTTGGCTTCTTTTCTATTCTCTTTCTCTTTCTCTTTCTTTGAGTTGTAATATGTTGTTTTTAGTTTCCTTTGTGATTATGAACTAAACATATTTTCTAGAATATTGATGGAGCTATTTTAGATTATTGAATTAAAAATTTGATAGTATTCTCATGAAATTTTTCTAATTTGTTCAAGCATTCTTTTGTTTAATGCTTATCATTGTAATACTTGATCACCATTGAATTGAAATGAGATTTAGGATTTTGCACTTGAGAGAGGTAATCTTAAATTGGATATAGAATTGTATGACATAGGAAAAGTGTGAGATATAAAGATTCCATGATTTCTATGAGGTTCATACAGAAAATTATATTGCTTAATGAATTGTTGTTTAATTAATATCGAATAGAGATGTCTTGTTGATTAATTAAGAATAAAATCACTTACACTTGAGAAAGGTAAATGATTTAAATTAGGGTCCTTGAAATTAAAAATTAGGGGAATAGAATGGGATAATTGATTAATTGATATTCATAATTTGAAATGGGGAAATCAATATTCTACGTTTCCATTATCAGATTTTCAATTTGTTTATCACTCTTATTTTATTATTTTATTTATTTTGTTAAACATTCTTATTTGCAATTTCTCTAATTAAAATTAAAGGCTTAAAAGTTTAGTAATTGGCAGGATTAATAAATCAATCCTTGTGGGTTCGGCATCTTTTCAATTAAAAATAGTCTATAATAACGTCATACACTTGTGATAATAAAATTTGTATGAGTTAAGAGACATTTACCCACTACAAAAGCTTAATTGTATCTTTGTAAGTGTAACCCATTATTTCAGAAATCATGACTTATCTTATAGAGTATAGCGTTAGAGTCGTTAAAGCCTAAAATATATCACTCTTTCCTATTTTCGTAAGAATCCAACTGTGATATTCATATGACTAGAAAATATTCCTTAGGGGGACAGAATCAAAGCCACCTCAGGGCCCTAATCATATTTCATGGTGTTGTGCTAATAATGGAGACCATAGGTCACATTGAGATGTTAATCTTCTCCCACTTACTATTTTAGAATATATGTGTTTATTAAACTAATCAATTAATTACTAGTTTATTAATAACACTATGAATGCAATTAATTACAAAAATATCATAAAATTATTATTGAGTTTGTTTCGACAATTAATTTGATCTAAATAATTACTCATTACATTTATCTAACTTTACTAAAACACTTTTCAAATAAAGTTAGTTATCCTAAAAGCCTATAATAACTATTGCCTTTATTATAGTGTGATTTACCAAGTTTTAACTTGTTTAAGACTTAGCAGTTTATGTAACCCCCTGGATAGCCAAGACCGTTAAAATGTGTTCATTAAATAGTGCTAGACTCGTTAATCGAGTCATTTGGTCATAAATGTGTAACTAAATATAATTAACAAGTTAGGGTAAAAATAATTTGGTCAAAATAAGTAATCATTTCATTATAAATTTTAAGATTACATACGGGATCCCAGAATAAATGTTAAAAGGGAATTTACAATTAAAAAGAATACAACAGGCAGACATAAGCGACAAAATTAGGGTTTGACACTGGTTCCTTTGTGAATCCCCGACCGTGGTGGTCGAGCAAGCTGCTTATGTACAAGCTGCCACCGAAGCTTTCCAACTCATTGTTGTTCTCACTTCCCTTTTTCCCTTACTTGTACCACATAGAACCCATGAGCCAAGGCTTAGTAAGAAAACTTAGTCATGCTCAGAAGCAGTTAATAACATATTACACAATCATAATTAGCATGACTTGCAGTAAGAACCCTACTCGTTTCAAATACAGATAAATGACTATAGAGTCACATCGGGGCCCGTGGCCCTAGACAAGTGACTATAGAGTCACCCTGGGGCCTGTTTCCCTAGATAAGTGACTGTAGAGTCACCCTGGGGCCCATTGCTCTATTCTCTGTATAATCAGCCTTAGGGTTGCCCAAGCGTACCTGGCACTTTATTTTCCAAGAGACCATAGGGTCAGTCAAGCGTATACGACGCTACTGGATAGCCCTAACCATACCGGCCTACGTTCAGCATGCTATTGCAAGCCTTGACTTATAAGTCAAGCCTTTCGGCCTGCTTTTAGCGCGCTATTGCTTCAATTGACTCATAAGTCAAGCCTTTCAATCAGATAAAACATACAAGCATAAATTATTAACCACATATATGATGAATACAATCAAACATGTTTGGTAAAACATTTCAATCACAGTTATAGTTATGTTCAATGACTACGCTTAATCTCTAACAACAGATTAGGTGCAGTTTTCTTACCACTAGTCCAAGTAAGGGTACACACGAGTCAGATTTTCGGGTTTCGGGTGCATCGAGTTCGGGTTTTGCGGGTTTTGGGTGGAAAAAAGTGGTACCGAATCAAATCTAAAATTTTTGGGTTTTGTTCGATTTCGGGTTTCATGTTTTGGGTTTGCTAGGGTTGGGTTTTTGGTTGGACTGGGCCAATTGGGCTTTGGCCCGAAAATCCCCAATTTTCAAAAACACCATTTTTTTACACTTTTTTTAATTTCTAAAATAATAAAATGTCTTGCAAATTCTTGATCAGAAATTTGTACTATGCCATCCATTTGACTTTTCTTTTTCTTTGTCAATAGTTTGGTCTTATAAAGAATTCGTACACATCACTGCCTTCTCAACAACCACAAAAATCTAAGGAAAGTAATGACCACACGTATACTATCTTCTTCTTTTCTTAATTTATTCAAATAATAAGGCTATTAATCATAATATATATCAATCGGTCTCATACTTATTTATCAAATAGATAAGAATATTTATATTTATACGCAAGAAAAAAATATGATACAATCAAAGATATTTAAATGTACCACTAAAATTAAGGAGCTTTTTAGGTACTTTGATGGAGGAAAAGAGGTGGTTGGCTGGCTTGTCGCACTGTGGCGGCAGTGGGAGGAGGTCCCTGTTGGGCTGGCGTGCTCCCTGAGTATGGGAGGAGGTGGGTGGAGGCTGGTTGCACCCGTGGGGTCTGCTGCGGCAGTGGGAGGATGTGGTTGTGTGGGGTCTTGCCAGTGAGTGAGAGAGAAGGACAGTGGAGAGAGGTGGTCGTGGTGATGAGTCATGCGGTCCGGTCTGGTGTAGGATAGTGGAGAGAGAGGCTGCCCCTCGTGCGTGAGTGTGAGAGGGAAAGAGAACAAAGAAAGTGTTTATTTTTTTTAGGGTTTGAACTTTTAGTTTAGGTTTTTTTTTTAATCAAACTTGGTCGGGTTCGGGTGTAACCCGAACCCATGCATGCTATACTTTAGAACCTGAACCTGACCCGACACATGTCGGGTTCGAATTGGATTAGGGTCGAAATGAACGGGTTTTCCAAAAAACTTGGTTCTCGGGGATTGGGTCGAGCGGGTTTTCGGGTTTTGCGGGTCAAATGTTCACCCCTAGGTCGAAGAACTGGATAAATAGAAATGACCATCAAGCACGATCCCCTTCCGAGCCCTAGCGGTACCCTAGTCACAACCATAATAGAGGATATCCATCAATATCGAGTAAATGAAGTCTTCTAGACTGAGTCCTAGCCTCCAGGTTCTCGAATTATACTGAACCATGTAGTAGAATCCTTCCAGAGTCCTTAGGTTTGAGTCCCCTCAACTCGAAGGTGGTTACACGCCAACTACAGTGCATGCAATGTAGTTGGCGTCTAGCACATCCCTGATTTCACAGATGTATTCCAACAATTTTCTTTTAATTATTATTTATTCAAAAAAATCTAAACATGATAAATTATTTTTCATATTAATTAAAAAATAAATATCATTTCAAATTCAAATCCAATTTGTATTATGAGAATATCTTTTTCACATTATTTAAATAAATAAAGCTAATTAATTCAAAATTAATTATCTTAATTATTTTAATGCTACTTTCTAAAATACCAAAATAATTTTTGAAAATATAATAAATTAATTTATTAATTTAGAAAATTAATTTGTCTCAATTACTTATTTGACCCAGAAGAACAAATTTCTTCCAAATATGAAATTTTCCTAGTTTTTTCAAATTTCATCTCTTACCTTGAATAGTGTTGATAGAGCAATCTCAGGGACCTATGGACCTATAATTTCAAGCTCATATAAATTTAAATTTTTAATTAAAACTCTTTGATATAATAAACTTAATTTATTATTCTCAATATTATTTCACTAAAAATATGAGATTACACTCTTATAATTATAGACATTTATTTATTGAGTACTATTAAATATATAAAAACGTGTCCATCAATTTAATCACTACATAAAATTCAATCCTCTATTAATGGTTCATAAGTAAAGTAGGAATTAATCACTGTTTAACATTTTTAATTATATATTGTTTCCTTAAGTACCATTAACTTTACTAGTGCAGGTTGATTCATAAATTGATTTATGAATTTGAGCTCAATAACCTTTCAGTTCCAAAAGTCAACCCTTAAGAGAACGATTATTGAATTCCTCTTGGAAAGGTATAGATTCCTTATCTGTATATTATGTCCCCAACCATTTACATCAATGAGTTCCCAAAACAAAAAATTTCAACCTGATCAATTTGATAAACCATAACAAGTGAATCAAAGAACTCATATGACATAAACAGGAGTTGAGTTCATAATAACTTCATAATTAAGATCAATTTGTATATGATCATCTGATTGATATGTTTTATTAATACTTATAAAGTAAACAATATTAATAAGTATTAATAACATATCGGGTCCCGTTCATGTGTAACAATTTTATACAAATTATTTCCACTAAGATGTCTTACTACATTAGTAATCCGAATCTAGATACACAAACAATATATGCAAAAATTCATTTTAATTATTTATTTCATAAAACATTGTTCAAAACATATGCTTTAACAGGCACTAATCCAACCAATCTCCCACTTGCCCTAAAGCAAATGAGGCATCTCCCTTAAACCCATATTGCTAAAATAATCTTTAAAATAATTGGCAAGCAAAGTCTTCATAAAAGGATCAACAAGGTTATGTTCTGAACCTATCTTCATAACTGCTACATCTCCTCTTTGAATAATATTCCTAATCAAGTAATATTTTCTTTAAATATGTTTTCCCCTCTCGTGACTTTTGGGTTCCTTTGAGTTAGCTACTGCTCCACTATTGCCACAGTATAGGACAAGGGGCTTATTCATATCTGGAACAATTTCAAAATCGAAATAGAACTTCTTTAGCCATACAACCTCCTTACCTACTTCACAAGCCCCAATGTGCTTCCATGGTAGAATCTGTGATACTAGTTTGTTTAATACTACGCCAGACCATAACTTCTCCACCAAGTGTGAACACTAATCCAGAAGTTGATTTCTGGCAATCTCTGTTTGATTAATAAGAATCAATGTATCCAGTGGGGTTCAAGTCACCACCTAAATATACAAGAATATATTCTCTAGTTTTCCAAAGATATTTGAGAATATTCTATACTGCAATCCAAACACTCAATCCAGGATTTGAGTGATAACGATTGACTATTTCTACTATATAACAAATGTCAAGTCTTGTACACAACATGGCATACATTAAACTGCCTACGGTAGAGGAGTAGGGATACTGTCTCATATCCTCTTCTTCTTGAGGTGTTTTAGGACACTACTCTTTAGAAAGGATAATTCTATGACGGGTTGGCATATCAGCCTTCTTGGAATTTTGCATACCGAATCACTCTAGTACCTTATCTATTTAAGTAGTTTGAGATAGAGCCAAAAACTTGTTTTGACGATCCCGAAGGATCTTTATGCCTAGAACATAGTTTGCATCTCCCAAATCTTTCATTTGGAATCGCTGGACTAGCCATTTCCTTACTTTTGTCAATGTTCCCACGTCATTCCCGATCATTAGGATGTCATCAACGAAAGAACCTGGAATACCACGTTGCCATCTTTGATTTGTTTGTAGACACAAGGCTCATCAATGTTTTGTTCAAAACCATACGTTTTTATTCTGTCATCATGTCATAGATTCCAAGATCTCGAAGCTTGTTTGAGTCCATAAATGGATCTAAAAAGCTTGCCAACGTTTTGCTTTTGACCTTTTACTATGAACCCTTCTGGTTGAGACATATAAATTGTTTCGTCAAGATATCCATTCAAAAAAGGTATCTTAACATCCATTTTTCATATCTCATAATCCATGCAAGCAGCTATGGACAAGAGTATGCGGATGGATTTAAGCATGGCTACAGGAGAAAAAGTTTCTTCATAATCTACTCCTTCTCTTTGAGTGTAACCCTTTGCTACAAGCCTAGCTTTGAAAGTTTCCACTTTCCCATCTGCTCCTCTTTTTCTCTTGAATATCCATTTGCAATCAAACCCCAGGTATCACTTAGGTCTGTCAAACAAGTTTTGGCAACCAAGCCAACTGAACATCACTTAGGTCCGTCATACAAATTCTGAACACCTTAGGGTCAAACAAATCACTTAAATGTCATATCTAAAACTATCTAATTTTCCATACCTTGAGTGTGGAATAAGAGAAGAAAAAGAAATTGCTTGTGCTAATATATCTTGCCCAAAACCATCTATTAAACATAAAAAAATTAAGATTAGAGACTTATAATTAAAATTAAACTTCAAAAACTCTAAACCTCATCAAAGTCGTACATTTGTCGTTGAACCAAAACATTAATACTTCAAATTATCGATCCTTCACAATAGTGCCTATCTCCAACAACTATACTATGAGCTTGATACTTCGATAACATGGGCTATATGGTGTTAGATAGGCTTAAGTATTTTGGCTGTATAGAGGTTAAGAATGGCTATAGGGTTTGAGGCTTCATAGAAAAAATATAAGAAAAAGAATTCTCGAGCACTATAAAGGCTACAATGGTTCGGCTATGGTTTGTTAGTGGAGCAAGAAGATGGGAATTGTGGGAAATGTAATGTAGAGTCCAAGAACTTTACTTAGCTAGTTAGATAGTAGTAGTAATAGTAATAGCTAGTAGTAGTTATAGTAGGTTTATTGCTTTGGATTTTGGTTCAAGCCGGGACTTAGTTGGACACTCGTAGAAACACTTGTAGATTTTATAAGTTTAACCTATAGTTTAAGAATATTAATTATAACCTAAGGTTTAATTAATATGACTGATTATGAAGATGATATTTACTATACTATAAGGTTTAGATAGACTCAATAAGATAATGACACTTGTCATGTGTATGTTTATTGAATAATTAAGTGTTTTTTAGGGAATAGTTTATTAAGAGCAATATTTGAAAATCCCAGAGTCAGCCAGCAGCTTTGAAATCGTTAAAGGACATAGTCAAGGCTGTTTACTCAATTCAAATTAGGCTGAAAAAGTGTAATTACGTGTATAATATTTGAGCGTATGCTGATATATCGCAGCTCTAGGGGGCGATATATCGCCATACGGGGATACGAAAAACATGTAGCTTCGCACGACAACCTCGACGAGCCTTGGGAGCATCAGTCCAGGCAATATATCGCCTAGCATGGGCGATATATCGGCTGTGGTGCATGGTTTTTGAATGATTTTGAAACCGAGATCATTTTAATCCTTTACCTCTTGATAAGTCTAGAATCTTTTTGACCGAGTCTTCAGCCTCTGTTGAACGATTATTCAAATGTTTTTCAATTAAAAAGCCATTATTCAATTCAAGCTAAATGAAGATCTTTTCATTCTTGAACTCTATAAATAGGACCTAGTACCCAGCCATTTCTTCATTCATCAAGCTGAGTTCAGAGCCTACAAGCTGCTAGATTACTTTAGAGTGTTAAACACTTGGGTTGGGGTTATAAGCTTTATCATTATAAGATTACTAAACACTTGGGAAGTAAGGTTTATAGTATATTTCGGTTTCGAGGTGTAGTTCGGTCATAGAAGCATTCAAAGTATTCCTAATTCTAGTCCATTTCTATATTGTTCTTAATAGTTTTTCTCTACTCAAATCCTAACTATTATTTATTCTTGGTTAGGCATCTAAGATCTTGAACTCGAGGTTCTTGTTGGAGTGTTCCAAAGTCCCGATATTTTTCTCACATTCCGGTTTTTGGTAAGGAAAATAGAGTAGATTTGTATGCTTTTATGTTGTTAATATATGTCTATGTTATAAGTATGATATGTTCTTGGTTGTTTTAGTGTATAAATTGTTTAGATAACAATCACATAATTTGTTTAAATAACAAATATATAACTTGTTTAGATAACAAGTACCAATAGTAGATTCCTTGGGCATGTGATTGTTTAGATAACGAGCCCCATAAATTTATATGACTTGTTTAGATAACTAGCCTCATAAATTTATGGGCATGTTATTGCTTAGCTAGCAAGTCCCAAGAAGTATGATGGCCATTATAATAGATGTTGTATTTATATAGTCATATGATTATAGTTTACAGTTTATAGTTTATAGTTTATGTGTATGTATATGTTTCATGCTTGTTGCAGATTTTCCTTGCTGGGCATTAGACTCATTCCTTTATGTTTTATATGTGCAGGAAAATAGTATGGCGACGGAACGGTTCTTGGCAGCTTGGGAATGTGTGTTGAGGCAGAATGTAATCGGTGGACTGCGCAAACGTTTTGAGGATGAGGTGTTTTCTAGTCTTTTAAAATTATGCTTTATATGTATTTTTCCGCATCTGAGTTGTAACAAAATTTAAGATTTAAGTCATGATCTATTTTATTTTCAAAACAATGGGATCCCATATCCTACTTATGAATTTTAACCTTGGTTTTACAGTTTTTGAATAAAGTTATGGTTATTTCATATGTATGTTTTCTTAAGATTAGTATAGTAGTTATTAGTGGTCCAAAGTCTAGAATAGTTGGGTCGTTACAGTTGGTATCAGAGCAGCGGTTCATTTGCATGAAGTTCTCCTCGATACACTTACTCAAAGCTTCGAATCTGACCGCCAAGTAAGTGTTTAAGTTATAGTTATTATGTTTATATGTATAGCTAATGATTTTAGCCTTTATGTTTTCAGTTAAGAATGAACGAAGCATTAACATATGAGGATGTCCAAGCTATTAAGGCTTTAAAGAGAATTAGAGAACCGAGAAACACCATAGGAGTGCTAGAAAGAATCACTCGGAGGCTAGTTTTGTTCCACAGAGAAATAGGTCATCTCCAAGAATCTAAGCAGATAATGATGAGAGCAACAGAGAAATACGTTTTAGTAATTAGACTATTTAGAGATTATCATACCGTAATTGCAGCCTTAGAGGAAATATGGGAAACAATGGATGATGAAGATGAACTGCCAGTAGCAATGGGATATTATTTTCTCTTAATTAGGTTCACTTCAAAATCAGAATTTCAATTTACAAATGAGCAAAAGCATAGAATCCTTCCCCTCCGCTTCCTTGATCCTCTCAAGGAGTGTAGACTGAAGAGTGATGTTGGCTAACTGACCAACCACCAACTCTATACCTGCTCTAGTCATCTCTACAGCTAACTTATCAGATATCTGTCTCGAACTGAACAATTGTCCTGGGCCCTTCCGACTCAATGCATCAGCCACTACATTAGCCTTCCCAAGATGGTATAGGATATCACAATCATAATCCTTTACCAATTATAGCCACCGTCTCTAGCGAATATTCAGATCCTTCTGAGTAAAAAAGTACTTCAAACTCTTATGGTCGAAGGATATCTCCCACTTGTAACCATATAGATAATGTCTCCAGACCTTGAGTGCAAATACCACCGCTGCCAACTCCAGATCATGCGTGGGATATCTCTGTTCATACTCCTTTAGATGTCTCGATGCATAGGCTATCACCTTTTCGGCTTGCATCAACACACACCCTAAACCCTGTCTAGAAGCATCACAATAAACCATAAACTTCTTATTGTCTGTCGGCAGACTCAACACTAGGGCAGTCATCAGTTGCCGCTTGAATTCCTTGAAACTATTCTTACACCTGTCCATCCACACATACTTAGTCTTCTTCCTCGTCAATTTAGTCAACAGTGTGGCTATCCTGGAGAGCCCCTCAACAAACCGCCGATAATACCCTACCAATCCCAGAAAACTCCTAACATCCGGGACACTGTTCGGTCTAGGCCAGTCTCCTCAATATTACTTGGGTTGACCAGAATCCCCTCCTTACTAATGATATGGCCGAGAAACGTGACTTGCGGTAGCCAAAACTCGCACTTGCGGAACTTAGCATATAACCTATGATCTCTCAACCGTTGCAATACTAGGCATAAATGCTGCTCGTGCTCTGTCTCTGACTGAGAATACACCAATATGTCTTAAATGAACCCAATCACGAACTTTTCAAAATAGTCCTTGAAAACCCTATTCATCATGTCCATAAAAGTTGTTGGGGCATTCGCTAATCCAAAGGACATAACTAGGAATTCGTAGTGTTCGTATCTTGTGCGAAAGGCAGTTTTTGGTATGGCTTCCTCTTTAATCCTTAAATGATGGTAACTTGACTGGAGATCAATCTCAGAAAAGACTGTCTTTCCTTGTAACTGGTCAAACAAATCATCAATCCTAGGTAATGGATACCTGTTCATATTGGTCAACTTGTTCAGCTTTCTGTAGTCAATACACATCCTAAGAGATCCATCCTTCTTCTTGACAAACAACACCGGAGAACCCCATGGAAAGAAACTCGGTCTAATGAACCCCAAATCTAGTAACTCCTGCAACTGAATCTTCAATTCCTTCAACTCTGTCGTAGCCATTCTGTAATATGTCCTACATACTGGCTCCGCCCCTGGCGCCAATTCTATAACAAACTCAATCTCCTGTTGTGGCAGAAATCCTGGAAAATCTGCTCGAAAAAAATCTGGAAACTCTCATACCAATCTAGTCTCACTCAGTCCAACCGACACAACCCTAGAGGTATCCACAATGTTCGCTAGGAATCCTATGTAACCGTCCTGCATCAGAACTCTAGCCTACGGTGACGAAATCATATGTACTTGCTAACTAGTAACTGTCCCTACAAATACAAAGGGTACCTCCACTTCTGGTTCAAAAGTCACCATCCGGCGCTTGCAGTCAATCGTCGCCCCATATCAAAGTCATCCATCTCTAACTTAATCAGATCAACAAACAACTCTCTACCGTCTATCTCTACTAGTAATTCTTTAATCAATCTTCTAGAGACTACCAATTCCCCAGTCGGTAACAAAGTCTGAAAACCCCTAGCATACAAATCACTAGGTCTACACAGTTGATCTATTACTCTAGCAGACACAAATGAATGAGTGGCTCCACAATCAATCAATGCAGTATAAGAAGAACCAACACAAGAAATATGACCTGTCACAACTGAGGGGCTAGCCTCTGCTTCAGTCTGAGTCAAGGTGAATACTCTGGCAGGAGCGAGACTGTCGCCTTGCTTCAGTTCCTCTTTCTTGGCTTATGTACAATTCTTCTTCAGATGATTGATACTCCCATAGATAAAGCAGGCTTGAATCTTGCACTCCCCCTCATGTCGTCGTCTGCATCGTGGACACACTTGAAAACTTCTCCAGTTGTCACTTCCGCTCTGATGGCTGTTAAAAGCATCCTGTGCCCTCCTATCCGAGCTAGGAGGAACAAAAGAATCTGGGGCCTTTCTCTTCTGCTCACTGGGGCCACTACCTCGACTAGATCTGGTAAATGGAGGCACCGTCCTCTTGGCGTCGTGCCTAGGAGCGCCCTCTCTCAAAATATGATCCTTGGCCCCCTCAACTGTAAGGGCCTTGTCCAAAGTAATCTTCACATCATGGGCGATCATAACATTCAACCCCCGCATAAACCTATCCCTTCTTGCTGCATTGGTTGGCACCAAATCTGGCGCGCACTTTGCCAACCAGTCAAATCTCCAGGCATACTCAGTAACTGTCAACCGAATCTAAGTCAGATTGATAAATTCATCAACCTTCGTAGCTCAGACTGCAACACTGTAGTACTTCTCATTAAAGATTTTTCTGAACTCTTCCTAGGTCATATCTGCAACATTTCTTCATTGTGTCACTACATCCCACTAGATGTGGGCATCCTCTCTGAACATGTAGTTGGCACAAGCTACCCTCTTGTTCCCTTCCACCTTTATGAAAACCAAGATTGAAGAAATCATATTCATCCACTACTCTGCCCGCAGTGGGTCTGGTCCACCCTCAAAGGTGGCAGGATGCTGCTTCTTGAACCTCTCATTGAAAGGTTCCCACCAATTCTCCATAATATGCTGAATCGGCACTGGCGCCACAACATGCTAAACTTGCAACCTAGTGGCCAAGGGAGGGTCCTACTGCCTCAACTGATGAATCTCTTCTTCGGTTCGATGTAGGTTAGCTTCCATTTCAGTAAACATCTGTTGCCAATTCTGTGGGGCAGGTGGAGGGTCCTTACCCTTGTTGTCATCCTCGACCCTACTGCCGCGAAGTCTAGATTATTGTCGAGGCATCTCGAAAATACGCCTGCAATCAACGACGCTGCTCATCAGGCATGATAACAACATCCAAAACCACCTCATAATTCACAACAACCAACCATAACAGCAACCCACAAAACACAAATAGCATACAACACTCAAGGGGCCATGCCTTGCCATCATGCCTAGGTTAACACATTCATCATTCTCTATATAAAATAATTAGGCAAACAGGGCATTTAAACACATAATCAAGCATATAATTCTACCATTACCAACCCACTCTGAGTCGAGTTTGTCACTGACAGCGAGCGCACATGTTCGGTCAATCTCCAGGAACCATAAATCTTTGCTCGCTCTGATACGAAGTTGTAACGCCCTACTTCCTTAGAGTCGTTACTAAGTGAGATCTAAAACGTGCAATTAACTCGCTAATCGAGGTTTAGGTAAAAAGTGTAGCTAAACTGTAATAGAAGTCATATAATTTGAAAATGTAACTGTTTACCCAAAAAGGGTCACTGATGACGTGGCAAAGATTACTTACACAAAGATTGAGACGTGGTAGAATTAAAAGTCAGAGGTGCTGTTCGGCTATCGACCAGAAGTTCGCCTCCTTGTCAAAGTTAATGTTTCACGACTAGACTGGTCGTACAGCCCGATTTATTTCTTCATAATTACCCTTGATACGTGGTTATTAAGGATAAGATAAGACACGTTATCATATCTAACCCTCCTTGAGCCTATAAATATGCATGAAATAGCTCAAGGAAGGGACTTTTGGGATTGATTTTAGCTTTTTTGCTTAAGATTGAGAGAAAAGGAGCTAAGGTGAGTTGTTACGATCCGATTGTATTACGCCTAAGGTCTGCGAAACTCAAGAACCTTAGTTCTTTGATCACAACTTTAGGATTCTATAATAATAACACAAAGTGGACGTAGGTCATTACCAATCACTGGGGACAAACCACTATAATTCTTTGTGTTATTTACTTTCCATTAGATTGTCTTTTCAAGCATCGTGTTATTTTCCTGTCGTATATTTGACTCCGTGTCGTTGGCTAATTTGAGGGTCAACATTCTGATGCTTTCATTGCGAGCTTGTGAAAGAATCTAATGGAAAAAACATCCAAGAAGACCGGACAGGCCGCTAGCGCTGCATCATCCCAGCCTCCTCCCCCAAATGTGGCTGAGGATGAACCACATTTGGAGTTTGGTGAGGAGGAGTTAGATTCTGAGACCCTGAAGGCAACACTGGTGGTGTTGAAGGATGAGTTGGCCAATCTGAGGGCCAATCAAGAAAATGCTATCGAGATAATGGCGTCGTAGCAAAGAGAAATAGAGCTCCAGCGTCAGGACCTAAGCGACCGGCAAGCTGAGATGGACCGTCGACAGAGGGATGCCTACGCCAGCTTCCCAGCCAGATCAGCCATCAAATGGGCAACCTCAAAGGGGTCCCAATCCTAGTCCTCCGCTCCAACTAGTAAGCCCTGAAAGGCTGGAGCAGCCACCTATGGCTCAGGATTATGTCCCACCTAGGGATCCTGAGCAGCAGCCTCCATTTGTGGCTGGTCGAGGAAATCCCCCACGCCCGAGGCAGAATAGGGCTGGGAAACTGCCCCGTAGCCCTAGATGCCTAGGGGATGAAGAGCCACATCCACCGAGCAGGGGGCAGCGTCCTTTTGCCAACAGGAGGAACTCAGAGACAGGCTCTGTGGTCAGGGGCCCCCCACGGCATAAGAATGCACGGGGACCCACCGACCAGCGTAGGCGTCCCCCTAATGCTTGGGAAATGCCAGCCCAAGGAGGCAACAAAGTGAATAGTCGGTCGCACCATAGTCAGCCACGATTCAGAGATGCCCACGACTACAATGAAGCTGACTTTGGCAGAAGAAACGATGGTTGGAGGAATGAATAAAGAGGTGGAGGTTGGAGCCCTCCACCTAGAGAAGATCGACCAGCGGACCATAACACTGGGGGGCAGCCCAAGCAAAATAACGTCTTTAGTCGACTCGGAGCCAGCGAGCAGTGGCAAAGAGACGATGATCTGAGGGACGTACCTAACGACCGTCGAGAAAGGAACGATGAGTACATTCCCCCGGTACCAGAGGCCCCAGCAACCCCAGAAGCTGTTCAGGCTCAGATTGATGCCCTGAATCAGGCGGTACAGCAGCTAGTCGGGGGACGAACATCACACATTGAGTACGATCAGAGGAGAGGGACCCCTTTCGTACAGAGGATTGTTTTGGCTGAAACCCCCAGTAAGTTCAAGATGCCAACACTGCCAAATTTGGACCGGTATGGAGACCCAGTATCCCACGTTAATAAGTTTGAGATACAAATGGATATACAAAAGGTGTCAGAAGATGCCCGCTGCCGCATCTTCCCAGCAACACTGTCTGACACTGCCCAGGAGTAGTTCTTTAAGTTCACTCCTGCTAGTATAGTATCACGGGAAATGTTCGTAAAGGAGTTTTACGGATAGTTCTATGCGGGTCGTGTGCACCCCACTGAGGCAAACCAATTGGTCGAGATACGCCAAAAAGAGGGAGAGCCTTTGAAAGAGTATGTTCAACGCTTCATGTGAGCTTCAGCTGGAGCCAAAAATATGGGCGATGAAGGTAAGATGATGGCCCTAACTGCTGGGGTTAGACGCTATTCACCTCTCTGAAGCAGCCTCAGAAAGAATGGGGTGAGAAGCACCCAAGAATTCTTAGATCGAGCTGATCGGTACATCAAGCTCGAAGACGCGATTGCCAACAAAGGGAAATCGCCAACAAAAGACAAGGGGCCCAAGGAAGAACCCACCAAAGCCGCCAATGGGTCCGAAAAACCCAATGGAAATGGCAAAGGCAACGGAAATGACAATGGTAGAAATGGTGGAAAGCGTACGAACAATGAACCCTCGACCTCTGAAAGTAAGCGCCCCAAAGGTAATCGGTATGAACCGAGATTCATCAACTACACTGCCCTTGTTGAAAGTCGAGCTAAGGTCTACCAGGCGACCAGCCCAAGCATGCCCTACAAACAACCCGCACCAATAAGAAAAGATATCTCCAAGAGAGATGCAACAAAGTTCTTTCATTTTCACAATGATTACTGGCATGACACTAACGAGTGTAACCAGTTGAAGGACGAAATTGAGTTCCTGATAAGGGGTTCTCAGCGAGAGGCTCAAGGTGGCAATGATTCAGCGCCTGCACGCCAATGCTCGCCATCTTTACAGCTAGCTCCTGTGGCAGGTACCCTACTCACCATCTGCGGAGGCCCACATCTTGCAGGTGATAGTGGGAAAGTGAGGGAACGATATGCTCGAACCCTGGGCCATGACTAGGACATCGAGATGATGAGTGTTGAGGATCGAGCACCAAAAAAGGCTTGAACAGGAGAGGAACTGATCACCTTCTCTGACAACGACGCCCATCACGTGCGATTCCCACACTCCGATCCGCTGGTCGTGGACATACAGATCGCAAACATGATGGTGAAAAGGGTGTTGGTCTGTAACGCCCTAGATAGCTAGGACCGCTACACTGTGTATTTATAAAGATGTGAGACTTGCTAATCAAGTCATTTAATCAAAACATGTCATTAACTAAAGAGTTCTAGGGCTAAAATACATTTTGGCCTCAAAAGATACATTTTATAAGTTATAAATAGTTTATAGAAGGGATCCCCAAAATCAACAGTGTTTAAAAGCTGGTTTAAAAAATTCAACAGTTAAGAGTAAACATCAGCCATACTAAGGCAAAATACAAGGTTCTGGTCCTCTCGTCCCTGTAACCTCCTCAACCGTGGCGGTTGAGCGGCCTGATATGTACATTCACCCTGCAGAGCACTCCAATCAAGGTTGATCGATCTTGCCCTTGCCTTTACCTGCACCACGCAGCACCCGTGAGCCAAGGCCCAGCAAGAAAACAACATTATCAGACAGACATTCCAGTAAGCATGTTCAGATATTCAGTCCACAGCATATAAGCACACTTCAAGGTACAAGTAACCTCAACTATACTCAGGTTATTCAACAATCTCATTAATCACATTCATAGCCTAATATAATAATCAATTAACACAAATACTAGGGTCGACACCTTAGGTCACACCCTCTGCTTAACCCACTGACTCCAGCCTAGCTTAAACCGAGCTCAGTGCATAATAAGCTGTCCTCGGATACCAGTGTCCGAGCCGTGACAATTGCACAAGTTAACCGTGCCACGCTTTGGCTGTTGGATTACAATTTACATGGCATAATACCATTCTTTCAATCATACATAGTAGGGAGCCCTTAGTCCCGTTCAAATATTCAACCGGGTGTAGTTTTCTTACCTTTAGCTTTCAAATGACTTAGCTACGGGCGATACTCCTTGAGCGCGATCCGATCCTCGAGCCCTAGCTTAACACCTAGTCACAACCATGATAAAGGATACCATTAACAATCTTAAATGAGTTCCCAAGCCAAGTTCTAGTACTCGGAACATTGAAATTCACCAAATATGGTAAAAGACTCAACCTCGAGCACCCTAGGTTAAATTCCCAAGCCTAAAATCTCAAAATCCCAAAATCCCTTAAGCGCCGCGGCACAGGCCACCCATGTCGCGGCATAGGCCACCCATGTCGCGGCATGGCTACCAAACAGAACCTTCTAAGGCCCAAAAACAGGTAAGGTCCACGGCATTGCCTGGGCCATGTCGCGGTCCGCCCTCCTTGCTCAGCAAGCAACAACTTCGAAGGGTCGCGGCTTACCAAGAACCATGCCGCGGCCCGACCCTTCGAACCCATAAAAAAACCACCATTTTCAATCTCTAAACCTCACCTTAAGCCACCCCAAAGCCCCCAACTCAAAACCAATTAATAATAACAACATTAGAATGATTTAAGCAACACAATCCAACCAAAAATCCAGCCTAAGACTCACCAAAACCCCAATTCCAACTTCTGAAATTTCAACCTACATAACTCAAAACCAGCCATGAATACTCTCAAATTCAACCATCAAACTTTAAATTAAACCTTACCTCAGCTGTAGAATCGATTCTCCAAGAGTCCCCTGGCCTATCTTCAAAGTTTCAAGCCTCAATTTCCACCTTAAACACCAAAATCACAGATATTTAAAACTCAGCCATTTCTCTAAATTCCCAACCTTAGAAACAAAAATTCGAAGCTTACCTTGGCTCTATTTCAGACCTTGATCAGTTCCTGAGCTAATCCTCCAGACTGTTTCCCCAACTTTCAGCTTAATTCCAGCAATCCCCTCTCAAGTTTCAGTAGTTCTTCCTTTGCAAAGATTGAGAAGAGAAAGAAGGAGAGATAGGGTCGATTTACACTTTTCTGTCTAATATTTTCTAAGTATATCCTTAGATTATTAGACTAAACCCAAAGCTCGGGGTACCGGAAACACCCCCGAGGGCAAAATAGTAAAATCCCCCAATAATCCCGCCTAGACATCCTAACCTCAAATATATCTCCAATTATTTATTTTCATCACCTGATAGTTCGATTCACTACCCGATACCTAAAACACTCCTTGACTTGCCCAAAGTCAATTATAATGCCTCGTTGTGACTTTTCCCGCTATCTAGCCCTAGGATTGCCTCGAGTCGCCGGCTGCAAAATTATCCACATAATAATGTGGTTCTCACATATACAACATGTCTATTTCATATTATCACATAATATCACCAATTATCATACAATGTCATTTAAACACTATTAATCACATAATATCACATTCAAATATGTACTATTCACTCAAATCCCATTTATGCCCTCCCGGCACACTAATCAAGGTCCTTAAGCCTTATTAGCGAATTTGGGTCATTACATGGTCGATACAGGAAGTTCGGTCAACATCCTATACAAGTCTTCGCTGGAAAGGATGAAGTTGTCCGTGAAAGACCTGGAGCCATGCAACCAAACCATTTATGGTTTTTCCGGAGAAGGGCTCGCCCCAACCGGTTCGATTAGACTCCCAGTCACAGCAGGCACTGCACCTGCTAATAGGGCATTACTCACTACTTTTATAGTAGTTGATTGCCCTTCGGCGTACAACGATATGATAGGGAGGCCAATTTTGGTCAACCTACGAGCCGTCATCTCCATATGGCACCTCGCTATGAAATTCCCAACGGACGCAGGGATAGGATGTGTATTGGGAAACCAGAGGGAAGCAAGGGAGTGGCCTCGATCACCAAGGTGAAGAAGGGTGTATCGAGAGATGCCACCAGAAAGGAATTGCAAATGGCGATTGATGTTCAGGCCCACTCGGGTGATAATCTCACCAAATAGGACTTTGCCCAAAGTGAGGATAGGGTCTTAGATCCTCACTTTGGGGATTTTGAAGAAGAAGTGGGACCCATCGAGGACCTTGAAGAGGTCCAACTCGATGAGGAAAATTCGACCAGAGTTGTGAAAGTCGGTAAAAACTTAGAGACAACAACAAAACAAGCACTGGTGGAGTTCTTAAGGAGAAACCAGGAGGTCTTTGCCTAGTCGCACAAAGACATGGTCGGGATAGATTCTGTAGTCATCAGCCATGTCCTGAACATCGACAAGAGCTTTCTACCAGTGCAACAAAAAAGAAGGCTGCTCGACAAAGATAGATCAAAGGCCTTGAAAGAGGAAGTCGAGAAGCTGAAGGAGAATGGGTTCATCAGGGTGGCGTTTTATCCCTCGTGGGACTCTAATCCCATACTAGTGCCCAAATCAAATGGCAAGTGGCGTACGTGCGTGGATTTTACAGTCCTAAATAAAGCCTGTCCCAAAGATTGTTTCCCACTCCCAAGGATCGACCAGCTGGTCGATGCCACAGCAGGGCATGAGATTCTCTCATTCATGGATGCATACTCTGGGTATAATCAAATCAGTATGCATCCCCCTGATCAGGATCACACTAGCTTTCTGACTGATACAGGGCTCCACTGATACAAGGTCATGCCCTTCGGTTTGAAAAACTCTGGTGCGACTTACCAGAGACTCGTCAACCACATGTTCAAAGAGCTGATCGGCACAAACATGGAGGTCTACGTCGACGACATGCTGGTTAAGTCAAATAAAGTAGAAGGGCATGTAAGGGATTTGCAGGAATGCTTCAACGTCCTGAATAAATATCGGGTAAAGTTAAATCCCCTTGAATGCTCCTTCGAAGTAGGATTAGGGAAGTTCTTGGGATTTATAATTAACTCAAGAGGAATTGAAGCCAATCCCGAGAAAATTAAAGCCCTGATCGAGATGAAATCGCCAGTAAAGATTAAAGATGTTCAAAGCCTGACCGGGAAGATTGCTGCTCTCAGTAGATTCATTTCGAAATCGACAGACAAGTGCGTCCCATTTTTTAATCTACTAAGAGGCAATAAGAAATTTGAATGGACAGATGAGTGTGAACAGGCCTTTCAAGCGCTAAAAACACATATGGCGCAACCACCCATCCTGTCAAAGCCGGTCGATAAAGAAACTTTGTTCATCTACCTGGCAATCACGGAATACGCTGCTAGTGCTGTTTTAGTAAGAGAAGAATAAGGCGTGCAGAAGGCTGTCTACTACGTGAGCAAAAGGCTGATTGGAGCAGAACAGCAGTACCTGCCCATCGAGAAACTAGCCTATTACCTAGTTTTGGCCTCTAGGAAGTTGTGGCCTTACTTCCAAGCTCATCCAATTAAGGTCTTGACCGACCAGCCTCTTCGACAAGTCCTGCAAAAGCCAGAGGCTGCAGGTAGATTGCTAAAGTGGGCAGTCGAACTCGGGCAGTTCGAGATATCGTACTTGCCGCGAGCATCGATAAAAGGACAAGCCTTGGCTGCCTTCATCGCAGAATTCACTGAACTTACGAATGGAGAGCAGACTGAAGAGCCCAGCGAACTTGAATGACAAATCCAAGTTCCCACGTGGAAATTATTTACGGACGGTTCTTCTAACGAGCCCCACGCTGGGACAGGAGTAATACTGATAACGCCAGAAGGGCATCAATTTCACTGTGCAATCAGATTTGACTTCACTGCTTCTAACAATGAGTCCGAGTATGAATCACTACTCGCTAGATTGTGGTTAGCCAAGGATATGAACATAAAAGTGCTTGACATCTATAGTGATTCTCAGCTAGTGGTGAATCAGGTCCTAAGAGAATACCAGGCGCGAGGTTTAAAGACGGTTGCCAATCTGAACAAAACAAAGGATCTGTTAACCCAGTTCAACAAGTATAGTATCCAGCAAGTGCCTCGCGATCAGAATTCCAACGCAGACGCTTTGGCAAAATTGGCAAGTACGAAGGATGCTAACACTTTGAACATAGTGCCAGTCGAGCGACTATCTATTCCGAGCATCCAAACAACAGAGACCACTCTAGTAATCCAGATGGCGGACAGGTGGATGGCACCATATGTTGAATATCTATCGAATGTCGTGTTACCAATGGACATAAGCAAAGCCAGGACCCTTCAGCGGCAAGTTGCTAGGTATATCCTGGTCGATGGAATCCTCTACCGAAGGGGATACTCAATGCAACTCCTTAGATGTATTACAAAGGAGAAAGCCAAAGAGTTGATGAAAGAAGTGCACGAAGGTTTATGTGGAGACCACGCTGGGGGGTAAAGTTTGTCAAAAATATCCTAAGACAAGGATATTTCTGGCCAACGATGAATGAAGACTCGATGGAATACGTGCGGAAGTGTGATAAATGTCAGAGATTCTCCCAAATCCCATGAGTCGCCCCTAATGCGCTTAAACATATGCAAAGCCCATGGCCATTTCCAGTTTGGGGTATCGACCTTATCGGATCTTTACCCACGGGAAAGGGCCAAGTCAAATATGCGGTGGTTGTCGTCAACTACTTCACCAAATGGGCTGAAGCTGAACCGTTGGCAACCATAACGACTAAGAAGGTACTAGATTTTGTGATGCCGAGGAAGATCGTCTCAGATAATGGCACCCAGTTTGACAGTGATTTATTCATGGATTTCTGCGAGCGACATGGTATTATCAAGAGCTTCTCTTCAGTCGCTCATCCCCAAGCAAATGGACAGGTTGAAGCAGTCAACAAAATGCTGAATGATACATTGAAGAAAAGGCTAGAATAATATAAGAGGGCGTGGCCAGAACAATATCCTGAAGTACTCTGGTCGTACAGAACTTCCCATCGAACAGCAATGGGTCATACTCTATTGTCTTTGGCTTATGGATATGAAGCCATGTTGCCTGTTGAGTTAGACTCGCCTTCCCATCGTATAATAACGTACGATCAAGATTCGAATAGCCAGCTATTGATGGAATCCCTGGACTCAATCGATGAGAAATGTGAACAAGCCCAACTCCCAGTAGCTGCGTACCATCAGAAGGTCGCCCGTTATTTCAACTCTAAAGTGCGAGAAAGAAAGTTCAATGTTGGTGATCTTGTACTCTGAAGAGTTTTTCTAAGCACCTGTGACCAAGCTGCTGGAGTTCTCGGACCTAATTGGGAAGGGCCATACCAGATTCATGAAGTCCTTCACCCAGGCACTTATAAACTTGCACGCTTAAAAGGAGATCTCGTTCCTCGCTATTGGAATGGAGAACACCTGCGCAAGTATTACCAAGTATTGATTTTACTTTTACAAGTTTTGAAAAAGGGTTGGTCATTTTATGTGACTGATCACTTATAAGTGTAAGATCTCATTGATCACTCGTACATACATGTTTCATCCATTTATTACGAGAAATATAAGGGACTTTGCGCAGCCAGTCATTTCTTGCCAATTATTGTATTTATTACAAGTATTTGCTCATTACGTGTGTTGTTTTTCTGTATTATAATTCCAATTATATTGCTATGAGCAGTAATGTTCGATCAGGTTCTGGTCAAGGCAAGTGACCAAGGACCTAAAGCTCCTCGATCACTTGGGGGCATATAAGGTACAAGTAAGCAAAGCATATCGTTAAAAGGTATGTAAACGCATGAGCAAAATAAGTGAAAGCATGCTAGGGTACTTAAAGTATTTTTCAAAATTTATATTTTGATAAATCAATCCAAAGGGCTATGCTAAGTTCGGTCATGTGAACAAATATTATAATAAAATAAAAAAGATGTTATAATATCAAAAACGAATTACTTTACACCGCGAGCACTACTGTTCAGATGTAATTGTCTGATTAAAAGGAAAATAGTTGCCCATGCAGCAATAAAAAATTAATGTCTTTACATTACGACCCGTAGGTTGGGTACTTGGAATATTAAAAGAAGGAGACTAAGGGGCTGGAGGATCTTGAGGGGGGCCCTGATTGATGACATATGCGGTTTCGTTATCTGCCCCATCCATGCCAGGTTCCAAGGAGATTTCGGGTGAAGCAGGTACTCTTGCCCTCTCCTCCTTTGCCAGTCGAGTAGCGCAACGAGCTAGCTTGGCTTGCGTTGCATGTTCGGGAAGGAAGTTAAAGTTTGCTCCTTGGTTGTGTTTCCAAAAGTCATAAAAACACTTACTTGTGGCATTCTTGTACCTTTCCAAATTTCTGGCATTGGCTTGCTCAAGCTTCTCGCTCCGGCCCTCCAAGGTTGTATTCTCCCCTCGGCTCGCGATTAGCTCCTGCTCAAGCTTTTTAGCCTCACAGTAGTTAATGTGGTTAGAATCTTTGAACTGGTCCCTCTGCTCGATGGCTTTATCTAGAGAATTTTGCTTATCCTTCAACTCCTCAGCCAGTTTGTTCTTCTCCTCGAGCACCGCTGCAAGTTGTTCAACATATTTCGCTCCGACAGCTTTGAGTTCATCAGCATGCTGTTCCTCTAAGGATATAGACTACTCGGTGAAAGTACTCGAGCGTAGATTAGACTGACGGTAAAGTACGCAAGAAGCCGTCTCTGCAGAAAAAGATTGCTTACACTGGCAAATTCGTTTAAAGAACGGGTTAGGATCTGGTCGACATCCATTGTCTCTGTCGCAGCCATCGCCTCTCGGCAGCGGTCGTGCTTTACAATTTTTGTGACTCTGTCCTTGACCGATCTGAAGGCACGACCAGTTATGTCGCCCACAGTGGAAGTAGGACCGGCCTGCTGAGTCTGGTCGGTTGGGGCCGCTGGAGATGGAGTCGACCTGGTAGGAGCAGGGGGAGTCTGCTGCTCGTGGGGAGAAGGTGGTGGAGTTGCGTTGGCTGAGGGTTCATCCTCCGAGATGCTTGCAGTGTGAGGCTTCTTAGCCTGAGGCACTTTGTTGCTTTTCCCAGGATGCCTCTTGTTTGTTTTCTTTTTGCTCGAGGGAGCTGCGGGAGACTCGGGGGAGCTGTAAATATCGAACACATACTCAGAGTCCACTGAAACAGAGGCAAACATTCGAGCAGTGAGACAGTATAAATAATTAAATATGTCATATCAGGAAAAGAAATAGAAAAAAATGTAAGTGAAATACCTGAGCTATCATTACTGGTCGCTACATTATAAACTCTACTAGTCTTATACTCACTCTCTGGCATGAAGAAGGATGAATCTAAATTTGGGGCATACTTAAAATTGCCGTCCCCATCAAATAAGTGACAGGGAATTGGCAAGCTATCTAAGAGCGAAGGATTAGTACCGTTCTCGTCTGAAGATTTGTTGAGGGGCTCGAGGGGTTCAGTTGCTTTCTTTTTCCCTTTTCCCTTTGGGACAGGGGGAGCGGCAGCCTGCGGGGTGCTGGAAGGTTCCCTGATTGTCACTCCGGTGGCCCTCCTTGGAGGAGTTTGGTCCACGTCTGGATGCTGCTCGGGAACTTCTCCGCCAGTAGCACTCCCCACTGTTGACTCCCTCATGTCCTGATGAGGGGACAAAAGGCCAACCAGCCTGAGGTTAGCCTCCGTGACCAGATGTTTGTCGCTTTTTTCAATGTCAGTCATACTAGCCAAGAGGGCTGATCTAAACTCCATGTCTGGAGTGGGAGCGGGTCGTAGCCATGGACCAGAAAGGTATTGAAAGTCTAAGGAGATGTGGAAGAAACACTAAATAAAGATCAACAGCCACTGGTACAAAGGTTTTACCTCCTTGAGAAAAGGCCAAATTGTTTGCGATCATGTCGGTCGTAAGGAAATACTCCTGGTAGTACCTCCCCACGTTCGATATGTGAGTGGTGTAAGTCAAGAAGGTGCGTCCAGTCTCCTGGTGGCAAAAGTGAAAGAACCCCGTACCTTCTTGGTTGGGGTTGGATTTGTGGTCAAACAAATAGTTCACCTCATGAGGAGTTGGCACGGGCCATTTTTTGTGGCTCTAAAGGATATAGAGTGCAGCAAGCATTCTATACCCATTGGGAGTTATTTGAAAAGGGGCAACTCCGAAATGGTTGGCCACCCCTTGAAAGAAGGAATGAAGAGGCAAGGTAGCCCCTAGCTCAATATAGAACCTCGACCAGGCACTAAAGGTGCCTCCGGGCAAGTTTTCCCGTTGATCTTGGTTGGGTCGAACTAATGTTACCCCCGTAAGTCCATACATCTTGATGTAGTTGGCGATCATCCTGATCTTCACTCGGCTCTCAGGTACTACATACCACTCAACATCTGGTTGAATGGCATTTCGGGGCTGAGCGTGAGTTTGGATATTGGGGTCAGGAATATTTTCAGCTCGACCACTGGTCGTGGGAATTTTAGCCCCTGGAGCAGGTTGATTTGCAGGATTGGGAGTTTTCTTTTTCTGAGCTGTAGTTTTAGCTCAAGCCATACTTTGAATAAGGACAGATGGTGTGTTTAAGGTTGCACGAGAAAATGGGATGTCAGGTATTAGTGATGATGGTTGCTCCTCGTCCTCAAGCAGCTGAGCCAATAACTCGTCGTCGATGGGTCTTTCTCCTCCCCACGAATCTTGCATGAAAGCTGCGAACAGAGAAAGGAGGAGATAAGACGCACAACTTGAAAGCTTATGTTGAAAGTTAGAATAACGTTGCTCGCGTATACGACCAGCAACATTCTAATAGAAACACTAAGTTCTATGCGAGCAGTTTGAAAAATAGATTGAAAAGCGGAAGTAAAAAGTTTTTTGGGGAGAAGCTTCTTCGACTCTGAAGGGGCGAGAAAAACCTAGTTTTTCACCTAGCTTAAAAATTGATTTTTTTTACTTTGATTTTACGCCCTAAATCTACAATATTGACTACCAAACTGGCTCCTAACTCATACGAGAGAATATTTCACTACCATATTAATCATCTGTTAGCATGCAAACAATCCCCATATATTCCCGGCCAAGAACATGAAGGGGTTCAGAAACAAAAATACGCATAAGGCAGTTTCGAATAGCAACTAAAAGGATAAGAAAGTTCATAAAACTTATTCGGGTAAAGATTGAAGCCCAAAGATGCAAGCTATCGGGCGTCCAAGTGTAGATGTCCGAAAGATTCTGGGCTTTGAGGCGCAAGTTCTTCAGTGTTCTTCAAAAAGGCAAAGGCGAGTAAAAAGTAAAAATGGTAACTTGAGGATTATTTATGGAGACCAAGGCACGTTAAAAGAGGCAATCATGAGTTACTTTTTCTAAGTATGGGGAAGTGGAATGGCCATCAGGCACACTTTTGAGAAACTGAAAGGACCTGATTAGACATGATTGGTCATGTTTTTCGGAAAGGCATGGGCGGTTCTGACAGATTTCGTGGGGCATATGAAAGGTTAGTTTCCTAAGTTTACTTATTGCTGGTCACAATAAATAATCTTTGGGGGAAAATGTTTACCCAAAAAAGGTCACTGATGACGTGGCAAAGATTACTTACACATAGATTGACACGTGGAACAATTAAAAGTCAGAGGTGTTGTTCGACTATCGACCAGAAGCGCACCTCTTTGTCAGAGTTCATGTTTGTCACGACCAGACTTGTAACGCCCTGGGTAACCAAGACCGTTACACTGTGTCTTTAAAATAGTACAAGACTTTCTAATCAAGTCATTTAAACAAACTGTGAATCTAAAGTCATCAATTGACTAGGAATAAAAGATTTTGGTCATAAATAAGTTATTTTCGTTAAAAATGAAAGTTTAATACATAGACTCTCAAAACAAGGTTTGGATGACTTATCTACAAAAATTCCAGAAGTTATAAACAACTCAGGCCACTCTAATGGAAAAATACACATTTAGGTTTCCGTCCCTGTGCAATCCCTCGATTGTGGTGGCCGAGTAGCTGACAATGTACAATTCGCCCCCAAAGCCCTCCAACTCATGGTTGAACCATCATACCCTTGCTCTTACCTGCACCACATAGCACCCGTGAGCCTAGGCCCAGCAAGAAAACATAATAGCATAGAAATATCAATATCCATAACCAAATATTTCACAATGCATAACCAAGAATTCAGCAATTCATAACATTCACCTATTCAATGATATCAATCGACAAATTAACAATTTGTCATCCAGATAATCAACATATCATATTTATCAGATTACAACAACAATCACATCCATAATCAACAATTCATTTCAATCATTACACAATATTTAGGGTCGGCACCCTTAAGCCGCTTCCTCTGTTTAACCCACTGTCTTCAGCTCACTTAGGTCGCCCCCAATGTAATACCCACTGACTACGGCCAGCCTAACCGAGCTCAGTGATTAATAAGCTGTCCTCGGCTACCAGTGTCCGAGCCACGCCCTGTGCACAAATATTATTTACATCACCCTTAGGCCGTTTATCATATGTCCCATGGCATAATACCATCTATAACATCATACAGATATAGGGAGCTCTTAGTCCCATCACAATCACATAATAATGCATACAAATATAGGGAACACTTAGTCCCAATCTAACCACATAATCGGGTGAAGTTTTCTTACCTCTCGTTCGAGCGAGAAACACTTTTTGAATGACCCTTGAGAAGGATCGATCTTTTAATCCCTTAGCGGTCACCTAGTCATAACCAAAAATGGAATCCAATTCATGAAAATACCAATAAATGAGTCTTAACCTAAACATCACTACCGGGACCCAGAATTGTACCCAAACGGTGAGTAGATTCGATCCCGAGCCTTAACGATTGAAACCACGAGCCAAAAACCCTTAAAAACACCCAAAATATTCATCTGAGAAAATAGGATAGTGCTACAGCGCTACCCCCCTAGCGCCCCAACGCTACAACCAGGGACATTTTTCCCTGGCTAGAGCTGTCACTACAACAAAATAGAGGTTTTATGACTTTATTTGGGAGACATTGGAAGTCTACAATGTCTCCCAATTTGGGAGACGTTGTTGCTAGGGTCATTGCAGGTATATATCCCACGTCTCCCATTGGGAGACGTGCCTCACTTCCCACGTCTCCCATTGGGAGAGGTTGAAAGTCAAACGTTGACTTTCAACCTCTCCCATTGGGAGACGTGGGAAGTGACTCACCTCTCCCAATGGGAGACGTGGGAAGTCCCTAGGAGACATCCAACGTCTCCCATTGGGAGAGGTGAGTCACTTCCCACGTGTCCCAGTGGGAGAGGTTGAAAGTCAATATTTGACTTTCAACCTCTTCCAATGGGAGACATTGAAAGTCTCCCACATTTAAAAAAAAAAATTAAATAAATTTATAATTAATATTATTTTAATTTGATTTAATAATTAATTAAATTGAAATAATATTAATTTAAATTGAAATTATTTTAATTTTAATTGAAATTATTTTAATCTAAATTTAAATTGATTTAATAATCAATTAAATTGAAAGAAAAAAATAAATTTGTTAGACATATACAAGAAATACAATATTTGTTAGACATATTCAAAATGAACAAATATTGCATTGTGTATGAAGAAAGAGTTAAAAAAAAAACCTATCAACGAGGTCGGTAACTTTGGATTATCGGCAACATATATGTTACTCATTATTGTCGCAACTCATCAATTTGTGCCTCTGTATATGATGTGCTTGTTAGCTGCAAGAAATATAAAGTAAAATATATTAATTAATTATTTGATTACATTTATAGTTTCAAAAATAATTTGTAAATTTTAATTAATAATACCGTTCTCAAGTAATGCCCGGGACTCGCATGTTCAATCAAGTAATGCCCGTTCTCAACTAATCGTTTATTATCCTAAATAATATCGGGCAGCATTTCCCCTATAATAGTGACATAACCATCTGCATGTGAATAGCAAAACAAACAATTCAAACAACATACAATAAGTTTCTTCCTTATAGAATGCCTATATAAAATTAATTGTTTATTATCCTAGATAAAATCGGGCAGCATTTCCCCTATAATAGTGACCTAACCATCTACATGTGAATAGCAAAACAAACAATTCAAACAACATACAATAAGTTTCTTCCTTATAGCTCCGCAGCACACAGTCAAATTTCTCAGAACCTACTTCACTAATACACACAAGTTCTTAACCTTCTGTTATCACTGCAGCACACAATTTTAATCTCAGAACCTACTTCACTATGGATGAATATTTAAGATATTCAAACTCCTCTAACATTTGTTTAATAATATTAAAAGTAGAAGTAAGAGAATATATATTTACCTCTTGCAACTAATAATCCAAAAGCTAGCAAAATTACTTCAAGTAGTAATCGAATTCGCTATTAAATCCACAAACCAATATAAATAAATTAATAAATAATAAATAAAATATCACTAAATATCTAGCAATATATAACTTATTATTATAATTTTAGAAACTTAATTACCTCAAATGTGTGATTGATAGATATAGAAGTTTTGATGCAAAGTACTCTCTAAAATCTCACCACCAAAATCACAACCTACGAAATTAAATTAATTAATATGTTAAACATTACTAAACAAATATCACTAAATTCCTAATAAGTAAATGATTGGTAAACAAATAAAAAAAACTCCAATGAGCCACTAATTATAACCTAAACAAAAAATCAATAAAAAATTTCATAACCTAAAATCTCAATAATCAACAAAAACATAAATTTTTTCATATATTTATATTTTTATAATTATTTAATAAATTTATTTTAACATAATAACTATATATATATAACAAAATAGTTAGAATTTAAAAAAAAAAGAAGTTTAAATATACATACAAAAATATATCTAAATTTCGAAATAAATAATGATAAAAATTAAAAAAAATCATGAACATATATATTATAATGAAATATATACAATGTGATAGGTTAAATTAAAAAAAAACTATGAAATCTTAAATCTATAAAAAACCTCCATGGAAAAACAAATAAATCTAACAATGTATAGAAAAAAATGCATAAAAATGTAAAACTAACACAAAATCATGTATATTACTCATCCTAATGCTAAACCTATGATTTTTTATCAAAATAATTAACTAAAATTCATAAAAATTAAAAAAAACTAACCTTGAAAACCCTAAAATCGCAGCCCCCTTTCGTGCTCTCTGTTTGGTGTGCTCTCTCTGTTTGGTGTTATGAGGAAGAAGAAGACCCAAAATTCATTAAATGGCCAGGGGGACATCCAACGTCTCCCACTAGGAGACGTGGGACACGTGGCACGTCTCCCAGTGGGAGACATTGAATGTATAGAGGGGTACATCCAACGTCTCCCATTGGGAGACGTGCCACGTGTCCCACGTCTCCCAGTGGGAGACGTTGGATGTACCCCTCTATACATTCAATGTCTCCCAGTGGGAGACGTGCCACGTGTCCCACGTCTCCCAGTGGGAGACATTAGATGTCCCCCTGGCCACTTCTCAACTTATTTCCAACGTCTTCCCCCATTTTTAATGTCTTCCAATTGTAGTCATTAATAAAAACTTTCAATGTCTTACACCATTGGACATTTAAAACCCCTGATAAGTTTTAATGTCTTACACCAATGGTGTAAGACATTGTAGGGAGTCATTGTATATAAAATTTGTTGTAGTGTGTAGTGCTACCCTCTGGGCGCTATAGCGCTAGGACCAGGCAGACATGGCCCTGGTTCTTCTTCCTTCGAATTCTCCATTTTTAACCTGTTTCAAAAGCTTCCAAACACCATTTAAACCCCCAAATGAACCCAAATACCATATATACTAGTCCTAGGCATCATAACCTACCCAAACTTTGCCAAAAACCTCATTGAATTCTCTACTTGAAAGCCCATAATCTTAACTAAACTCAATAATAAAACAGAGCAAAAAACCAGAGTTCTAGTGGTTGGAATCTTACCTCAAGCTCGGTATGAACTCCTCTACGATGATGGAACACTATCCTAGATCCTCAACACTTGATTCGCCAACTTAATTCCTCAAGAAAAGCTTCAAAATTGAAGAAGAAAAAGGAAGAAAATGATGAATGGTGGAGGCAAAAGGTGATGCTCTGTTTTGCCTTCAGCTTCTACTATTTTCCTGCCTAAGTGTTGGTATATATCCTTAAAGGTAAAAATACCTAAATGCCCCCAAGTTTAATTAAAGTCCTTAACAGATACCAAGAGCAAAATCGTCCCTTCGCACCTATCTCGTTAACCATAATTAACACCCTCCAATTCCCGTTATTTTCAATATTCTTGAATACCATTAATTCATATCCCGTTACCCCTTAACTCCCGACAACATTCTAATCACCAAATTACCCCGAGACTCACCCCGAACCCCGAACTTAACCCCGTTATGAACAAACCGCTAACTAATACTCAACGATCGTCTCATGTCCGAAAGCTTGAACGAATCCACATAATAATGTGGCCTCAATAATAGCCTACCAAAATGCATACAATTATCCAATTACGCCCTCAACGGGCCAAATTACCAAAATACCCCCACAACAAAATATATACCCATATGCATGCATTCATCATCATATAATAATATGATCCACATAAACATGCATATAATCATATAATAGCACAAGTAATCAATTATGGCCCTCCCAGCCTCCAAATCAAAGTCATAAACCTTATTAGGAAATTTGGGGTTGTTACAAGACTGGTCGTAAAGCCCGATTTATTCCCTTTTAAAGTTGTAATCTAACACTAACTGCATTTGAATATTTCTTCATAATTGTTATCCAAAAAATTAGCATTGATGACGTGGTTGACACCTGGAAATTTTCTGCTAGAGTATCGACCAGAGGACACATTAGAGTTTTGAATCATTAGAGACTATAGTAATTCTCCTAGCAATATTGTATTGTTCTTCAGAGGTAAGTGAAACTCATTGAACCCTTGTTCTTTGATCACTCCTTTGATCCTTAGATCAATATCAGTCTAAGTGGACGTAGGTCATTACCAGATCTTGGGGCCAAACCACTAGAAAATACTGTGTCTTATTTACTTTTGTCATTACATTTTTCTCTACGCATTCATTCATATCAAGCATATTCTGACTCCGTGTCAGTTGGCCAAATCATGGGTCAACATTCTGGTGCTTTCATTGAGAGCTTGGCATATCATTGCTGAGAAAAATCGATGGCAAAAGCTACAAAGAAAATTGGACAGGCCGCCGCCTCCTCCTCCTCCTGCAAGCGTGGCGGAAGATGAGCCACGTCTGGACTTTGAGGAGGAAGAGATGGATGATGCAACGCTGAAGAGTACCCTGGGCACGTTGCAAGAAGAGCTGGCTAATCTGAGAGCCAGTCAGGAGACTGCTACCGGAGTTGTGGCACGGCAGCAGCAGGAGATTGAACGGCAGCGGGGAGCTAAGCCAAAGGCAGGCGGAGATGGACCGCCACCAGAACGAAGCCATGGCAGCTCTCGAGGCGGCCTTGCAGCTAGCAAGGAATCGGCCCGCACCTGCTTCGCAACCTGACCAACCTGGTGATGGACCACCCCAGAGGGGTCCTAATCCAAGCCCACCGATCCAGCCTCCGAGTCCACAAAGGCCCGATCAGCCTCAAGCGCCCCATGACGACGCCCCGCTGGACCCTGAGGTGCAGCCACCATCCCAAGCTGCTCGGGGTAATCCCCCGCAACAGAGGAAGAATAGGGCCGAGCATCAGCCTCGTAGTCCTAGACGCTGTAAGGATGATGGCCAAACCTACCGAACACAGGACAGTATCCCCCTGGTAACAGGAGGGATTCAGAGTTAGGCTCTGCGGTCCGGGGTCCCCCACGGCACGATGATGCACGGGGACACCACGACCAGCGCAGGCCACCCTCTAACACTCGGGATGGTTCAGCCAGGAATGGACATCGAGGGAACAGTCGGTCTCACCATAGCCAGTCGAGGTTCGGGGATGGCCATGGATATAATGAGGCTGACTCAGGCAAAGGGAACGCTGGCCGAAGGAGCGAAGAAAGAGGTAAAGGCAGGAGCCAGGTACATCAAGATGAACAACCCAACAGACGGGATGCTGGGGGGCAACCCAGACAAAATAATGTCTTCAACCGGCTCGGGGGTAGCGAGCAGCGGAAAAGAAATTAGGATTTACGTGACGTACTTAACGATCGCTGCGAGCGACATGGCGAGAACGTCCCCCCAGGAACACAGTCCACAACGATTCCTGCCGCTGTGGAGGCTCAGATAGACGCCCTCAACCAGGCAGTGCAACAGCTGGTCGGGGGAAGGACATCCTACATCGACCACGATAGGAGGAAAGGCACTCCTTTCGTACAGAGGATCGCTAATGCCGAAACCCCAAGCAAGTTGAAAATGCCTACACTCCCAAACTTTGACGAGTATGGAGACCCAGTCTCGCATGTCAATAAGTTTGAAATTCAAATGGACATTCAGAAAGTGTCTGAAGACGCTCGGTGCAGGATCTTCCCTGCAACACTTTCTGAAGCTGCGCAGGAATGGTTCTTCAAGTTCCCTCCCGCAAGCATAGTTTCCTGGGAAATGTTCGTAAGGGAGTTCTACAGACAGTTCTATGCTGGTCGTGTGCACCCAACCGAAGAAAACTAGCTAGTTGAAATTCGCTAGCAGGATGGGGAGTTAGTAAAGGATTATGTCCAGCGCTTTATGCGAGAAGCGGCTGGAGCAAAAACGATGGGAGACGAAGGCAAGAGGATGGCCATTACCGCGGGGGTTAAACGTTGTTCTCCTCTCTGGAAAAGTCTCCGAAAAGAAGGAGTGAGAACTACCAAAGAATTTTTAGACCGAGCTGACCGCTACATCAAGCTCGAAGAAGCCATTGCTGATGATGGAAAGCCCTTGAACAAGGGTAAGAAGGCTGCCGAACCCGCCAAAGCCACCAATGGTTCCAAACCTAATGGCAACGGCAATGGCAAGAATGGTGGAAAACGGCCATATAACGAGCCTTCCACCTCCGACAACAAACGAGCCAAGGGTAATCGTTATGAACCTCAGTTCACTAACTACACTGCCCTCGTTGAGTCTCGGGGGGAGGTTTATCAGGCCACAAGCTCTAGTGTGCCTTACAAAATACCTGGCTCCATTCGGCAGGATATTTCGAAGAGAGACACTGCCAAGTTCTGTCGTTATCATAACGACTACGGACATGACACCAATGAATGCAACCAGTTGAAAGACGAAATCGAGTTCCTTATTAGACAAGGACACTTCAGAAGATACGTACGGGCCTCGGGAGCAGGCGTCCACACGCCAACGCTCGCCACCATTACAGCCTGCCCCCGTGGCTGGAACACTCTTAACCATCTGTGGAGGCCCGCACCTCGCGGGAAATAGCAGAAAGGCCAGAGAACGATATGCTCAGACTTTGCGCCACGACCAGGACATTGAGATGATGACTGTGGAGGACCGTGCACCAAAAAAGGCTCCGTCAGAGGAAGGGGAGATAACCTTCTCTGATGGCGACGCCCAACACGTCAGGTTCCCACATTCTCATCCGCAGGTCGTGGACATCAAGATGGCCAATATAATGGTGAAGAGGGTACTGGTCGATACAGGAAGTTCAGTGAATATCCTGTATAAATCAACACTAGAACGCATGAAATTGTCCGTGAAGGACTTGAAGCCCTGCAATCAAATGATATACGGCTTCTCTGGAGAAGGACTCGCCCCAGTCGGATTGATCAAACTCCCAGTAATGACGGGTACAGTGCCTGCAACAAGGACATTACTCGCCACTTTTGTAGTGGTCGATTGTCCTTCGGCGTACAACGCCGTTATTGGAAGGCCCATACTGGTGGATCTACGGGCCGTCATCTCTATGTGGCACCTAGCCATGAAGTTCCCAACAGATGCGGGGGTAGGACGCGTTTTGGGAAACCAAAGGGAAGCCAGGGAGTGCTACAACACCTCGATCACAAAGGCGAAGAGTGGAACGCCGAAGAGCACTACCTCAAATAGGTTGCAGATGGCAGTTGATACACAAGCGCAATCCGGTGATGAAGTCACCAAATAGGGTGTTGCCCAAAGTGAGGATGGAGATTTGGATCCTCGCTTTGGGGATTTTGAAGAAAATGTTGGACCCGTCGAGGACCTGGAGGAGGTCCAACTCGAAGAGAAAGACCCAACCAAAGTCGTAAAGGTTGGGAGAAACTTAGATCTTAACACGAAGAACGCACTGGTGGAATTTTTGCGAAAGAACCAGGAGGTTTTCGCCTGGTCCCATAAAGACATGGCTGGGATAGATCCTGCAGTAATCAGCCATGTCCTGAATATAGACAAGACCTTTCAACCTGTGCAACAGAAAAGAAGGCTGCTCGATAAAGATAGATCAAGGGCCTTAAAAGAAGAAGTCGAAAGACTAAAGGAGAATGGGTTCATCAGGGTGGCATTTTATCCATCGTGGGTCTCCAATCCAGTGCTGGTTCTCAAGCCTAACAGCAAATGGCGAACCTACATGGATTTTACAGACCTCAATAAAGCCTGCCCAAAAGACTGCTTCCCACTCCCAAGGATCGACCATATGGTCGATGCAACTGCAGGACACGAGATCCTCTCATTAATAGATGCATATTCAGGCTATAACCAGATTAGCATGCATCCCCCTGACGAGGATCACACCAGCTTTCGGATCGATACGGGCTTATATTGTTACAAAGTAATGCACTTTGGACTGAAAAACGCAGGTGCGACTTACCAACGGCTAGTCAACCACATGTTCAAGGAGAAAATCGGTGTAAACATGGAGGTATATGTGGATGACATGCTGGTAAAGTCTAAGATGGAAGAAGGGCATGTGAGGGATTTACAAGAGTGCTTTGATGTGTTAAACAAGTACCAGATGAAGTTAAATCCCCTCAAGTGTTCCTTTGGAGTCGGATCAGGGAAGTTTTTGGGGTTTATCGTAAATTCAAGAGGAATCGAGGCCAACCCCGACAAGATAAAAGCCCTGATCGACATGAAGTCGCCAGAAAGGATCAAAGATGTACAAAGTTTAACCGGGAGGATCGCAGCCCTAAGTAGATTCATTTCAAAATCAACAGACAAGTGTGTTCCTTTTTTCAATCTACTTAGGGGAAACAAGAAGTTTGAATGGACAGGAGACTGCGAGCAAGCATTCCAGGCCTTGAAGGCTCATATGGCACAACCTCCCATCTTATCAAAGCCGATCGAAGGAGAAACTTTGTTTATTTATCTGGCGATTACTGAAGTTGCTGCCAGCGCGGTGCTAGTGCGAGAGGAAGAAGGTGTACAAAAAGCAGTCTACTATGTCAGCAAGAGACTGATTGGGGCAGAATTGAGATATCCGCCAATCGAGAGGTTATCATATTGCTTGATCCTTGCCTCTAGAAAGCTACGCCGCTACTTTCAAGCCCATCCTATTACAGTTTTAACTGACCAACCCCTTCGGCAAGTCCTCCAAAAACCGGAAGCGGCTGGACGATTATTAAAGTGGGCAGTCGAACTGGGACGGTTCGATATAACTTATTCACCGCGAGCAGCAGTCAAGGGACAAGTCTTGGCCGACCTTATTGCAGAGTTCACCGAACTCCCAGACAGCGAGCAGTGCGAACAGCCTGAAGCGCCCGAGCCTCAAGATAAAACTCCTTCGTGGAAGCTATTCACGGATGGCTCATCCAATGAATCCCACGCTGGAGCGAGAGTGATATTGATAACGCCGGAAGGGCATCGATTTCACTGCGCCATCAGGTTCGACTTTACTGCATCAACTAATGAAGCGGAATACGAAGCACTCCTCCCTAGATTGAGAATGGCAAAGGATATGAGCATAAAGACGCTTGATATCTACAGTGATTCACAGCTGGTGGTGAATCAGGTCCTGGGAGAATACTAAGCGCGAGGTTTGAAAATGGTGGCCTACTTAAATAAAACAAAAGACTTGCTAGCCCAGTTCGCGAAGTACACCCTCCAGCAAATCCCGCGAGATCAGAATTCAAACGCAGATGCCTTAGCCAAACTCGCGAGCGCAAAGGATGTTGACACCTTGAACATCGTGCCAGTAGAAAGACTGAGTAAGCCGAGCATACAAGCCACGGAATCCAGTATGGAAATTCAAATGGAGGATACGTGGATGGCGCCTTTCTTGGAGTATCTGATGAATGGTACACTGCCAACAGATAGGAACAAGGCTAGAACTCTACAAAGGCTTGCTGCTAGATACATACTGGTCGACGGTGTAATGTACCAAAGAGGATATTCCTTGCCATTACTCAGATGCGTTACACCAGAAAAAGCTAAGGAACTCATGAGAGAGGTGCATGAAGGCTTCTGTGGGGATCACGCTGGGGGGCAGAGTTTGGCAAAAAAGATTCTACTGCAAGGCTACTTCTGGCCAACTATGAACAAGGATTCGATGGAGTTTGTACGAAGGTGGGATAAGTGTCAAAGGTTCTCGAAGATTCCACGAGCGGCTCCAAACGAATTGAAGCAGATGCAAAGTCCGTGGCCTTTTGCAGTATGGGGGATAGATTTGATTGGATCCCTGCCTAAAGGGAAAGGTGGAGTAAAGTACGCAGTTGTAGCGGTCGATTACTTCACCAAATGGGCCGAAGCTGAACCACTCGCTACCATCACGACCAAGAAAGTCATTGACTTTGTTATCAAGAACATCGTCTGACGATATGGTCTGCCCAGAAAGATAGTTTCAGACAACGGGGCCCAATTTGACAGCGATTTATTCACCGATTTCTGCGAAAGACATGGAGTCATTAAAAGCTTTTCTTCAGTTGCACACCCTCAGACGAATGGGCAGGTCGAAGCCGTGAATAAAACTCTTAAGGACACCTTGAAGAAAAGGCTCGAAGAAGCTAAGGGAGCGTGGCGAGAGAAATTGCCTGAAGTCCTCTGGTCGTATAGAACGTCTCACCGAACTGCGACAGGACATACTCCATTTTCCTTAGCCTATGGATATGAGGCAATGTTGCCTGTCGAGTTAGATCCCCCCTCACATCGACGTCTAACATACGACCAGGATCTGAACAGCCAACTAATGATGGAATCCCTAGACTCGATTGACGAGATACGGGAGAAGGCCCAACTCCGAGTTGCTGCATACCAACAAAAAGTCGCCCGGTACTTTAACTCCAAAGTTAAAGAAAGAAAATTCAACGTCGGAGATTTGGTGCTACGACGAGTTTTCTTAAATACCCACGACCCTACTGCTAGAGTGCTCGAACCTAATTGGGAAGGACCTTACCAGATTGAAGAAGTCCTTCATTCAGGCACCTACAAACTTGCACGCTTAAATGGAGATCTCGTTCCACGTTATTGGAATGGAGAACACCTGCGCAAGTATTATCAGTGAATAGTCCTTTTTAAAGGGCTGGCTTATAATAATTTTCTCTTTTTTACAAGTTTAGCAAAGAGGGTTAGCCACGCTATATGCTAATCACTCGTATATGTAAGATTCTATTTCAGAATCACTCGTAAAGACATGTTTAGTCCATTTTTAATACGAGATTATAAGGGACTGTGCGCAGCCAGTCATTCTTGCCAACCTTTGTGAATTTACATTTACAAGTATTTGTTCATTACATGTGTTGTTTTGCTGTATTACAAGTATCATCTTTGCACATGAACAGGAATGTTTGAACAGGTCATGGTCATGGCAAGTGACCAAGGACCTAAAGCTCCTCGATCACTTGGGAGGCATATAAGGCACATCGATAGCAAAGCGTACCATGAGGTATGTAAACACATGAACAAAATAAGTGAAAGCATGCTAGGGTACTTAGAGTATTTTTCAAAATTTATATTTTGTTAAATCATGCCAAAGTACTATGCTAAGTTCGGTCATACGGACAAGAGTTATAATAAATGAAAATATTATAGCATCATGCAATCTTTTACACCGCAAGCATCACTGCTTGGATGTAATTCTTCAAGTAAAAGAAAAAAGATTTACTGCCCGTGCAGCAAAGTTTAAAACAAAAATATTGTCATTAAATCACGACCCGTGGGTCGTGTAGCCAAAAGGAAAGAAAAAAATAAATGAAAGAGTTCAAGAGGGATTTGGGGTCGGAGGGTCCTCACAGGCATCCTGGATAGCAGCATCCTCGGTAGCAACTTCTTCTTCTACGATAGCCAGGCTTGGGGAGTCAGGGATCCTCGCTCTTGCCTCCTCTTCGGCCAGTTGGGCAACACAGCACGCCAGCTCGGCAGTCCTAACGTCTTCAGAAAGATAGCTGAAGTCGGCACCCTGATTGTGTTTCCAGAAGTTGTAGAAACATCGGAGCATCGTCCTCTTGTACCTCTCCAGATTTTTGGAGTTGTCAAGTTCCAACTGCTTGACTTTGCCTTCGAGAGTAGCAATGGCCTCGTCCTTGGACTTGTGCATCTCTTCCAACCTTTTGATTTTGCGAAGATGGGTCACGCTGGAATCTCGATACTGCTGCCTCGACTTTATTGCAGCTTCCTTTGCAGCTTCAACCTCTGACAGCTTAGTCACTGCAGCATCCCTCTCTCGAGCCATTGCCTCCAACTCCTTGGTGTGCCTAGCCTCTGCAGCCGAAAGCTCCTCGGCTGCCTTCACCTGATGCCTCTCAATGGCGTTTGCCTTAGCCTGCTCGATGGAAGCCTGGGCACGGGTACGAGCAGTAATAGCAGACGTCAAGGCCTATAAAAAAAATAAGAAGGAGTTAGAACCTATCGTGAAGACTAAAAGACTAAGGCTTAAGAAACAAAGAAGTACTTGCGCTGGAAATTTCATTCAGGGCCCTATTCAGGATCAGGTCGACCGACATGTTTTCAGCCTCAACCATTGCATCCTTGACACGGTCTCTTTTACCGATGCGTTCAAGGCGATCCCTGGCTGATCGCAGAGTGCGGCTCAAGATTTTGGCCTCGAGAGCTTCTTCTCGAGTAATCTACTCTCTGGTGGGCGCAGCAGGAGGTTTTGGCGTGGCAGAAGGAGTGTGTTTTTCTGTAGGAGCTGGAGGATGGGCAAGAGTTTGCTTAGTTGGCATGTCCTGGGGAGGGTCTTCTGTTCGACCCTTCTTGGCTGGAGGACCTCGTCTGGATTCACCAGTTCTCCTCTTAGACCTCCGCTGAAGTTGGGGAACTTCCTCCTCCCCCTCAGCCTGATACATGTCAAAGATATTGGGAGTGGCCATGTCTGCATGTAAGAAAACACAAGCAAATGATAAGACATGAGGCAGATGAAAATTCTTTATACAACAGAAAAGAGGTAACAAAGTGAATACCCGAGCTACAACTACTGGTCGCTATACTATTGACTCTATTAGTTATACATTCACTATATGGCATGAAGAAGTCTGGCCCTAATTTTGGAGTATATGTAAAGTTGCCTTCCCCGTCAAACAAGTGACAGGGAATTGGCAAACTATTCAAAAGTAAAATAGTGTTACCGTTCTCATCAGAAGACTCCCCCAAGTCCACAATTCGCTCTTTGGCCTTTTGTTTCCCCTTGCCTTGGGGAGCAGAAGGCCTTTCTGTGGAAGGATTTCCCTTGGGCTCCCTAATAGAAACCCCCATTGGCCTCCTCCGAGGAGGAGACGCAGGAGGTTGCTGCTCGGGAAACCCCTCGGCAGTGGCTTCGTCCACCACGGACCCTCTAGTTTCATGGCGAGGAGCCAGGAGGCCAGACCGCCTCAGGTTTTCATCAGTAACCAGGATCTTGACACTTTTTGCTGCATCAGTGATCCTAGCCAAGGTATTGGATCTCAACACCATGTCTGGTGTTGGGGTCGGACGTAACCATGGGCCTGAAAGACAAATTTCAATTTGAGAAAAATGAAAGAGAACAACTTGATGAAAAGTATCGACCAGTCGAAGACAAGCTCTTACCTCCTTGAGCGAAGGCCAAGTTGTTGCTGGTTATGTCCGGGGTAAGGAAGTACTCCTTATTATACTGCCCCACATTTGAGATATGCGTAGTGTCACTCAGGAATGTTCGGTTGGTCTCCTTGTGACAGAAGTGGAAGAAACCTATTCCGTGCTGTTGCGGGGTAGATTTGAGGTCAAAAAGATAGTTGACCTCATGAGGCGTAGGCTCTGGCCATTTCTTAAGTTTATATAGGATATAGAGTGCAGCCAGCATTCTATATCCGTTTGGAGTGATTTGGAAGGGGGCGACACCGAAATAATTGGCCACCCCCTCAAAAAAAGGATGAAGAGGGAGGTAAGCTCCCGCCTCAATGTGATACCGGGACCAGGCGCTGTTTGCACCTCCGGGGAGGTTAGCCTTCTGGTCTACGGAAGGACGTATAATGGAAACCCCTGTGAGAGGGTATTTTGTGAAGTAATTAGAAACCATCCGCATGGTCACTGAGCTGGCCGGGGAAGTGTACCACTCGACATCAGGCAGATTCTGATGTCGAGGGCGGGCCCTAGTTTGGATATTAGGGTCAGGGATAGGATTTTCTTGACCACTGGTCGAGGGAGCTCTAGCCTGCAGATCAGGCTGGGTAGGATGGTTCGGACTGTTTTCAGGTTCAGGTCTTTTCTTGCCTACTGATTTTGAACGGGCCATTTGAGGAGAAGGACGGGGTCTAGTAGAGGACTGTGAGAAGGGAATCTCGTGAACCCAGTCGGCTGGTTGTTCTTCACCCTCGAGCAGCTGGGCAAGAAGGTCGTCGTCGATAGGCCGCTCACCTCCCCACAAATCTGGCATCAATGTCTACAAACAGAAGAATGGGGAGGTGAAGATAGAGAATTTTCAAAAGCTTTTTATAATAACGCTGGTCGAGTATAAAAAGCCAAGCTTTTATACAACAGCATTCTAACAAGAAGGTAAAGTTTTCCATACGAACAGTTTGACAGACGGATTAAAGGGTGAAAGCAAAAAGTTTTTCAAGAAAGCTTTTTCAACTCCCCTTAGGGCGGGAAAAACCTATTTTCCAACTAGCCTAAAGATTGAATTTTTACTTCGATCTTACGTCCTAAACATATGATCCTGACTAATCAAACTAACTCGTAACTCTTTTTGCCTACAAAACATCCTATTCACAAGCATCTCAAACCAGAAATAGATAATCCCAAACGGTCTACATACAGAAACATGCGCCACGAAAATCTGAAGCATGGGAATTCGAAAACATACCAAGAAAATGATTGTGGAGATGGAAGAAAGGTCTTCGGAGATCAAGGAACTCTCGGTCTGAGTCTTGGAAGTGCAGGAGAATGGTCTCCGGAGAAGTTTAAAACTCTGGTTTTTAGGGTTTCTTGCAAAGACAGTGGCGTGTGTAAAAAGAAAAGGAAGACTTCAAAGGTCTTATATAAGTTTGTCTCTGGCATTAAAAAGTGTAATCATTAGTTTCCCTTTTTCAAAGTATGGGGAAGTGGGATGGCCGTCGAAATCATTTCTGGGGAATCGAAAGGACGTGATTAGACAGAAGTGGGTTACTTTTTCCAAGAACACACGAAGGGTTCTGACACATAAGACAGGTTTACCGAAGAGTCGTTCGTCCAAAAGTTTATTTTACTGCTCGTGATAAATAAACTTGGGGGGCAAATGTTATCCAAAAAATTAGCATTGATGACGTGGCTGACACCTGAAAACGTTCTGCTAGAGTATCGACCAGAAGACACATTAGAGGCAGTGTGGACCAGTCTTACCTGCGACCAGTCTGGTCGATAGTTCCACATACAAAACAACATTTATGAGAAGATCTTTGTGAATCCGGAATTTAACTCACACAATCTCCTGGATATCCGATTATTCAGGAGAGAATATCTGTAACAATCTTTTGTAATCCCCCTTGAGCCTATAAATAGCAAAAGATAGCTCAAGGAAGGGACTTTTGGCTTTTGAATCATTAGAGACTATAGTAATTCTCCTAGCAATATTGTATTGTTCTTTAGAGGTAAGTGAAACTCATTGAACCCTTGTTCTTTGATCACTCCATTGATCCTTAGATCAATATCAGTCTAAGTGGACGTAGGTCATTACTAGATCTTGGGGCCGAACCACTATAAAATACTGTGTCTTATTTACATTTGTCATTACATTTTTCTCTACGCATTCATTCATATCAAGCATATTCTGACTCCGTGTCAGTTGGCCAAATCGTGGGTCAACAATAATTATCCTTGATACGTGGTTATTAAGGATAAGATAAGACACATTATCATATCTAACGCTCCTTGAGCCTATAAATATGCATAAAATAGCTCAAGGAAGGGAGTTTTGGGATTGATTTTAGGTTTTTTGCTTAAGATTTAGAGAAAAGGAGCTAAGGTGAGTTGTTACCATCCGATGGTATTACGCCTAAGGTCTGTGAAACTCAAGAACCCTAGTTCTTTGATCACAACTTTAGGATTCTATAATTATAATATCACAAAGTGGATGTAGGTCATTACTAATCATTGGGGCCGAACCACTATATTTCATGGTGTTATTTACTTTCCATTAGATTTTCTTTTCAAGCATCGTGCTATTTTCCTGTCGTATATTTGACACTGCGTCGTAGGCTAATTTGAGGGTCAACAGTAACCATTCATTGAAATTATAAAGTGTTATACATTTGGGATCCCAAAATACTATTTAGAAATATTTACAGCTCAAAATATGATTAAAGTCGACTAAACGACTAAATTAAGTATTTTACAAAACATCTCCCAAAAATACCCCTGGTCAAGACAGCCAGGCAGGCCGAACATGTATACACCGCTTCATGCACTCCGTACTCATGGTTGATCGACCTTTCCCTTGCCTTTACCTGCACCATAGAGCACCCGTGAGCTGAAGCCCAGCAAGAAAACTCCACACAAGCAATCAACATTTGTACAACTATCAATCATCATATAACAAAACTGCCAATAGGCTAAACACATAACGGCCATGCCGTCCCAGGCGCTTTACCAGGCCCTTGATTTGTGGTCTACACCGTGAGGATATCCCAGGTATCCATTAGGGGTCTCACCCTAGCAACTTGCACTCTACGTGCTTAACGCTGCTCCAGATCCCCTGCCAAACTCGACTTTGTCATTCTCGGCCTACGCCGTTCCCGACCCATGCCATTCTCGGCCTTCGCCGTTCCCGGGCCTTCGCCTTTGCCGGCCTTTGCCCTTCTTGGCCTTCGCCGTTCCCGGCGCTTGCCATACATTTACAGATATGTAACACATAGCATAAACTTGACAAATACTTAGGAAAATACAAACATAATTAATAGGGATATGCCCTACAACAAAATCACATAGGGTCGTGCCCCGTAATACAAACTATAGGGCCACGCCCTGCTCTATGGGTACAACAATTTTCGTACCTGTGTCCCAAGCATCCCGAGCACTGATATCTCGAGCACTATCCTCTAGTCTGAGCCTCGCTAAAAACCTAGTCACAACGCATCAACAATATCGATCCCTGGAGGTCTAATCCAATAAATAACTTTGGGTTATAATTCTAATCTCTGGGACCTTGTATTTTATCAATCCGGGTGATAGAATCCGGGACCTTGAATTCTGTCAATCTGGGTGATAGAATCCATCCCGAGCCTTAACTTTTAGACTCCCGAGCCTGAAAACTTATTGGGGTTCAAAAACCCATTAAGTGTCGCGGCCCGCCTGAACCAGAAGCCCAGGCCCCCTTTTTAGCCTTTGCGCACTGCGGCCCAACCTATAGGGCTCCGCGACCCGCCCCTCTTCCTGGCCTCCCAAACGTTCTAGAGGGCCGCAGCTCACCAAGAACAAAGTCGCAGCCTGACCCTTTGAACCCAGAACAATCCCCCATTTTCACAACTAAAACCAAGCCAATTTACCCCAAAATCAATCTAACAACTCAATTTAATCATCACAGTAGTTCTAGAATGATCCCAGCAGCGAAACCTAACCAAGAACTAATCTCAAAATGCATCTAAATAATCAAGAGTAATCCCCTATTCAACTTACATGCAAAAACCTATAAATCTAGATAAACTCAGCATAAACTCAAATAATTTTAATACTAGACCTCTTACCTCAAAGATGAATTCAGGCCACACTTGCTCTTCAACTTCCCCAGCTTACTCCTCCCACAATCCATGCCTTAGATTTCTGAATTCCCAGCTCAATTCCCCTAGAACTTTCTTTTGCCTTCAAGCTCCCACAATCTAAACCGCTCCCTAGGACTGTCTTGGATCGTGCATCACAAATATATCACCACTCACACGTGGTAACAATCACAATATACATAAATATTGCATTTATGCGCTCAACTGGCTAAAATTACAAAATGCCCTTAATAACGAAATGGGGCCCACATGAATAGTTAATTTACCTAAACATGCATTTCTAACCACATACTCATCATATTCACATATTTAAATAATAAATCACTTATTGCCCTCCAGGCACGCTAATCAAGGCCCTAAGCCCTATTAGCAAATTTGGGACGCTACAGTAGACTGAAGAGTGATGTTGGCTAACCGACCAACCACCAAATCTATACCCGCTCTAGTCATCTCCTCAGCTAACTTACCCGATATCTGCCTCGAACTGAACAATTGTCCTGGGGCCTTCCGACTCAATGCATCGGTCACTGCATTATCCTTCCCATGATGGTATAGGATAGCACAATCATAATACTTTATAAGTTCTAACCACCGTCTCTGGCGCATATTCAGATCTCTCTTAGTAAAGAAGTACTTCAAACTCTTATGGTCAGTGTATATTTCACACTTCTCACCATATAGATAATGTCTCCAAACCTTAAGTTCAAATACCACTGCTACCAACTCTAGATCATGCGTTGGATATCTCTACTCATACTCCTTTAGCTGTCTCGATGCGTAGGCTATCACTTTTCCAGCGTGCATCAGTACACACCCCAATCCCTGTCTGGTCGAATCACAATAAACCACAAACTTCTCATTGTCGAATGGCAGACTCAATACTGGAGTGTTGATCAGTCGCCGCTTCAATTCCTCGAAACTGTTCTCACACATGTCTGTCCACACATACTTAGTCTTCTTTCTCGCCAATTCAGTCAACGGTGTGGCTATCTTGGAGAACCCCTGAAAGAACCGTCGATAATACCCTGCCAATCCCAGAAAGCTCCTAACTTCTGGTACACTGCTTGGTCTAGGCTAATCTCTCACTGCCTCAATCTTGCTGGCGTCAAGCAGAATCCCCTCCTTACTAACAATATGGCCCAGAAACATGACTTGCAGTAGCCAAAACTCAAACTTTCTGAACTTAGCATATAACTTATGCTCTCTCAACCCCTGCAATACCTGGCGTAAATTTTGCTCATGCTCTGTTTCTCACTGAGAGTACACCAGTATGTCGTCAACAAACACGATCACAAACTTGTCCAAATTATCCTTGAAGACCCTATTCATCAAATCCATGAAAGCTGCTGGGGCGTTGGTTAATCCAAAGATCATAACTAGGAATTCGTAGTGTCCATATCTCATGCAGAAAGTAGTCTTTGGCATGTCCTCCTCGTTAATTCTTAATCGGTGGTAGCCTCACTGAAGGTCATTCTTAGAGAACACTGTCTTCCCCAGTAGCTGGTCAAACAAGTCGTCAATCCTAGGTAATGGATATTTGTTCTTAATGGTCAACTTGTTCAGCTCCCTATAATCAATAAACATCCTTAAAGATCCATCCTTATTTTTGATAAACAACACTGGAGCACCCATGGCAAGAAACTCGGTCTGATGAACCCTAAATCCAGTAACTCCTGCAACTTAATTTTCAACTCCTACAACTTTGCTGGAGCCATTCTATAAGGTTTCCTAGATACTGGCTCTGTCCTTGGCGCCAACTCTATAACAAACTCGATCTCCCACTCTTGTAGCAACCCCTGGAAGTTTGCTGGAAACAAATTTGGAAACTCACATACCAGTATGGTCTCACTCGGTCACATTGGCACAAATCTAGAGGTATCCATATTTTCGCAAGGAATCCTATGCAACCTACCTGCATTAGGTCTCTAGCCTTCAGTGCCAAAATCATACGTACTTGTGGTCCACTAACTGTCCCCACAAATACAGAGGGTACCTCCCCTTCTAGTTCAAAAGTCACCATCCTACACTTGCAGTCATCGCCGCTCCGTACTTTGATAACGATTCCATCCCTAGGATCATATCGAAGTCATCCATCCCCAACTCAATCAGATCAACAAACAACTCTCCATTATGTATCTCTACTGGAAATTCTCTAACCCATCTCATAGAGACTACCAGTTTCCCAGTCGGTAACGAAGTCTGAAATCCCCTCGCATACAAATCACTAGGTCTACACAGCTGATCTTCCACTTTAGCAGACACAAATGAATGTGTAGCCCCCGAATCAATCAATGCAGTAAAAGAAGAATCAGCACTAGAAATCTTACCTGTCACGATCGAGGGGCTAGCCTAATCCTTTGTCTGGGTCAAGGTGATCACTCTGGCTGGAGCGAGACTATCGCTCTGCTTCGGCTCCTCTTTCCTGGCTTCTGGGCAGTCTGTCTTCAAATGGTTGACACTCCCACAAATAAAGCAGGCTCTAATTCTGCACCCTCCCAGATGTCATCATCTGCATCGAGGACACACTAGGAAACTCGTCCAATTTTCACTCCCACCCTAACGGCCACTGAAAGCACCACGTGCCCTTCTATCCGAGCTAGGAGGAACGAAAGAGTCTGGGGCCTTTCTCTTCTGCTCACTGGGGCCACTACGCTGACTAGATCTAGAAAAAGGAGGCACCGTCCTCCGAGAATTGCGCCTAACAGCGCTTTCTCTCCATATCTGATCCATGGCCCCCTCAGCTGTGAGGGCCTTGTCCACTACCTGAGCATACGTAGTAGTCCCCGGAACTAAGGTTATCTTAATATAACAAGCGATGTAATATTCAATCCCCACACAAATCTATCACATCGTGCCGCATCGGATGGCACCAAATTCGGTACAAACTTCGCCAACCTATCAAATCTGAAGGCATACTTAGTAACTGTCATCCGGTTTTGAGTCAGGTGGGTAAACTCGTCAACCTTCACAGCTTGGACTGCAACACTGTAATACTTCTCATTGAAATTTTTTCTGAACTCTTCCCAGGTCATAATTGCAACGTTTCTTTTCTGAGTCACTACATCCCACCAGATGTAAGCATCCTCTCTAAACATGTAGCTGGCACAAGCTACCCTCTCATTCCCTTCCACCCTCATGAAATCTATAATGAATGAAATCATGTTCATCAACTGCACTACCCGCAATGGGTCTGGTCCACCCTCGAAGGTGGGAGGATCTTGCTTCCTGAACCTCTCATACAAGGTTTCCCACCAATTCTCCATAACTGGCTGAATTTGCACTGGCGCTATAGCTTGCTGAACCTGCAACCCAATGCCATGAGGAGGGGCTTGTTTCCTCAGCTGTCGAAGCTCTTCTTCTGTTCGGTGCAGTCTGGCTTCCACTTCAGCAAACAAGTGTTACCAATTCTATGGGGCAGGTGGAGGGTCCTGACCCTGGTTGTCATCCTCGGCCCTATTGCCGCGGAATCTGATTGATCGTCGTGGCATCTCAACAATATGCCTGTAATCAACGACGCCACTCATCAGGCATGATAACAACATCCAAAACCACCTCCCAATTCACATCAACCAATCATAAACAGCAGTCCACAATACACAAATAACTTACAACACTCAAGGGGGACATGCCCTGACATCATGCATATTTTAACACATTCATCGTGCTCTATATAAAATAATCAGGCAAATAGGGCACTAAAGCACGTAATCAAGCATATAATTCAATCATTACCAACTAGCAAGCGTACATGTTCGGTCAATCTCCAGGAACCATAAACCTTGGCTCGCTGTGATACCACGTTGTGATGCCCTAGTTCCTTAAAGCCGTTACTATGTGAGTTTAAAATGTGCAATTAACTCGCTAATCGAGGTTTTAGGTTAAAAGTGTGGCTAAATTGTAATAAAAGTCATATAATTTAAAAATGTAGTCATTCATTGAAATTATAAAGTGTTATACATTTGGGATCCTAAAATACTGTTTAAAAAATATTTACAATTCAAAATACATTTCAGGACGACGAGACGACAAAAATGAGATTAATACATAACATCTCCCAAAAATACCCATGGTCGTGGCAGCCAAGTAGGCCAAACATGTACATGTCACTTCACGCTTTCTGTACTCATGGTTGTTCGACCTTTCCCTTGCCCTTACCTGCACCACAGAGCACCCGTGAGTCGAAGCCCAGCAAGAAAACTCAACATAGACAATCAACATATGCATAACTATCAATCAGCATATAACAAGGCAGCCAGGCTAGATACATAGCGACCATGTTGTCCAAGGCGCTTTACCAGGCCCTGGGGTCGCGGTCTACACCTTAAGGATGACTAGAGCATTCGAGAAGGTTCTCACCCTAGCGGCTTGCACATCATGTGCTCAACGCTGCTCTCGGCCCTTGCCATACTTGGCCTTGGACACCACATGCGTAACGCCATTCCCGACCCCTTGCCGTACTCGGGCTCCTTCCATTCTCGGCCTTCGCCGTTCATTCACAAATATGCAATACATAACATACAATCAACAAATACTTATTCAAATAAAAACATAAACAATAGGGCAACACCATGCAATACAATCACATAGGGGCGTGCCCTGCAATACAAACTATAGGGCCACACCCTGCTCTACGGGTACAACAGTTTTCTTACCTGTGTCCCAAGCTTCCCGAGCACCGATATCCTGAGCACAGTCCCCTAGTTTGAGCCTCGCTGAAAATCTAGTCACAACGTATCAACAACATCCATCCATAACGCTCTAATCTATTAAATAACTTTGGGATAAAATTTTAGTCTTCGGGACCTTGAATTCTATCAATCTGTGTGATACAATACATCCCGAGCCCTAACTTTTGGATTCGTGAGCGAAAAAATTTCTTGGGGTCCAGAAAGCCCCCAATGAGTCATGGCCCCATGGCTTTCTACCGCAGCCTGCCTCAACCAGAGGCTCAGCCTCCCCAAATCTCAGACACGCGCCGAAGCCCAACCAAAGGGACGACGTGGCCCGCCTTACTTCTTGGCCCCCATCTATTCTAGAGGGATGCAACCCCCTTTGAACCTAGAAAAATCCCTCATTTCATCAACTAAAACCCAACCAATTTAACTCAAAATCAATCCAAGGATACAATTTAACTATCACAGTAGTTCTAAAATGTGGCAAGCAACAAATCCCAACAAAAACTAGCTTAAAACCTCATCAAATCCCTAATTCAATCTTTAACTTCAAAGACCCAAGAAAACTAAAACTCAGCCAAGAACTACAAAATTTAATGGCTAAAATCATAATTCAAAGCTTACCTCATTCTCTATCTGAATCCACAAGCTAATATTGAGCTAATCTCCATGTCTAGAGCTTCAATTTGTGACTTCAAGCCCAACAATTCTCACCCAGCTTCAAAGCGTTTTCTTGGAAAGGTCTAAAGAAAACAAGAGTTAGAGAGGATGAAGATAGGGTCGGTTTTGGGAAAAATTCTAAGTGTTTCTATATTTTGTCTTACCTAACTTAAGTGACTTAAGTTAATCCCAAGGCTCTGGGTACCAAAAATGTCCCCGAGGGAAAAATGGTAAATTTTCCCAACATTCCCTCCTAGACTCTCTAACTTCAAATATATCTTCAATTATTTATTTTCATAACCCGATAACCAAATAAAATGTCTATTGCCCAAAATACCCCTTGACTCGCCCCAAGTTGGGTATCGGGTCCCGTTGTGACTTTCTAACTAAACCGCTCACTAGGACTGTCTCGGATCATGTATCACAACTATATCACTACTCACACGTGGTAAATATCACAATATAAGCAAATATTGCATTTATGCCTTCAACAGGCTAAAATTACAAACATGCACTTAATAAGCAAATGGGGCCCACATGCATATTTAATTCACCTAAACATGCATTTCTAATCACATACTCATCAAATTCACATATTAACATAATTGCCCTTCTAGGCATGCTAATCAAGGCCCTAAGCCTTATTAGCAAATTTGGGACGCTACAATTATTTTCTAAGTCATAGAAATCATACCGTAAAATAATTAAACTTAAAACAAATATTTTAAATTCCACCACTCAAGTTATAACTATAAACTAATAAAACTAACCTATGGTCATAATTAAGGAGCTTATAAGAAAATAATAACCCTGGTTGTTACAAATAATCAGTCGCTGCTTTAATTGCTGAGAGTTGTTCTCACAACTGTGAGACCAAACAAACTTCAAATTCTTGCATGTAAACTTTATTAAAGGTGTTGCATTTCTCGAGAACCCATTGAAAAAACATCGATAGTACACAGGCAATCCAAGGAAATTCCTAATCTATCTACCACCAATCTCTCACCACCTCAATCTTAGTCGAATCTACCATCATTCTGTCCTTACTGACAATATGACCAAGAAATGTCACATAAGGTAACCAGAACTCGCACTTCTTCAGCTTGGCATATAACCTGTGTTCCCTTAACCTCTGTAATTCCAAATGGAGATGTTGCTCGTCTTTTGTTTCTGATTAGAAGTAGATCAGTATGTCGTTGTTGAACACATTCAAAAACTTCCAAGGTAATCCTTGAACATACTGTTTATCAAAACCATGAACGTTATCGAGGCATTGGTCAACCCAAATGACATTATGAAGAACTCATAATGGCTATACCTAATGCGAAAGGTTTTCTTTCGAATATTCTACTCTTTTATCCTCAGTTAGTGATAACCTGATCAAAGATTAATCATCAAAAATACTTTCTTTCCCTACAAATGATCAAACAACTCATCAATTATTGGGAATGGATACTTGTTCTTGATGGTCAACTTATATAGTTCCCAGTAGTCGATACACATTCTTAATGACCCATTGTTTTTCTTCACAAATAACATGGGCAGACCCCATAGTGAGAAACTAGGTCTGCTGAACCCCAAATCAAGTAACTAATTCAGCTAAACCTTTAATTCTTTCAACTATATCGATGCCATCTGTACGATACCTTAGATATCAGGTCTGTTCCTGCTGCCAATTCAATAACAAATTCAATGTCCCTATGTGGTGGTAATCCCATTAAGTCTTCTAAGAACACATCTAGAAACTCACAGACCAATTTGGTCTCCTCTGGTTTGACCAGTACAACCTTGGTGGTATCAACCACACTAGCTGGAATCCTATGCAAGCTCCTTGCAACAGGTCTCTAGCCCTCAACACTGTGATCATAGGAAAATGAGGCCCATTCACAGCACCCACAAACACGAATGGGTCCGCTCCCTAAGGCTCAAAAGTCACCAACCTCCTCTTACAGTCTATGGTCGTCCGATTCTTGGCCAACTAATCAATACCAATTATCGTGTCAAAATCCTCCATTCCTAGTTCAATCAAGTCCACAGATAGCTCCCTACCATCTACCCCTACTGGTAACGATCTGATTCATCTCCTAGAGACTACTAATTCCCCAATATGCAACAAATCCCCAAACCCCACAACATACACATCACAGGGTCTACTTAGTCTGTCTATCACCGTACTACATACAGAATTAATATGTAGCACAAGAATCATTCAATATAGTATAAGAGGAGACAGCGCTATAAATTTTACCTCTCACCACCGAGGGCTAGCCTCAGCCTTAGTTTGAGTCAATGTGAACACTCATGCCAGAACCAAATTGTCATTTCTCTTCAATTCCTCATTCTTCAACCGTAGGCAGTCTCTCTTGAGATGTCCCACTACCCCACATAGGAAGCATGCCTTAGCAAGGCATTCTCCCAAATGGGGTCTTCTGCACTGAGGACACTCTGGATAGCTCCTCCAGCTCTTAGTTCTACCCTGACAACCACCTTGAGTACGCTGAAACCTCATCTTTTGTCTAGGGTTACTAAATGTATCAGTAACCTTCATTTTATGATCATTGACCCTCTGCCCCTACCAGACCCTACAAATGGAGGTACAACCCTCCGGGCATCACGCCTTGTTGCACCCTCCTTCCAAATCTTATCCTTTTCCCCCTCTGTATTAAGGGTATTGTCAACAACCTGGGCATATGTAGTAACTCCAGACACTGAAGTGATTCTAACATCCCATTCTATCATAAGGTTTAGTCCTCAAACAAACTTCTCTTCCTCGATTCATTACTTGGAACCAAGTCAGAGGAAAACATAGCCAACCTATCAAATTTAAGAGCATATTCAGACATTGTCATGTTGCTCTAAAACAAAACTGGTGAAATCATCCACCTTCGCAGTTCGAACTGCATCATTATAACATTTCTCATTAAACAAATCTTGGAACTCATCCCAACTCATCGCAGCAACGTTCCAAGTCTGGAACACAACCTCACCAAATACAGGCGTCATACTGTAGCATATAAGTAGCACAGACCACTCTGTCATTGCCTACCACCCTCATAAAGACAAGGATGGATGTAATCATACTCATCCAATGCTCAACCCTGAGTGGATCTAAGCCTCTCTCAATGGTTGGAGAATCTTGCTTACTGAACCTCTCATATAGTGGTTACCATCTATTATCAACCTTTGGCTATCCGATAACTTGTACCATTGCTGGTGGCACAGGCGGGGCAGCATTCCCTAGCGGAACCAGCTATCTCAATTGCCTGATATCTTTTTCCTACCTTTGATTTCTCGCTCACACTTCTACAAACATCTACTACCTGTTCAGAGGGGTAGGCGAAGGGTCCTGGCCTTGGTTATCATCTCTAGCCTAGATATCTCCTTATTAGCATTATTGTTGTTCGTGAACATTACTAGTTGAATTGATCACCTTGGAGGCATAACTCCCCAAGTCTATCTACAATCAACAACTCGACTTATCAGTCAATGATAACATTTCAGAAACCATCCCACGGTCCAAAACAGAGAAAGTAAAGCATACACATGCAATAATAATGCTAATAAGCACATCCTTAATGTTCACAAAAAATATGTATCAGGTGGATTTTTAGACTAGTCTCCTAGTCTCATTCTTTTCTATTGGTAGGGCCCCATGTCGCAGATACCATGAGTTAGGTTCCATCCAAGATCATGTCTTGATGTCGACCGTGAGGACCTCTTCTTCATATATACTTGGCTTTGATAGATATTCAATGGGGATTGACTCTAGCAAATCCCAATCTATGGTTGAGGCAAGTTTAGTGAGACCACGAATATTTGTATTTTTTTCTCGTGGGATCTTCTCTATGGTAAATCTCGTCAAGTGGTCTAGGTGATGTCTTACCTTTGTTATGAGCCACCATTTTTTCTCCTCTCGCTTGGAACACTCCTTTAACATAAAATAATACTAGTTTTGAGTTGCTAAAAATGTGCAAATGGGCTACCTTCGTACTCTGCCTTATCTTATGAGGCCTTAAACCCAAATCTTATAGCCAATATATCTTATGCCCCACAGGTCCATTCATGATTATACCAACTCCTACCCCTCCTTCGTTGGAGGCCCCATATACGTGTAGGTTCCACTCTCTGAGCTCACCCTTTTCTAATCCTTGAGGTTGTTCAAGTTCTTCAATTTTATCTTATTCTTCCAAGCAGGAAGTGAATTTGATTATGAAATTTGCGAGTACCTGCCCGTTGATGGAGACTCTCAGAGTATAAGTAATGTCAAACTGACTTAGCTTGATGGAACTCTTCCACAATCTTCCTGAGGTTTCATACTTATGGAGGATCTATCGTAGGGGGTAGTTTGTGAGTACTTCAATCTAGTGGGCATGGAAGTACGATCTTAACTTTTGCAAGGCTGCCACAAGAGAGAGTTTGCTAATGTAGTAGACTAGTTGTTAGTGCTTCTTGTCACCGTTGATTAGTGCAACTCTTATGGCATGCTCGGACACTACCAGTTATAGGTATAGTTTCTCGTTTTTCTTTGGATTGGCCAATAGGTGGTGGTTACCCAAGGTATTCCACTAGTTTGGTGAAGGCGCCCTCACATTCTTCATCCCAAGAGATCTTCTTGTTCCCTTTTAGGATATTGAAGAAGGGGAGGCACTAGTCAGTGAACCGCGAGATCAACCTATTTAAAACTTCCACCCTTCTAGTTAAGCATTGTACCTCCTTCTCTCTCTTTGGAGGACTCATTTCTACCAAGGCCTTGATTATTTTGGGGTTTGATTTGAGGCCTCTAGAATTGACCATGAAGCTGAGAAACTTTCTAGAAGAGACCCCAAAAGTTCACTTAAGTGGATTCAACTTCATCTTGTATTCTCAGAGTGACTTGAACATCTAGCCGAGCTCATGGGTGAGTTATTTTGTTATCTTGGTTTTCACCAAAATATGGTCTACACACACCTCCATATTTCTTCCAATCTAGTTAGCAAACATCATGTTCACCATCATTTGACACGTCGCCCCAGCACTTATTAACCCAAAGGGCACTACTTTGTAATAGTAGAGCCCTTTGTCCATTATAAAGGCGGTGTGCTCTTCGTCGGCTTGGTTCATGGGTATTTGGTTGTACCCTAGATAGGCATCTAGGAAGCTAAGAATCTCATGACATGTGCTTGCATCAACCAGCTAATCTATCCTTGGGAGTGGGAAGGTATCTTTGAGATATGCCTTATTAAGGATGGTGAAGTCTACACAGGTCCCCCACCTCCTGTTCGGCTTCGTACCAGCATAGGATTTGACAGCCATTCAGGGTAGAATACTTTTTTGATGAATCTATTTGTCCTCAGCATGTCCACCTCCACATTTAGGGTTATGTAACTCTCAAGATCGAGCACCTGCCTCTTCTACCTTAAGGGTCTTGCCTTGGGTTATATGTTCAGGTTGTGGCACATGATTGATGGATTTAATCTTACAATGTCCACATAGCTCCAAGCAAACATATCGAGACTATTCTTCAAGAACTCCATTAGTTTCTCCTGAGGTCTTCTAGAAGACCTCTCCCAACCTTCAACTTCTTTAATGGCTCCTCCTTCATGAAAATTTCTTTCAATTTCTTTACAGGTTCAGCTATGGCCTCATCTGTAACTTGGGGATCTAGTTCTTGTGAGTTTGGTCCCCCAGTTGCCCCTCCATGTATCACTTTTGCCACAAGTTCTTGTGGTTTGGCAGTTGTGCGAAGGGAGGTGTTCTAACATTCCCTTTCCACCTTTTCTTCTCCTTTTATGCTTGTTACTCCTCTTGGAGTTGGGAATTTAATTGCTTGGTGATTAATTAAGGTTGCTACTTTCAATTCTGTCAAGGAAGGCCTCCCTAATACTACATTGAAAGTTGAGAAACAGTCAACTACAAAAAAATTTGACATAACCGTAGATTGTCTGGGTTGTTCTCCCATAGTGAGAGCCAGCTCGATTTTCCCTAGGGTTTGTATCAAGTTCCCAATGAACCCATATAGTGAGGTGTTGAATGGTATTTGTTGGCACGGTTTTTTCCCACTAGTAGATTAAGAAAACCCAGATAAAGAATTAGGCTTTTTAGGTAAATTGTAGGTAGATAGCGCACAAGGATTTTTACATGGTTATGTGATTGAATTCACCTAGTCCACGAGTCACTATTATTATCTATAGGCTCTCTGGAAAAATTGTTTAAGATAATGTTTTGTAGAGTTGTTGCATACAATTTTCGATCTCTTTTATTGTCCATTCCCCCTCTACTTATAGGGATTCCATTGGTAGCGCTGGTGGCCGTTTACATCTAAGTAACATTCAGGACAACATTAATTCACTAATGTTTTAATTAATGCCATAAAGGAATTAACTGCCTAACATTATACGTTTATCAGGCACAGGTTACAACAGTTCCATGATGAATATTTATTCGCGTAACATCTCTAAGTTTTTTAGAAATTCAAGCTTGTGCACATAATGAGACTATGGCAAGCTAAATGCATTCCTCAAACTAGAGGTCATAGGTTTTTGTGATCTGACACAGGAAATGCTTGTGACCTAGTGAAGGCCATCTGAGAATGATGGTAGTCGATCTCTATAACATATGTCTGACTCAGACTAGAGAGCCCTTTGATAGCTAATCTTTGTCGGGGTTAGTTTAAGATGCTAATCTCAGAGCTAGTCCCCAAGATTTAACAATCTTTATCAACTGCTTGCCTACTGTACCTTAAGCAAGACGATTGCACTCATATTTCTTAGGTTCAACATTTTTTGCCCAAGCCCTTGCTCGTGCATGACATCACTCCTGACATGCACTGTAGGGGCTTTTCTACTTCCACTGCGGGGAATGTGCCCACCTACCCACTCGATTCTGGGACACGTGTCTGAATTTTACAGGCATCTATTGGGTTTTCGAGTCTAGTGATAGTTTCCTTGTCAACATTTTTGCCGTCATTTGGTCTATTTAATTTTAGCCTCTTGATCTCGAATTATCTTGATTGTGCAGCTCTAATTAATTTCTAGGTTTTTCCTATATATAGGACCACAAAACATGATTCTCGTCACCTTAATATCACACTTCTATGTTTTCTCAGTCCTCTCGATTCTTCAAGCTCTATTCGCTCGAACAACTGTAAATATTCTTTTCAAACTTCTATTACACGTTTTCGTACACTTATGAAGTTTTTATTTTCTTTTCCACTGTGGCCTTGTAAATTGCTTTGGCTGGGTCTGTACCCCTTCATTTTATGAGGGAAAAATTGATAGAATACTTTTATAGAACCTGAAATCCTTGAGCGAATGACAAGAATAAGAATGTTTTTTGGCATTTTCTGGGTTCTTGAAAGTTGTATAAATCAAAGTTTTGGCCAACATCGTAGATTTCTAGCCTTAAAATCGGGTAGCTTAAGGGTCACGCTTCTTGAGCATATTTGCATTAAAACAACTTCCCAAAACCAAATTTCTAATACATGATTTCTGAGGTGACAACACTTTTCGATATTATGGTGTGCAACTTAGGGGCACGCGTTGATCCACGTATGCAGATCTTTATGTTAGGATTAATGCCCTAAAAGCATGTAAAAACATTTTATTGATTTAAATAAAATACAATTTTATTATATTGAATGTTATATTTATTATTTGAATTAATTATATAATAATATCAAGAAAATTCCTTATTCATTCATGATAATATTTTCTTGTATTAGTACGAGAGAATTAATATCATATATAATGAACAAAACAATCAGTAACATATTAAAGTAAGAAATCTTTAACGCATGGTTACTAGTACGGTTTGTTAAGCATATGGGATGCAAGTGATCTATATTTGGATTACTGATGTTGATAGACATCATAGTAAAGGTGCTGTATATAATAAATATTATATATAACAGGACTGATGATAATTAATTATCTTTATAAACGTACCGTTTGACATAAATATTTAATTCTTATCATAATACATGATATTTGTAGATCACTATAAAGTCTGAGTATTCATGAACTCTTCTTTGTGTTTATTTGATATTTGGATTCACTCGTTAAGGTTTCTTAGTATAATGAGGCTACTGACATTTGTTTTGGAAATTCAATATCACGAATGGCTCAGAACATGATTCACAATAATGAAATCCATACTTTCCTAACAGATCCAATATTAGTTCCCTTACGAGTTAATTCTTGAACTGAATATTTATTGAGCTAAAATCTGTAATTAGATTATAGATTAATTATTCGCTAGTGATTTAATGGAATTTATGGATCAAGAGGTAATTAGAAGGGTAAAATGGTAATCTTAACTAGCTCTAATTAACAAACAAATAAATAGACGACAAAAATACATTTATTGATTATATCAATGGACTACAAGAGAAAAGTCTGTAAATATAATACTATAAATACTTAGAGTGCAATTCCATATTTATAGTGGAGTAATCATGGAACTAATAAATTAGATTATTAGATTAAAGAGTTTATTTAATAATCTGGTTTATTGGAGGTTCATATTATATGTACATGGTCCCCAGATCACCTCTGTCATACATTGTCAAGGGTAAGGGTGTCAAAATAAATATGCGATTTTCTAGGGCAAGGAAATTATTATGTGATAATTATGGCCAATTGATTAATTATTTAACTATATAGTTTTTATTTTGAAAAACTATATGTTAAAATAAATATTAATCATATTTGGATTTAAATAAAGAGAAAGATTAATAATTATCTTATTTATAATAAGATATTTATCTATTTATTTCAAACTGATATTTTAAGATAAAGTTAATTTTTAATTAATTGATATTTATTTTAAGATAAATATATTGTCTTAAATATTAATTAAACAAATAAATAAGAAAATTAGGGAGCCCTAATTACGTGATGCGACACACACAGGGAAATTTGTATCCCTATGAATTGAATTTTCAATATCAAAATTATTTATTTAACTAGTTATTTAATTATTCTTCTTAAATATAATTTAAATTAAATAATGAAATAGTTTAAAATTGATAAGTTTTACTTTAATAAAATAAATATTAATTAATTTATATTTATAAAATTTAAAGAAAGATACTTTCAGGAATAAGTTGTTTTAAGAGATTAAAAAGTTGAGTACATCTAGAGAGTTCTAAATAAACCTTTTGAATCCTATGTGCCCACACACGCCCTTGTGTGTTTTAAGATTGGACTGGAAGATCATGGTGTGAGCTTTCAGAATCTGGGAAAGATCATTGATTTATACAAAAAGATTTGTGGATTCTTGATAGGCTACAAGAGGTAATCTCTAATCTATTTTTATGTGATTTAATATATATATATATATGTATGATCTTGGCTGGTATTAATAAATTTTAAAAAAGACTCATTCTGTTGCATAACTCTAATTTTCACTTTTAATACCAACACTTTATTCCTCTTTAGCTCGTAGAGCCTTTAGTTCATGAAATGTAGCCTTTAAGACTTAGGTTGGGTTCTCCCCGAACCTTCCTCTCATTTACTAACCATGACAATGTTCCCTGACTTCCACGTTCCTTGTCCTAGGTTACATCCTTACGACACTAACAGTTTGCCCTATTTTATACCCAGGGGAGCTTAACTATCTATAAAAATAAGCAACCAAAAGAACAAGAGCATATTAGGCTCCTCATCATAGGGTCGCAGTGTCGCGAAAACTCCCATCCCTCACTTTGGATCAGTGGTGGAGAAGGTGGTCGAGGTTAAAGCTAATAGTTTTTAAGAGGCCGAGATGATAGTTTCTCGAATAATTTTGATGCCCCAAGTCAAAGTTCTATTCCTAACCTGCACTTGAAGGCGAGCAGAGTTGCACTGTCCTTCTTTTGTCTCTCCTGATGGGAGTTATGAGCACCTGATGGTAGGCGCTTTCATCTCATTGAGTTCATATTTTACAAACTTCCTTAATTTAGTGAAGTTAGCTCCGTTTCAACTTCCCCCTAATACCTATCGCCTCTTTGCGGGGCTTAAATATTTGTTCCTTAAAAATGAGTTGGAGGAGCCCACTCCCGAGGACATCATGTACTTCTTTTGTCTCACGGCCAATCTGGACACCAAAACAAGAGGTGATGGTTTCTACTACCTCACCATATTCTTAAAGACTACCAACATCATCGATCTCCCTTTCCATCCAAATGACTACAAGGACCAGTTCTTTATGTCTAACGGGTTCAGAACCAGCGAAAACCATTATATGTTTAAATGATTGTTGTACGTGTTTTCTTTACTGGGCTTAGAATCTCACTCCTTATGATGTTATTGAGAAGATAATTGACGTTAGAATCGCCTGTGACGATTGGGACCTAATAGTTTAGTGATGTATTCGTGGGGACCATATAGTCGAGGAATGATCAAGGGGCCTATGATTTTATATACGAACTATTTTCTTTTAAGTTTTTTTATTTTTATTCTAATGTTGCTCATTTTATTTTATTAAAGACTATTATTTTATTTTTGTAAAAATATGGGATCCCTTTACTTATTATGTTTATGATCCAACGTTGTGTTCTCAATAATATTATGATAAATTAGGGTGTTACAAGTGGTACCAGAGCCACAGCTATACTGGTCCTAAACTTTCTCACGAAATACACACGATAGCTAGAAAGGACCAACTCGATACCAAGTAAGTATATATTTTTAGATATTTTTGAATATGTGAAATAATGTTTTTCCTTTTATAATCTATTTTTAGAATTTGGCACAATGGCCCAAGTGTTGTTAGAAAAGTTAAGGCAATAAGGAGAAAAATAGACCCTGATGGTGAATCTGAGTTCGAGAGGGTGTTTCTTAGAATAGATTATTGCCAGTCACACAACCTTACTGTAAGAACTTGAGAAGTTTATAGTTCTCATGCACTCAGCTAAATTACCGATAGTAGAACCGAGTTTAAAGATAGTATGGAATGAAATTTTATTTGACGAAAGTGTCACGATTGAGCATCAATATGACATATTTATGGATAGGTTATCCCAAAAGTTTATAATTATTAAAGATATCAATTTACCAAACGAGGAGATAGGTGAAAGAGTACACCAATTAACAAATAATTTTATGGAAGGATTTCTTAGTAATGTTCCTTTCACTTCAAGATTTATCTACACCAAGATGATTATAAGGAGTTCACTTAGGACGTGTTAGAAGAGGGGTCCGATGTGGAGGATTAGAAGCATATAATGCATGATCGTTAGTTTATTTTATTTTAGAATTCTACTAGTTTGTAAATACATTACTTTTATATTTCAATAAAGCTTGTTATTTGTTTTATTATTTAAATAATATTGTTTAGTAAGTATTAAAAAATATTTGGGCTCACCTAAAAGTATAAAGTTTAAATTCCTCTCTTATGGGTTAGCCTATTTGTGAATGCCAATTTGCTTTGCATTATTAGATTGGACCTAATTAAAATGAATAACATTCAATAAATCAAGGGTTTAAATTCCTGTCTTTTGGGTTCAAGTGGAAGTTAGGGGGCCTGATTACTAGATACGATATACTGAACCCAGCCCTCCTCGATGGAATAATCAATTGTTAAGGCCCCTTTACCCAAGTTGGACATAATTGTAATAGAGTAGTTTTTAGTAGATAGATGGACGAAGTTATAATATCGGCTTGTTTTGTCTAGTTTTTAAATTTTCCTCTTGTTGGGAAATAGAAAAGAAGTATGGAGCAGGAACCAAGAAGATCTAAACGACTAAATGGCTAAGAAAGAGGACAGGGAAGAGGTCGAGGAAGAGGCCATGGAAGAGGAGAAGACACCGTTCCCATATATGAAGAATTTCCAAACATGCCAGTAGCCTTGAGAGTGCTAGAAGCACCTAATGTAGCGGATGAACCCAGCAGCTGCTGCCACTCAAGAAAACTTGAAAGAAAGAATGCCTGTCTTAGGGCAAAGCTAAGGAGGAGATAAGAAGAATTCCAAATAAACCAAGGACAACAACAACAAGTTTCGCAACAAGTCATTCCTTTAGCACAATTATTGTAGTAGGCAGAGCCTCGCTACAAGGCAGTATATGAACACCTTCGGAAGCAACAATAGTCAAACTTTGACGGCAGATCAGATCCAATGGAAGAAGATTAATGGCTCCGATCGATGGATTCTATCATAGAACACATCCAATTGGGAAACGAGGTCTAGTCTCATGCGCCTTGAGTTTACTCAAGAAAGACGCACGCATCTAGTGGGAGATGGTGAAGTAGATCCGAGATGTCAATGCCATGACTTGGGTTGAGTGTACCCAAGTGTTCAACAAGAAGTAATACAGTCCTGTGATTCTAGCCACAAGGGTGGACGAATTCATTGCACTAACTCAAGGGAATTTGTCTGTGACATAATACGAAAGAAAATTCGACTTACTAGCTAAGTTTGCCGCGGATACGGTACCCACCGAGACGCTAAGAATTCAAATATTCGTAAAAGGACTGAAGCCAATGATAGCGCGAGACGTGAAACTAGTTAGGGGAGTAACCATCTATGCAGAAATGTAGGAAATAGCCTTGGAAGTCGAACAAGCAGAAAACTTGATCTGGAGAGAAGGTGCAACTAGAAGGGACGCTAGAAAGAATAATAATGAACACAAGGACCACAAGCAAAAACATGACGATGGTCACAACCAAAAGGAATACAAGAAGAAAAAGACTACGTCGGAAGGCAATGGAAATAAGAAGCCTTACGTAGAATATCGCCAATGCCGAATCTGTAAGAAAATCCATTTAGGAGAAGGTCGATATAATACCAAAGGTTGCTTCAATTGTGGAGAAGAGGGTCATCTTAAGAAAAAATGCCCAAAATTGATGGACCAAAAGAATGATGATAAGCTAGTACCAGCCAGAGTTTTCGCTCTTACAAGCGGTGAGGTAGAAATTAGCAATACAGTGGTATCAGGTCAAATCACTATCTCTGGAAAACCATTCATTGTTTTATTCGATTAAGATGCTACGCATTCCTTTGTCTCTATGAATTTGATTGATAGCTTAGATAAACCATGCACACATTTTAGGGATAATTTTGTTATCAAACTACCCTTGGGGAAAATAATGTTATCTAGTTGAGGGGTGTGCAACGTTATAGTTAGAATCAAAAGAACAGAGTTACTAGTAGATCTGAGTGAGTTACACCTTAAGGATTATGATGTAATATTGCGCATGGAATGGTTAGCAAAACATGGGGCAACGATATAATGTAAGGGTAAGATAGTCAACTTTCAAACAAAACGCGAAAAATAATTCACCTACAAAGGAGAAGTTTCTCAAACTTGCATACAGTTAGTCACAACTCTCAACGTTCAATGGTTAATTAGTAGCTGTAGATGCTCAAATTTCACCTATGGTCTGGCCTGGCCTTGCGTGGGTACCACCTAAGCCTCAAGGGTCTCATGACGCGCAGCCATCAGTGACTCGCATCCAAGTGCCCACGCGAGGCTCCGTCTAGTGCCCTTATGCGCGCACCTGTCTGCCTACGTGAGGCCCCGCCTCGCGTCCTTATGCGCGCATCCAATTGCTCGCGCGAGGCTCCGTCTCGTGCCCTTATGCACACACCCGTCTGCCTGCGCGAGGCCCCACCTCGCGTCCTTATGCGCGCATCCAAGTGCCCACGCGAGGCTCCGCCTCGCGCCCTTATGCGCGCACCCATCTGCCCGCGCGAGGCCCCGCCTCACGTCCTTATGCGCGCAACCGAGTGCCCCCGTGAGCCCTCGCCTCACCATAGGCCGAAGTGACCAAGTGGCCCCGCCTCTCCATAGGCCCAAGTGGCCTCGCCTCGTAGGCCTAAGTGGCCTCGCCTTGCCATAGGCCAAAGTGATCAAGTGGCCTCGCGTCATAAGCCAAAGTGGCCTCGCCTCTCCATCGGCTCAAGTGGCCTCACCTCACCGTAGGCCGAAGTGGCCCCGCCTTGCCATAGGCCGAAGTGACCGCCGTAGGCCGAAGTGGCCCCGCCTTGCCATAGGCCGAAGTGACCAAGTGGCCTTGCCCCGGAGTGGCCTCGCCCGTGGCCCCGCCTCGCCACCTTGGCTCAAGTGGCCTCGCCCCGGAGTGGCCTCGCCCATGGCCCCGCCTCGCCATCTTGGCTCAAGTGGCCTCGTGAACAGCCAGAGAGCCGCACCACCAGGGGAGCTGCACCACCAAGGGGGCCGCACCACCGAGGGGGTCGCTAGGAGGTCGTCTCGCTACGCATCCTTAGACATCCATCCAGGCCACATGCCTATCAACCAGACTCGTGAGTGATCTCGGAAGGCTTTAGGAATCTCATGCCAAGGACCCAAGATCTCCACCTCATGCCAGAATCATAACACATACCCAGGGTCCCATTCCTTACACCTTGAGACCCCTATGCTTAGAGGCTCCAGTACGAGTCGAATGGGACATACTTGTATGACCTAGTACTTAGTACGGATACCAGTGCCAGTGAGACTGCTGGGATAAGAGTCATGGTCCGTACGTCTACGGCAAAAGGTCAGAGCCGACACCACTACCTCCTGCGCCACTACGCCTGCCACCACTCATCAGACATGGGTACAGACAAGTAGTGGAGGCATTCTCCTAACACCTGATCCTGTGCTGGATGTACGACCACAACCTCTGAAGCCACTACCCTGACATAGTACTTATGTACCCCATGGTCTCCTGGACCACTATGTACCTAAGGCCATTAGAGCCTACTATGAAATGAACTCTAAGACCACCTGAAAGGGGGTTGGAAATTTGACTGTAACAGAGGCTTAAGTGTGAATGAAAGACTGAATTCTCCATTATTGTTCTTGAGTTATTGTTCAAGTTTTTACAGGTTTTCGATTAGTGATCTTGATTTGATAATTTTTCCAACTCAACTTAGTTGACGAGTTCTCACCGTCAACAGTTTGGCGCCGTCTGTGGGAACGTTAGTTTCAAGCTACTGTTCCACCATTGTTTCCAGCAAGAAGAAGATGCCAAGACGCTCAAAGTGACTGAGGGAGCCACGGGAGGTAGAGGTTCACTTGAGCGGAGTCCAGCTGAAGGCCTCCATGAAGGACTCTCCTCCACCTAGAGACGTGGAGCCCCCGAAAGACCCTGAGGTTCACGGAGGTGATAGGGTGGCCTCGTCATCAGCCGCTGCACCTGGAGGAAGTCCCCCAAGAGCACCACCGATAAACGCTGATGAGTTCCCTCCTCCAAAACCACCGCAGGCACCGAACTCCGGCCGGCAAGACCCGGGCCCTTCTGCCCGTAGGCATGATAAGCACCCCCGAGTCCACTCCGTGAGCTCGAGTTCGAAATCCTGGTTTTACGAAGAGGAAATACGTGAGCTCCACCAAAAGAACCAAAGGTTGGAAACCACCTTGGAAAACATATAAGAGGTCCTGAACGGCCTACTGCAGGCTAAGTCAAGCGTAACCTTGCCTAAGAGGAAGGAGAAGGGCAAGGATGGGGTGGAGACCACTGTACCGGTAGATGATGGGAGAACCCAACATTCAACCAGTAACACCCCCCGAACGAAGCAACGTGATCACCCTGAACCGCCTAAGCAGGCCCAGAAGCCAGCGCCGAGGACCAACGCTACCCCCCGCAATGAGGACGAGGTCACCTCTAAAAGAGCACCCTCAGACTTGCGGGAGGAGCTCAATAAGAGAAGGGCGGGCAAAGGGACCATGCCCCCTGTGGCGCCTCGAGAACGCAAGGGAAAGGCGGATCTTAGCCCGTCCACTTTGAGGGACACTCTCAGCAAGAGGAGGCAGAACCTAGACACGGAGATGAGGAGCCTACGGAGCAAGATCGTCACCGCGTCAGGCGGCCAGGCCTTTGAGGAGGACTTCGACCATGAGTCGCCCTTTGTGAGAGAAATTCAGGCAATCCGACTCCTTGCCAATTTTAAGGATCCCAATATGACCCCTTACGAAGGGAACACGGATCTGAAATACCTCCTGGATGTGTTTAATGATCTGATGAAACTGAGGGGGATCGGAAGTGGTGCTAGGTGCCATTGCTTCGCTGTTACTCTGAAAGGACCCGCCTACAAATGGTTCAAAAGACTAAGGCCGGGGTCCATCAGGTCCTGGCAGCAGTTTTCTGACGAATTCTTCCAACAGCACCATGTCGTGCGGGACTACACGATGCCAGGTACCAGCCTGGCCAACGTGAAGCAAGGGGAGAATGAGAGCCTGAAGAGCTACATTCACCGGTTCAATATGGAGGCCACAAAAGTGGGAAGCCTGACGCACCGAGAGTTAAAAATGGCCATTACCGCTGTGGGACAACATGTTGAAGAGGGAAGTCACCGACTTAGATGACTTCTATGAGAGAGCACAGAAGTACATCCGTGTGGAGGATGGCCACACAAACCCTAAGGCAGGAAAGGAGGAGCCCCACGCGAAGCCCCCAGCTAACGACGGGTCGAATGTAGCAAAGAAGAAAAGGGCATACGATGGATCAAGAGATGACCACCAGAGGAAAACCAAACATGGGAATGATGATAGGCAAGCGGCCTACACTTACTACACAGACCTCACAGATACCAGGGAGCACATTTACCTAACTAATGAAGATCGAGTTCCTTTCAAAAGGCCCCCACCAATGAGAAAGGACCGGTCCAAAAGGGACCCTAGTAGATACTGTCCGTACCACAAGGATACCAGTCATACCACGGCAGAGTGTATCCATTTGAAGGAAGAAATCGAGGAACTCATCCGCAGGGGACATTTGGGCAGATATGTGCGAAAGGATAACCAGAGGCCAGAAGGAGGAGTGTCCCCGCCGCGGGCACGTGAGGTGGCCCCGGAAGTGCAAGGAGAGGTCAGGACCATCTTTGGAGGACCAGGATTCGGAGGCGATTCTAGGAAAGGGCGAGACAGGTATGCCAAAGAGGCCCGGCGAAGTCCACCACATTGCGTTTTAAGCTTGGAACAACGCCCCCCGAAGAGCTTCAAGGGCGAGAATGACTCAATAACTTTCACCGAAGAAGATGCGCAGGGGGTGCACTTTCCTCATAACGACCCCCTGGTGCTAACCGCCCAGCTAGCTAACATGAGGGTACATCGGGTCATGGTGGATAACGGGAGCTCCGTGGACATCTTGTATCGACAAGCGCTGGAAAAGATGGGATTGAGCCTCCGTCACCTAAAGCCTTGCACTACGACTTTGTATGGGTTTACGGGAGACTCGACGCAACCCCTGGGGACAATCGAATTGGCCCTCACCATGGGGGAGCAACCCAGGCAAACCACCGTAATGACTAACTTCGTCGTGGTAGATTGCACCTCAGCGTTCAATGCGGTATTAGGGAGACCCTCTTTGAGAGAATTGAAGGCGATAACTTCTGTGTATCACCTAGCCATGAAATTCCCTACCCCTGGGGGAGTAGCATGTGTGAAAGGGGAGTAGAAGGAAGCGAGGGAATGCTATAACATGTCCCTCCGCGCAGCCACAAAACCATCCATGCCAATGACGATGGTTGTACATGAAGGAGCGACCCACACAAATTAGATCCGCACAAGATTGGACCCACAGGTTACAGAGCCTCCCGAGGAGTGCTACCAGCAAGACCTCGGCTCTTAGTGCCAAAAGAACCTATGTTTAGCTTGTTCTTCGTTATTTTAGCTTAAGTAAGAATCAAAGAGGCTACCCTAGGTAGTCTCCTACTTAGATGTAACCCCCCTTTTTATTTACAAAGTTAGATGTAAACCGCATGCTATGTGAAACCGTTTGCTACTTCCCGTGTTTACTTTCTTCGCTGCACAAACATTAGCCAAAGTGCCTGCCGAAATAAATTTCACCAAGCACTTGGGGGGTAGGACGGGGGGCAAGAATATGCAGCCAGCAAAAGGACTCCTAAAAAGGGACCCTCTAACGGAGGATCCTAAAAAGGAACCCTTGCCCTCCTAACTCCTAAAAAGGGACCCTCTAACGGAGGATCCTAAAAAGGACCCCTTGCCTTCCTAACTCCTATGGGAGACCCTCTACCAAGAGGATCCTCAAAAAGGACCCTCCATCAGGAGGACCCCAAAAAGGACCCTTCAACAGGGATCCCAGGGGGACCCCCTATATCAGGGCCTTAAGAGAAGTCTTTACAAGGCATCTCCTGAGATCACAAGGATTAGCTACCCGTGTGAATATCAAGGAGGCCTTAGGGACTCACAAAAAAATATATGGTATCGATGATAATAAGTCTAGAGCGGCCACCAAGCCGTCTAGCCAATAATAAGTCTAGCCATTATATGGTGACAACAATAATAAGTCTAGAGCGGCCGCCAAGCCGCCTAGCCAAAAAGGATCCCAAAAGAGACCCTTGTAAAAATAGTACTATGCATAATGACGAGAAGGACGCTTCTCGTAACAAATAATAAGCGCGCGCAAAAATATATAAAAGGATAGCTAAGACCCAAGGGGTCAAAATATCCTTATAAAAGTAATCAAGAGGCACCAAAAGAGGTCTCAGTGAACCCTCTCACATGGGCTCCAAAGGACCTCCAGCCTGGTAAATAAAAGAGGGGAACCAACCAAACCCCATCATGCAGGCTTAAAAGGGTCTCAAATGCAGTAGAACAAGAAATAAACAACAACACATGTATTTATACATTAGAAAAAAGAGTTCTTAAGATAGTACAAGAGTTACCAAAAGAAAAGTAGCAGTGATAATGATATTACAAAGTTAAAAGTAAAAAAAGCAAGACTACTTCAAGGCCTTCTATAGTGGGCACTCCACATGGCCACCCGAGCAACGGCCTGCTCACCAAAAGAAGAGAAGTCGAAGTTAGGATCCTGCCTCCACACATTGTAAAGAGCATGATCTATAGACCTGCGCTCGGTGGTGACCCTCTCCGCCTCCAAGGAAGCCCTCGCCGCCTCCAAGGAAACCCTCTCCGCCTCTAAGGAAGCGTTCCTCTCCTGCGCTGACTGTAATTCGGCCCTAAGGGCCCCAACTTTAGTCTCTAGTTGAGTAACCCTCTCCTGCGACGCAGCCGCAGTGGCCTTGGCCCCCTGGAGCTCGCGCTCCAAGCGTCTAGCCTTGCCCTTTAGCTCCTTGATCTCGGCCTTCGCTTTCTCCCTCTTTGAGAGCAAGTTGGCAGACTTAGTCTGGGCCCTTGACAACTTGACCTTGGTTTCGTTAAGCTCATTTTCGAGCTCCTGGACCCGGACCATGAGGCAGTCCCTCTCAGTATTAGATGCGGAGAGGATGCCGGACGTGTCAGCATACCGAAGAGACACGGTGTAGATCTGCACAAGAAAGTCAATGGCGCCAGCGATAAGTAACGAAAAGAAAAACACATGTACATCTCTACATAATACTAATCGACACAAGGTGCAAGTACTCACCCAAGCCGCGGCACGCCTTAGGGTGTCCCCATGGTCTGGTTGAGTCACATTCCCTAGACCCCTCCAATCGGAGACAGGGAGGCCCGAGGCCATTTGAATGTAACGCTGCACATAAGATGAAGCCATCCTAGTCACCCAAGGCTTCGCCTCCATACCGGGAGCATCTTGTTGGACAGGGACGGACGACCCACTCGCCGAAGCAGGAGGGGGCGCAGGGAAGGAGAAAAACTGAGACCCTGGTAGATTAGAGGGGAGCTCCGCGAGGACGACGAAATCAGCCCCCGGTAAGCCAATATCATGAGGGACCTGAAGGAAGACGTCACAGCCATCAAGGCCAGGGGGAGCATAATATCCCGCTGCGGCCTGCTGGTCTTGAGGTTGAAAGGCCTTGTCCTGGTTGGAGGAGCCATAGGGGAGGCGTCCCCCGGGGGACAGGGGGTGCTGATGAGATCCCCTACATTCGAGGGGGGCATCCTCCATCTCCTCCTTGGCCTCACCGTCGTGTAGGGATGGCTCAGCCGGCATAGCCATAGCCTTCTTAGACCCAGTAACTGACCACAGGAGCTTAGGGTCAGAGACCTGGGACAGCTGGTGGCGGTTGAGGTTCGTCACAGTAAATAGGACCGCCGCCTTCTTCAGGGCGGATTCCGTACTAATAAGGTTGTTTATAGCCACTGCCTCTGGCCCAATGACCGAAGGATCAGCAAATTGCTCTGCATGATCCACGCCAAAGTCAGTATGAGCAAGAGTACGAAACAGTAAGTTCTAATAAGAAGAAAAGAAAGACCAGGGCACTTACTAGGGCCGGCGCGAAAGTCTTCACGAACAGAGAGAGGGCCCTCTACCCAGAAAAAGTCTTGTTTACAAGACCCTGTGTTGGACACTAAGCCCTCTATCAAGGGGAGCTCGTTGTTGGCCTTCTGCAGGTAGTAGAAGCCCTTGGACTTGTGCACTGCCATGAGGTTGTACAGGGAATGAACCTCTTGCGCCGTTGGGGCGCGTTCGACCTTTTCCTTGAACCAAATGAAAAGGCAACTTAGAGTCAACCAACTGTTGGGTTACAGTTGAAGAGGGGCCAAGTCGAAATAGTTGAGAACCGCCACGAAAAACGGGTGCAAAGGAATGGTACCACCCGCCTTCAAAATTTGCTCACTCAAAGCCACATAACCCTTCCTAGAGCGGTCGGCCTAGCATGCCTCCTGAGGAGCATATAGGGCGTATTCTGGAGCAACACGGTAGTGCTTTACGATCTCCTTCAATTTGTTCGGAGACACATGTGACACTAGACTGGACGCCAGTAGAGGGGCGTCGTCCTCTTCCTGGACGGACACTTGTCTGCGTGCCTTCGACATATCTACAAAATCAAAAGAAAGATGTGAGGAAGAGGCAGAACACTTAACCCTCCATTTTTTCTTCCTAGCAAGAGCTTTCCATCGAGGGAGCGGTGGCGGAAGCACTAAGCTAGGATAAACTAAGACTTGGGGCTGGGGAGAGGAGCTAGCAGCCCCATGACCGTCATCAGGCGAGAAGGGAGTGGGAGGTTCTGGCAGAGTGTGTCCCTCCATAAATTCTAGTTCCCACCACAACTCAAAAAGGGTCGTCCTAAGACGCGCTATATGGTCACTAAGGCTTGGGGGTGAAGGTCCTCCATCTCCTCTCGACACTGAGTCAATTTCGCTCCCCACAACCCAAATTTTATGCCTAAGTTCACCCATGCACTCAAGGTGGCGGATGCAGGCTTGCCTTAAGGAGTCATAGTACTGGTGAGGGTTGCCCTCATGGGACTCTGAGTCTGAGGACATGTCAACAAACTCAGCCCTTGGGGGTATGTCGGACGGGCCGTCACTGGCCACGAAACCACGTCCCAACAACAAAAAGGGGTTCACGTGTAAACGAGGGAAAGGCTACAAAACACAAAGGAATAGGCTTAATATCTCTAGATGCAAACGCCATAAATGGCCCACTACAGGGTATAAAAAAAAAAAGGAGAGGAGGGGCTTGCATATGGTCAAACTCACTACAAGCTTAGACTAAAGTACCCCATCTCGAGTACTGCAAGTTTAGACCCGATAAAAAATAAAAGGGAAAAGGAAAGAAAATATACCTCAAGCGGTTAAGAGAGCAAAGTTGGGGTCAAAAAGAGGTCGAGGAGCGGAAAGCACCAAAGGGTCGAAAATGCGCGTCTGCAAGAAGGGACCAGAAAGAGGTGTTAGTCACAAAATAGACACACCAAGAAATAGGTCATATGTAAAAAAAAAGAAAAAAGAAATGAAGTGAAAAAAATATATAAAACAAATAAAAAGAACTATGGAGAAAATGAGGTTGTGAGGGATTGAACCCCTCACCTCTTGAAAAAAGAAGGGCTCTCCAAACCAATAAGCCAAAGGAGTAAGGTGAAAATATTGGGCCAAGCATGAGGGCCTATTTATAGGATCAAGGTGAATAGTCTACAAGAGCACCTAAAAGTCCTCTCCTAGACTGGGGGGCAAGTGTAGACGCTCAAATTTCACCAAGGTCTGGCCTGGCCTTGCGTGGGTACCGCCTAAGCCTCAAGGTTCTCATGACGCGCAGCCATCAGTGACCCGCATCCAAGTGCCCACGCGAGGCTCCATCTCGCTCCCTTATGGGCGCACCCGTCTGCCTACGCGAGGCCCCGTCTCGCATCCTTATGCGCACATCCAAGTGCCCGCGCGAGGCTCCGTCTCGCGCCCTTATGCACGCACCCGTCTGCCAACGCGAGGCTCTGCCTCACATCCTTATGCGCGCATCCAAGTGCCCACGCGAGGCTCCACCTCGCGCCCTTATGCGCGCACCCATCTGCCCACGCGAGGCCCCGCCTCGCGTCCTTATGCGCACACCCGAGAGCCCCCGTGAGCCCTCGCCTCGCCATAAGCCGAAGTGACCAAGTGGCCCCGCCTCGCCATAGGCCGAAGTGGCCTCGCCTCGTAGGCCGAAGTGGCCTCGCCTTGCCATAGGCCGAAGTGATCCACTGGCCTCGCCTCATAAGCCAGAGTGGCCTCGCCTCGCCATAGGCCCAAGTGGCCTCACCTCGCCGTAGGCCGAAGTGGCCCCGCCTTGCCATAGGCCGAAGTGACCAAGTGGCCTTGCCCAGGAGTGGCCCCGCCTCGCCCCCTTGGCTCAAGTGGCCTCGCCCGTGGCCCCGCCTCGCCATCTTGGCTCGAGTGGCCTCGTCCCGGAGTGGCCTCGTGAACAGCCAGAGAGCCGCACCACCAGGGGAGCTGCACCACCAAGGGGGTCGCACCACCGAGGGGGTCGCTAGGAGGGCGTCTCGCTACGCAACCTTAGACATCCGTCCAGGCCACATGCCTATCAACCAGACTCGTGAGTGATCTCGGAAGGCTTCAGGCATCTCGTGCCAAGGACCCAAGATCTCCACCTCACGCCAGAACCATAACACATACCCAGGGTACCATTCCTTACACCTTGAGACCCCTACGCTTAGAGGCTCCAGTACGAGTCAAATGGGACATACTTGTATGACCTAGTACATAGTACGGATACCAGTGCCAGTGAGACTGCTGGGGTAAGATTCATGGTCCGTACGTCTACGGCCAAAGGTCAGAGCCGACACCACTACCTCCTGCGCCACTACGCCTGCCACCACTCATCAGACATGGGTACAGACAAGTAGTGGAGGCATTCTCCTGACACCTGCTCCTGTGCTGGATGTACGACCACAACCTCTGAAGCCACTCCCCTGACATAGTACTTATGTACCCCATGGTCTCCTGGACCACTATGTACCTAAGGCCATTAGAGCCTACTATAAAATGAACTCTAAGACCACCTGAAAGGGGGTTGGAAATTTGACTGTAACAGAGGCTTAAGTGTGAATGAAAGACTGAATTCTCCATTATTGTTCTATCATTGTTCTTGAGTTATTTTTCAAGTTTTTACAGCTTTCCAATTAGTGATCTGGATTTGATAATTTTTCCAACTTAACTTAGTTGACGAGTTCTCACCGTCAACAGTAGCAGTTGCAATGAATTTCTAGCCAACGTAGTGGACAAGTCACAAGAGATCTAGCTCAAATAAAAAAATGTACATATTGTGTGCGAATTTTCCAATGTATTTCTAGAAGATCCACCGAGATTACCTCTGAATAGGGAAATCAAGTTTATAATAGAGTTGGCACAAGAGACGGCACCAATCTCGAAAGCTCCCTATAGAATGGCACCTACCATGTTTAAGGAGTTAAAGGTGAAACTACAAGAGATATTGGACAAGGGTTTCATCCAACCAAGCTATTCACCTTGGGGGTGCACCAATGCTTTTTGTCATGAGGAAGGACAGGATCATGAAGATGTGCATCGACTATCAAAAGTAAAACAAAGAGACGATCAAGAACAAATATCCTTTGCCTTGAATAGATGATATTTTTTATCATCTACAAGGATCCATGGTGTTCTTGAAGATAGATCTATCCTCGGGATATCATCAGCTAAGGGTACGAGAAAAAGATATCCTAAAGATGGCTTTCTAGACTCGATATGCACATCGTTTTGCTTAACAAATGCACTAGCCGCATTCATGGATCTTATGAAAAAAGTATTTACAGACTACTTGGATAAGTACGTAGTGGTGTTCATAGACAATATATTAATCTACTCAAAGATGAAAGTCGAGCATAGAGAACACATGCGACCGATGTGAAATCACCAATTGTACGCAAAGTTTAAGAAATGTGAATTTTGGCTAGAGAATGTGGCATTTCTAAGACACATTGTGTTAAAGAATGGCGTAGAAGTAGATCCAGAAAAGATAGAAGTAGCAAAGGACTGGCCCAAGCCCAAGAACGCAATTAAGGTGAGAAGTTTTCTGGGCTTAGCGAGATATTATAGACAATTTATCGAAGGGTTCTCCAAAATAGCTATACCCTTAGCAAATTTGACGAGGAAGTAGCAGAAATTCACATGGGTAGAGAAGTGTGAAGATAGCTTTCAAGCTTTAAAAGACAAGCTCATCGCAACCCCAATTCTATGCAACCCAAATGATAAAGGCAAGTTTGTAGTATAGTACGATGTGTCAAAACAAGGTCTTGGATGCGTTTTGATGCAAGACGGAAAAGTGGCCGCATATGCCTCGAGACAACTATGGTCTTTGCTTTGAAGATTTGGAGGCACTATCTGTACGGAGAGAAGTGCGAAATCTGTATAGACCACAAGAGTTTAAAGTACTTCTTTATGCCAAAGGAGCTCAATATGAGGTGACGGAGCTGGCTCGAGCTGGTAAAGGGCTATGATTGTGAGATTTTGTATCATCCAGAATAGGCTAATGTCGTGGTAGACGCACTTAGTAGACACAGTAAAGGAAGCGTATCAACACTTAGGGCAATAGCACAACCCTTACAATATGATATTAAGAAGTCCAAAATTTAGTTGATAACTGGATGACTAGCTGATCTAATGATGAAGTCAACACATATGGAGGATATGAACAAGGTGATGAGTTTCCTCTTAAAAAGAAGGCATTACTACAGAGCTCGGAGAATGCTGATTTTACGATGACTAAGGAAGGCATGCTATGATATAGAAACTGAGTGTGTGTGCCAGACAAGGGCTAATTAAGAAAGAGTATTATGAAAGAAGCGCACACCACTCCGTATTCACTTCATCCATGGTCGAGTAAGATGTACAGCAATTTCAAAGCAATGTATTGGTGGTCGGGAATGAAGAAAGACGTAGCGGAATTCATAGCTATGTGCCTTACATGTCAACAAGTTAAGGCCAAATATCAGAGATCAACTGTAACATTGCAACCATTATAAATTCTTGAATGGAAATGGGAAGATATAGCCATGGACTTCGTGATGGGGTTACCAAGGACTACCAAGCAACACGACTTAGTCTGGATAATAATAGATAGACATACAAAGTATGCTAACTTCTTGCCAATAAGAACAATTTTCAACGCAAAGGAATGCGCAGAGCTTTATGTGGCAGAGATAGTGAGATTACATGGAGTTCTGAAGACGATGGTCTCTGATAGAGGATCTGTTTTTACCTCAAAGTTCTGGATAGTCTACAGCGTCCTATAGGCACTAAGTTAAAGTTAAGTATGACATTTCACCCTCAAACCGATGGTCAATCAGTACGCACCATCCAAATATTAGAAGATATGTTGAGGGCATGTGCATTAAACTTCTCAGGATCATGGAGCAAGTATCTACCATTTATAGAGTTCTCTTACAACAAAAACTATCAAACTACGATAGGAATGGAACCTTATGAAATGCACTACGAAAGGAAGTGTCGATCATCTCTTCACTAGGACAAGGTTGGTGAAAGACAATACTTGGGACCAGAGGCCGTAAGATAATTAACATAAGTGATACAAAATAAAAGACAAAGAATGATTGCTGCTCAAAATCGCCATAAGAGCTACATTGATGCTAAGAGGCAAGATATTGACTTTGTTATAGGCGATCAGGTGTTTCTCAAAGTATCTCTAATGGAGGGGATTATGTGTTTCAGAAAGAAAGGGAAGTTAAGCCCAAGGTTTGTAGGTCCTTTTGAGATATTGGACAAAGTGGGACAAGTAGCATATCGGTTGGCCTTACTCCCATCGTTAGTTGAAACACATAATGTATTCCATATATCTATGTTAAGGAATTGTGTATCAGATCCATCCCATATGATCAATTGCAAGGCTCTAGAGTTGAAGTAGGATTTCTGTTATGAAGAACGACAGGTACGCGTTCTACAACGGGGAACTAAGGAGTTAAGGTCCAAATGTATCCCTATAGTTAAAACCTGTGGAGCCATAGCACTGAAAGAGAGGCAACATTGGAGTTGGAGGAAGATATGAGGGAACGGTATCTCGAGGTATTCGGTAAGTAAATTTTTTAACACAAAATTTCTTTAAGGGAGGAAGATTGTAATAACCAAAGTTATTATTTTCTTCTTAGCTCCTTAATTATGACATTAGGTTAGTTGTATTAGTTTATAGTTATGACTTGAGTGGTGGAAATTAGAAAGATTGGTTTAACTTTATTTATTTTAAGTTATGATTTCTATGACTTAGAAAATTATTATACTTTAGATAATTATAATTATTATGTTAGTATTTATAAGATTTTATCATATGATTAAATTTGTGTATAGTTTGAAGCCTTTATAAAAGATTATGCACACATGTTATTTGGTGGTCTAAGAAGTATACATGTGGCATTAAAATTATGTCCCAATTCTTGGAATATGGTAGCATAACCAAAATTCCCTATAGTTTTATTAAGTGGAATTTTTCATGAATTAATTTAATAAGTAACAAAGCTAAATTCAACAACTAAGTTGAACACAACTTAGTCATTGGCGTGTAGCATAAAAATAGGTGAGATTTTTTACTAATTTTGAATTTACATGATAGGTGTCACACTAAGCTTGAATCAAGTTACCAAGTTAGTGATAGTTAAAAGCTTTATGAATTTGAAAGTGTGTTGATGTAGGCGTGGGAGAGTCTTTGGGAAAGTTGAAGACTCCATTAACTTTACTTTGCTAGATAGTAGTAGCTTGTGCTGTAGTATTTTAGTTTTCGGGGTTATTGGTTCAAGTCGGGACTTAGTTGGAAACTCATAGAGATAGTTATGGATTTTATAAGTTTAGCCTATAGTTTAGAAATATTAATTTTATCATAAGGTTTGATTAATATAGTTGGTCCTAGAAATATTATTTATTATAACCTAAGGTTTAGATAGAATAATACACTTGTCACATGTATCTTTATTACGGAGTTAAGGATTTTAGATGAATAATTTAATAAAGGATAAACCTAGGAAGTCTAGAACGTTCCCTAAGTTGTTAGGATCTCGTATTACTCAGTCAAAGTTGTTTAAAAAAAATTCAAGTGTGCTGAAAGTGTGCAAAAGTGTGTTTAATATATCAGTGTAAGCCGATACATCACAGCTATAGGGGTCGCTATATCACCTATGTTGATATGGAAAACACGTCGACTTTGCACGAACGAAACCACGGAGCCTTGTTAATATGGTGGAGGCGATATATCGCCTATAGGGGTGAAATATTGGCTCCACATGCATATCTTGAAACTCCGCGGAATCCGAGCATGAAACAACCCTCAACAATTGGACTTCCTCTTGAACGATTTTAACCGAGTTCTGGTCATCTATTGAGCAGAAAATTCAATTTTTATTCAATTATTTCTTCATTTTAAAAGGAGTAAGTTTCACTCCTTGAACTGTATAAATAGGACTGTTCACTCCACCATTTGCATCATCATTCAACCACTTCTCAGAGCCTCCAAGCTGCTAATTTCGTTATAGAGAGAAACACTATGGTTTTAGGGTTAAAATCTTTCACATCGAAGCTTTTCTAAACACATGGGAAGTAAGCTAGAGTGTTATTTCGATATTGAGGTGTAAATCGAAGTTCTAAGCTATCTAAGGTACTTTTATCCTCAGGTTTAGTTTATTATAGTTCATCTTATTCTTTTCATTTTATTCCAAATCCTAACTTGTTATAATGGGTTTTGGTAAGGTGTTTGATTTTCTTGAAACTTAAGGTTTTCGGTAAGTTCTTCTCTTGATGGTTTAGATCTTCTCTTCATCTTATTTCCTTTAGGAAACTTATAAGTATTATTGTTTGGTTTTAGGAGATTCGAATCTCGCACTTGTCTCCAATACCCCGGTTTTGGTAAGGAAGGCGGGGCTCATTCTTTTTTATTTAGATTTAGCAAGTAAATGAGCATGGAAGGTGGGATGGATCCATGGAAGCTTTCGCATGTGTATTGGGAGAGGACTAAAAGAAGGGGCTGATGGGAATGATCGAGTATTACGTTTATGTTTAGGATGCTAACCGATTTGATGGTTCCACATTTATTATTTGAACGATTAAAATAAATGTTTAATTTTCTTTATTATTTTTATGCAATAACAATGGGATCTCGTATTTTGGATTATCTAATAAAGACCTATTATTTTATGTATGTATTAAAAAATAATAGCTTTGTCATAGTAGTTTTAATGGCCTGAGGTCTTTAAGTTAGTCGGGTCATTACAAAAGCTAGTTTGGACTTTGACTACTTATGTTTACTTGTTAGTATATATGTCATGTTAAGAGAGTTTGTAGCACCTATGAATGAGTAAAAGAAGGGATGGTCGAAATGACCTAGCAGCGGGAAAGCTTGAATTTTGAAAAATTGTTGAATAAGTGTGGAGAAAAATAAGGAAGAAGGTTGGGGTTATGTAACGTCCTAAATTTTCTCAATAAGGCTTAGTGAAACGCCCTGGATAACCAAGACCGTTACACTGTGTGTTTTAAATAGTGCAAGACTTGCTAATCAAGTCATTTAAACAAAGTGTGAATTCAATGTCATCAACAGGTTAGGAATAAAAGATTTTGGTCACAAACAGGCTATTTTCATTAAAAATGATGGTTTGATACATGGAAACTCGAAACAGGATTTAGACGTCTTAGTTATAACAAATTCCAAGAGCTACAAATAATTCAAGCCACTCTAATGGCAAAATATACATTTTAGGTTTCCGTCCCTGTACAATTCCTCGACCGTGGCGGCCGAGCAGCTGACGATGTACACCTCGCCCCCAGAGCTCTCCAACTCATGGTTGATTCAGCCTACCCTTACCTTTACCTGCACCACGTAGCACCCGTGAGCCAAGGCCCAGCAAGAAAGCACGATAACATAGCAAGATCAACATCATTTATCAAATATTTCACAGTGCACAACCAGGAATTTAGCATTTCATAACATTTACCCAATCAGTGATATCACACGACAGATTAACAGTTTGTTATCCAAACAGCCAACAAATCACGTTCATAACACAATATTCACGATCATAATCAAATGATATTCAGGGTCAGCGCCCTTAGTCGCACCCTCTATTTAATACACTGTCTTCGGCTCACTTGGGCCGCCCCAGTGTAATACTCACTGACTCCAGCCAGCTTAACCGAGCTCAGTGATAGATAAGCTGCCTCAGCCACCAGTGGCCGAGCCGCGCCCTGTGCGCAAATATTGATTCTGACACTCTTAGGCCGGTTATCGCATGTCCCATGGCATAATAATACCACCTCACGACATGATTTACAAGTGTAGGGAGCTCTTAGTCCCATCGTGTCCACATGGTTAATCACATTCACATAACAATGCATACAAACATAGGGAACACTTAGTCCCAACCTAGCCACATAATCAGGTGCAGCTTTCTTACCTTTGGCTTTTAAACGAGCTAGTTATAAGCGATGCTCCTTGAGCGCGATCCGATCCCCGAGCCCCAGCTTAGCACCTCAGCTGTAGAATCGTTCTAGCTTCCAACCAGCTTCAAGCCCTTCAACTCCTCAGGTTCATATCCCTCAATTGACTGGCTTAATTCTGCTAGTTCTTCAAGCTTCACCAAAGTCCCTAGCCCTAAGCTCCATCCTGAGCTTGCTCTAGAATTCCAGCTCCAAAACCCACAAGGAATGGTGAAGAGATGACCCAGCCGAATGAGAGAGAGTGAGATAACTCTAAGTGTTCTGTTTTTCTTTCTTTCCTTCTTCTTTACTTTTCCTTAAGTTTCTAAGTTTATCTACAACCTCCACTAACATCAAAAAGCATAATATAGCCTAACTTTAAGTAAGCCAAATGACCACCTTGCCCTCCCAATAATAACTAAACCTTTAAACATTCTAAGGGCATTTTAGTCATTGCTCCCAATTCCCACTAATTCCTCAAGTGTCTTAAATATTTACCACTTAATTCCCGCCATCTAGTTAGTCACCAATTATATTTCTCAATACCAAATCATCTCCAATATATTCTCCAAATTCCCAGATACATCCCCAGGCTCACACCGAGCCGGGTATAAATCCCCGCTGTGACTTTCCCGCTAAACCGCTTGTTAGGATCGCCTCAAGCCACAAGCTGCAGACATACCCACATAATAATGTGGTCTCAATATTAACCTACCAGTATACACATAAGTATGCAATTACGCTCTCAGTGAGCCAAATTTCCAAAATACCCTCACAACAGAGTATATAACCCCATGCATGCCTTTATCATCATATAATAATATGACCCACATAATCATGCATATAATCATATAATAACACAATGAATCAATTATGGCCCTCCCGGCCTCCTAATCAAGGTCCTAAACCTTATTAGGGAATTTGGGTCGTTACACTTAGTGCCTTGATTAACATGCTAGAAGGGCAATAAAAGATTTAATTGCATTATTAGGTGAATTAATTATGATATATATGTATCATTATTTGATTACTTGAGTTATATTATAATATTGAATATATATGCATGTGTTATGTGTATTAAATATGCATGTGGGCATGTTCTTGCTAATAAAGGCATATTTATAAGAATAATGATATGTGCACCCAAAATATGCACCCAAATATTACACACAGTGACGTGTCGCTGCTTTATAAAACAACGGGTCCTAATTTTAATAAATGTGATTGGCTAGGCTAAACTACCACATCATTGTGTGTAATGTTTGAGTGTATATTTTTTGTGCACATATCATTACTCTATTTGTAATTTTGGCTTGTTAAGGGCATAAATATAATAATGTGTGTGTTACGACTGAGAACACATTATTATGTGGGTATATTTGCGATATATGGCACGAGGCGGTCCTAGTGGGCAGATTAGCGAAATAGTTCCAACGAGTTCAAATACCCGGATCGGGGTGAGCCTAAGGGTACTTTTAGAATGTAGAACATATTTGGGGTTTACTGTGTAACAGGTAGTGATTTGGCAATTATTTGGGTATGCCAGGATTAATTGAGAATTTATAGGACAATTTGAGCAATTAGCGGGAAACGTGGCAAATGACGATATCACCCTTGGGGCATTAGAGAGTAAGGCAAGGGGTTAGGGGCTTTTTAGTCTTTTGATGCTAAGTATAGACTTAGGAAATCGTAGGAAGCCTAGAACCAAAAGAGAACTTAGCTGCCTTCTCTCTCTCTCTCGTGAGTTCCCTCTTTCTCACTATTTCTCATTGTTTTGATTTGAAGTTCTTCAGCCTTGGAGAGCAAGGATTGTTGGAGGTTGAAGCTTAGTGGGGAACTTGGAAGCACACAACTGGAGGAGGCAACTAGGAACAGATTAATCAGATCTAAATTTAAGTTTTAAGATCTGAATTTAGCTTTCTTTAAGTCTTGGAGTTTACAGTGAATTTTGACTTGGGAGAAGGATTTGTAGTTTGTTTCAGGGTATTTAGGATGCCCATGCTATGTTGTTAAGACTCCTAGACTCAACTCAGGCTACAGGGCATATTTCGGAGAGTATGGCTCTAGGAAAACACAGGAAAAACTTAGTTCGCGGGGTCGCGCCGCGGCGCTGTTCTTGAGTGTCACATCCTTCATGAACTTAGAAGGCCTAAGGGGGTTTGTTGAACCACCTTAGCGCTGCAGTGCGTGTCAAGGAAAATGCCTAGGTTGCACTCTGACTTGTAGAGGGTCGTGGTGCCTCTAAGGAGTGTCGCGGCTCAAATAGAGAATATAGGCTAATTACGGTTTTTAAGCTCGTGAACTCAAACTTAGGGGCTCGGGAAAGATCCTACTACCTAGTTTAGTAGAATTCAAGGTCGCGGGGACTGAAACCAGGTTCAAAAGTCTTTATTTACCTGAGATTGATGGAGGATCCATATTATTGTGGCTTAAGGCTAATCTAAGTTGTTGAAGGGGAAAGTATCTAGGCCGCTTACCTAGGTCTTGCGGATTTCAGGTAAGAAAAATGTCTATCCATGTACAGCAGGGCATGGCCCGATTACCTGTGCTTATTGTGCTTAGTGTTATGTGTAGATGTTTGCAGCTATTATTTTATATATGTGCGGTGGCTGAGCGGCAAGGGTCGGGATCGACAAGGGCCGAGATCGGCAAGAGCCGTAATCGGAAATAAGCATACTGAATGTAGGCCTCCATTGCATGGCCATCTAAGGGTGTTGTACTCACCTGCTCGGTTAGGACCGTAAACTTGGTGCCTAGTAACGCACCTTAATCGGCTTAGGCCGCTGTTGTGAATTGTGATGGATGTGTGTGAATTGTTTGTTGTGTTTTTTTAGTTATGCACTTATTGATATAAATTGTTATATGCTATGTTGGTGAAGTTTTCTTACTGGGCTTTGCCTCACTGCAGGTAAGGGCAAGGGAAAGACCGACCAAGCATGAGTTGGAGGGCTTGGAGAGGTGCGTACATGTTTGGCTTACTTGGCCACCATGACTGGTGTAGTTTTGAGGAACGCACTGTAAATGTTTGATTTTGTCACCTAGGTCGACTGTATAATGACCATTAGGTCATAAATATATCTTAAACAACATTTTGGGATCCCATGTACCTTTTCTATATCCTTAATGAATGATTAAACAATTTTATGGAAATTTTGTTTAATGGGTCTTTACTATAATTTAATCACACTTTTCAGTCTAATACCTTAATAAGCGAGTTAAATACACATTTTAAAATCGCATGGTAATGACTCTAGGGTAGTAGGGCATTGCATGTTAGGACCTATAAATAAAGCCTTTCACCACTTCATTTTTTTCACACACAAGAAAGCCTTCAAACCTCTCAAATTTTCGAAAATTACTCTCCCAAAATATTCATCTTTTTGCCCCATAAACACACCATAGTCGAACCACTATAGCCTTTGCAGTGCTCGAGAATTCATTTTCTTTTATTTTCTTTATAAAGCCTCAAGCACTATAGCCATTATAGACACTACATAGCCAAAACACTAAGCCTTTCCACTCTTTGTTATAGCCGAAATACCCAATTATCAAGCGCTTAGTATTGTTGTTGGAGATAGGCACTTTTGTGGAGCCTCGGGATTTTTGAAGTATTGATCTTATGGTTCTAGGTTAAAGGTATGACTTTCATAAGGTTTACAAGAAATCTCATTTTCTTCTCTTATTCCGAACTCAAGGTAAGGGAAATTAGGTAGTTTTAGTTACGACATTTTTAGTGATTTGTATGACCCTAACATTTTAGGTACAAAAAGAGATAAGTGCTGCTGAACCTAAGGTATTAAAAAATGTATGACGGACCTAAGTTGATGTCTGGTAGGCCTAGTTAACAAACTTGTATGATTGACCTAAGTTGATGTCCAGGGCTTAATATCTACCCTTGTATAAGAACTTATCTTTTTCTTATACATGTCTTACTACTATAGCCTATGATTATGAACCATGTTATGAACTAGGATATATTATGATGATTATGTTATGAATTTTTTCAAGAATTTAGGATATGTTTGTTATTATTATATGACTGTTGTATGTATTTTCTTTACTGGGCTTAGAAGCTCACTCCTTATGATGTTATTGTCCAGATAATTGAAGTTAGAATAGCTGGTGGCAATTGAGACCTAAGAACTTAGTGATGTAGTCATGGGGACCATATAGTGGAGGAACGATCAACGTGCCTATGATTTTTTTTACAAAGCATTTTCATTTAAAATTTTCTTTTTATTCTAATGTTGCTCATTTTATTTTGGTAAAAACTATTATTTTATTTTTGTAATAACATGGGATCCGTTTGCTTATTTTTTTTTCTTAAATAAAGGAGCAATATTAATGTTTATGATCCAACGCTATGTTCTCAGTAATATTATGAGAAATTAGGGCATTACACCTTTAGCGTGTTTAAAATCTATAAAGACAAAGTTGAAAATCAATTGAAAAATAAAATAAAAGTGATTAGAAGTAATAGGGGCGATGAATACTTTTCCAATGAGTTCAATGTGTTTTTTGAGATGCATGGTATAATTCATGTATGTACAACCCCTTATACACGCCAACAAAATTGTATAGCCGAAAGGAAAAACAAAAAATATGTTGAAATGATAAATGATATGCTATTACATGAAACTTTGAGTTTTGCACTACGGGGAGAGGCCTTGCTTACCGCTTTTCATATCCAATACCAGATTCATCTAAAGAAGAATAAAATTTTACCATATGAGATATGGAAAGGAAAAAGGCCCAACCTCGGGTATCTCAAAGTGTGGGGGTGCCTTGCATATTGCAAGACCATGGATCCTAAAAGTACCCAATTGGGTCCAAGGGTCATCAAATGTGTATTTGTAGGCTATGCCTCAAATAGCAAGGCCAATAGCCTATTAGACTTGGAGTCTAATGTGATAATTGAATCAAGAAAAGTTGAGTTCTTTGAGATTTTATTGTATAGTGACAATAAGCCTCAAGAACCTCATTAGAATTGATCACAAGATGAGTTACCTTCAAGGGTTGTAGAGCAACCGACATTTCATAGAAAAAGCGAAAGGCTTAAAGAGAGTTGATCACAAAATGAAACCTCTGATATGTTGACTCTAATCTAGTAGAGGGAAACCATAAGGGAGTTACTAGGAAGTATCCTATGTTACTTCAAGAGGAGGATGATCCTAACATTTTCCAAGAAGCTATGTTCTCAAGGGACTCTAACTTTTGGAAAGAGGCAATAAATAATAAGATGAATTCAATTATATCTAACAAAACTTGGGAGAATGTTGATCTACCACATGGACCAAAGCTAATAGATTGCAAGTGGGTTTAGACAAGAGGAGGGCATATATTATTTTGCTACCTATGTTTATCAAATGGATGTCAAAACGACATTCCTAAATGGTATGTTTGATGAGGAGGTGTACATCGAACAACCAGAAGGGTTTCTTCTAAGGTGAAATGAACATAAGGTGTGTGATTAGTGCATGAAAATGCACTTTTGCAAGCAAAAGTATCCAAATGAATTACATTTTAATTATATATTTTCATGAAATTAATATAAAATATTTATTTGATATGAAAATATGTGATTTTAATTTGATTTATTTGATTTTGTAGAAAAATATTGTAATTTTGCAAAGAGAACAAATAAATGATGATAGAAAGGAAGTCCAAATCCATTTGAAGATGATTTATTCTCTTACTCAAGGCCCAACTACCATGATGAAGTCCAAAGCTATTGGAAGAAAGGAAGCCCACGCATAGAATGATTCAGCCAATAATAGAGACTATACTCACAATATTGTTAAATGGAGCAAAGTTGACCAATTTGTGCTTTAATTTTGGAAAGGAGTTACTAGCTTTCTAAATCAATCCCACCATTTCAGATTTTAGTTAATTGTATCACACATTTTTAGCTTTTCTCTTTTTTTATTTTATATTACAATTGAGTCTTCAAAACTCTATATAAGGGGACCTCTTGTACATATTGGTATGTAATTTTCATTAGTAAAAACTATAGTAAAATTTAGTCTTATTTTGTCTATTTCTTCTCATATTTTCTCTCTAGATTATTGTGAGAATGACTAGCTTTCTAGACTAATTTCCTGGATAAGGTAAAAGATGATCCTATATGTGAGGTAAAGTATTATTTTTGTTTTGATTCATCAAGTACGTAAAGTTTATACATTTGAGTAATATCATTTCTTCTATTTTCTTTATCTCTCTATATCAATATATTTATCTATTTAGTATTATACAGAAATAGTCATGCTTTTTCTATGTGAACATAATAGTACAAATATATTAATATTATAATTTTATGATTAGTCTTTTATTGCATTATTGCCAATAAGGTATATTGTCATTCTTAGATTTTTCATAAGATTATTTTTTATGTTCCTAAGGTTTGAAGTGTTATTACTTGAATACATTTTATTATATATGTTCTTCAAGTTTTATCTTCTGATTAAATTGTTGGGAAGTGAACAATTTAATTGTGTTATATGTGTGAATCAAAATCCAAATAAATGAGCCAAACATATAGGTGATTCTTAAAACCTTATCACTTTCGTTATTGAATTTTTCTACCAATTTTATTTGCTTTAATTTTATTATTAATATTTTCTCAAAAACCACCAACAATTTATTTACTTTTTGTGCTTAAAGTTCTACTAATCATTTTTTGATAAGATATATCTCTATGGACACGACCGCCCATACTACACTACAACAACTGCTTTGTGAGGACAAGTTTTGGGCGGAATCAAATTTTGGCGCCGTTGCTGGGAGATAGATATGAAAAGCTTAGTGGAATACACGGTCAAGAGGTAAGTCATTTTAGTTTTATTATTTTCTTTCTTTGTATGTGTATAATATTGGTATTACCACATTATTTTATTATTAGTATTGTCGTTTATATGTTTGAATCATTTACCAAAAATAAAAAATATTGTTAGCTAGTAATTTTGTTTATTTTGAATCTTTAGTATGTTAATGCTTTTTACTTATATATATTATTATATTAGTGATTATTTTTTTTCTTTTCCAATTATAGCTCATTGTTATTAGTGTTGCATATAGGACTAATTTGTTTTTCTCCTCTTACCGTATTGGTTTCATTATATGAAAAAAAAAATTAATCATTAATTTTATTTATATGTTATTTTTATTTTTAGTATTAAATTCTTTTTAATTGATTGCTTCCAAATTATCATTCATTGTTAATATTATAACTATTTGTCATTTAATTATTTTGTTTATAAATTTACTTTTTAGCTTTAAATTTATAGATTTCAAATTTTTAGATAATAACTTAGGTCTCATAATTTGTGTAACGTTAGATTTTAGATTAGCTTTAATTTAGGTTCTTCCTCTTTAATTCATAAAAAAAGAATTTGTTCATAAAATTTTAGCATAAAACTTTTAGTATTGGGAACAATAGTGTAATGCTACAAGTGGTAAAAAAATGAGAGTATTATTTCTAGAAAGATTGGCTTTCAAGGTTTGTGTTAGAGTAACCCCTACACTTTCTTGGGAACCTTGGTTCTGTCTAGGAAAGTGTGGGATGAAGCGGTACCTTGGCAACCTACCCAATCGGCTTGGGAATATTTCTTGTGTATGCCCTTGTATTATTACATTTTTGAACTTATTACTATTTAAAAAAAAAAAAGCTTGTTTTTTCAAAATAAGTAATTTATTTTACTTAAGGTCATTTGGTTGAAAATGTTTGAATTATGATTTTCCATACTCATCTAGTAACCTCGGGGAGTTCTAGTGAGGCATGTGAGATCATTTCAAATTGTCCAAATCTACCAAGGAACAAGTTAAAAAAAATAAAGTAAAATAAAACATCTTGTTTTTGAAAGTGGATGAATCGTCATAGAGACGAACTAGGGAGATTTGTTAGTAGACCCGACACCCCTAATGACAACTCTTCTGATACATCCAACATTTCCTCTCCCACCTCAACAATTGGTCATAATCCTTTCACAATGGCTCATCATGAGGAAATTCAGCAGAGAAGTCTAAATGACTATCTGCATCCTACTCGTAATCCTACACCTTCTTGTATCATCTTTTCACCTAGTATGCCTAACTTTTAATTTAAACCTGGCATGATTCAAATCTTGCCAAATTTCCATGGTTTAGAAAATGAAAATCCTTATGTGCATATTAGGGAATTTGAGGAGGTAGTAGCCACTTTCTATAACCAAGCTAATGTAGTGGATACTGTGCGATTGAAGTTTTTTCCCTTCTCTTTGAAGGATAAGGCTAAAAGTTGGTTATACTCTCTAAGACCAAGGTCTATTGGAACATGGGATGAAATGACATCATCATTCTTTCACAAATACTTCCCTAACCACAAGACCAATGGCTTAAAAAGACACATTTCTACCTTTTCCCAAAAAGACAATGAAACTCTATATCATGTCTTGGAAAGGTTTAAAGAACTATTGACTCTTTATTCCCACCATGGCTATGAAAAATGGCATCTAGTCAGCTATTTCTATGAAGGCCATACAATTCGTGAATGCCAGTTTGTAGAAATGATGTGCAATGGTGAATTCCTCCAAAAGGATCCTAAAGAGGCCTTGGAATATCTCAATGAGCTTGCAGAAAAATCTCATACTTGGACTGGTCCAAGTGCTACTGAAAGCACCAACAGAAATAGACTAGTAGGAATTTACCAATTGAAGGAATAAGATAGTCTAAAAGCTCAAGTTGAAGCTTTAACAAAGCAACTTGAGCCCTTTAAGACAAAAGGTGGGCAAGGACTTCATATGATTGCCCGAGCAGAAACACATGAGCCATGTTTTGTGTGTTGAGAAATGGATCATTTAGCTAAGGACTGCTTAGCTTTTAGTGAAATGAGGGGGGTTTATGAAGAGCAATGTAATGCCTTAGGGGCCTATAATAAGCCATTCTCTCATACATACTACCCTGGTTGGAGAAACCACCCAAATTTCAGCTGGAGAGATCCCAACCAAGCACAATCTTCAAGAGGGAAATGGAGAAATGAGCACCAGTCTCAACAATCAAAAGCTCAACCTGCTCCTCAATACAATGCTCCTCCTCAAAGGAGTTCCCTTGAGAACACCCTTCATTCATTCATGGAGGAGCAAGCCAAAAATAAATTGCCAAATGATGGAAGAAATCAAGGAAATGAAAAGTCTATTTTCAAAACTGACTGGATCCTTGGCTAATTCTGAAAGAGGCAAACTTCCTTCTCAGCCTCAATTCAATACACAAAGGCAACATATGTCTCAAACCATGAACTCTAATGATCAAAACGTTAAGGAGGCTAATGCCATCACAACTAGAAGTCGTAAATCTTTGGAAGATCCACCAATACCAACTACCACTTCAAAATCTCCAAATGTTGTCCCTGAGAGTGTGCCATCCAATGATTCTGCAAAAGTTCCATTTCCCCAGGTTCTAAGACCTGCTGGGAAAATTCCTGAAAATCGAGGAGAAATCCTTGAGCACTTGACAAAAGTGAAGATAAATCTTCCTTTGCTTCACATCATCAAATAAGTGCCAGCCTATGCTAAAATCATCAAGGATCTTTGCACTGTAAAAAGGAAGCATCATGTCAAGAATACTGATTTCTTGACTGAGCAAGTTAGTGCGGTAATTGAACAAAAGACACTTCCAAAATACAAAGATCCTGGTTGTCCCACCATTTCCTGTCAAATTGGGACTCATGAATTCTGCCAAGCCTTGCTAGACTTAGGAGCGAGTGTCAATCTCATGACTTATTCTGTTTACTTGCAACTTGGTCTTGGTGAAATCAAGCCTACTTCTGTAGTCTTACAGCTAGCTGATCGTTCTATTAAGAAGCCTCGGGGTATTGTTGAGGATGTTCTTGTTCTTGTTCAAGTTCTATTACCCCGTTGACTTTCTCATTTTAAATACTTAATCTGTGGTTAACATGCAGTAAAAAATCCCTATCATACTTGGAAGACCTTTCCTTGCTACAGCTAATCCCCTTATTAACTGTAGGAATGGTCTCATGAAAATATCTTTTAGGAATATGACTCTTGAGGTCAATATTTTTCATGTTGCAAAGCAACCGCATGATGATGATGAGTGTTATCAGACATTTTTGATTGACACTCTCATTCCCGAGGAGATTCAATTGCAAACAAATTCTAATGATCTTGATGAACTCCTGTCTTTTTCTGAAAGTTCTGGTTTTGATGAGTCGATTAATGAAATTTCTTGTTACAAAGACTCACAAAATGGAAGAACAAAGTTTTGGCAACCTCGCTTTGAAAAGCTACCTAGTGAAAGGGAAAAGCCAAAACCTTCTGCTGAAGAGGTTCCCATTGTTAAGTTAGCCAAACTACCTGAGGGTTTAAAACATGTCTTCTTGGGAGATGGTGATACCTTTCCTGTTATCATTTCGTCCAAACTTGATCCTTCACAAGAAATTAAGCTAATTAAGCTACTGCAAAAGCTTAAATCTGCATTAGGTTGGACGATCGCTGATATTAAAGATATTAACCCTTTAATTTGCTCTCATCGAATCAATTTGGAGGACGAGGCAATCCCTCGAAGAAATCCTCAAAGAAGTCTAAACCCCGCAATGAAAGAAGTTGTGAAAAATGAAGTGTTGAAACTTCTAGATGCTGGCATCATTTATCCAGTGGCTGAAAGAAAATGGGTTAGTCAAACTCAGGTAGTGCCCAAAAAGTCGGGTGTAACTGTTGTTGAAAATGAAAAAGGGGCCCTTGTTCCCAGAAGAACTGTGACTCGTTGGCACATGTGCATTGACTATCGAAAGTTGAATTCTGCCACCAGCAAAGATCATTTCCCACTTCCATTCATCGACCAAATACTTGAACGTGTGGCTGGTCATCCTTTTTATTACTTTCTTGATGGCTATTCAGGCTATTATCAAATTGGGATTGCAATGGAGGATCATGATAAGACCACTTTCACATGTCCTTTTGGTACTTATGCTTTTTCGGCGTATGCCATTTGGACTGTGTAATGCACTAGCCACCTTCCAAAGGTGCATGATGAGTATTTTCAATGACATGGTTGAAAAATGTGTGGAGGTATTCATGGATGATTTAACAGTCTTTGGAAACTCTTTTGACACATGCCTTCTTAATTTAGAAGCTGTCTTGACACGCTGTATTGAGAAAGGACTTGTGCTCAACTGGGAAAAATGCCATTTCATGGTATCTTCAGGAATAGTCTTGTGACACATTGTCTCCGAAAGAGGAATTGAGGTTGATCAGTCTAAGATTGATCTCATTTCTAATTTGCCCACTGCAAAGACTGTCAAAGATGTTAGATCTTTTCTTCGGCATGATGGTTTTTATAGAAGGCTCCTTCAAAACTTTTCAGCGATTTCTCATCCCATATGTAACCTCTTAGCCAAAGATGCTACTTTTGAGTGGATGCCTAAGTGTGAGGATGCCTTCCGAACACTTGTTGCAAAATTAACCTCTGCTCCTATTATGCAGTCACCTAATTGGGATTTTCCTTTTGAAATCATGTGTGATGCAAGCAATGTTTTTGTAGGAGCTGTTTTGGGACAACGAAGGGAGGGGAAACCTTTTGTTGTCTACTATGCAAGTCAAACTCTTAATAGTGGTCAAATGAACTATTCAACTACTGAAAAAGAGTTGCTTGCAGTTATCTTTGCTCTTGACAAATTTCGAGCATACTTGATTGGCTCACCTATTACGATCTTTATAGATCATTCTGCCCTTAAATATCTCCTTTCCAAAAATTATTCTAAGGGGCGCTTAATACGCTAGATCCTTTTAATGCAAGAATTTGACATCACAATCAAAGACAAGAAAGGTGTTCAAAATGTCGTCGCGCATCACTTGTCCCGACTTGATTTCAACGATTCTACTGATGGTCCACCTATTCGTGATGATTTCCCCGATGAACAACTGCTTGTTGTTACTAAGTTACCGTGGTATGCACACATTGTTAACTACTTAGTAAAAGGTGAACTTCCGTCTGAGTGGAGTTCACAAGACAGACGTAAGTTTCTAGTCAAAGTGCACAATTTCTATTGGGATGATCCATACTTGTTCAAGTATTTCCCTGACCAGATCATGTTAAGATGTATCCCTGATGATGAGGTGTCTAGTGTTCTGAAATTTTGTCATAATGATGCTTGTGGTGGTCACTTCTCTATGAAGAAAACTGCTGCAAAAATATTATAGTGTGGTCTTTATTGGCCAACTTTGTTCAAAGACACCAATGAATTCTGTCGTTCATGTGTGAGGTGCCAGAAGTTAGGTTCTTTGTTCCACCATCAATTTTTCCATAAATCCTGAAATATTGTCAAACAAAGGCAACAAAACAGTCATACTGCAAAAACATAACTAAATAAGCTAAAAAATTCCCTAAAACAACCCTCTAAAACACTATAAAAACTGCTCTATCAAACTCCCCCCAAACTTAACTTTTACTCCTCCTCGAGTTAATCTATTGACACTTTCTAATAAAATCTAACTAACACACATGGATCAAGTTATAACCTAACAAGCCTCAACCTAAAAAACACCCTGCAATACAAGCTCAGAATTTTTCAACTACATTTTATTTAGAATTTAAAAAAAAAAAAATCAGTAATCAACTTTAATCTTTACTACACCAATCAGCCTTAACCAATAAATAACACACAATCACAATACCATATACATTTCAAATCTTCCAAATCATTCCAACAAAACCAAGTATTTCATATGAATGCAAAATTCATCAATCTCCCTTATTATGACAACACATGCTCAAGAATCAAAAGGTCTTTTTCAGCTTATAACGAAAGGTTTAGGCTCAGGTAGGTAAATAAAAAGTCATCTAGGTGCAAATATACCATAAGCATGCAAACCAAAAAAACCCATCTTTTGACAAACTTACAAACCCAAAACAATCCCAAATTTTACAATCTTTCTTGCTTTGAGAGAAAATTTATAAACATGATTTTTTCTTCTCTCTTTTTTTCCTTCTCCATTTTTTTTTCTAATAATACTACACTCTCCCAAACTTATTTCTTTGTATTTTTAATTGGAGCGTAGTTCATTTTCAATATATTTTTTTTCTTTCTTTCTCTCTCAAATTTTTTTCTTCTATTGACACCTATTGATGAAGTTTTTCACCAATAGTGGAATAAGAAATTTGAAAATATAGATATTAGGCATTTGCTAAACAGTAATTGAGTAAATAAAAAAAGTATTAAGAACACACTCACTATTATGTCCTTCAGTGGTTAAAATCCATCTAGTCCACAAGTCACTCTTATTAATCTGTTTGTTTCTCATTGTGAAACTGTTTGTCACAATTTCACCAAAGTTTCAGTATACAATGTGTTCCTTTCCCTCTCTGCCCATTTTCCCCTTTTTTATAGGGAATTATTCCTATACATTTTTGGGTGACCATGCATAAATATGGTAACATACATCTTTGGGTAACATCCCATTTACATAAATACATTAATGCCTATTAATTCTATGCCCCTAAACTTGGGTAATAAATACAGAACAATATCTGAGCATTAATGAGTGTATAAGGAATCTTCGAGTCTTTTGGGATCCTTCACTGTGCATCATGACTAGGCTTCTGGGAGCTGAGCACTTCCTTTGAGCTGGATATTGAAGAACTAACCTAAATTTACACGGGCCAAGTTCAGAATTTCTAGAAGGCGATTTGGCCATCACTCATCTCAAACTAAGTTGTTGGTGCAAGGGGGGATATGGAGACTAACTGGTTGTTGTATGTTGTCAAGTTTAACTCGAGCTACTCACTCCAGAGTTAGCAACACGTTCTGTCTGTATGCTTTCTTTATACACTTGTCTGCTAGCTATACCCCATGCTGAGTAATTCAGTTCGTATTAATTTTGGGGTACAACAACACTGATTTCTAAATATAAATCCCATTACAAACAATCCCCCAATCACATTTCATATGCTCATGGTATATCAAAGGGTTAGTTAAATAACAAACACTACACCAAACACCTCTTTCCACAATACAACATTATAATGTTATTCAAAAAGTATTATAGAAAATATTTTAAAAGGTGGTAAAGTAAAAAAAAGTTTGAAACAAATAGCTGGCGTCAAATGTTTTTAGCGCAATGTTATAATTTTCGCATGAAGATTAAAATACTCTTTTTTCCAATGGCTCTGCAACACAAGCACTTCCTCCTTGGTTCCTCTTTCTTCTTGACAAAGCCCTCTCTGTCAGTTTCACTTCATGGTGAATCCTCTCTGTCGCTCTCTTCGCTGTAAAGCTCTCTCGACTGTTGTCCTCCCCCAGCGAAACCCTTTCATCTATTTTTTCTCCCTAGTGAAACCCTCTCCTTCATTTTCTCTCCACAATCAAAGCCCTCTTAGATGTTCTGTCACCTGGTGAAGCCCTCTACCTTGCTTTCTCTTGCCAGTGAAGCCTCTACAAGATCAAAGTAAGAGCACATCTAGAATCATTTCATTATTGAGTTATGTGTTCTGATCAAGTATATATATTCATATATATATATATATATATAAACATAATCTTCAACATTTCTCTCCCTCTCCCTCATCTTGATGTATCTCCCTTTCTCTCTCGTGGCATCCTCTCGGTTGGTATATAAACTTTTAAGTATTCATATTTAAAGAGACTAAATAAATTGTTTAGTTAGTTTATGGTTGCTAGTTGGTATTGTAGATCTGCATCTTAATTTTAAGAGTTTGTGCAGGCTGGTTATTGATTCATAACTTATTTTCAGAATAATAGAAAACGTCTATTTTTGAAATCCCTAAGAGCTTTCTGTAATTTAAAATTTTATTTTCTCTCAAATTAGTACTTCAAGCGATGCTTTCAATACATTATTCAGATCAATAAGGGGCACACTAGTTTTGATTTTAAAGGTGAGATTGAAATTTTAATTTTAGGATCAAAATATTGTACTCATCTGTGATTCTATAGTAGTTTATAGTAGTTCACGAGGTGTGTTGATTTATTGTTATGCACTCTACAATCAAATTTTTTATTTCACAATCTCTTGTATGGATTGATGGCAAACATTGACTCATGAAGGGTGATTTTGGTGCCTTCAATTTGTACAGTAGCATGTTGATGATTTTTTTTCTTCAGTATTTATCACTATTATCTCTTTTTTATTGTTGCTAGGTCCCAAAAGCTAATCTCAACAATTTTATTACTGTTATGGTTGGATTAGTATGGTACATATATAAATTTTATTTAACTTCTCTATCTTGTCCTTCCTCTCTTTCTCTCTCTCACACATATACATGAACACATGATTTCCAATAATTGATATTCTTACAAATTCTTGTGGGCTTTGTGGAAATTTGTACTAGCAAAACAAATTTTACTTATTTTTCAAAGAGTAAATATCTATATTAATTGTAGTATAGAATTCTTGAAATTTGAAGGAACACTAAATCATAGAAAATGGGTTTCGAAGGAATTGGAAACGAGAAGGCTCCAGTCAAATGGTCATTCTGGCTGTTTGAAAAGTGCACTAATCTATAGAGTCTATGTCACCACGATGAAGCCATTTGTAGGAATCCTCACTTTTTCCATTTATTGCCCTACATTTATGAGTGATATTTCAACAAAATAAATTAATAAAATGGTTTTATTTAATCAAATGATGGTAGAACTATATTTATGAATTTATATTTGTATATTGTCTTTAGATCTTTGTTTGCTTGCTGAATTATTGAGTGGACGCGGCTAGTGGTTTCTAGGTGTGTATTATAGCATGGATTAATTCATTTAAGTGTACTCAATTTTTTTTAACATACCATCTATTTGAGGAAAAGTCTGAGCTAAAATCAATATTCTTTCATTTTGACATTCTTCATTTTATTTGTAGCTCTACAATTAGCCATTTTGGAAAATATAGAATATAACATATATATATTTTTATGTATATATGTGTAAGAATGCGAGTTTGCGCACTATTTAATATTGCTTTAACATTATTTGATTGTTGTCCTAAGTTACCATTTCTAATATAGGTACTAGAACTAACTACTTTTGATGCTAATATTCTAGTGGAACTATATCTTATGAATTAATCTATCATTTCACCAAAAATTGCATCTTTTTACTGATTTATACCTATGTCACTGATGCCTCATTCTTGATTATATTTCATGAATTATTGAGAATAACCACTTAATTATAGAACAATGTCCTCTCTTTTTCCAATGCTCATATCTTATGACTTTTTTCTTTTAATGTATGGTAAACTTGCTTTCTTTATTATGCAGATATGCGTACTTATAATTATAACACCTACTTCATTTCTCACTCTCCAATTTTATTTCATACTCATATTATTTTATATAATATTTCAGTTTGCCTATATTGATGATGTCTTTTAGTTTATTAATGTGACTACTTGAGTGAGCTCCACGGTGATTGCAACATATTTCTATCATTTATTTGTACTATGTAAATATACAGTAGCAAATAAAATGAGAGAGGGATGTTCCCAATACTTGGAACTACTTGTTTATCTTTATTTGTAAAAGGGAAATATTTGTTTATAATTAGATACCATACCATATAGAACTTTGTCATTACAATATTATAATAAAAAATAAATATGAAGAGACAAAAATTAAGAAGGTTGAAAATATAGAACTGGCTGTCAAGTATTTTGAAAGAGATGTTTGAGAAAGACTTGCACCTGATCATGTTAGACTATATATTTTGACCACGATTCTTGGCAAAAGGCTTCAGTTATGTGTACAATGACTCTTTATGAAGTAACATGCTGAATGACTAATAATTTAAATTTATGCCTTTTGTGGCTGATAATTGAAATTTAATTGTCACATTGCAGATTTTGAAGGATGAGTCCCCAAGAGTGATGCACGATAATGCAATCACACAGAAGGCGGAGGTAAATTTATATATATATATTGTGAGGATATAAATCTTTTACATATGCCTCTGTTTCTTTATTTGTGACTCATTCCATGTTTGGCTCACTACATATATTTGTCTTCTAAAGTTGCTGAACTTTCTACCTTCAAGTATCTATGTATTGTCATTATTTGTCATGTCTGATTCTTTTAGGATTTCAATAGCTTAATTAATTTTGACAAGTCTTGGATCTTTGCTTGTAATCGATAAGTCATATGAGTTAGTAACTCATTCTCCATGTTATCTCATGCCCGCAAAATATCTATAAGTTTAAATTTTTGTGTAAATATTTTGATATATCTATGTGGGAACTCCAAGTTATATGTTCCTTAAACTTTATGGTTCCAAGTTAGAAATTTGGATTTTGTATAGGTTAGTGTAGGTTGTCATTATTGCTTGCATAAGCTATTTATATGAAATATCAGCTCACAATTGTCGTCTATATCATCTTTTCAGGTTTTATTTTGTTTAATGGCCTTCTCTACAATTGTCTCCCTACTCTGGTTTTGGTGATTTCTATTTTTCGATTTCCTAAATTTGGGGCCTATTCTCTCTCTTTTTTTTTATGCAAATGCCTTGATTTATAACTTTAAATATTATTTTTTCACTTCAACATTGGGTGGTAGATTCCGACATATATATTGTAGGGAGTATAATAGATTTAAGAAAAAAAAGTTTTCTGTTGGCATGGAGTTTCTCTGTTCTTACTGCTGTTCAGATTGTTGTTTATTTTTTATCTAGAACTTAGATGTACCTAGCATAATAGATGGCATGCTTTTTATTTATTTATTGAAAATAGAATAGATGGTATACTTTTTGTTGTTTAATAGAGTTGTCAGGTTTTTCTTATTTCTGCTCTTAGTTTTATATCATAAGTTAGCCTTCTTGGCATTCTTTACTGACTTTGTGATTTTCCTTCCTTTTTTTTGGCACGTTCTTATTGTTTACATGGATAGTTTGTAATGGATTGATTGTTTTTAAGCCAACCTTTGACAAGTCTTACGCTCCTAAAAATTATAGTGTCTTTTTACAATGTGCAGGTATATCGAGTTCTCTTTCTTTGGAGCAATAATGTACAATGTTTATAGTTGGGGTCTTTAGAATTGAAGAATCTATTTCATCAACTATGTATATATTTCTCATTTTGTATTTGGTGATAATGGAATTTGAATTGAGTTGTAATATGATTTTGTACCCTTGGAATAGTAGACTAAATATTGTAATTATATTTGTGTGATTAATAAAAATTTATTTATGTTAACTTGTTTGGCTTGAAGAGTGATTTTTTCCACTAGTTCTCGACAAGCAAAAATGATTTGATTTATGATAGCACATACAATTAGAAATGAAACTTAATTAAAAATTCAAATAATGCCTAACAAGTATTATAGTATAATATACTATAATTCTTTTGTATAAGTACCAAAATGTATTATGTCATCCAACAACCATAATAATAGGTAAAGCTTAAAAATATACTATAATAATGTTAAAAATGTGTTATTGTACCCAATATTATAACGCATCTTTATAGGTATAAAAAAGTATTACGAAAAATATCCAAACTTACCATAATATCACTTTTCTTAAGACATTTAAGTGTTATGTTATGTATTCGATAATACTTTTTCAGTCTTATTAAAATAGGTCTTTGGTGTAGTGAAAGTTTATAAAAGATAAATGTTAAACAGCAAAAGAATCATGCCCTGCTCAAAATTAGATAACTAGGGATTTAATACATTAAGGTTGGCTTGAAAGGCTCAATCGTTCCAAGGAATTTCCTAAATCATCTTCCTAAGCATGCATCATTCCAACTTCAGCTCAATCAACAAACTATGAAAGTTCTAAAATCTTTTTTAAATCTCAATCCACAAACATACTAAGAGATTGTAAGAAATTTATTAATTAAGGCTATCATGGCAATTAAAAACTCAGATCAAAGCTCATCGCAAAATTAACCTCACCGAGCACACAAATTTACACAATTTTGAAATCATCACTCATATCACATGGTCATTAGTTTCATCGACTTCTAAACAACTTGATTCACAACTAACAACTAATTACATGAAATTCAACTAAAAATACTAAAAACTAATGAATAAGGGAAGAAGACTTACCAAAACACACACAACCTCAAAATGGTGGATTTTTTACTGGGTAGGTGCGCCACGACTCTATCCTTGGGTTCCGCGGCCCCTGGACTTAACCAAAAATTTGGTGGCTCTCTGACTTCACAAGGGCCACGACTCAAAATTGCCGGCGTAATTTTTTTTTCTTCATGATTTCCAGGGTTCATAAATGACAAATTAAACTCTAAAATTATAAAAAATAAAAATTAAAAGATTATCCAAATTTAAAAAAATAACAAAACAATAAAAAGATTGGGGTGCCTCCCAATGGTGCTGGCATTAAAGTCATTTAGTCGAACGTTAAATTCCCCTTTATTTTCAACTTCGATCAAGTCTACCCCTCATGTCCTAGAGAGCCGTAGTATCTTGAGTGTATGCTAGTTTCTTGTTATTGTGTGCATATTGGTGTAACTTTCCCTCGCTCGTGTAACGTTCGATTCTTCTCACTAAAGAACCCTTTCAAACAATGACGCACTTTTTGGATACCACATTTAGTCATGGACTTATGCTTAGAGACTTGCAACTCAATTTCTCCTTTTACCACATCAACTCTTCAACAAAATGGAATTTTTGTTTCCGCAAAGACATTAAATGTTACCTCCTCTTTTTTCACTCACAACTTCAACTAACCCTTTTGTACAATGATTAAAGCCCTACCAGTAGCCAAAAATGGCCTTCCACGAATTATTGGAATATTTTCATCTTCCTCCATATCAAGAATAATAAAATATGCAAGAAACATGAACTTGTTCGCTTTCACCAATAAATCCTCAATCACACCACGAGGATGTTTAACTGAACGATCTGACATTTGTAAGGACATGATAGTTGATCAAGCTTATCCTAATTTCAACTTGTGAAAGCTTGATAGAGGCATTAGATTCACACTGGCACGTAAATCATATAATGTCTTTGTCACTACTGAGCCCCCTATAAGGCATGGGATATTGATATTACCGGGATCATAAACTTGGGAAGTAGCGCACTGTACTCCTCAGTAAGTGCCACTGTCTCATAGTCCCCAAGTTTCCTTTTCTATGACCAAATTTCTTTCATAAAGTTCACATAACTTTTAATTTGTTCAAGTGCCTCAACAAACAAAATGTTTATGTGAAGCTTTTGAAATACATCTAAAAACATGGAAAACTGCTTCTTAAGCTTATTCTTTAGAAACATCTGAGGATATGGGATCTTGATATGGTGATCTATGCTTATTTCTTATTGCTTCTGTAGGTTCTCAATAACCTTTGACCCACTCAGTTCCTTCTCCTTATCAGACACACTTCAAGTGTGTTGAAAGTGTGCAAAAACATGTTTAATATATCAGTGTAAGCCGATATATCCCAGCTATAGGGGTCGATATATCGCCTATGTTGATATGGAAAACACGTCGACTTCGCACGAACAAAATCATGGAGCCTCTGGTATATGGGGGACGCGATATATCGCCTATAGGGGGCGATATATCGACTCCACATACATATTTTGAAAGTCCGTTGAATTCGATGTAGATTCAGCCATCAACAACTTGGACTTGCTTTTGAATGATTTTGACCAAATTCTAGGAATCTGTTGAGCAGAAAATTCAATTTTTATTCATTTTGGAAGATGGTAGTATCACTCCTTGAACTCTATATATAGGATCCTTCACCCAGTGATTTGCATCATCATTCAAGCACTTCTTAGAGCCTCCAAGCTCATAATTTTTATTTAGAGAGAAGCACTAGGGTTTTGGGATTAAAAGATTTCAAATCTAAGCTTTTCTAAACACTTGGGAAGTAAGCTAGAGTGTCATTTTGGTATTGAGGTGTAGATCGATGTTCTAAGCTATCTAAGGTACATTTATCCTTGTGTTTAGTTCATTATAGTTCCTCTTATTCTTTTCATTTTCTTCAAAATCCTAACTTCTTATAATGACTTTTGGTTAGGAGTTTTATTTCCTTTGAAACTTAAGGTTTTCGTTAAGTTCTTATCTTGATGGTTTAGATCTTCTCTTCATCTTCTTTTTTTTTTTAGGAAACTTATGATTTTTATCGTTTGGTTTTGGGAGTTTCTAGTCCCACACCTGTCTCCAATACCCCAGTTTTTGGTAAGGAAAATAAGTTAGATTTTATGTGTTATTATTATGTTTATGTGATATGTGTATGTATGTATATATGTATGTTGTTGTTATGTTTGTAGTCGCTTGGGAAATATGCTTGCTTAGATAGAAAATAAGTAAATCCCGAGCTTTTTATCATTATCGTAGACTATAGTTATGTCTAAACATACCTCTAAATAGTAGAAAGAGGACCTAGATTGTTTCTATCATATACTATATTTGTGTTTAAACCTACCTCTAAATAGTCGCAAGAGGACCTGGATGGTTTCTATCACATACTACTATAATGAGTTAATGGCCATTAATATTGTAGTATTATGTTTTATAATTTATGTTTTTACATCTTATGATTTATGATATGCTTTAGTAGTTTTTCCTTACTAGGCATTAGGCTCATTCCTTTTTATTTAGATTGTGTACGTAAATGAGCATGGAAGACGAGACATATTCATGTTGGCTTTGGCATGTGTATTGGGAGAGGACAAAATGAATGGACTGATGGAAATGATTGAGGATGACGTTTATGTTTTGAGTCTTTTTAATTATGTATTTACGATGTTCTGCATTTATTATTTGAACAATTAAAATAAATGTTTTGTTTTCTTTATGTTTTTATGTAATAACTATGGGATCCCGTATTTTTTATTTTCTAATAAAGATATCTTTTTTTATGTAAGAATTTGAAATTAATAGTTATGTCTTAGTAGTTTTATTGTTCCGAGGACTTTAACTTAGCCAGGTAATTGCATTTATCTATCACCTTTCCACATCTCAAAGAGATTGCATTGCACTGCTCATTGCAATTCACTTTAGTAGTGCTTGATATGTTCCCTTGAGCACGATTTTTCATTAACGTAGCCAATAGACCAATTTGAGTCTCCAAACTCCTGATTGACGCAATTGTCTCAGTCATAAACTGATTCAATACATCAGGTTGTGCTTCAAGTTACTTCATGTAAAATGGCTGTTGGAGTGGTCTATTATATGGTTGATAGAATCTAGGATGTTGTTGGAAAGACTGTTGTGGTTGTGGCTGTGGAGGTGGGAACTATTGCTGGTTTTGAGAGAAAGGTTCTTGTATGGTTTGGTTATTCATCCATGAAAGTTTAGGGTGGTTCCTCCACCCATTGTTGTATGACATTTAAAAGGGGTTGTTGGTTGGCCTTTGGAAATTCCCTATGGCTTGCACTTATTCCATGGGCATATTATTCACATCCAGGCCAGGACACTTATTTGATGGATGGATTCTCCCACATGCCTTACATATATTCTGTACATGCATGGCTTGAGATGGAAGATTGCTCTGTTGTAAATGTTTCGTTAAAGTTGTAACCGTTGAGATAGCATCTAATTCAATCCTTCCAGCTATCTTCTTTCTCTATCACCTCTCAGTTTGCCACTGGTAGTTGTTGATATCCATCTCCTCCAATAATTCACACGGTTCATTAGCACTCTTGCTCATGAACGTACCCCCTGTTGCTTCATCAATTATTGTACGAGTACTACGATTTAACACGTTGTAAATATTTTGAGCCAGCATCCACTTCTCTATACCATGATGAGGGCACTTCCATAACAACTCTTTAAATCACTCACATGCATCATACAACGATTCTCCTTTCGTTTGGTAGAAATTATCAATTTCCCCTCTCAACTTTGCAGCTTTATCTAGAGGGAAAAACTTTGCAAGGAATTTCTGGGCCAGTTCCTCCCATGTTGTAATAGAATTGGATTGTAGTGAAATTAACCAACTCTTTCCTCAGTCTCTTAAGGAGAAGGGGAATAATCTCAATCGAATTGCATATAACTCCAACCTTTTCTTAATCCTTCGGTTTTTTCTACAAGTTGTCTCAATTTCAAGATCTACCGATACCAGTTCCTTTTGTCTACTTCGTCTCGTAAACCAATATTTTCTTAAAAAAAAAAAAAACTGAATTATAATGATAAATATAAAAAAAAACATGTTAGAATAAAAATCAACTATGTTGGTATTAGTAAATACAATCAACTATGTTGGTATTAGTAAATATGTATGCAAGTATACGCAATCGTAACAAGTAATAAAGTAAGTAGAGTATTATTCCCACAAGGACTTTTATTAATTATCAAGAATCAATCTTTATTTCTAATTGTTTTGACAAATAATGAATATAGACTTTATTAAAACTAAAAAAAAAAACAATAAACCAGAACAATAGAGAACTCAATACTAAAATATGAATTCAATGGAATAACAATTAGAGTTATCAACTTCATAAATTATCTACCTATGCCTCTCTACAATGAATTTAAGAATTCCTATCTCTATTGTGATATAGGATTACAATTGTTAATTATATTCTTACTACATCTTTGTGGTAAATTAACAAATCACAAGCATTAAATACGTAATCCCTGAGCTACAAAAATCATACGAGTACTCTCATCCAATATAAATCTATGATTATTTGACTATAGCATATTTATCCTTCACTTCTCAGATCGTAGGATAAAATCATATAAATCATGCAATTAGTGACCAACTAATCACAAGCATTATACACAAAAGAAATAATCCACAATATTGATAGGAAATCCAAAAATACATTATTGGATAGTCATTGGGTTTCAAGAAGAATCCATTAACACCGTAAATAAGAAATTAGTTCATCACTACAAGAGAAAATATAAGCATCACTACAAGAGAAAGTAAAAAAGAAGAAGAAGAAGAAGAATGATAGAAACTAGTGATCTCCAAGCTTTTGCCTCCACATAGTGTTTTCTTGAGTCTATCCCTCCTAAGGGTTCTCCCTTCAAAAATTGTCATAATGTTGCTTATATGGATGTTTGTGATCTAAATGTCAAATTCCCCTTTTGGGCATGCGTAAAATGCCCTAATTCATAATCTGACCGTTTGAGGCGCCCCGACCCCATAATGAAGCATCGCGACTTGTATCCAAGAACCAACGCCGTCCCGTCTCTGCCTCAACAAGGGTCGCAACTCCAATACATGTGCGTCATGACCCTAATTGTACAACTAATGGCGTCGCAACTTAGAAGGTAGTGTCGTGGCCCTCAACTTCTCACAATTTTCCATCTTTGCCTAATCACAGCGCAACAACTCTAATGCTCAGTATCGCAGCTCAAGTGTCTCTTTTTCACCAAATCACATCTTCTTGAGGCCAAACACAGTTATATATCAATTTTTCCATAAATCCTGAAATATTGTCAAATATAGGCAACAAAACCGTCAGACTGCACAAAAATAACTAAATAAGCTAAAAAAATCCCTAAAACAACCCTCTAAGACTATATAAAACTACTCTATCATATTGGAGGTTTTATGTATGCCACTCATTGTACTAGAGTGAACATTGTATTTACGATAAGTAAACTAAGTAGGTTTACTTGCAACCCAAGAATCTTACACTGGAAGATCATGGAAAGAGTGTTTGGATACCTTTAAAGGCACACAGAGTTATGCCTCCAATATTCTAAGTTTCCTAAGATACTTGAGTCATATTCCGACGCAATTTGGATATGGGGTGTAAGGGATAATCTCTCCAAAACTGGTTAGGTGTTCACCGTTGGAGGGTGTGAAGTTTCTTGGGGGATCTAAGAAACAAACATGTATTTGTCTCTCAACCATTCAGTCCGAGTTTGTAGCTCTAGCGACAACCAGCAAAGAGTCTGAGTGGCTAAGAGATCTCATGTTGGACGTACCAAAAATCGTGGTTGATGTATCGATGATTTTGATATATTGTGATATAATCAAGCAACTTTGTTTAGAGCTTATAACAAAATATATAATTCGAAGTCTAAACATGAATATGTGAGGGAATTGATTGATAAGAGTATCATATCAATTTCATATGTTAAATTTTGTGAGAAATTAGCAGATTCGCTTACCAAACCTCTTGGTAGATATTTGGTTAGTTCTACAAATTGAGGGATGGGACTAAAACTCCTTGACAAATAGACTCCCCAGTGATTGCAACCTAACTGGAAACTTGTATACCTCGACCATGGAGTTCAATGGGTAAGAACAAGTCATTAATAAGGGAATCGTTTCAACATTAACACCATAAAGGTCTCATCAAGGGTTAGTTAATATTAGTTTCTACCAAGCATGAGGGTTAAGCCATATGCTTTTAATGAAATTAATTTGAAGAGCAACAAGCATCTTTAAAGGTAGCTAAGATGCTGTAAGAATTTTACCTATGTGAACCTAAAGGTGGGTTGCCTCTCAAGAGAGTAGGCATTTCCTCTCCTGATGGTTCAAGAATGGATCAAGCACACGGCCATTAAAAATGCTAACAAAAAATAGTGGGAAATACATATGTAATAAGATAGAGGTGTGTGAGACATTACCTATTTTTATCACTAGTAATTTTGGGTTCAATTTTTAGAGAATACTGTAGCAATTCTATTTAAGCTTTGTAGTGTTTTCACTAAGGTAAAGTTCAAACTTGAAAGGTACTTTATGCATTAATATTGTTTGGCTAGAGAATTAAGGATGTATTTAAGTAAGTGGAGGTCACATTTTTGATTGGTTATTCGGTGAAATTGGTTGGGCACCAAGAGGTGCAGAACCATAACGATTTCACAAAAGTCAACATCTGAGAATTGACTGTCGGTATAGGCAATTATAAATCATCTTTTTGGGTCCAAGGTTTTTCTTTGTAGTATATGAGAGTGCCCAAAAAGTTTGGGATCATATAGGGATGTTTTGAGACAAGTTTTGGAATGTCAAAATAGAGGCGTCGGCGATGCGTCGCTCGACCAAGAAATCGTAGACCAGGCGAGTGTCACCTAGGCCATCGTACGAGGCTGTCCATTGACATGTTTTTGGCTCCTATACTAATAAAGGGTTCATATGAGTTAATTGGTGACTTGATCACACACCTTTCTTTATCTCTCTAAAAATATCTCGCTCTCTCTCTCTTTCTCCCTCTAGCTTTCAAGATTACTAGTTTTCTCCAAAATCTTCATGAAGAAAGCTTGACTTGGCACATTCTATAGTAGTAGCTTCAAGAAACTCTAAGGAGAAGGCTAGAAATAGAGATTTTTAGACAACAAATCTACATTTGTGTCAATCCTTGTCATTTTTATGTTTCACATAAAATCATAGCTTTGTGATTTGGTGTTTGAAGGTTGTTCTTCAAGAAAGGTCCATTATACACTTTGTTTCCTATGTGTTTATTTAATTTGTGATTATCTACCTATAGAATTAGATTACTTGTTTTTTATGCTTGTAGTTGTAATACAAAACCAAGGTTGAGTTCGCCTAATTTCACACACCAACTCCTCATGTCGAGGTGGGTAGATTTCCTGGCCATGTTTGGGCTCCATTCTAAAGCCTAACCAACCAGTTGTTTGAGGACCTCAATTATCTCTCCGTCAAGGAGATGGAGAAGATTAAGGGAGAGGCCACTACAGTTGTGATGGACTCTCATCTAGTGATGCTGCTAACCGTAAGTTTCTAATTTTGTTTTCTCGAGGTTTATTCCATATTTTCCATGATCTAACTCTTTGCTTATGTTTTACGACATTCATATTTTGCTTAGATTCGAGTTGGAGACTGGATCCGCTTTGCCCTTGCTGCTTCAGAGCGATCCGAGAATCAATTGGAGGAGGTCAAAGACCGTTGTCGACAAATCGAGGATGCCTCCTCTTGGAAGTTGGAGTAAACCTGCGAGAAACTCCAGTTGCTTGAGGCATAGTTCCTTAAGGTAACAGTGAGAGGATTCAATTGCTTGAGGAGGACCTTTAGACCTCCCGTAACAACTAGAAGATCACCAAGTAGCGGGCACTAGAGGTATCCAAAGTAGCGACCAGCTTCAGCGAATGGTCGAGGAGCTCCAACTGAAAGTCAACAAAGTATAAGCCCACCTCATAGAGCCCATGGAGAAGATTTTTTACAAGGATTGGTGCTTCAACTAATAGGGTGACTTCTCCTTCCTCGATGCTATGTTGTGGGGGCGGTATAGTGCCAAATTTCAGGAATAGCTAGCAAAGGAGCCAAATGTAACAATCGAAATGACCTCAGGAGACGGCATAGATGATAGGGAGGATGAGATTTCTTCTCATGAGCAAGTTCCCAGAGCTCAAATTTAAGGACCTTGTTCGTTTGTATATTCTATATATGTTTCATTTTTTGTTGGGGATATCCTTTTATCCCTTGTAATGAGTCCCCTATTTTCTATTCAAAGTTATTTGTCGTTGTTTTATATTTTCCTAACTTTGATCTTTATACGTTTTCCTCTATTATTGTATTTTTATACCTCTAAAGTTTTTATACACGAGCATAGTTATAGGGGGTAGCTTTATCTCGAGTTATGTGCCTGATAGCTGACCAATTATTTTTTAGGTCGTGCATCTGGTTATATGTAGGATTTTAGGTGCTTAATTGCGTACCTGTTAATATTCAGGCATCGTACCTAGTTTAATCAAGGGGTTTTTTTTCCTTTTTTCTTTAATTTTTTTAACTTAGTTCATAATTGGAAATGTTTTTGAAATCTCGGGCTTTATCAAGCTAGAAAATTTTGAAATTCTAAGTTACAGACATTTTCAAAGACATCTCGCTTATCAATGGGTATATGCCCCCCACCATATTATAATTTATTAATATCGTAGGTTGATTTTACATAACGAGCTTGTACAAAAAATATTAGGGAAGACTTTGGTATAATGTTTAAACTACACAACAACCCATTTTATTAATTGAAAAGGTAAATAAAAGGAAATGGTCCTTATAATCAAGCCTTACAAAATGATAATATAAATCGGTCTCAATAGTAGACCCATTCATTGATGGTATTTCTTCAAATATAAAGCGCTCCAAGCTCGTGGAATTGCCTCTTCACCTAGTCGGGCTAATATGAAAGTACCTTCTCGCATAATTTTCACAATCTGGTATGGTCCCTCCCTGTTCGGACCTAGGACACCTTCCTTAGGATCTTTGTTATCCAAGAACACCCTTCTATGTACCAAGTCTCCTAGCTCGAGTCTTATCTCCTTGAACTTCAAATTACAGTATTGAATTACCCTTTGTTGGTAATGAGTGAGTTGTATCTGTGATTCTACTCGGTATTCCTAAATTAGATCTAGGGATACTTGTAGTAGGTCGTGATTCTGCTCCTGCTCAAAAGTTCTTTATCTACGTTAGGCCACGAAGGTCTCTATTGAGATCATGGCTTAAATTTTGTAGGTTAGTGAAAATGGTGTGCATCCCGTAGTGGTGCGATGGGAGGTCTTATAGGCCCAATGTAGCTGCAAGATCTGTTTGGGCCAAAACCCTTCAGCGTCTTCCAACCATTTTTTTAAGTTGGTCTTGAGGGTCTTATTCACTATCCATTAGCCTGAGTGTATGCCACTGAAGAAAAGCATTTAATCACCCGTATTTTACACAAAAATTTGTGAATAGGTCGCAATCGAATTGAGTTTCGTTATCTAACACAATCTTCCTCGGGTGCCTGAAACGATAGATTATATTTTTTATCAAGATGTCTAGTACTCTCTTTGAGGATATTGTTGGTAGCGGCTCTTCCTCAGCTCACTTCGTAAAATAACCAACATCGACGAAAGCATAGGGAACTCCTCCCTTTCCAATTGGTAGAGATCCAATTAAATCTATTCCCTAGATTGCAAAGGCCCAGGGGTGGATATCATGGTCAATTCGAGGGGCGCAACTGAGGCTATTGTCGAGAAACTTTGGCACTTATCATATATTTTTAAGATATGAGCTCAAGTCTTTCTTCAAGGTATATCAGAAACATCCCTACCTCAATATTTTTAGAGCCAAACTTTTCCCTCCGTCATGGTCTCTGCAGAATCCCACGGGGACTTCTTTAAGCGTTGCTTGGGCCTCTTTTGGCATAACATTTATGAGGAGCGGCATGGAATGACCTCGCCTATAAAGAATTTCCTCGACCAGAACATAGATTATGACCTAGTACATCAATTTGTGTGCGTCCTTGCAATCCTAGGGCACATTTCTGGTGGTGAGATTTTCTACAATTGGAGTCATCTAGGTCGAGACTTCTCGGATCATCTCAAATTTTTCGTATTCATCCTTTGTACTATGCTTGTAAACACAAAACTCAACTTGGACTACGTTCAACGTGTCCACCTCCTTCGTTGTGGTGAGTCGGGCGATAGCATCTGCATTCGTATTCTGCTCACTTGGGACGTGCTCTATAGAGTAGAAGTCGAAATTGTTGGGATTAGTGCCCTTTACATCATATGTGTTGAAAAATGTTTCATGAAATAAATAATTGAAATGAATTTTTAACACATGTTGATTGTTTATTATTATTGATAGAATAATATTATTTGAATATCAGAAAATTCCAAAATTCGTTATTGTGACTACAATGTTGTATAAGTACGAGAGGATTAAGATTTTAGGGAACGAATTTAAACAATTTGTAGTAAAAGAAAGTTATATAGATTCTTTGGATTAAATACTATGAGTACGGTTCACTAGTATTATGAATATATGTAATCTAGATCCGGATTACTGATGTAGTAGGACATCTTAGTAGAGGTACATTATACATGAACGAGACCCGATATGTTATTAATACTTAATAATATCGTTTACCTTATAAGTATTAATTAAACATATCAATAAGATTATCATATAAAAATTGATCGAAATCATGAAGTTATTATGAACTCTTGTTTAGGTCAATTGAGTTCTTTGATTCACTCAATATGGTTTGTCAAAATGATTAAGTTGAAAATTTTTGTTTAGGGAACTCATTGATATAAATGGCTGGGGACATAATATACAGATTTAGTATCTATACCATTCTGAGATGAATTGAATAATGCTTCTCTTAAGGGTACGATTTTGGAACAGAAAGGTTATCAAGCTCAAATTCATAAAAATCAGTTTATGAATTAACCTTCACTAGTAAAGTTAATGGTACTTAAGGATATAAGATATAATTAAATAGGTAAAACAATAATTAATTCCTCATTTAATTATGAACCATTAATAGAGGATTGAAATGCATGTAGTGATTAAATCGATGGACACATTTTATATCAAAAAGCACACAATAATTAAATATCTATAATTACAAGATTACAATCTCATATTTTCAATGGAACAATACTGTAAACAAGTTACCAAAAATTTGTTCTAGAGCAGTCATTAATTCCTCTTTACTGTGACAACAGTGGAGCAGTGGCCAATTCTAAAGAACCAAGAAGCCACAAGAGGGGAAAGCATATAGAGCGCAAATACCAATAAGTCAGAGAAATCGTACATAGAGGAGATGTGACCATTCTGAAAATCGCATCAGAACACAACCTGGCTGACCCATTCACGAACACGCTTCCAGCAAAGCAATTCGAGGGTCATGTACGTAATATGGAATTGAGAGAAATGCCTCACTTGCTTTAAGTACAAGTGGGAGATTGTTAGGAGTGTGTCCTAAAAGCATGTAAAGACATTTGTTTTTCTGTGAATAAATAAATACAATGGTTCATTATTATTGTTATATTTAGATTGTTAGATTATTGTTTGAATAATTTTGTAAATATCAGAAAAATTCCATATTCATTATTGAGGATGTGATCTTGTATTAGTACGAGAGAATTAAGATCACATGAATGAATAAAAATAGTCAACAACAACAAATTAAAGTTATGGAATTCTTTAATTGGAGTTGTAAGTACGGTTTACTGAGTATCATAATGATACAAATAATCTAGATTCGGATTATTGATGTGGAAAGACATCTCGGTAAAGGTTCTTTATATAATATGATTATATATCACATGGACCGATATGAATTAAAGTCTTTATCCAAAATCCATTTAACAATAAAGACTTGGAATTCATATCATAACTGATGATCATTTATAGATCTACCTAAATCTTGAGTGTTCATGAACTCCTGTTCATGTTTATTAAATCTTTTGATTCATTCGTTAAGGTCTCTTCAAAGAATGAGGCTAATGACTTTTGTTTTGGAGATTTAATATCATGGATGGCTAGGAACATGTATCAACAATACGGAATCTAATCTTTCCTAACGGATCGTATATTAGTTCCCTTAAGGGTTAATTCTGGAACTGAATGATTTTGAGCTCAAATCTATAATTAGATTATAGATTAATTATTCACTAGTGAATTAATGGTAATTAAGGAATAAGAAGTAAATTAGAAAGTTAAAATGGTAATTCTTCCATTCTAATTTATGAACTAATTAATTAGATGGTTGAACTGTTGTAAGATGGTTATATCAATGGACGACTTAAGAAAAGATTTTTGTAAAAGTATATCTATAACATAAAGAGTGCAATTCTGAATTTATAGTGGAGTAATATGACAATTGATAAATTAACTATTATAGTTAAAGAGCTTAATTATTTAGTTTATTTATTGGAGCTTAATGTTATAGGTCCATGGTCCCCGAAATGGCTCAAACAATCCCTGACAAAGGTAAATACAAAAATGGGCAAAAATGACTTATGTGATAAGTAAAATATTTGTCTATGTATCAAATATTTTTATTGTTTAATTATGCGTAATTAATTAATTAATTATTTGATTTAACAAAAATATAATTAATTTTGAATTAATTAACTTTTGGGAGTTTTGGTATTTAAATAATAATAAAAATTCGAAAAAATCACATGCCATCGCTGGGATGTGGTACACGTGTAGCACAGTCACTGTGCTACACGCATAAGTGACTGTGATCAGTTCCCTGGTTCCACAATTTTAGTTATTTAAATATTAAATAAATAATGAGATATTTAAAATGATTAAAATATTATTATTTAAACAAAAATCTGATAACTGATCAGTTATTTTAAATTATTTAAAATAACAAATATTTTAATATATTGGGTATATTAAATATAGGATATCAGTTTTACAGAACATAACTTTTCAGGGATAGAAAGATATCTAGAAATCTCTCTCAGAGAAAGAGAACAGTGACACAAACAAAAGTCATTGTTCTTCACAAAACATAGGTCCAAACTTTATCAGATCTCATGTGTTGAGAACATCTGATAAATAGTTTTTTACCTATTGTTTGTATAGCGAGCCCACACTCGTTCTTTGTGTGCTGAGAACATTTTGGAAGATCTTGGTTTGAGATCTCAAGGATTTAGCCATACAAAAAGATAGCAGCAAGGAAGAACCTGAGGTAATTTTTATGTTCATGTCTTTGATTCAATATATATATGCATGTGAAGAAGTAGATCTAGATATCTTATGGGATTAAATTAACAATTTGATTGTTGTTCCGCTGCGTATAATCTCTGATTTGATCAATAAACACCAACAATATCATTGTAATATGTGATTAATGGATTGATGTTTATTTTGATGAATGATTGTTCTTAAGAGTCGTTAATTATATGAGTTTTGGGTTTAGGAATTATTCTTATTTTTTATAGATCTATAAAATTGTAAGCAATATGAGACATAGAATTTTCTGTAATTTTATTTTATGAATTTAAAATTATTTGCAAAAGTGTAAGTCAATCCCTGAGCCCCTAGGTGACCTCTCGGCACCTGCTGCCCAAACGTATCGGGCGCACCTGGACTCTTCTGACGTATCCAGTTGCACCCTTGCGCACCTGGCTAGTCAAGCCTTATTAAGCCCCTACGCTCTAGCTCTAGTGCCCTTACGTACCTCAGTCTATGGGCCTTGCCACGCGCCCTGGCTCAAGCGCCCTTGCGCCCTGGCTCTCGTGCTCCTGCCCCTTTCCTCCTGCATGCCTGTCGCATCCTTGCTGCACTTTGCCTTTGCAGCTTGGTGCATTGGGGGCTCTTTAAGCCGCCCCATCTAGGCGAGCCCCAAAATTGCAAATCATCACAACTATGTTCCTCACCCGATCCCTAGAGAGGTTAATGGTTTCCAAGAATTTGCGGCCTTGGCCCAAAAATTTTAATTGGAATTTTAAAATACTAATTAAATTTTGAATTAAGTGACCCAAGTTCAAAATGGACCTAAATGACCTATTGCGTTTTAATTAGCCAATTTCAATATTTTTAAAAGATTGTTTAAAAATTATTGAAGTCATCTATAATTCAAAATTGTGTTTGATGGCATACAAATAATAGAAGGCCAAAAAGATGGAGATGAAAATTCTACATAAAGCCTTGGTTGTATTTTTATTTTATTTTGTAATTTATTGCAAGTGCTGTAATTTTTCTAGAAATACCCAAAACACCTAACTCGCATTTATTTATTTTTTGTATTTATATATTTATATAAATGTTTGAATATATTAAATGTGTTTAATAACATTATCATGCATTATAACATGTCAATCATATTATCCACATAGTATCTAATTAAAGCATGCATCTCAAATCAAGTAGCAACATGTTTTAATTAAATATTATTTAATGATTAAATGCTTAATGAGATTAGTAATTATTAGAATATCATTTGGTAATTTAAATTAATTAAAAAACATAGGATGTTTTGAGAGAACGCATATTATAAAATATTGAGTGGGAACAGGAGACATAACAATAACTCCTATGGTCTTATGTTCATTGAATGGGCCTCGAGGCGCCTTTGTTTGCATCCCCCTAAGGAAGATTTCTGATTGTGTTATTATTCCAGGTTTACTTATTTATAGAATATGATTGAATGAAGTATTTCAAGTTTGACTGGCTAGAAGACACACTCTTAAGTATTTCAAGTTTGTCTCCCCTAAGTATTTATAGTTGTTTGTAAATCAAAAGAGAAAATAGTTGATTTTAAATATTGACTTATGGATTTGAGAATTGTCTCAAAATTAATTTAAGATTAGTCTGACCTACACTAAGGCTGCTCCATTAACTTTTAAATTAATTTATCGCAGAATTAGTAATAATTGTGTTTATGTGTTATTTAAAAATTTATTGCATTCATGCATCATATTTACTATTCCAAAAACTTAATGATATTCATAATATATGCTAAAGTCATTTCATGTTTTTTTTTTTTTATTTTAGCTATCACGTCATCTCCTAAACATACCCTTGATTTTTTCCTCAAAAATCTCACATTAGATCTGCTGACGCTATTTTTCGCCAACAATGGATTCATCAACCAAATAACAGAGATATTAGTGCTCTTTTCTAAATCGTAATTAACTAAATGAACAATTTCTCACACTAAAAGTTTTACGTGGTTCAGTGGTTAAAATCCACCTAGTCCACAAGGCAATATTATTAATCTCTTACAATTTATGCAAAATTTCTGTACATCTTAAAAGCAATCCCTTTTCCTATCCACTATCCCTGATATTTAGAGTGGATATTCCAGGACATGTTTGGGTAACTGCGTGCATAAATATGGTAAGCAATCAATGAGTATAATTTCCCATCTACATAGGGATCCATTTGCCTATAGAAATTACATCTGTTATCTGGGGTAATAAATATGTAATACATCCTGGGAATTAATGAGGGTATAAGGAACCTCCAAGTATTTCAGTATCCTTCACTATGTGTCATGAACATGTTTCCACAAGCTGAACATCTTCCTCGAGATGGAGATTTAAGAGTGAACGAACTTTAGTTCGGACCAAGTGGGGAGTATCCAGAAGGCAATCTAGCCATCACATGTCTCGAACTAGGTTATTGTCCTTAGAGGCGATTTGGAGATTATCTGCTTATCATACTGCCAAGTCTTAACTCGAGCTTCTGACATAAAAATTAGCCAGATGTCCTACTCACATGCTTTCTCCATGTGTTTATCTGCCAGCTATACCCCTAGCTGAATGATTGAATCCATGCTTATTTTGGGGTACAACATTTACCCCTCAAGCTCCTTCTCATGCATGACGACATTTTATACATGCACAGTAGGGGCTTTTAGGCTTTTACTGTGTGATATCGTGCCCACCCACTACTCGAGTGTTAAACACGTGGTCATCTATAATAGGAGCCTGTTCAGGTTTCGAGGATCGTGACAACTGTCCTGTCAACTTTTTGTCCCTGTAGGGGTCATTTAATCTTGGCCTTTGGATGTTGAGCTGACCTGATCGAGTGGCCCAGATTAACTCTCGAAGTTTACATATAAATAGGAAAATCAAACCTAAACTTCACCACCTTTGCATTCAAAAAATTTCCCCTTTCTTCTCAGACCTCTTTGAAAAACCTTTACATTCTCCCATCCTCCGGAAGCTCTCAAGCTACTTCCTTCAGAACTATCAACACCCCCGTCGATGAAACATATAAAATGTAAGTATTTCTTCATTCGGTTTCTCTCTTATTTTTCAATAAGTTCCTTTTATTTCAAAATTTTCTAGTGCCGTCTAATACTTCAGTCATCTCTGAGTTCAATAGAGATTTGTTTAGTCTAAAAGAATGATACTATGTTCATTTAGAAATAAGATGCGTGAAAAATTGGTAATTTTTTGGGTTTTAAATGGATGTGATTTTTGGTGAATCGTTTAGGTTAATTGTTTAAGTGCAGAAATAGAGGGATTTTAAGATTCAGTTCTGGGTTGCTTAAGGTCCTGGATTCGTTGAGCAGTTTTGCATTAAACTTCTTCCAAAAGGGTGATGGGTCTAACACGCGAATCCTGAAGTATCAGGGGTTTTCCTTAGTCTATAGCGCATTTCTAAGGACTACGCGTGGAAACACATGTTGGTGCTAGGATATGTATTAGCTTGCATATATTTTGGGTTAAGTAAACCAAGTTCAAACCCTCGACTCACTGTACCTTCATCGTCGTAGCTAGACTTTATTTTAGGTCGCTACTAACAGGCTGCTTTGTCTTCTGGCGAGCTAGATCATGGTCGATATAACAAAAACCAATGTCAGCTCCTCTTCTCAAGGCAAGAGTAAGGGCAAGCAGGTTGAGCCGTAAACCCCCATTTCCCACTTCGACCCTGTGGTAGATATGGATCGTAGTCGACCCTGATGCATTTTTTTGAGGCCGAGCACATCATGTCTCGAATAAAAATTCAAGGCAAGGAGAACAAGATTCTGTTCAGCCATGGTATCGAAATGGGACCTGACAACCTTGTTGCACGACCTCCACTGGAAGGAGAGTGGACCAGATGACCTTGGGGATTCTGCTTCCCTATCCTGACCGACATTTTGTATTTCTTCTGCCTCAAAGCCAATGCTGAGTAGAAAGGGTGAGGTGATGGGTTCTACTATCTCACTCGAATTCCCAACATGCCCTCCGTCATCAACCTTCTCAGCCACCCGAATAAGTATAAAGATCAATTCTTCATGTCAAATGTGTTCAAGAACTCCACTCACTGATACTTCAACTATCCTAGTAAGTTTCCTAACTCTTTGAATTTCATACATGAATTCCTTTTTTATTAAGTTTAACCATCCTAGCTGAGTTTTTACTTTGTGTAGCTATATACAAGAGGACAGGATGATCTGAGACCCTTGGAGGTCAGTAGGAGACACTGTCTCCTATCCCTTCAAAGGAGGAGGAGTTTTGAATGGTAGTGAATGATGCTTCCATGGTGGTCTGTAATCTGATCTGTAATGATCAAACATTAGCCATGAGAGCCCGAGGTCCGCCCCCCGAGATCACTCTTCCTCAAGAAGGTCTCCCCGTAGTTGAAACACCGAAGAGGAAAAAGAGGTTCGGCCACTTGTGCGCAAGAGAAAGGCCCTTGATGATGGGCAACATCCTGACCCAGGCCGAGCTGAATCAGGGGCATCAGTAGGCACTTCTGACAAAGATAACCCCTATAGAGAATTAAATCAAGCTTCTGGAAGTTTTATGATAGTCCAGTTCAACTCACGATAACTCGTGAGTCGACATCTTGTTGACCCAAACCTCAACGTGACCCTCCAATATTGTGTGGACGACTTTGTGGTTCACTACAACCATAGTTATTGTCGATGCACCATGGAGATAGACAATAGCCTTCTCTTTAGGTCCACCATTTTTTAGGAGTATGATACGAACCGTGTGACGTGGCCTTCCCTACATCAGGGTACATTTACCCCAGGGTTTAGGCAGACTGTAGTTAAGTATAGCTCAGATGAAGAGCCTAAACCCCGTAAGCCCCATGGAACAATAATATTAGAGTCCCCCCTACCCCGATAATCCATGAGTTAGAGGTTTTACCCAGTCTAGCTCATGAACTTGAGTCGATCATAATAGTTTCCTCCTCTAGCTCAGAGGGTACAATTCTTCCTCTATTATTTTCCTTGCATTACTTTGATTAACCATTTCTTGTTTCTAAATTTTCTGCTCGTTCTTTTGCAGGCGACGATATGTACCTAAAAGGTGCTTTTAAATATGGTGGGGTCAAAGCTGGACCCGTGGTAAAGAAGGCAAGAGTATCAAAGAAAGTTTTCTCCAAGTACAAAGCTTCAACCAAATCTCCTGTAAAAGATAACGGTGCCAGCTCCATCCAGAGACAGCAACAGCAAACTCATCACCTAGCTCCGGTAATGACCGTTATCATTCTTGATGCTCCTCCTCCTCTTCCTCAATATGAACCTGCTCTGGCCCTTCAGGTTTTTCAAGGCGAAGTCCCCTCCGTTTAGATCCCGGTCATACCCCTCAAACTTCCAAGAATCCCAGAAGTATTTCGAGGAATTGTATATGACATGGAGAACCTTATGGCCGGCCATGCATATTGAGCCAACATTACATGCCTAATGGCTATGGAAGAGCGTTCCCTTGAGGATGTTCTAAAGTTAGCCATGGGAATGAACCTGACTGTCAGCCACCTTCACCCCCCTTATAGTACTTTTTTTTCTTGCTTTCGTGAACTAACCTTGACTTTCATATTTTTGTAGTCTATCATGGCTCAACTCTATGGCATTACTCGGTGTAGAGCTAGGAAGGAGGAGCTCAAGCACGCCCTTGCCGCATCTCAGGAGAACGAGCGAATCTCTAAGCCCCCCCCCCCCTCCCTCTCATGAGAACGAGCGGATCACTAAGGCCCCCCTGGCTGCCTCCCAAGAGAATGAGCAGAATGCTATGGACCAGGTTGTAGAGGTGAGCCAACAACGGGATCAACTGTAGGATGAGATTGACAATCGCAATAAGAAATTGAAGAGTTACATGTGCTCAATAATAAGCTATCTAAGGTCGAGGCCAAAGCTAAGGAGGAGATTGTTGACTCGACAAACTCCCTGGAGGAGATACTCTACCGGTGTTGGGCTTAGAACGAGGAAGGGGATTTCTCCTTTATGGCAGCGAAGCTCTAGGACCATGAATGCTTCTAGAGCTGTTGAAGGGGATGGGGAGGAGGTGTCATCACATGAGCAAGTTGATAGAGCTCAGTTGTAATACACCAAATTTCGTAATAAGGCTTAGGGCCTTGGTTAGGGGGGCAGAATGGAAAATTATTGAAATATGTGTTATATATATAAATATATATATCTGCATCATTATGTGACTATAGATTATAATATGACTTGATATGCATATTTTGGTGTACTAAATATGCATGTGGGCTTATTTATGATTAATTGGGTAATTTTCGTAATTTGGCCCGTTATGGTTATATTTTGCATATATGTGGTACGTGTGTGGTACTACCTTACTATTTTTATACGTTTGGATTACTCGACATGAGATGATCCTAGGGAGTAAGTTAATGGGAAAGTCACAACGCGACTCATACTTGACTCGGAGTGAGTCAAGGGGTATATTGGGTATTTAGCACATTACTAGGATATTAGGTAATGGGAATGATTATTTGATGATATATTGGGAGTTAGTGAGATCAAGAGGGCATTTTGGGAATTTGACTATTTTACCCCCGGGGGCATTTTTGGGACCCCGAGCATTAGGATTTGCTTGAGGTTACTTAAGCTCGAAGTAACTTGTGAGAAACATAAAAGAAGGTTCAGTACGTTCTTTCTCTCCCGTTATCCCTTTTTGAAGCCATTTGCATTTTTTAAGGAAACTTGAGTTTCAGGACTCAGATTCAAGCAAGGATCGAGTTATAGAAATTCTAGGGAACATTAGAAGCTTATAAGTTGTAGGATTTAATTGGGAAACCACTCAATCAGAGGAAATCCAAGTTTTAAGTTTTGATTTTTCGAGTTTTTAAGCCTTGATTGGATTTTATGTTTTGATGAGTTTTTGATTTGATTGGGACTTGGGTTTTGATGTTTTTGGGAAAGTGAGATGTTTGGGAACTTTGTTTATGAGATTTGAATATGCTCGGATAGGTTTTTGTAGCATTTTAAAGGGAGAAAACGGAGAAAAATGGTTGGGTTCGAGGTTGGGTCGCGACCTTGTTGTAGCAAGTCATGAACTATGTGATCCCAGAACGAGGAGGGTTCTACCTGGGGGGCTTGCCGCGACTCTAGAGGGCCTAGTCGTGGCCCGCACCCTGAAGCCCAGGCAGAGGGCTCTCTTCATGGAGGCTCGCCGCGAACCCTAAGGCCATGTCGCGACCCGCCTGTGCATTTTTTGCCAGATTTGGTTTTTAGTTGTGGAAACTAAACTTTAAGGGCTCGGGATCGATCTTTCCACCTGGTTTGGTACACTTTGTCCGGAAGTCTTTATTTGCTTATTTTTTATGGGATTCTATATTATGGATGTGACTGCGTTTTCACTAGGGGCTCAGAATCAAGATCTTGCTCGAGGGTCGTTAATTGGTAACCTGTGCTTGGACCAACGGTAATAAAACTGCACCAAGTATGTGAGGCATGTGATACATGTGATTATGGCATGGCATGAATGTTTAATATTGAATTGATCAGAGCTTGAGTCTCTGCAAATGTGCATGATCATAATTATGTTGGTGATTGTTGACGAAGCATGTTGAGTGCTCTATATTTGGATATCTGTTGTATTGTCAATGCTGGAATACATTGTTTATCTGTGCTACGCACTAACTTATTAGTCAGAAATGACAATGGTGTTTAGTGTTGGTCGTGAAGCTCTGAATTATTAGTCATGATCAGAAGTAGTACTAAACGCAGGTCATATGGAATTGACTTATGAGTCAAGAGAGATAATAGTGCATTGAACGTTGGTCAATATGATTGAATCTAATAAACAACATCATTATATGCTGGACCTACCTATTGGTCGAAGAAAAGTAAAGCGCTTGGCTAGTCTAAGGCTAGTTACACAGAGCTAGGGCTAAAACGCTCAGGTGACTGAAACGTCACATGGCTTATGGAGCAGGACCCCAGAGTTACTTACTAGTCATCTATATAGGGAGCAGGACCCTAGAGTTACTTAATAGTCATCTATTCAGGGTGCATGACCCCAGAGTGACTAAATAGTCATCTATTCAAGGCGCAGGACCCCACAGTGACTTAATAGTCATCTATTCAGGGGGCAAGATTCCATATTGACCTAGCAATCATCTACTCAGGGTGCATGATCCCATTACAATTTATTTATACTTTCCTGTGCATGAGTATGGTTATTACTACTACACATGCTTATTATGATTTGGTGGCATGTTATTAACTGCTTATGAGCATGTTTAAGTTTTCTTGCTGAGCCTCGACTCACGGGTGCTATGCGGTGTAGGTAAAGGTAAAAGAAAGCTAGACCATCCTTGAGTTGAAGAACTTAGGTAAAGTTGTTTACAAATACGACTGCTCGACCACCACGACCGAGGTTTAAAGAGGAACTAGGGTTAAACACTATTTTTGCCGCTTAGGTCGGGTAATTGTAAATCTTTTATTGTAATTAACCTTTAAAATGTATTTTGGGATCCCAATGTATACAGTAAACATTTTAGTGAAACGTTTGTATCCTTGACCGAACTTTTTAACCCTAGACCATTAATAACATTTAGTTACATGATTATGGCCAAATGACTCATTTAACAAGTTTGGCACTATTTGAAATACATAGTGTAACGGTCCCTAGGTAACAGGGCATTACATCAATGTTGTTTTTATTACGTTTATTTTGCTTGATTTTTCCTGTAATTAAGTCCTCAAAAACTAAACCAATCGCCTTCAGGCTTAAATCGAGATTTTTTTCTCCTCGAGATAATCATACACTTTTAATTGCATGTTTGTCACTTTGTGCATGAATTTTGAATTCTTGCACACTCGAAATCATAGGGGTTTTCTTTAGATCAGGATAGATTTTTGATAGATCGAATAAACAATTTTAGTCCATTTCCTTGTTATAACAAGGAATATGCCTGTCTAATAGTGCTATGCCTGATAGGAATCAAGCCTCATACCTGGTTATGTCCAGGAGTTTTTTCCGCTTAATAGCATTATACATGTTAGAAATCAAGCCTCGTAACTGATTATATCTAGGATTTCCTAGGTGTCTTCTAGGTTTTGTTTTGTCTTAGAAATTTTCCCAACTTAGTATGTACTCGTAATTACTTTAAAATTCTGAGCTTTAAAAAGTCGTTGAATAATCAATTTTTTTCAAATTCTAGGTGTAAAATTTTATCCGAATATGCTAAACTCTTTTAAAAACTCTTCGGTTATGTGCCCCCCAATAGACCATAACTTATGCATATTCTAGGTCGCTTTTACAAAATGAGTATGTGATTCTTTACAAGAATAAGATGAAAAAAAATTCTCTACGTAAAAATCCAGTGTTATTTAGATGAAGTGAGTTTTATAAATAGGCCTTACATGGGATAATACAAAAACATTAAAGAAAATTAACTATGTCAACTATTACTCATAGTACTTCGTAAGGTTTAGGGCATTTTAGGCCCGTGGAACTATCTCTCCATTTAACCAAGCTAGTTTAAAGGTTGCTTCTGGTAGGATTTCCACGATTTGGTATGGCCCTTCCCAGTCCAGTCCTAATACACCGTTCTTGGGATCTTTAATTTCCAATAAAACCCTCCGAACCAATAAATCATTGAGTCAGATTCTTTACCTTTTCATCTTTGAGTTGAAGTAATGAGTGATTCTCTATTGATATTAGGCGACCTGTAATGGTGCTCTTCTCATTTTTCCTCGATCAGTTCCAGGGATGCGGTAAGTAACTCGTGTCATTTGTCTCAATATCTTTAGAGCCAAGTTTTGCTCCCCAGCATGGTCTCCACAGTAGCCTTCGTGTATCTCCTGCAAGATAGTCTGCGCTTCCTCGGGCAAAACACACTGCAGGAGGGGTAGCAAATGCCCTCATTGATATAGAGCCTCTTTAACCATGACATACTGCAAGGCTTGATATAGAAATTATCTTGTGTAATTTTGATCACCTAGTAGTTTACCGTTTGTGAGGTTCTCCATTATGGGGGTCATCCAAGTCGGTTTTATGTCTGTCATTCCGACCTCAAGCGATTCTTCCATTAAGCTCGGTTAATCTAAGAACTCGACCTAGAGTAAGTGCAGTGTCTCCACCTCTTTAATTGTGGGAAGTCCAGCTAAAGCATCTGCATTGGAATTTTATTTACATGGTACTTGTTCAATGGAGCCCATCTCAAATTTAGACAACTCGCCTTTAAACTTATCTAAATAAATCGCCATCTTGATACTGCGAGCTAAATACTCTCCCAAAATTTTCTTAACCACGAGTTGGGAATCATTATAAAATTGGAATGCCTTTTGAAAATAGCTAATAGGGTGTAGTGCCATGATTAGCGTGCCAGGAGGGCATAATTGGATATATGTGTGTTGAATTGATTAAATGCATGACTATGTGCCATACATGATATATATGATTATGTGGATACATTATATCCATGTTTATGAGCATTAGACATGCATGTGGGCCATTTACTGTTTATAAGGGCATATTTGTAATTTTGGCCCGTTAGGGGCATAAATGTGATTACATGTGATAAGTGGTTGAAACCACATTATTATGTAGATATATTTGCAATATATGGCTTGAGACGGTGCTAGTGAGCGGATTAATGAAATATTCATAGGAGGGTTTAATACCCGACTCGAGGGGGGGGGGGGGGGGTGGGGGGGCGAGCCTAGGGGTATTTTTAGAATTTAGAGGATATTTTGGGATTTATTGAATAATGAATAGGTATTTGGTAATTAATTGGACACGACATAATTAATTTGAAAATGGTAGGAACACTTGAGGAATTCGCAAGAATTGGGAGAAAGACCATTTTACCCTTGGAGGCTTTTAGAGGGATGGCAAAACTTGAGGGGTATTTTAGTCTTTTTAGCTAAGGTGTTTGATGAGCTGGGTCTTAGGAAACTATCAGAACCCTCTTGAAGCATTTAGATATTCTCTTTTCCTCTCACTCACGTACTGTTACTCTCCGTCTCCTGTGTCATGAAGCTAAAGGAAAACGGATGGAAAATCATGGTTTTGCGCTGGTTTGAGCATTTTAGACTATCAATTCAGGTAAGAGTTCTAATCCTAATCTGCTGAATTTAGCTGAATTATTATTGAGTTTAGAACTTGTGTAAATTATGGGTTTTGGTTGAATTTGAGTGTTTAATAGGTGTAAAAATTGTTATAGGCAAGATATAATGTTTAGGCCAAAAGGATACGAATTCTAGGCTTAAATCAATGTTTGATTGCTGGTTTGGGGTATGAATTTGAGGTTAGGTTCGAGGAGAAACGCTGGGAAAGGGAAATTTTTATGGGTTTTAGGGGCTCGGGTCGCAGCCCTGTTCTTCAGGCGCCGTGACCCGCATGCTTAAGGAGGCTGGGAGGGCTTGCCCTCTGTCTTAGGGGCGGGCCGCGACCCTTAAGGGCAAGTCAGGGACCTAAATGAGAAATTAAGGGAAAATAAGATTTTAGGCACGAGGAGGCTCAGGGATTCAAAGCTAAGTGCTTGGGACGAATTCTACTACCCAGTTTAGTAGAATTCGAGGCCGCAGAGGCTAGTTTTTGTTCCCTAAACATTGATTTGCATTAGATATTGATAGATATCCATTATTGTTTTGTCTAGGATTATTACTAAGGCTCAGGACTGAGGATCGTACTTGGGACCGCTCTTTATTCATCTCTCGGGATTCAAGGTAAGAAAACTGCACCCATGTCGTTATCAACGGGACTAAGGTTCCGAGTAATTGAATATATATGTACTGTGTGATTTTATAGTTGTTATGCATTGTATGAAAGTACGACCTAAGGGTGCCAGGACTGATGATAAGCGTTCTGAACGCAGCTCGGCTTAAGTGAATCGGGGTCAGCTAGATAAATGAGGGCTCGGCCTAAGGGTGTCAACCTTGATCATCTATGTCACAGATTGAAATGTATGCTTGAAAACACATGTTTACTGTTGTTTATCTTAATGCTTGTACTCTGTTGAGTTATTGAATTTGCAGAATTAAGATTGATTGGATGTTACTACTTCTTTATCTATTTGTTGTTTATGGTTTCCTTGCTGGGCCTTGGCTTATGGGTGCTACGTGGTGGAGGTAAAGGCAAAGGGAAACTGGAACAATGATGAGTTGGAGAGCTTTGGTGGCGGAGTGTACATTGTTAGTTGCATGACCGCCATGGCCAAGGGAAGGTTACAGGAATAGAGCTCTAAATTTTATTTTACCATTAGACTGACATTTGTTGTACCATCTTTTGAGGATTGTATTTACCACATATACCATGTTTTTGGGATCCCATGTATCAAACATCTATATTAATAAAAATTAACCATTTTTTATCAAAAAAATTTAACCCTTACCTGTTACTTGACTTTAGGATCACATTTATGTTCAAATAACTTGATTAGCAAGTCTTGCACTATTTTAAAATACATAGTGTAGTGGTCTTGGTTATCCATGGTGTTACAACCATCAAGGAGTGTTGCACCTATTGTGCCACCTACTGTGGCACCAGTTGTACAACCACCTGAGGTTAGGAACAGGTGGGAGCCACTTTACGAACGATTCAGGAGACAACACCCTCCAACCTTCGAGGGAGGACCGGATCCACTAAAGGCTAGATAGTGGATGAGTATGATCACCTCCATCCTGAACTTTATGAGCGTGGAACATAATGACAGTTTGGTCTGCGCCACCAATATTCTTAGAGAGGATGCCCGTATTTGGTGGGAGGTGGCATCACAGACTCGGAATGTTTCTACTTCGAGTTGGGATGGGTTCAGAGATCTATTCAACCAGAAGTATTACAACGTTGTCATTAGGGCAGCAAAGGCGAATGAGTTTATGGGGTTTGTATAGTGCGGCATGACAGTTACAGAGTATGCCTTGAAGTTTGATAGGCTAGCGAAGTTTGAATCAGACCTAGTGTCTACAGATGCGGCCAGATAGGACAGGTTCGTTCGAGGGCTTAATGCTATGATAGCTCAAGATGTTATCATCACATCAGTACTTGGGCAGACGACTTATGCCTAGGCTGTTGAGAAGGCTCTTACTGCTGAAGAGGCAGAGAATAAGATCTGGAGGGAGAACGCTGACCAACTGGATGTTCTTAGGGCAGTGCCTCCACATATAGGATCTGGTAAGGGCGGAGGCCCCAGTGATCCTGACACCTCAACCACTACTGGTCCTGATCGGAGGGGCCATGGTGCTCAGGGTGGGCGCCAGGGAGGTGGTGAGACATGGAGAAGTTATCCTAAGTGCACGAGATGAAGCAAGTGCCATTTGGGCAAATGTCGGGCAAAGGCTTGTTACCTGTGCGGGGTGGTTGGACACCTCTAGGAGGATTGCCCAACAATAAAGCAAGAGGAACCAGGGAAGGTGGATAGCTTGACTCCCGCTCTAGTGTTCACCTTGACGCAGGCAGAGACCGAGGCTAGTCCCTCGGTTGTGATAGGTCAGGTATAGATTGTGTATACCTAGTGAGTATTATATTGTGAGGTCTGGGACTACACTGCCTACAGGGGAACTGGTAGTTCCTAAAAGGTGGATTAGGGCACTGCCAGTGATGTTATATAGTAGGGAACTATCTGTAGAATTTATTGAGGTTGGTTGGATGATTTTGATATGATTTTGGGGATGGATTGGTTAGTTAGATGTAGGGCTACTATAAATTGCATAAAGAAGATGGTGACCTTTGACCTGAGGGTGAGGACCCCTTTGTTTTCGTGGGTGCCGTGTATAGAGCCTGCATTCCCATGATATCAGCACTGAGGGCTAGAGACCTATTACAAGGGTGTTGTATAGGTTTTCTAGCTAGTATGGTGGATACCACTAGAGTTACGCCAGTGGGGCCAGATGAGACCAGATTGGTATGCGAGTTCTTGGATGTGTTTCCTGAGGATTTACCAGAATTGCCACCGCACCGGGAGATTCAGTTCGTCATCAAGTTAGTGCCGGGTACAGAACCAGTGTCGAGGGCACCATATAGAATGGCTCTGGCAGAGTTAAAGGAATTGAAGATACAGTTGCAGGAGCATCTAGACTTGGGGTTTATCAGACCTAGCTTCTCGCTATGGGGTGCTCCGGTTTTTTTTGTGTAGAAGAAGCATGTGACTCTGAGAATGTGTATAGACTACAAGGAGTTGAAAAAGTTGACCATCAAGAACAAGTATCCCTTACCAAGGATCGATGACTTGTTCAATCAGCTGCAGGGAAAGACAGTATTCTCAAAGATTGATCTTCGATCTGGTTATCACCAGTTGAGGATCAAAGACGAGGATATTCCGAAGATGACCTTCCAAACGAGGTATGGACATTATGAGTTCTTATTCATGTCGTTTGGTTTTACCAATGACCTAGCAGCATTTATGGATCTGATGAACAGATTGTTCAAGAACTTCTTAGATGAGTTTGTGATTGTCTTCATCGAGGACATCTTTGTTTACTACAGTTCATAGGCAGAGCATGGGCAACATCTCTTATAGTTATTGCAGAGATTGAGAGAGCATCGATTGTATGCTAAGTTTAAGAACTGCGAGTTCTCGCTACCAAAAGTACATTCCTTGGACACATTGCTGGTGGAGAAGGGATTAAAGTGGATCCAACTAAGGTAGGAGTTTCCTTGGATTAGTGGGATATTACAGACGATTCGTGGAAGGGTTTTCGAAAATCATCGCACCGAAGACAGAATTGACACAGAAGAATCTGAAGTTCATCTGGTCAGACAAGTGTGAGAATAGCTTCTAGGAGCTGAAGCGATGACTAATTACCGCTCCTGTGTTGAGTCTTCCTTCAGAGGGAGGGATGTGTGTTGATGTAGAATGAAAAGGTTATCACCTATGCATCATGATAGCTGAAGGAGTTTGAGCTACAGTGTCCTACCCATGATTTGGAGTTGGAAGAGGTGGTATTTGCCCTGAAAGTTTGGCGACATTACTTGTATGGAGAGAGGTGCGAGATATACACCGACCATATGAGTTTAAAGAATTTCTTCATCGAGAAGGACTTGAACATGAGATAGAGACGTTGGCTGGAACTGGTGAACGACTACGACTGTGATATCCTTTACCACCCATGGAAAGCCAATGTAGTGGTAGATACGTTGAGCCAGAGAGGCATGCGGCAGCGACTTAGTTCGAAGCATATATGAAAGGAATTGGCAAGGGAGACAACCAGGGCGAGGATAGAACTGGTAGTGGGACGGTTGGCGAATATTACTTTACAGTCTACCCTTCTAGAGAGGATAAGAGAGGGTCAGTTGGATGATGTGCAGTTGCAGGAAGTTAGAGGGAATGTACAAGTTGGAGTGGCTAAGGATTATTCTGTTTCTAAGACCGGTTTCCTATGGTATAAGGGTCGGATTTGTGTTTCGATGGATATGGGTATTAGACAAGAGATAGGTTATGAATCCAATACTACACCTTACTCCATCCAGACACCACGAAGATGTATCAGGATCTACGGACCTTATATTGGTGGCTTGGGATGAAGAAAGACGTAGTTGAGTACGTGGCCAAGTGTTTAACTTGTTAGCAGGTGAAGGCTGAGCATCAGCTACCAGCGGGGTAGCTACAGCCTTTGGGTATACAAGAGTGGAAATGGGAAGACATTACCATGGATTTTATGGGAGGTTTACCCAGGACAGTGGTGCTGCATGACTTGGTGTGGGTGATAGCAGACAGATACACCAAGTCAGCTCACCCTTTCCAGGGAGGAAGACCTATACTGTAGATCAGTATGTTGAGTTATATGTGAGGGAGATTGTACGTGTGCATGGAGTTCCTAAATCTATAGTATCATACTGGGATCTCATATTCACCTCAAAGTTTTGGGGTGGTTTTCAGAAGGTTGTGGGGACTTAGTTGCAATTTATTAAATCCTTTCATCCTGAGATAGATGGACAGTCTGAGAGGACTATTGAGGTATTGCAATATATGCTTAGAGCATGTGTATTGGATTTCGAGGGGTCTTGGAGTAAGCATCTCCCGTTGATTGAGTTTTCATACAACAATAGTTATCAATCAACGAATGGAGTAGCTCCTTACGAGATGTTTTATGGGAGGAGATGTAGATCGTCCATTCATTGGGATGAGTTGGGTGAGAGAAGGTATTTGGGATCGAAAATAGCTTAGAAGACAATCAGAGCTATTGAGAAGATCCGACCTTGAATGTTCGCTTCATAGAGTAGACAGAAAAAGTTACACTGACCCCAAATGTAGGGATGTGGAGTTCCAGGTAGGGGACCACGTGTTTCTGCGAGTTTCACCATTGTCAGGGGTGAGGAGGTTTGGGAAAAAGGCCAAGCTGAGCCCTAGATTCATAGGACCTTTTGAGATCCTTGAGAGGATCGGGCAGGTTGCCTATAGATTAGCTGTGCCACCATCGTTATCAGGGGCTCACGATGTATTCCATGTCTTTATTCTTCAAAGGTACGTCTCAAATACGACTCATGTGTTGTGATATGAGGATATGGAGTTACAGACAGATTTATCATATGAGGAGTGACAAGTACAGGTCTTGGATAGGAAAGATAAGGTTCTACGGAGCAAGACTATTCCTCTTGTAAAAGTATTATGGAGGAGTTCCAAGGTCGAGGAAGCGACCTTGGAGCTTGAGTCAGCTATGCGGGATCAGTATCCCTACTTGTTCAGATAAATTTCGAGGACGAAAATCTCAGTAGAACGTGATAGTTGAAACGATCCAAAATTGGTAATAGCGTGTAGTGCCATGAATAGCGTGGCGGGAGGGCATAATTGGCTATATGTGTGTTTAATTGATTAAATACATGACTATGTGGCATGCATGATATTTATGATTATGTGGATATATTATATGCAAGTTAATGAGTATTAGATATGCAAGGGAGTACTTTACTGTTTACAAGGGCATATCTGTAATTTTGGCTCGTTAAGGGCATAAATGTGATTACATGTGACAAATGGTTGAGACCACATTATTATGTGGAAATATTTGCAGTATATGGCTCGAGAAGGTCCCAGTGAGCGAATTAGCGAAATAGTCACAGCGAGGTTTAATACCCGGCTCGAGTAGGGGGGAGTCTAGGGGTATTTTGAGAATTTGGAGGATATTTTGGGATTTATTGAATAATGAATAGGTATTTGGTAATTAATTGGACACGACAAGATTAATTGGAAAATGGTATGAACACTTGAGGAATTAGCGGGAATTGCGAGAAAGACCATATTACCCTTGGAGGATATTAGAGGGCTGGGAATACTTGAGGGGTATTTTAGTCTTTTTAGCTAAGGTGTTTGATCAGCTGGGTCTTAGGAAACTATCCGAACCCTCTTGAAACATTTAGATATTCAATCTCCCTTTCACTCATGTACTCTTACTCTCCCTCTCCTTGTGTCTTGAAGTTGGAGAAAAACAGATGGAAACTCAAGGTTTTTGGCTAGTTTGAGCTAGGTGAAGTCAAGCTAAGGTTAGTCAAGGGTTTCTGAGGAGTTTAGACTATCAATTTTGGTAAGAGTTCTACTCCTAATCTGCTGAATTTAGCTGAATTATTGTTGAGTTTAGAACTTGTGTAAATTTTGGGTTTTTGTTGAATTTGAGTGTTTAAGAGGTGTATGAATTATTATAGGCAAGATATAATGTTTAAGCCAAAAGGATAGGAATTCTAGGCTTAAATCAAAGGTTTGACTGGTGGTTTGGTCTATGGATTTAAGGTTAGGCTCGAGGAGAAACACTGGGAAAGGGAATTTTTTCTGGGTTTTAGGGGCTCGAGTCACAACCCTATTCTTCAGGCGCCGCGGTCCGCATTCTTAGGGAGGTTGGGAGTCTCTGTTCGCCAGGCGCACTGCGACCTGGAGGGGTGTAAGTCCCGACCCATGCCCTCCAGTAGGGATGGCTTGGCCTCTATCTTAGGGGCTGACCGCGGCCCTTAAGGGCAAGTCATAGCCCTAAATGGGAAATTAAGGGAAAACAAGATTTTAGGCTCAAGGAGGCTCGGGGATTCAAACCTAAGTGCTCAGGACTAATTCTACTACCCGATTTAGTAGAATTTGAGGTCTCAGAGGCTATTTTTTGTTCTGTAAACATTTATTTGGATTAGATATTGATAGTTATCAATTTGTTGTGCCTAGGATTATCTATAAGGCTCAGGATTGAGGATCATGCTCGGGACCGCTCTTTATTCATCTCTCGGGATTCGAGGTAAGAAAACTGCACCCATGTCGTTGTGAACGGGGCTAAGGTTCCAAGTAATTGAATATATATGTACTGTGTGATTGTATAGTTTTTATGCATTGTAAGAAAGTACGACCTAAGGGTGCCAGGACTGATGATAAACGTTTTGAACGCAGCTCGGCCTAAGGGTGCCAACCCTGATCATTTGTATCGCTGACTGAAATGTATGCTAGAAAAAACATGTTTACTTTTGTTTAGCTTAATTCTTACTCTAATGAGTTATTGAATTAACTTAATTAAGATTGATTGGATGCTAGTACTGCTTTAAGTATTTGTTGTTTACAGTTTTCTATCTGGTCCTTGGCTCACGGGTGCAACGTGGTGCAGGTAAAGGCAAATGGAAACTGGACCAAACATGAGTTGGAGAGCTCTGGGGGAGGAGTGTACATCGTTAGCTGCTCGACCGCCACGGCCGAGGGAAGGTTACAGGAATAGAGCTCTAAATTGTGTTTTGCCATTAGATTGGCTTTTGTTGTACCTACTTTTGAGGATTGTATTTACCACATATACCTTGTTTTTGGGATCCCATGTATCAAACATATGTTTTAATGAAAATTAATCGTTTATGATCAAAATATTATAACCCTAACCTATTAGTTAACTTTAGGATCACATTCATTTTAAAACGACTTGATTAGCAAGTCTTGCATTATTTTAAAATGCCCAGTGTAACTATCTTGGTTGTCCAGGGCGTTACACCTTTGCCTTCAGTTCTTTCGCCACCCTTATTTCTGCCAATAGAGCTTCGTACTCTGCCTCGTTGTTGGATTCTTCGAACCCAAACCTGAGAGTTGTATCAAATCGATGTCCATCAAGTGATATCAGAATTATCCCAGCTCTTGAGTCATTTTCGTTAGAGCATCCACCAACAAAGATTTTCTGCAAATCTTGCATTGGTTCTCTCATAGGCTTGTCCAGAAAAAACATTGCATTCAACCACAAAGTTAGCGAGCACTTGACTCTTAATTCTATATATGGCATATACAATATGTAGAACTGGCAAAGTTCGATGGCCCACTTTAGTAGATGTCGCGATGTTTCAGGCTTTTGCAAGACCTACCTTAAAGGTTGATAGGTTAAGATGTTGATGGTGTGGGACTGAAAGTATGGTCTGAGCATTGTTGAAGCCAAAATCAGGCAGAACACCAACTTTTCTATTAAAGGATATCGAAACTCAACTCCCATAACCCGTAACTCTCTTACTCACGTGTATACTGGTTTTTGCGCCCGACTCTCATCACGAACTAACACAACGCTAACCGAGTTTTCTGTCACGGGCAGATATAGAAGCAAACATTCTCTGACTGTAGGTTTCGATAGTACGGGGGTTCAACTAGTTGAGCTTTCAGGTCGTGAAACGCATGTTCACATTCTTCGGTCCACACAAACTTTTTGTTCCCTTTAAGAAAGTTGTAAAATGGGAGACACTTGTCAATCGATTTCAAAATGAAGCAGTTTAGGGCTGCCACTGTTCCATATAAGCTTTGTACTTCATTACGCGACCTAGGTGAAGGTATTTCTAGAAACGACCTGATTTTCTCTGGGTTCGCCTCTATCCCCCTTGTGTTGACTATGTACCATAAATTTTCCCAACAAAACTACAAAAGTGCACTTCAGGGGTTTGGCATCATGTCGTAGTTCCTCAGCACGTTGAAACACTCTTCCAGGTTGGATACATGGTTACTGGCAGTCTTTGATATAATGATCAAATCTTCGACATACATTTCCATGTTTTTCCCAATCTAGTTAATGAACATTTTGTTGACAAACCGTTGGCATCTTGAACTGAAATTCTTTAACCAGATGGCATAACATTATAGAAGTATATATTATGCTCAGTCATGAACCAAGTATGATCTTGGTTTGCAGGGTTCATTGCGATCTGGTTCCAACAAGAATACTCGTCCATGAAGACATGAGCTCATCACTTGCTGTTGTGTCTACCAACTGATCGATTCTAGGTAGTGGGAAACAGTCCTTAGGACAGGCCTTATTAAGATCGGAAAATTCAATGCAAGTTTTCCACTTCCCATTGGTTTTCGGGACTAGGACAAGGTTAGCAACCCAGGTCGAGTATTTTGCTTCCTTGATAAATCTGCATTTAAGTGGGCGAGCCACTTCTTCTTCTAAAGATTCTGATCGTTCTCTTCCCAAAAGTCTCCATTCTTGGGTCTTTGTGGGCACATTCTGGTCCAAATTCAAAGTAAGCATTATTACATTCAGACTGATTCCCACCATATCTTTGTATGACCGGGCAAAGACATCCAAGTTATTTCTCATGAAATCAAGCAGCACCTTCTTCCTTTCAGCTCCAAGGTTTTTCCCAACCTTTATAACCCTTGAAGGTGCCTCTAGGTGGATACTAATTTCCTCAAGCTCCTCCACAACTTGGAGCTCAGGCCTATCTTCGCCTAATCGCAGATCAATGTCCTCCTGTTTGGCGACCTTATTATGTCTTTCTTGAGGTTCTTCTGTCCCATGGATAACTTCCATTACCAAGGGCTCCTCTCCTCCTTCAACTATAACCATTGCTTGCTGCCCAGGTTATGATTTTCCCCTCATGGAAATGTTGTAGAATTCTATGGTAATGAGCCTGTCTCCTCTCATAGTACATATACATGTAGTTAAGGGAAATTTCATCGCTAGGTGTCGGATCTAGGGGATGGATTTAGAAGTCATTAGCACCGGTCGTCCAGAAATCGTTATGTATTTGATCAAACAATTGATTATGATGAACATGAGTATTTTATAAATAGTTCACATATCATCCCCTAGAGTAACTACTAGCCTGATTATCCCTATGGCTGTTTTTCATTCTCGTGAGAATTCGTACAGCATCCTTGAGGTCGCCTTAAGATCGGTTACGGACAATCACATTTTTTCTAGGGTGGACCTAAATAGAAAATTTATTCAGCTGCTGTTATTAACCAATATCCTTTGTACCCTTCAGTTGGGGAGCTAAACGGTTACCACCAGCGGATAACGTGGCTAGCATCCTCTTCCTTGAAAACGATTGGTTGTTTCTCCAACCACTGTTGTTTTGATAACTGTTACTCCAGGATAAATACAACAGCGTTGTGGATTTTCAGCTCCTAAATATACATTTTTTAGGCTCTATTGCTCGTGCCCGCCAAATGGGATCCTCCGACAATAGTAGTTATATTCCTTCCTACTGTTAGAAGATGATTAACTTGGCTCCCCTAATCTGGCCGAGCTCTGGGTTGGCCGATCAGAGTTTCTAGAGCTGGATGGGGATTCTGTCCAGATGATTGATTGGGAACTACTGGGTCTCGAGCATACTGAGCTAACGGTCTAGCTTTAATGAGGGTTCAATCTCATCCTTCAATTGTCGGCAATCATCAGTGTTATGGCCGATGTCATTGTAAGATTAGCAAAACATGGAGGGATCTCTCTTTGCCCTATAATGCCTCAACGACTCTGGCTTCTTCCATGGAAGGCAATTAGAATTCTCTAGGAAAATACGTTCTTGTGTATCAGTCAGGTAGGTGTAGGTGGAATAGTTAGGCTTGAATTTTTCCCAGCGCTTGTTCTTCTTTGTGCCGTTCTGGTCACCCTCACCATTCCCTTTCCTTTTATTGTTTTTCACATCTTTATTTTGGGTAACAAGTTGAGCTTTAGCTGCTACATCCATCATCACTCCAGCGGGCGTAATAGGGATCTGGCTATTTTTTGCGATATCAGATTCGTGCCTCCTCCAAATTTATCTGTTCCTGAGCCTGGGCGAAGAATTCATCTACTCTTTTAACTCTTTTTCACTGGAGTTCCTTCCATAAATCACCTCCTACCGTGATTCTCGTCCTCGTTGCAATGAGCTTGGAGCTATCATCAACATCTCTAGCTTGTGTTGCAGCGTTGGTGATATACTTTCAGGGACTCACTAGGTTGTGGTTTTATGTTCGCTAATGAATCGGTGTCAATGCGAGTTTCCTTCGAAGCCCAGAACGCTATCTTAAACTCGGAAGACAATGTCTTCTAGGAGGTAATTGAATGTCTTTTGTACTTATTGAACCATAATCGTGCGAGTCCGATCAGAGTTGCGGGAAATAAAATATAACTTAGGCTAAACTCAACATTGGTCGCAAAAATTAGCGTATTGAATGTAACGAGGTGATTTGATGGATCTGAGTTTCCATCAAATGCAGGAATGATCAGCATCCTGAAGGTAATAAGATACAGAGCTGCTGCGATGTTTGAAGCGAAAGGCTCGTGCTCCTCATCAAAATCACACTCATTAAGTCCTTTTCTAGATAAGAGCCTCTTCATCTGCTCCTCCATCAAGGCTAGCTGCTCGAGGGTTGGATCTTTGGTCTCTAGGTTAACTGGGAGCTGATCATGAGCCCCCATCCTATTGTACGCATTAGATAGGTTGTTTTCCTTCCAAGCTTGGGCTTGGTTTGGTGGGACATTCTGATTGTCGTGTACAATAAATGGATTTCCCCCATGCTAAGTGTAACTCATATCATCTGTATATGCAGTGAATATCGAGGCGTACTTGTCCCCAGCTTTGATCTTCTTGGACCATGCCTGATTGCCTTCGTTATTTCTCTTACCTTTATTATTGTTTCCCTCCTGGTTGTTATGGGCAGTGTGTTGAGCCCTAGCAGTATTATTTGCTACCCCTCCAACAGGTTGTGCGGAAATTTGACTAGTTCTAGCCATGGCAGATTTAGCCTCCTTGAGGTTTATCCACTCTTGAGCTCGGGCCAAGAACTCATCTATAATTTTTACTCCTTTTCCTTTGAGTTCTTTCCACAACTCACCTCCCATGGTGATACCTAAACGCTTGGCCATTAGCTTGTCAGTGTCATCAGTGTCTCTAGCACGAGCTACTATGTTAGTGAACCAATTCATATAAGCCTTGAAGGACTTGCCTGATTGTTTTTTGATATTAGTGAAGGAATTGGCCTCCACCCATAATTCTTTTGCATCTCATAAGTTCTTTTTAAACTCTGATGACAACTATTGTCAGTAGGTGATTGAATGCCTTTTAAATTTGTTAAACCACAGTTTGGCTGCTCATGTTAGAGTGTTTGGGAACAAGACGCAGTGCAGGTCGATACTAACATTATTGGTTCTCATTAGGGTATCGAAGGTCCCAATGTGGTTTGGCGTGTCAGTCATTCCGTCATTGGTAGTCATGTGCGGCATCTTGGAACCTATTAGACACAGAGCTACAGCAATATGAGGAGCAAAAGGTTCGAGCTCCTCTTCAGAATCCCAATCATTCTGGTTTCTTCCCGATAGAAGATGCCTCATATGTTCCTCCATCATGGTTGGTCGCTCAAGGGTTAGATCCTTCATTAGCAGATTATTTGGAAGTGCAGTATTAGCTCCCATCCCGGGTTGTGCGTTATCCGAGTTACCGTCACTCCGAGATGGAGCTTTGTTAATCAATACATTCCCATAATCATGCATCATCGATGGGTTTTCCATAGACCGAGTATAACTCAGATTGTTGTTGTGATCTTCCTGTCTTCACTGAACATTTAAATGATCGCACAGGTCACACTGATGGTTAAAGGGACAACTATTAGCTGAGTTTAAATGATTTCATAAGTCAGTCTCATGCCTCTAAGAATGCCTCTAGTCATAACGTCCCAACAACATTCATCCATCAAGTTATAATCCATTAAATAACTTTGGAATGAAATTATAATCCCCGAAACCTTGAATTTTATCGATCCGGGTGATAAAATCCATCCCGAGCCTTAACTTTTGGATTCCTGAGCCTAAAACCTTCTCGGGCTCCAAAAACCCCTTAAGAACCGTGACTTCAAGCCCTTGTGCCGCAACCAACCTCAACCAGAGGCTTAGCCTCCCAATTTTGCAAACACGCGTCGCGACCCAACCTAAGAGGTGCCACGGCCCGCCATTAATTTTCGCCTCCCATCTGTTTAGAGGGTCGTTGCTCACCAACAACAGTGCCGCGGCCCGCCCCCTTCGAACCTAGAAAATCACACATTTTCAACAGCCAAATCCAATCCCATATAACCCAAAACCATCCCAATAACATAGTTCAATCAGCACAACAATTCCTTTATGTTCCCAGCAACAATACCCAATAGAAGCTAGTCCCAATACTCACCTAAATAATCAAAATTAATTCACAACATAGCTCACATGCATAAACCTATTTTTCTAACCAAAACTACAGTAGAATTTAAATGATCATCAGGTTTTATAGCTTACCTTTGAACCTAATTAAATATCTCAATTAATCTCCTGAGTTCCAAGCTACTAGCCTCTCAAACTCAATCCTTGAATTCTGAATTCCTAGCATAATTCCCTTAGAATTTTCTTCAGCCTTCAAGCACCCAAAGAGAGAGAGAGAGAAACTGAGTGATAGCGAGAGGATCTTCTTCTTTGTTCCAGTAATCTCCTAAGGCTTCTCTAAGCTGAATATTACCCCTGCCAAATGACCAAACTACCCCTTAAACTTATCCTTAACCCTTAAGTAACCCAAGGGAAATTTAATCATTTACCTAATCCCTTTAACTCTCCGAGTTTTCCTATAAATCCCCGTTTAATCCCGACATATCTCAATCATTACTAAATTACTACACATTACTCAATAATTCCAAACACATATTATATACCCAAAATACCCCTAGGCTCCTCCCGATCTGGGTATCTGACTCCGTTGTGACTTTCAAACTAAACGGCTCCCTAGGACTATCTCGAAACGTTCATCACAAATATATCGCCACTAACACGTGGTGTTAATCGCAGTATTGCATTTATGCCCTCAACGGGCTAAAATTATAAACATGCCCCTAATAACCCAAAGGGGCCCACATACATATTTAATTCACCTAAACATGCATTTATAATCACATACTTATCAAATTCACATATTAATAAAATAAATCATTTATTGCCCTCTAGGCACACTAACCAAGGCCCTAGGCCTTATAAGCAAATTTGGGACGCTACACAATCGTTCGAATTGGTGCTGGAGGATTCAGAGGGACTCATGTACGTCTAGACATAGTCCCTGCTTTCCCTATTTGATCAAGCTCAGTTCTAGTGACATTGGTCGTCTGCTCGCTCTTATAGTTGTGTGATGGTTGGTCATTCTAGGGGGTCCGTTCTGATGGCACAGAGCATGAGGTTGAGGTTCGAACCTAACGGCTTAAATTTGGGCAATTACGCCTGTGGGACCTAGTCCTGTGGGACCCACTTATCCTCCTTCCGACATTATGGTGGGTTACAGGAGGGGGTAACAGAGACATGATTTCATCAACATGCCTGTTAGCATGGGGAGATGGCTCTGTAACTGAGCATTCTCCAGTTCGATCGCTCAGATGTAACATGGGTCATTCCAGCAGTGGTGTGGTGATGAATTGCTAGTGTAATTGTGGTTCCCGTCCTGATTTTGAGGATGTTTTCCAAGACACTGGGGTATAGAAGTGCCCTCTCCATCAGGGTTGATTGCATGAAACTGTGTAGGGGCTTCAAGCTTCTCCGATTCATTATTGCGCATCAATCGTATCACCACCAATTTGAGTGAATGAAAAATTCGCATAATAGATTAGCAAGCCTCATTGCTCTTAGTGAAAGCACCAAATTGTTGACGCAAGTTTTCACCAATAGTAGATTAAGAAATCTGAGATAAAGAATTAGGCATTTTATGTAAACTATAGGTAGATAACACACAAAGATTTTTATGTGGTTCAGTGATTGAGTTCACCAAGTCCTCGAGTCACTATTTTTATCTTTAGGCTCTCCAGAAAATTATTTTAGACAAATTTTGCAGAGTTTTAACATACAATTTTCCGTCCCATTTTTCTGTCCATTCCCCCTCATTTATAGGGGTTCATGCATAGTGTTGATGACCGTTTACATCTAAGTAACTTTCAAATTAATGCCATAAATTTATTAACTGCCTGACATTATACGTTTATCAAAAGGAGGTTACAATAGTTTCATCATGCTTATTTATTCGAGTAACATCTCCGAGTTTTTAGGAATTCAAGCTTGTGCACTTTGTGAGGTTGTGGCAAGCTTAACGCATTCCTAGAACTAGAGGTCTTATGTTATGGAAATCTCACCCAAGAGATACTAGTTTCTTATTAAAAGAGAACTGAGAATGATGCTAGTCGATCTCTACAACATCTATCTAACTGAAACTAGAGAGCCCTTTGAAATCTAATCTTGGTTCGGGTTAGTTCGAGCTCCTAATGCCGGAGAAAGTACAAAGTCCCAAAGATTTAACATTCTTTATTAACTTCTTGCCAACTATACCTTCAACATGGTGATTGAGATCGTATGTTTTAGGTACAACAGTCTTAAATTTCTGATGCCCGGACCCATCTTATCTAGGGCTGAGCGATATACAATGTTTATTTAACTACCGTTGTCAACTAGTACCCGATGTACACTCATATTGGCTAACTAGACAGTCAACACTAGAGGGTCACTGTGAGGGAAATGTACTCCCTGAGCATCTTCTTCTGTGAAAGTTATTGTGGATGCAAAAAATCCACCTTGTTAAGGAAAATAAAAATGGTCTCATGACGCTCTTAGTGGCAACGTGGGATCCAACCCGTCTCGCGAGCCTATAACCCACATCTCATGAATGGCACCTGGGGTGCTTCGGGCGTCTCGTGCCAAGGAGGTCATTTGGCCACGTCGGAGGTGTTGAAGGGCCACGTCCCGCGAGGCCACATCTTGCGAAGTGGCACCTGGGGTGCTGCGGGTGTCCCGCGTCAACGGGCCAAGAGGTGCTTCGGGCGTCTCATGCCAAGGAGGTCATATGGGCGCGTTAGAGGTGTCGCAGGGCCACGTCTCGCGAGGCCATATCTTGCGAAGTGGCACCTGGAGTACTGCGGGTGTCTCGCGCCAACGGCCTAAGAGGTTCTTCGGGCGTCTCAGGCCAAGAAGTTCACATGTGCGCGTAGGAGGTATCGCAGGGCCATGTCTCGCGAGGCCACATCTCGTGAAGTGGCACTTGTGGTGCTGCGGATGTCTCGCGCCTAGTCTAGCGCCTTGCCCTACACCTCGCGAGACCCATCATCTTCCGCTCCTCGCCTCGCAACACCACCAGGGCTAACGTGCCTCGCCTCGCAACACCACTCAGGGACTCGTGGACCTCGCCTCGCGACACCACCCAGGGGCTCACGCGCCTGGCCTCGTGACACCACCAGGGGGCTCGCACGACTCTCCTAACGACACCCATTATCTCACGTGCCTCGCCTCCCGAAACCACCAGTGCTCATGCGCCTCTCCTCGAAACACCACCCAGGGGCTCGCACGCCTCGCCTCGCAACACCACCCGGGGGTTCGCACGACTTGCTTTGCGACACCACCAGGGCTCACGAGCCTCACCATGCAACACCACCAGGGGGCTCGCGCGCCTCGTCTCATGAACCAGCCGTGTCCTGAGAGGCCTCGAATAACACGGCCTCCAATAAGCATCCCTTGTCCTTAGGGGCCTCGCGAGGAGTAAAATCAAGGACCTCCTTAACACACGATTAAGGAAGGATAGGGGAAGCCTCATAGCGATTCGACGGGAAGTCAGAAGAAGTACGGAGCGCACTTGCAAGCTAAGAGGAGTTAGAGTATGGACACGAGGCCCACTCTATATAAGTAGTGGTCGTACAAGTGAGGTACCTGTTGTGCTCCTCACCAGCCGAACTCTGACACTCGTACAAGGCAAGTAGTGGAGGCCCAATTGAGTCTAAAGTGGAGGTGCTCCCACAAACTCTGACTATGTACTGGAGCTGACACCACTACACCTTATACCACTCTCTTGACAATGTACTTGTGTACAATCTGGTCCCCTGGACCACAATGAATCAGGGGCCATTAGAGCCCACTATAAAGGGAACCTCTCTTCAACATTGATGGGGGTTTGAGAAAACACTGTAGCTTAAGAAAACAAAGGAATACAAGTTCTCTTCCCCATTTTTCTTCTGCAACTATTTTTTAAGATTTTAAGTTTTTGATTATATAGTTGAAGTTCTTCATTGATAAGCAATAGACTTTGATTTTTCTAACTTAACTTCGTTGATGAGTTAATAGTATGGCGCCGTCTGTGGGAAGAATAAGTGTCAAGCCACTGTTCTTCCATCGATTCCAATAAGAAAGAAATTTCACGACATTCTAAACGACTGAGAGAGCTGCGAGAAGTGGAGGTCCACCTTGACGGAGATCAGCTAAAAGCCTCTATGAAGGATCCTCCTCCACGCACAAACGTGGAGACCCAAAGGAGCCTGAGGTTCTCGGAGATGAAAGGGAAGCCTCATCCAGGACAGTCCCACCTGAGGAGGATCGTCCAAGGCCAACGACTACCCCAGTAAGGGATGCCGATGAGTTCCTGCCTCCAAAGATGCCGCAAGTGCCGAACTCCGGTTGGCAGGATCTAGGTCCATCGACGCGCAGACCAGACAAGCATCCCCGGGTCCATTCCGTGAGCTTGAGTTCTAGATCGTGATTTTACGAAGAGGAGATATGTGAACTTCACCGTAAGAACCAAAGCCTAGATACCACTTTAGAGAACCTGCAGGATGTGCTAAATGGCCTGCTGCAAGGGAAATCAAACATAACTCTCCCTAAGCGAAAAGAGGGAGGTCAAGAGGTTGTAGAAACCATAGTCCCGATGGATGATAGGAGGACTCGACTCTCCACCAGTAACACCCCTCAGACGAAGCAGCACAAACGTCCCGGACCACCAAAGCCGCCCCAGAGGCTAGAGCAGAAGAACAACAGTGGCCCTCGTAACGAGGTCGTAGTCACCTCAAGGAGAACACCCTCAGATTTACGAGAGGAACTCAACAAGAAAAGGGCAGATAATAGGACTACCCCTCCTATGGCACCTCGGGAAGGCAAAGGAAATCGAGATGCTAACCCGTCAACATTGAGAGACTCCTTGAACAAGAGGAGACAAGACTTAGACACCGAAATGAGAAGCCTACAGAGCAAGATCATCACCTCATATGGAGGACAAGCTCTTAAGGAAGAGTTCGACCATGAATCAATCTTCATTAAAGAGATCCAGGCCATCCGCCTCCCAGCCAACTTTAAGGAGCCTTATATGACCCCATATGAAGGGAATACAGATCCAAAGTACCATCTAGACACCTTTAACGATCTGATGAAGTTAAGGGGAGTTAGTAGCGGAGCCAGGTGTCATTTCTTTGCTGTCACCTAGAAAGGACATGCGTACAAATGCTTCAAAAGACTTCGACCAGGGTCCATCAGGTCATGGCAACAATTTTTTGATGAATTTCTCCAGCAACATCACGTCGTGCGTGATTACACAATGCCAGGCACAAACTTTGCTAATTTAAAACAAGGAGAAAGTGAGAGTCTAAAGAGCTACATCCACCGGTTCAAAATGGAGGCAGCTAAGGTGGGGAGCTTAACTTGTAGAGAGCTAAAAATGGCCATCGCAGCCGGAGTACGCCCGGAAAGCAAATTATGGGATAACATGCTCAAGAGAAAGGTCACCGATTTGGACGACTTCTATGAGCGGGCAGATAAATATATTCGCGTGGAGGATGGTCGTGAAAGTCTCAAGGGCGAAAAAGGCCAGTCGCCACCTGTACGCCCTGATTTTCCCACGGGCTGATTAACGAGCTGAGATACGGCCTAATCATGACTACCACGTGGACGTCCCCAAGACCAGAGCTGCCATCGTAAGGTCCTACCTCCTTAGCTCGAGGTAACCTAAGGGTTCGCCAAGGTTGCTCAAGGACTGAGTCTGGACTCTGAACGCCGCAGGTTGAGGTAAGCATCCAGCTCGTGGTACGAGTTGGAGTTGGAGGCTGTGACCTTTTATAAAGTCAACCATGCAAGGTAAACATGCATATATCAGACATCACGTGTCTGATATATCCCTGACTTCTCGGACACGCAGCAGGAACGTGCGTATTCAGACACCCACGACTGGTTTGGGCCGTGCGGCCCATTATCCCCTTACCTATTGATTTGACCACACTCATGTGTCAGGTCTAGGAATTAATCATGAATGTCACAGAGTTGACATGATAGGTAAGAAGGTCATGGGATGACCTTCTTACCAACTCCGAGGTGCCCTCTCCTATAAATATGGAGACCTTGGGAGTTAATAGGGGTTGGATTCAATATTGTAAGAAGGACCCTGTAATCAAATATCCAGTATATAGCAATAATACTGACTAGTGGAGTAGAAGGATTTTAACCTTTGAACCACTTAAAAAATGTATTCTGAGTCACCATTTCATTTCTAAGATCATTTATCTATTTCGGTTTGACCTAAGCACTAATCCCTTTCTCTTCTTTTCTTAATTATCTATTGGAGAAGAACCGCGTCAATAGTTTGGTGCTTTCATTGAGAGTCTGTTCGATTAGTGCTGTCGTAAACATCCAACTATGGTGACTACTCGATCCAAACACGGTAACGAGGCGGAACAGCATGATGGGCAGGAGGCTCACCATACTGCCATCCCTGGTGAACAAATTCCTGAAGTGCAACAGCGGCCCGACAAGCAGCCGGCGGGCCAAGACGACACTGGATGTTCGGCGCCCCGGCCACCTAATCCTAACCCATGTTATTACACTGTGGTGGAGATGGAGAATGCTCAGCTGAGGAGCCAGCTAGCAATAGCTAATCAGTAGATCAAGGATGTGCTGGTCCGACTACCCCCTCTCACAACCGACGCTAACGTCAAACAGAGGCAAGGCGAGGCTCCTAAGTCTCGCCGGGGTTATCGGTCCAGGCATAGCCGCTCAGACAGACTTCTGACAGCCAACTCCACTCCCTCGTCGCGCTGTCGAGAGGCAAACTTCAGAGAAATGCCTAGAGCCGAACAACAGCAGTACAACCGTTCGGTCAGAACTTCAACTCCTAGCTCTCAACCAGCCTCGAGCGCGCCCAAGGCAGCTCGAGGAAATTCCAGAAGGAGGTCCGGGGAGGGCTCGCAGCGTCAGCCCGTCCCCAACAGCCATTCTGCGCCTCGTCCAGATCGCCAGGCGCGGGACCCGCACGTTGGCAGGGCCGAGAGGCCCCCACCTAACCTTGTCCATCCCGACGGAACCAGGATCGCCTCTCCGATTAGGCATCCTCCATCTCCGATCAGATATCCATCTTCTCCTCGACCCGTCCGAGATATTCCGGCCTATGGAAGTAGCAGGAGAGGCCCGCCATCAGCCAGACCTCCCCGACATAGCAGGGCGCCGAGGGAAAGCCCAGATCCTCACCACCAAAGGCGAACTCCGAGCCTATCTAACAGAAGCTACTGGACCGGCAGTCCCCGGAGCGACCTCTCAGGAGGAGACCTGCATCAGCGTCTAAGTTCGACACAAAGTCCACAAGCCACCCAAGGGGGCGACCTGCGAGATCGCCTTAACTTTCATAGAGGGGAGCCAGCAGGAGGAGACAGCCATGCTCGCTCAGAGGGGGGCCTGTCCGAAGTACGTAACGGTGGGAATTCCCCAAATAACCTATCTGAAGATAGGAGGGGCAATAACCCACCAAATATGTACAATGGATCCGGAGCTGTTGAATAGCCCCGGAATAACCAAGGACATCAGGACCAAACCCTCGAGCGCCTGGCCCAGATGGAGGAGCTGATGAGGAAGTTTCTGTCAGAGAAAGAAAAAGATGAATATGATTCAGGGGACGAGATGGAGCTCTTCGCCCCCAGCATAGCAGCAATGACTTACCCACCTGGTTTCCGTATGCCGCACCTGTCCAAGTTCAATGCGGACGGAGACCCGTCGGATCACCTGGGGATGTTTAACACCCTGATGATGGCCCACAACATTGGCCCCGAGTTGAGATATTTGATATTCCCTTCCACACTAACTGGACCGGCCAGGAAGTGGTTCAAGAAAGGCAAAAGACAGTCAATCAGCTCCTGGAAAACTTTCTCGGCTGACTTCAAAAGAGCATTCCGAGCCTCCCAGGCTGCCCGCATCCAAGCCGACTCTCTAGCTAACGTGAGGCAGCAGCCCGACGAAACTCTGAAGGCCTACCTGAGCAGATTTGTGAACGTCACTGCTCGGGCCAGAGACGCGGATGATAGCTCCAAGCTCATGGCCATGAGAACTGGAATCCTCGTCGGAGGCGAACTCTAGAAAGATATACAAAGAAAGGGAGTCAGCTCGGTTAACGAATTCCTCAACAGGGCCTAGGAATGGATCAACTTTGAGGAAGCTGAAGCCTCAGCTGCAGGAACCAGCCAGGTCCCTGATCAGCCCGCTGGAGTGGGGACGGAGGTCGTGGCAGCGACCCAAAATGTCACACAGAAGAACCAGCTCAGTGGAGGCAAAAGAAAGGGGAATGGTGAAGGCAGCCAACACGACCAAAAGAAGAATAAGTCCGTAGACAAGTTCAAGCCCGTCTACGCGACTTATACAGAGATCACCCAGTCTAGGGAGAATATCTTCCTAGCTAACTCTACTTGCCTCCCCTGGAAGAGGCTGGAGCCATTGAAGCACCAGAAGGGGAAGAGAGACACCTTCAAGTTATGCCATTTTCACAACGATGTTGGCCACAATACTGATGATTGTAGGCATCTGAAAGATGAGATGGAGACTCTCACAACCGACGCTAACGTCGGAGCTGTGACCTTTTATAAAGTCAACCACGCAAGGTAAACGTGCATATATCAGACATCACGTGTCTGATATATCCCTGACTTCTCGGACACGCAGCAGGAACGTGCGTATTCAGACACACACGACTGGTTTGGGCCGTGCGACCAATTATCCCCTTACCTATTTATTTGACCAAACTCATGTGTCAGGTTTAGGAATTAATCATGAATGCCACAGAGTTGACATGATAGGTAAGAAGGTCACGGGATGACCTTCTTACCAACTCCCAGGTGCCCTCTCCTATAAATATGGAGACCTTGGGAGTTAATAGGGGTTGGATTCAATATTGTAAGAAGGACCCTGTAATCAAATATCCGTTATATAGCAATAATACTGACTAGTGGAGTAGAAGTATTTTAACCTTTGAACCACTTAAAAAACATATCTGAGTCACCATTTCATTTCTAAGATCATTTATCTATTTCGGTTCAACCTAAGCACTAATCCCTCTCTCGTCTTTTCTTAATTATCTGTTGGCGAAGAATCGCGTCAACACCACCAAAACCCTCAATTCGAGAAAGCCAAAGTGAAGCAAGGAAGAAGAGGGTATATGAAGGAACGAGAGATGACCGACCTCGAAAGCCTTAGTGCACTGATGAGCGCAGATAGGGCCCCTACACCTTTTATACTGACCTCACCCATGTCAGGGAACATATTTTTCTCGCGAACAAAAACCAGGTGCCTTTCAGAAGGCCCTCACCAATGAAAAAAGACCGATTAAAATGAGTCCCCAGTAAATATTTCTAGTATCATAAAGGTATCGGCCATACCACCGCGGAATGCAATCACTTGAAGATAGAAATCGAAGATCTTATACGCAGGGGACAATTGGGAAGATACGTTCACAAGGAGAACAAAAGACCAGAAGAAGGGGTATCCTCGCCACGGGCACAAGAGGTGGCCCCATAAATACAAGGAGAAGTCGGGACCATTTTTGGAGGGCCAGGATTCGGAGGGGAATCAAGGAAGAGGCAAGACAAATATGCTAGGGAGGTCAGACGGAGTCCACTGCCATGCATCTTAAGTTTGGAACAACGCCCCCCAAAGAGTTTCAAAGGTGAGAATTACTCGATAACCTTCACCAAAGAAGACGCACGCATTGTATATTTCCCTAATAATTACCCATTGGTGTTGACTGTCCAGCTTGCGAACATGAGGGTACGATTGGGTCCTAGTGAATAATGGAAGCTCTGTGGACATCCTGTGTCACCCTACCTTGGAGAAGATGGGATTGAACATCCAGCACCTAAAGCCCTGCAATACCTCCCTGTATGGATTTACAGGAGATTCAATACAGCCCCTAGGGGCAATTGAGTTAGCCCTCACTATAGGAGAACAACCCAGAAAAACTACCATAATGGCAAACTTTGTCATGGTAGATTGCGCCCCAGCCTTCAATACGGTATTAGGGAGACCCTCCCTAAGAGAATTGAAGGTGATAACTTCTGTGTACCACTTAGCTATGAAATTCCAAACTCTCGAGGGAATAGAAAGTGTGAAATGAGAGCAGAAGGAAGCGAGAGAATGCTATAACACATCCATCCGCATGGCCACGAAGCCTTCGGTGCCTATGGCAATGGTTGTGCATGAAGGCGCAAACCCACACGAGTTGGACCTGTAAGTTGTGGAGGAACCTAGAGCCGAACCGATAGAAGAGTTGGAAGAAGTCACGGTCATGAATGAGTCGTTGAGAAAGTTGAAGGTAGGGAAAAACCTTATGGGTGACGTGAAGGAGAAGCTGGTAGAATTCTTGAAAGCCAACCTCGACGTATTCACCTGGAGTCACGAGGAAATGGTAGGGATAGACTCAGTGGTCATATGCCACCACCTGAACATCGACCCAAAAGCAAGGCCTGTGAGGCAGAAAAGGATAGTGCTAGCCCAGAGAGATACGCGGCCCTAAAAGAGGAGGTTGACAAGTTGAAGGAACATGGGTTTATCCGAGAGGAATTCTACCCACTATGGTTATCAAACCCAGTGTTAGTCCCAAAGCCCAACGGAAAATGGAGGACTTGTGTGGACTTTACTAACCTCAATAAGGCATGCCCTAAGGACAGCTTCCTGCTTCATTGGATAGACCAATTAGTAAATGCCATAGCGGGGCATGAGCTACTTAGCTTGATGGATGCATATTCCGGGTACAACCAAATACCCATGAACCCAGTCAATGAAGAGCACACTTCGTTCATAATAGACAAGGGGCTTTATTGCTACAAAGTGATGCCTTTTGGTTTAAAGAACGCAGGTGCTACTTATCAAAGACTGGTGAATAGAATGTTTGCAAATCAAATAGGAAGGAATATGGAAGTATACATGGACGATATGCTGGTATAGAAAAAGAAGGTAGAAGAGCTCACAAACAATCTCATGGAGATGTTCGACACCCTCCAAAAGTTCAGAATGAAGCTAAACCCGCTCAAGGAAAGTTCCTGGGTTTTATGGTGAATTCCTGAGGTATCGAGGCTAACCCTGAAAAAATCAAGGCATTGCTGGAAATGAGCCCACCACGAAGCAAGAAGGAGGTGCAGTGCTTAATAGGGAGAGTAGTAGCCCTCAATAGGTTCATCTCCAGGTCCACTGACAAATGCCTCCCTTTCTTCAACATCCTAAAAGGGAGCAAAGAGCTCGCTTGGGATGATGAGTGCCAAGTTGCCTTCACCAAGCTAAAGGAACACCTTGGAAAACCACCCCTTTTGGCAAAGCCAGAAAAAGGGGAGAAGTTTTATTTGTATCTAGCTGTTTCAGAGCGTGCTATAAGTGTCGCCTTTGTCAAAGGAGAAAAGAAGCATCAGCAGGTCGTGTACTATGTGAGCAAATGGTTGGTAGACGCAGAAGCCCGGTACCTAGAAATAGAGAAGTTAGCATATGCCTTGATAGTGGCTTCTAGAAAGCCAAGATCCTATTTTCATGCTCATGCCATCGAGGTGCTCTCCAATACCCCTTTATGTCAAGTCTTGCACAAGCCGGAAACTTCAGGAAGATTGTTAAAGTGATCGATTGAATTGAGTCAATTTTACATCACTTACACCCCAAGGACCTCAATCAACGAATAGGAACTTGCAGACTTTATAGTCGAGTTTCCACACCGACCCCATGAGGAGGGAGAAATAGAAGAGAATGAATCGGTGCATGAAGAGGAAACACTCCATGAATAATGGAGCCTCCATGTAGATGGGGCATCTAACGAAGGAGGAGTCGACGCTAGCATAGTAATGATGAGACCTGAGGGGCACAAGATGTATTGTTCCTTGAGATTCGGATTCGAAGCTTCCGACAATGAAGCAGAGTATGAGGCACTGTTGGCTACCCTGCGGCTAGCTAGGTAGTTAAAGGTAACCCATTTGGATGTCTTTAGCGAATCACAACTTGTGGTGTTCCAGGTGAAAGGTGAATATCAAGCTAGAGGCCCAAAAATGGCTGCATATCTTGCCAAGGTGAAGGGGTATTTGGATCAGTTCAAAAAATGCACCAAAGAACAGATCCGAAGGGAGCAGAACACAAATGTTGATGCACTCGCGAAACTCGCCTCTACTTGAGATGAAAAGATGCTTGAGTCCATCCCAGTCGAATACCTCTCCAATCCGAGCATAGTCAAAGAAATGATCCATATGGTCAATAGATCGGGCGAGTCATGGTTTGCACCCATCATGAAGTACTTAACTGATGGGGTCTTGCCTTTGGACAAAAATCCCGCAGGCTGACTTACAAAGCTGTCCAATACACCCTAGTAGACGGGATCTTATATAAGAGAGCCCTTCTCTACTCCGCTCCTACGTTGCGTAAATAAGGGAGAGGCTTTAAAAATCCTGCAAGAGATTCATGAGGGGGAATGTGGAAATCATGCTGGGGGGCAGTCCATGGAAAAAGAGGCCATCCGCCAGGTGTACTATTGGCCTACCATGGAAAAGGATGCGAGAAATTTCGGAAAAAAGTGTGACAAGTGCCAGAGGCATGCAAACTACCCCAGAAAGCCACCAAATGAGCTGGTAAGCATGACCAGTCCGTGGCCCTTCGCTGTGTGGGGAATTGACTTGATTGGAGCGTTGTTAGGAGGAAGAGGTGGAGCAAAATATGCAGTGGTAGTAGTCGATTATTTTACTAAGTGGGTGGAAGTAGAACCTCTAGTCAACATAACGACTAAGAAAATCACCACCATCCTCAACAAATGTATCGTCTTCAGGTTTGGAGTACCCTATAAGATAGTCTCCGACAATGGGACGCAATTTGAAGGAGGAGTATTTGAGGAATATTGCAGGGAAAAAGGAATCAAGAGGAGTTTCTCCGCTATGGTACACCCACAAGCCAATGGACAAGTTGAGGCCATCAACAAGATCCTAAAAAGGAATTTGAAAACAAAGTTGGAAAAGTTGAAAAGGGCCTGGGTCGAAGAACTCCCCAATGTGCTTTGGGTCTACAGGACCACACCTCGTTCCACCACGGGAGAAACGCCTTTTTCCATAGCCTATGGCTGCGAGGCTGTCCTTCCAATAGAAATGAAGATTAACTCCATCTGCACTCAAACATATGATGACCAGGCCAATATCATAGCTTTGGCCAGGAATTTGGACCTGTTGGAAGCTAAGAGAGACAGGGCACAACTGAGGCTAGCCACATATGAGCAATGAGCCGCGAGATACTATAATTTGAGGGTGTGAAAGAGAGCATTCAGATTTGGAGACCTCGTGTTGCGGAAAGTCCTACCCAACACTCGAGATCCGAGCGTGGGTGTGTTAGCAGTAAACTGGGAAGGGCCCTATCAAGTTTCTTAGGTTGTGCCCCCTAACACCTATAACCTCGCATGCCTGGATGATACCATGGTACCTAGAGCATGGAACGCGGAGCATCTAAAAAAATATTATCAGTGAGAACCCCATGTTTGAGGCAAGAGCGTTATTTCTCTAGTGTGCAAGTCTAATGTAATAGCTATTACATAGGAGGCTAAATTAGATTCCTTAGTATGCTGTAAGAACGAAGTCACATTAAGTTACCATGAATTTTACATGCTTCCAATGAATATGATGTGATATTAGACAAACATGTAGTAAAAGTTCTTATTTAACCAAGGCGATTATCAAGATGCATGAATGGAATGATCAAAGTGCTTGCCAAGATAAATCTCGCCAAAAACATGGGGGGTAGAATATATAGAAAAGAGGAGGGTCCAAAAAGGACCCCTCATCCTGAAAAGACCCTTTATATCAGGAGGATCCTAAAAGGACCCCTTATATCAGGACCCTAAAAGGACCCCCTATATCAGGATCCTAAAAGGACCCCTCATCATAAGAGGACCACTTATCAGATGGATCCTAAAAGGACCCTTTATATTAGGAGGATCCTAAAAGGACCCCTTATATCAGGATCCTAAAAGGAGCCCCCCCTCCCCCCCTCTTACAAATAAAGAAGAAGACCTTGTAAGGCATCACTTGAGTTCACTAGGATTAGCTACCTTTATGAACATCAAGGAGGTCAAAAGGTCTTACAAGAAAAGCATCAGAATAAGAGTAAATGCTTCCACAAGAGGAAGTACCTTAGGAGAAGCACTCACCAATAAGGCTAGAACGACCACCAAGTCGTCTAGCCAAAAAGGGTCCTAAAAGAGACCCTTGCAAAAATAGTACTATGAATAACGACGAGAAAGGCGCTTCTCGCAAAAGATAATAAGCGCGCACAAAAATATATAAAATGATAACTAGAACCCAAGGGGTCAATATATCCTTATACGTACAATAAGGAGGCACCAAAGAGGGACCTATTGAACCCCTTCGCATGGGCTCCAAAGGACCTCAAGCCTGATAAGTAAAAAAGAGAACCTATCGAACCCCATTGTGTGGGCTCAGAAGGACCTCTAACATAGAGGAATAAAGATGAATGATCACATATGTATATATATAAAAAAAAAATAAGAGTTTGGATAATGTAATAGGACTTAGAGAAATTACAAGCAAAATAAGGCTCAAATGAGCATAAAACCACATTGGACTGAAATGGCAAAAATCACAGAATGATAATCTCAAGGCCTCCTGTTGTAGGCGTTCCACTCAGTCGCCCTGACAATGACATGCTCACCAAAGGAGGAAAAATAGAAGTTTGCATTTTGCCTCCATACTCCATAGAGGGCGTGCTCTATGGATCTATACTCAATGTCAGCCTTATCCACCTCTAAGGAAGCGACTCTCCCCTACAACGTTACGATGGTAGCCTTTGCACCCTCAAGGTCGACCTCCAAGCAAGTGACCTTCTCCTGCAGCATCACGGCCTTGGCAATCGCCCTCTTCTTCTTTTTTGATGATGAAGAGGCCTTCACCAGGGCCTTCTCTAGCTTAAGTTTGGTTTCAGCTTGCTCCTTCTCAAGCCCCTGGACCTGGGCCGTAAGACGGTCCCTTTCAGCATTCGACGCGAAAAGGTCCTGAGCCGAGTCGGCAAATCGCTGATCCACTATATAGGTCTCCACAAGAAAAATAACAATAATGATGATAAGTGAAAAAAAAAGAGAGAGAGAAAAGGGATAAGGCCAACGTAAGATGCATGAACTTATCCAAGTGACGGAATGCACAAGAGTTTCCCCGAGCTCCGACATAGCAAAACTCCGAAGACCTATCCAATCAGCCTCTGGAAGATCCCTGGCAACCTGGACATACCGTTGCCCATAAGAGGCCACCATGCGGCCTAACCAGGGCACCCCTTCTGAGCCTAGGGCGCTTGGCTGGGTAAGGACAAATGACCCACTTGCCGAAGGAGGAGGGGGCGCAGGAAGATCGGAAAAATGAGTCCCCGAAGGACCGGGAGCGGGTGCAGGAAGATCGGAAAATTGAGCCCCCGATGGACCAGGATCAAAGGAAGCCTAAGGGGTAGCATCGAAGTCCTCAGAATAGGGACAGACGAAGCCCCTTGGCATGGCCTGTTGATTGTGGGAGTGGGAGGCCATGTCATGGTCTGTAGGGGCTAAAGGAGGGCACCCCGTGGGAGACAAAGATGGTCGGTGGGGTTGCCTATGTTCTAGGGAGACCCCCTTTGGCATACACTCTGCCTCACCCCCGTCCAAGTGAGGTTCAGCCAAAAAAGCCTTTTTCTTCCGTGTTCCAGAAATATTCCATAACAACTCAGCTCTGAAACCGGGGACAGCTTGTGATGGTAGAGGTTGGTCACGGTGAAGAGACGTATAGCCATTTTTTCGGTAGGGTCAGCCTCGAGAAATTTATCCACTGCATCCGCCTCTGACCTGAGAACTTCAGGCACAGCGAAATTCTCTGCTTAATCAACACAGTTGCCGACACGAACATAAGTTCCAAAACAGTAAGTTCCAAAAGATAATAAAAAAAAAAACTTGAAGTACTTATTACGAGCTGAGTGAAAGTGCTCACGAACAGAGAGGGGACCCTTCACAAAGAAGAAGTCCTGCTTCCAAGACCCTGGGCTGGATACAGAACCTTCTATCAAGGAGACCGAAGAATTGGCTTTTTGTAGGGAATAAAAGCCTTTGGATTTAGGAGAAGGCATGAGGTTGTACATGAAATTCACCTCTTGGGCCATGGGAGGACGCCCGAAGCGCTCCATATACGCAATAAAGAGGCAACTCAAGGTCAGGCAGCTGTTGGGCGCCTACTGGACTGGAGCAAGGTGAAAATGGTTGAGAACCGTGATGAAGAATGGGTGTATTGGGATTGTGCCACCCGCTTTCAAGATATGCTCGGTCATGGCCACATAACCCGAACTAGGCCGATTAGCCCGGCACTTGTTCGAAGGAATGTATAATTTGTATTCCGGGCTAACACGGTAGTTCTTCGCTAATTCCAACAATTTATTTTCAGACACATGGGACACTAGGGTGGATGCCAACCGGGGGCCAGTGTGTTGATCCTTAGCGATCAGCTGTCGCCGTGCTCTCTTCGACATATCTGCAAAACAAAAAGAAAAAGGTGAGGTGGAAATAGGGCGCTTTACCCTCCACTTTTTTCTTCCTAGCAAGGGTAGACCGAGAACAACGGTTGAGGAGAAGATGGGATGACCCCATGACAGTCATTAGGGGAAAACGGGGTAGGAGGCTCAGGTGGGAGATTTCCCTCCATAAAATCCATCTCCACTGCAAATCTAAAAGGTCCACCCTAAGGTTCGCTATATGGTCGTTAAGGTCAAGGGGAAAAGATACTCTATCTCCCCTCAAAACTGAGTCTATTTAATCTCTACCACCCAGATTTTATGTCTAAGTTCAGCCATGTGCTCAAGATGACGAATACAGGCTTGCCTTAAGGTGTCATAGTCTTGATGAGGGTTGTCCTCTAGGGACTCCCTGTCTAAAGACAAGTCAATAAACTTGACCCCCAGAGGACCGTCGAATGGTCCTTCACATGCCATGAGACCTCGTACGGAAAGAAAAAAGGGTTCACGTATAAATGAGAGGATTACTACAAAACAAAAAGGAATGGGCACAAAACATCTACGCACAAGCACTCTAAATAACCAACTACGGGGTATGAATGAGGGCATGCAACTGGGTTAACTCACGACGAGCTTAGGCCAAAGTACCTCATCTCAAGTGGTGCTAATTTGGACCCAATAAACATAAGGGATAAAGAAAGTATACCTCAAGCAAGTAAAATTGGGCACTATCATGGTCAAAAGGAGGTCGAGGGCCAAAAGCACCATCACAGTCAAAGAGAGGCAAGTGGTCGAAAGTACACGTCTGTAAAAACAAAGGAAAAAGGTGTTTTAGTCCTCAAATAGCCGCATAGATATAGACATACAAGAAATGAACTCAAATATATATAAAAAAAAAGGGAAAAGATAGAAAAAGTGAGGTTATGGGGGATTGAACCCCTTACCTCTTGAAAGGAGCAAGGATCTCAAAACCACAAAGTTGAAGAGGTAAGGTGTAAATAATAGGCTAGACATGAAGGCTTATTCATAGGAGCCATAGGCTCATCTTGACCATTGAACCTAAAGCCTAATCAATGGCCAATAAGGAACTTGGCATCTCCATTTGTATCCATGAAGCAAAGTGATATGCTCACGTTCAATCACAAGGATCATCACAAACACCACCTATGCTTTGGAGGCCTACTTATAAGAACCAAAGAGAAGAGTCTACCAAAGCACCTAAAGGTCCTCTTCTAGATAGGGAGGCAAGTGTGGATGTAAAAATCAACCTTGTTGAGGAAAATAAAAATGGTCTCATGATGCTCCTAGTGACAACGTGGGATCCCACCCGTCTCGTGAGCCTATAACCCACATCTCATGAATGACGCTTGGGGTGCTTCGGGCATCCCGTGCCAAGGAGGTCATATGGGCGCGTCGGAGGTGTTGCAAGGCCACGTCTTGCGAGGCCACATCTCGCGAAGTTGCACCTGGGGTGCTGCGGTTGTCTCCCGCCAATGGCCCGAGAGGTTCTTCGAGCATCTCGTGCCAAGGAGGTCATAAGGCCGCGTTGGAGGTGTCGCAGGGCCACGTCTCGCAAAGTGGCACCTGGGGTGCTGCAGGTGTCTCGCGCCAGTGGCCCAAGAGGAGCTTCGAGCGTCTCAGGCCAAGGAGGTCATATGTTCGCGTCGGAGGTATCGCAGGCCCACGTCTCGCGAGGCCACATCTCGTGAAGTGGCACCTGGGGTGCTGCGGATGTCTCGCGCCAACGGCCCAAGAGCCCTGTCTTGCGCCTCACCACTCCTTGCCCTGCACCTCGCGAGACTCATTCTCTCGCGCGCCTCGCCTCGTGACACCACCAGAGCTCACGCCCCTTGCCTCTCAAAAACACCCAGGGACTCGCGCCCCTCGCCTCTCGAAACCACAAAGGCTCATGTGCCTCATCTCGTGAAACCACAAGGGCTCGCGCGCCTTGCCTCGCTACACAAGCTAGGGGCTCGTGCACCTCGCCTCGCGACACCACCAGGGAGCTCGCGCGCGTCGCCTCGTGACACCACCAGGGCTCGCGCACCTCGCCTCGCAACACCACCCAGGGGCTCGCGCACCTCTCCTCGCGACACCACCCAGGGGCTAGTGCGCCTCACCTCGCTACACCACCAGGGCTAGCGCACCTTGCCTCGCGGACCAGCCATTTCCTTAGAGGCCTCGCGTAACATGGCCTCCACTAAGAGTCCCTTGTCCTTAGGGGCCTCGTGAGGAGTAAAATCAAGGACCTCCTTAACACATGATTCAGGAAGGATAAGGGAAGCCTCATAGCGATTCGACGCGAAGTCAGAAGAAGTACGAAGCGCACTTGCAAAATAAGAGGAGTTATAGTATGGACACGAGGCCCACTCTAGACAAGTAGTGGTCATACAAGTGAGGTACCTATTGTGGTCCTCACCAGACCAACTCTGACACTCGTACTTGGCAAGTAGTGGAGGCACAATCGAGTACTAAAGTGGAGGTGCTCTCACAAACTCTGACCATGTACTGAAGCCGACACCACTACACCTGTTACCACTCTCTTGAGAATATACTTGTGTACAATCTGGTCCCCTAAACCACAATGTATCAGGGGCCATTAGAGCCCACTATAAATGAAACCCCTCTTCAACATTGATGGGGATCACAAAAAACACTATAGCTTGAGACAACAAAGAAATACAAGTTCTTTTCCCCATTTTTCTTCTGCAACTATTTTCTAAGTTTCTAAGTTTCTGATTATATAGTTGAAGTTCTTCATTGATAAGCAATAGACATTGATTTTTCTAACTTAACTTCGTTGACGAGTTCTCACCATCAACGGTTATTAAACTGTTTTCCCCTTTAAAGTTCTTTGGGGGTCGGTGCTCTAGGCTCATCGTGCAAGGAGGTGGGCTTTGCCTAGCTTCCTTAGCTTAATGAACTCTTTCTTTTCTTGACTACCCTCCAAATTTGGGACCTCCAAATATAGTTCTAACCTCTCGTAGGACCTTAGAGGATAGCTTCGGAGCTCATGGCGAGGCCAGTCGGACCTCTGGACTTGGGTTCTCTCTTCTGACATACCTAACCAAGGTATACCCTACCTATGAGCTCTTCCATCTCCTCTTTTAAGTGAGTGCACTCCATAGTTGCATGACCTATATCATTATGGTATTGACAATAATTGTTGTGATCTCATTTGATCGATCTTTTGTCATTGGTAAGGGTCTATTAAATGGGACCTGATTCTCGTTTGTGAGGAACATGTGTTCTCTGGTGTTGACGGTGAAATCTCATCAACAAAATTAGATCGAAAAAATCAAAGGTAAGTATGGAGATATTTAGATAAGAACATAGAATGAACTTATGGAAGGATAAACACAGATCAACAATGGGGTTAGCCTTTGTATATTGCTTAATAGCTTGAGTGTACAATGAATTTTCCAACCCCTTATTCTGAGGGCTCAAGCTCCATTTATAGCTGGGCTCTAATGGACACTTATACATGGTGGTCCCTCAGGACAAAATAGTACATGAGTACACTGTTAGGGTAATAGCACGGGTGGTAATGGTGGCTAAAGAGTGGTGGTTTGCTCTAGTCCGTGTCAGGGGTAAGCAAAAGTACTCCTGCGTTGGTACCATATTATGCCTCCACTACTTGTCGGGTATGGACCTCATAAGAATGATGAGGGAGTTCTAACCATGTACCATTCTTGTACTGCCACTACCTGTCTAGCGTGGACACCGTATCATCCGTACTCTAACCCTTCTTGGTCTGTAGGCTCATTCCGTATATCTTCTGGCTTCATGTCGAATCGTTGTGAGGCTTTTTCAGACCTTCCCCTACTGTATGTTAGAGAGGCCCTTGGTGCGAGGCCATGGGGCGCTTGGGTTTCTTGGTCATCAAGGTGAGGTGCGCCTCTCTTGGCACGAGACACTTGGCCTTGCTATGCGACGCTATGTGAAGGGTGCCTCACTTGGTGCGAGACCCATGGTGCAAGACCCTTGGTGCGAGGCCCCTGGGTGCACAGAGGCATGTCATCTCCCAAGGCACAGGTGTTGCGAGGCACCTGGGTGCGCGGAGGCATTTCATCTCATGAGGCGAAGGTGGTGCGAGACACGTGGGTGCACAGAGGCATGCCATCTCGTGAGGCGCAGATGGTGCGAGGCACCTAGCTGGACGCAGGCATGTCATCTCACGAGGCACAGGTGGTACGAGACACCTGGTGCATGGAAGCGTGCCATCTTGCGAGGCGCAGGTGGCGCTAGGTGTCTGGTTCATGGGAGCGTGCCATATCCCAAGGTGCAGGTGGCGCGAATCGCCTGGGTGCGTCGAGGCGTGTCATCTCGCGAGGCGCAGGTGGTGCGAGACACCTAGGTGCGCGGAGGCGTGCCATCTAACAAGGCGCAGGTGGTGCAAGGCACCTGGGTGCGCAGTGGCGTGCCATCTCGTGAAGCGCCTGGTACTTGCGGGTGTGACATCCTGTCGAGGCGCCTGGTACACGGGGGCGAGCCCGCGAGAGCCTCGGTGTGGCTGGTATGCGAGATGTCTTGGGGTGTCTTGGGGGCCGCAAGATACTTGTCTCCTTGTGGTGTCACGATTCTAGGCGTGCAAGGCTCAGGTACTAGGCACTCGAGGCCAAGGCATTTACACGAGACCCAGGCGCGAGGCACTAGGCATGGCCAAGGCGTCTTCGTGAGGCCTAGGCTCGAGGCACTTGATTCCTTGTGTGAGGGTCTTGCGATGTGAGTGGGCCTTACGGGAGTTTGGACTTAATTGCTTGGGACTTTTTACTAGTGTGGAATCCTTGTCCCTTATTTGGCATAAAGTGACTTTGTGAGGCCTAGGGTCTTGCAAATATGCGACTTGGCGCCTTCAGTGCCCTTTAGCCGCTCACTTCAATAAGGGACTAGAAACCTTTGTTTTTTTTTTCTTGGTGGATTTTTGGTATCAACATTTGGTATCTGTCAAGTCTATATAAAATGTATATGGCATAGGTCTGTGTTCACCTCCGCATCTATTCTTCCTATGTTGATTGTCTTTCTGCCATTCATACACACTGTTCTTCACAGCATCATTCGAGCCATTATGAAGAAAAGGCTTCGACAGAGGTGCAGTCCTTCTTTCTTGGAGATTGTTACGCCTATCTTCGACTCTGAGAAATTTTTGTGCTCTCTTGTAGAAGTCATCTAACTCTATGACTTCCCTCTCTAGCATGTTTTCCCACGATTTCTCCTAGATTGCACTGTAGTCGTGAAGACCTTCTTAAGCTCTCCTCTCGATAGGCTCCCTACCTTAACCATGAAATAGTGGCATCATGCCTTGTTGTTTACTCCTCTTAACTTCATCCAATCATTGAAATCGTCTAGTTGATACTTAGGGTTTGTTTGACCCTCGTAAGGGGTCATATGAGGCTTCTTGATATTGGTGGGGAGTCCCTCAGCCTGAATTTCCATTTTGAAGGGTGACTATCTTTCTTCGAAGGATTTGCATTTCGGTGTCGAATTCCTGGCTTCTTTTGTTCAATGAGTCTCGGAGGTCCTCAAGGCGAATATTTGCCTTTGTTGTGTCCCTTAATGGAGCTGCAAGGGGTGTTGTTCTTGTCTTCGCTGCTTTCTAGTTAACCTTTTCAATCATGTCTTATGGTGCCTTTCTCGAAGTGGTCTTGGGGTAGTCGCCCCTACTCCCATACTGCAGCCTTTGTGCAGATCCTTCTTGGTGTTTAGATCTAACGGTGTTACTAGTGGAGATTCGGGTTCTCCCATGATCCTTAGGTATAGTGGTGTCTTTTTGCTAATGGCCGCATCTGACCTTTCGTGCAGCATGCCATTCATGACTTCTTGCATATTTTCTAGCGTAGTCTCTATCCTTTAGTTTTTCAGGTGTAAGTCACGTATCTTATCCTTGTAAAAACAAGTTCGGGAACTTGCGCTCATTGACAGTACTCGCGAGCTTTTACCAGGGCTACTTGTGGAAGGGCCGGGATTGCGGTGGTATAAACAGGGAGCTGCAGGTAGGCTAGATGGAAGCAGGGATACATGGCCTTCCCCCGGAGCAGTTGGGCACGCCAGAGTAGTCAGGACGATAGTTATTCCATCTTGTCACAAGCTTGATGCTCTTCCTACGCTACTCTATTCTTTGGAGGTGGTGGGTCCTTCATAGATGCTTGAAGCAGGATTCCCTCGAGGTGGACCTCCACTCCTTCGTTTTCTAGGATGTGTTTTGAACGCCTTGGCATGTTTCCTCACTTGAAATAATGGAAGAACAATGGTTTGCCACTTGTTCTTCCCATAGATGGGACCAAGTTGTTGATGGTAAGACCTCATCAACTACGTTATGATCGAAAAATACAAAGTCTAGTTAGAAATCAATTAACTTAGAAGAACTTTGAAAGAAAACTCAAAGAAGAGTTGCAGAACAAATGTGTATATTTCTCTACTATCAGATGTTACAATAATTTCCCAACCTCATGAACATGAGAGGTGAAGGTCTATTTATATGAGAGCTCTAATAGCTCCCTTTATAGAGTTTTCCCAAGGGGAAAATGACATGGTACTACAAGGTACATCAAAAGATCATGGAGTATGCGGTAGTGGTGTTGGGAAAAAAGATATCGGGCTTGCGACCTGTCGGTGACGTGGAAGGGCGCCTCCACCCTGTTCTGACATTGTATGACCACCACTCTTTTGATGGGTGTAACACCAACACTCTACTGATGGGTTGGTACTCATACTCTCTTCATTCATTTCCCTTATCTGCATCTCGACATGCTCTTGGGGGCTTCAGTTTAAGGCATTCATAAGTCGAGATCATTGAGGTATTTTGAGCTCACCCCTAGGCAGCAAAGTCACATTGAGGTATTTTGGTATTGTAAGGTTAGTAGGGCTATTAAGAACACATTCTTAGTTATCAAGGGGTTCCAAATGCACCCTACGGCTCTGGGATGTCTCGATTCTTATGTTGTACTTTAGTAGGCCTTGAGCTCACCCTCTTAGGTAACCCCTAGGTGAGCTCTCTCTGGGTGAGCTTGCCCCCATCACTCACCCCCTAGGTCAACCCCTAGGTCTCCCTCTGTTGATTCAAGTTTTGTTATTCTTCCATTGTTTATTTGATTAGATTGTTTTTAATTCTTTTGAATTACAATATTATTTTGTGATCATAAGCTATACTCCCGACAATCAAAAAACTCTATCCCCAAACCCTAGATTTTCTTCTAAGATATTTTATACATAAGGTTCTTGTTTCAGAAACCTATCTTAAACACCATTAAAGAAAGTTCCTCAACCTCAGCCCTAAATTTCATGTTCCAAGTTCTAGTAAGGCTATAACTTTATTCATTGACAAGACAAGATCATTTCCTTCTCATAACATTGATGGTCTGCTACATCTTGGGAAATAATTTGAAGGCTTTAGGTCACCAAAGGTCAATGATTCTTGAGAAGTTATCAAAGACAGGAAGAAGCATGAAGAAGATAAACTTATATGATGTGCCACATCCTCAATGCTCTCTTGAATCATCCTTATGATCTCTACACTAACACAACATCGACAAAGCAAATTTGGAAAGCATTTTAAAAGAAATACAAAGCTGAAGAAAAGGTACCAAGAAATTCCTTATTACTCAATACGTGGAATTTAAATTTATTTTATGAAAAAACCCTGCTTACTTAAGTGCATGAATTACAAGTTATTGTGAATAAGTTGTCTACTCTAAAGATAACCTTGTTGGAGTCATTTATTGTGGGTGCTATAAAAGCAAAGTTGCCTCCATCTTTGAGGGGCTGCAGAAAGAAGATTCTCCATAAGTATGAGAAGATTACTTTGGAAGAAATCCTAAAGCACCTAAGGATTGAAGATGAGTCTTGTTCTAGAGAAAAGTGTATGGAAGAGTTGAATGGGCGGATACCCAAGGAAAATGCCAAAGAGAAACTCTCTCAATGAAAGGGGAAAGCTCACAAGAAGCCCCAATTGAAGAAGGAAAATTACCTAGCCCCAAGGAAGAATGAAGTGAAAAATAAGGGTGTTAAATGCCCTTCTTTTGTTTGTGGAAAAAGTGGTCGCTTGGCTATGGAATGCAAATTCCAAAAGCCTACCAAATTTAGATCCAATGTCAACATAACTGAAGAGGAGTTTGTTACAACCTTGAGTGAGGTGAATGCCATCCAAGGCAAAGTGCAAGGATGGTGGTATGACACTTGGTGCCACCATTGATGTACCTTATGATAGAGGAATCTTCAAGACACTTCAAGAGACTAAAGACAACAATCAAATCAAAATGGGGAATGATCGTAGGTCCAAGGTGATGGGCAACGACAATGTGGATCTCTTCTTTAATCTGGAAAGAAATTTATTCTTGCAAATGTTTTGTATGTTTCAGATATGAGTATAAATCTTTTATGTGAAACTTGTTGAGCAAATCGGGCACCAAAGCGGTGTTTGAGTTCGGTAAGCTTATTTTGTCCAAGTGTAATTACTTTGTTTTAAAGAAGTATGTGTGAGATGGCATGATCAAATTGTGTATTCAAGACTCTAATTTTTATAATAATACTTCTGCATCTTCATGTTATATGCCTTGCTAAAATTCTACTACTTTGTGGCATAATAAACATGCTCATATAAGTTATAAGACAATTAATAGAGTTATTAAATGTGGTTTAACTGTATATGATAATTTTGATCATGATAAGTGTAAATTATGTGTTAAATCTAAAATGGTTAAAAAAACCTTTATTTATGATACATAGTGACTTATGTGAAAGTGAAACTAATTTGTTAGATGTGATACATAGTGACTTATGTGAATTGAATAAAATGTTAACTAGAGGTGGAAATTGATACATTATTACCTTTATTTATGATTGTTCTAGTTTCACATATGATTACTTGCTTAACAGTAAGGATGAAACCTTTAGCATGTTTAAAATCTATTGTTGTACCCTAATTTTAGCTCGAGCCATTCACTCAGTTTGGGTACATCTGGAAAATAAATACACGGAGAGATAACCATGGAAATGATATTTGCTTATTATCCACATAAGCAACTCCTGTTTAACATGGGTACGTGTGGTGTTAGGCGTCCTGGGTTTAACATGAGCTACAGACATGAAGGTTGTGTATCACGAGCTCGTAATATTCAAACAGTTGTCAAAGTACGAGTTGGAAGAGATACTCAACTCGTGGTATCTTTGATATATGGCGCACCCAGAGATCCCCAAAGACTCAAGTATTTTTATACGATTATTTATGACCAACCATTCATATTTAATGTCCCAGATATTAGGAGAGCAATTACTTTATGATCAAATCAGAGCCCAGTATAAATGGGAATTGTTTATATTAAATGTAATAAATATTTAAATCTGTGGTTGCCCAAACCTCTCCACGGAATTTCTCAATAAATACTGAGAGTATTGGACAAGAAAAGGGACCGATTATTTTGTAATACTGAAACTCTGGCAAAATAGAGAGAGAAACAACAATAATATAGACTCGTGGACTAGGTGGATTTTAACCACTGAAACACGTAAAAGATTTTTGTTCTTGTGAATTATTTTCATCTTTCGTTACCGTTTATTACTAAGCACGAATAAATCTTATTATTTCTTAATACACTCTTGGCGAAAAACTGCGTCAACAATTTGGTGCTTTCATTGAGAGGGAAATTAGTGCTTTCATCAAAATCCCAGTCAAATCTCATCATGGTGCTCACTCGGTCAATGCACAACAATGAGATAGAACAGCCTGGTGGGTAGGGGGTTGTAACGCCCTACTACGTTAGAGCCGTTACTAAGTGTGTTTAAAATGTGCAATTAAGTCGCTAAACGAGGTTTTTAGAACAAATATGTGACTAAACGGAAAAATCAAGGCTGTAATTTTTAAAAGTACTCTATCTCATTAAAAGTTCTAAGAGTTTAACATTTGGGATCCCAGAATATTGTTTGTAAAATATTTACAATTCAAAATAGGTTAAAAGATGACTAATCACCAAAAACATAGTTTAATACAACCATTTCTCAAAATGCCCCCAACCAAAGCAATCAGGCGGGCCACACATGTACGCGCCGCCCCCACGCTCTCCGTACTCATGGCTGGTTGACTTTCTCCTTGCCTTTACCTGCAACGCAGAGCACCCGTGAGTCGAAGCCCAGCAAGAAAACTCACACAACACATATCATATGCATATTATATAATCAACACATTAGACAATCCACAGACAAAACAGATAGTCCATCAGACTAAACAGGTACGGCCATGCCATCCCGGAAGCGTTACCAAAGCCCGGGATCTCGGTTCTCACCGTAAGGATATCCCATGTATCCATTGGGGTCTCACATCTTTTAAACACACGATAAGAAATTTTAATCACATCTTTTAAACACAAAATTCTTAACAATTATACTGATGTCACCATCCCAATCTAGCAGAAATTCAGCACTCAATATCTAGCTTAATTCTACCTCAACAACCAGAATGTCCTAACATAATCAGTGAAAAAAACATACCTCAATTATGATTGAATCCTCACAAGCCTCTAGCATTCTAGTCTTGAGCTTAAACCCCCAAGTTTCCAAGCTGAATTCCCTAGTTAGAAGCTTCAATTCCTCAAGACTTCCTAATAGAATTTCCCCAAGCTTTAACCTTCAGTCCAACAAGACTCTTCAAGAGCGAGAAAGAGATAGGGAGAACTGTAAGTGAGAAAGTTGAGAGAGAGATCAGAGTTTTCTACCACATTCTGGCTATTCCAAAGAGTTTTACTGAGTATATCCCTTGCTTAAGCAAAAGAATATTTTGCCCCTTTAAGCCTATTAATCTTCTAAGGGTACTAAGGGGTAAAATGGTAATTCCGCTCCCAGTTCCCGCTAATACCTCATGTGTTCCTACTATTAATCAATTAACCCCATCATGTTCAATTAATTACCAAATACTTATACAATATCTATAAATCCTCAAAATATCCTCTAATTTCCCAAAAATGCCCCTAGGCTCCCCCAAGCAGGGCATTAAACCCCACTGTGACTATTTTGCTAATCCGCTCACTAGGACTGTCTTTAGCCATATATTGCAAATATATCCACATAATAATGTGATCTCTATAATTTATCACATTTATGCCCTCAACGGGCTAAAATTACAAATATGCCCTTAAAAGTTATAGATGGTCCACATGCATATCTAATACTCGTAAACATGCATATCACATATTCGTATAATCATATCAATCATGGATGACACGTAATCATTCATTTAACCAATTAAACTTACATAAAAAATTATGCCCTCCCAACACACTAATCAAGGCCCTAAGCCCTATTAGCAATTTTGGATTGATACAACTATCCCCTCCTACAGAGAATTTCATCCTCGAAATTTACCTGAATAACTCGGGATACTGATCCCGCATTGATGACTCAAGCTCTCTGGTCACTTCCTCAATCTTTCTCTTCCTCCACAATACTTTGACTAGAGGAATTGTCTTTTTCCGTAGAACATTCTCTTTCCTGTCAAGGACCTGAACCTATTGCTTCTCATTCCAAAAATCTATCTGCAACTCCAAATACTCCTACTTCAACACTTGAGTTGTATCTAGGACGTACTTCTGAAGCATAAAAATTTGGAATATGTCATGAACTCCCGATAACGAAGGAGCCAGTGCCAACCTGTAGGCCACTTGACCCATTCTCTCCAGGATCTTAAATGGTCCTATGAACCTTGGTCTCAGCTTGCACTTTTTCCCAAACCTTCTCACCCCTCCCAAAAATACGCGGTCCCCTACCTGGAACTCCACGTCCCTACTCCTAGGATCAGCGTAGCTTTTTTATCTGCTCTGTGAAGTGACCATTCGAGCTTGGATCTTCTCGATAGCCTCATTAGTCATCTGAACCATCTCTCGTCCTAAATACTTCCTCTCACCCATCTCATCCCAATAAATGGGTGATCTACATCTCCTCCATAAAACATATCGCATGGAGCTACTCCAATCGTTGATTGATAACTATTGTTATATGAAAACTCAATCAGAGGGAGGTACTTACTCCAAGACCCTTCAAAGTCTATCACACACGCCCTAAGCATGTCTTCCAATACATGAATAATCCTTTCAGACTGTCCATCAGTCTGAGGATGAATGGTCGTACTGAACTTCAGTTGAGTCACCATAGCCTTCTGCAAACTACCCCAAAACTTGGAGGTAAATATAGGATCTTGGTCTGTCACTATAGACTTGGGAACCCCATGGAGACGTACAATCTCTCTCACATACTATTCCGCGTACTGATTCACTGGCAGAAAGTGAGCTGACTTCGTGTATCTGTCTACTATCACCCACACCGAGTCATGTAGCCCCACTGTCCTGGGTAAACCTCCCACAAAATCCATAGTAATGTCTTTCCATTTCTTCTTGTGAATACCCAAAGGCTGTAGCAACCCCGCTGGTGGATGATGCTTAGCCTTCACCTGCTGACATGTTAAACACTTTTCTACGTACTCCACTACACCTTTCTTTATTCCAGGCCACCAATATAACATCCATAGATCCTGATACATCTTTGTGGTGCCTAGATGGAGTGAGTACAGTGTAGTATGGGATTCATCCAGTATCTCTTGTCTAATACCCACATCTATTGGGCCACAAATCTAACCCTTGTACCGTAGCAAACAAGTTTCTGAAATGGAATAATCCTTAGCTATCCCAGCTAGGACATTCCCTCTATCCTCCTAAAACTGTGCATCGTCTATCTGCCTCCCTGCCTCCACCTTAGCTGGACCCACCTTAATCCCATCTTCACCAACAATGTGTCCAGGGAATGTCACTTCGGGTAGCCAGAACTCACACTTCTTGAACTTGGCATACAATCAATGCTCCCTCAATCTCTGCAAGACTTGTCGGAGATGTTGTCCATGCTTTACCTCTGAACTGGAGTAAACTAAGATTTCATCGACGAAGACAATCACAAATTCATCCAAGAAGTCCTTGACCACCATGTTCATCAAGTCCATGAATGTTTCTAGGGCATTGGTCAAACCAAACGACATGACCAGGAACTCGTAATGCCCATAACTTGTACATAACGTCATCTTCGATATATCGTTGTCCTTGATCCTCAGCTGGTGATAACCAAATCGAAGATCAATCTTCGAGAACACTGTCTTTCCCTGCAGTAGATCGAACAAGTCATCAATCCTTGGTACGGGGTATTTATTCTTAATGGTCAACTTGCTTAACTCCCTATAGTTTATACACATTCTTAGAGTCCTATCCTTCTTCTTCACAAACAAAACCGAAGCACCCCATGGAAAAATGCTAGGCCTGATAAACCCTAAATCAAGAAGCTCTTGCAGCTGTATCTTCAACTCTTTCAATTTCGCTGAAGCCATCCTATATGGCGCCCTCGACACTGGCTCTGTCCCCAGTGCTAACTCGATGACAAACTGAATCTCCCTATGCGGCGGAAGTCCAAGTAAATCCTTAGGAAACACATCCAAGAACTTACGTACCAATTTGGTCTCTCCCGGCCTTGCTGGCATAACCTTGGGGGTATCCACGACACTGGCTAGAAAACCTATACAACCTCCCTGTAAGAGTTCCCTAGCCCTCAATGTTGATATTGTGGGTATGCCGGGTCCATGCACAACACCCTCAAAAATAAAGGGATCCTCTCCCTTGGGCTCAAAAGTCACCATCTTCTTCCTACAATCAATTGTAGCCCTATATCTGACCAGCCAATCCATCCCTAAAATCATATCAAAGTTATCCATACCCAACTACATCAAATCTACTGATAGTTCCCTACTATCTACCATCACATATAGTGCTCTAATCCATGTCCTAGAAACTATCAGTCCCCCTGTAGGTAGTATAGTCCTAAACCCCACAGTATAATACTCACTAGGTCTTCATTATTTATCGATTACCTTACTAGAAACAAACAAATGTGTAGCACTAGAGCCAATCAATACAGTATAAGAAGAGCCAACACTAGAAAGCTGACCTGTCACTACCGAGGGACTAGCCTCGGCCTCTGCCTGCGTCAAGGTGAACACTCGAGCGGGAGTCAAGCTATCCACCTTCTCTGGTTCCTCTTTCTTTGTTGTTGGGCAATCCTCCTTAAGGTGTCCAACCACCTCGTACAGGTAACAAGCCTTTGCCAAACATTCGCCCGAATGGCGCTTGTTTCATCTTGTGCACTCAGGATAACTTCCTCCATGTCTCACCACCTCCATGGCGGCCACCCAAAACACCACAGCCCCTCCGATCAAGACCAGCAGTGATCAAGGTGTCAGGGGTCTTCCTCTTCAGATCACTGGGGCCTGCGCCCCCACCAGACCCTATATATGAAGGCACCGTCCTGTAAACCTCCCGTCTCACAACGTTCGCCCTCAAAATCTTATTATTCTCCTCTTCATCAGTAAGAGCCTTCTCAAAAGCCTAGGCATAAGTTGTTCCCCCAGGTATTATTGTGATTCTCACATCTCGGGCTATCATAGCAGTAAGCCCTCGAATTATTTTGTCTTGTCTGGCTGCATTTGTAGGCACTAAATTTTGTGCAAACTTCTCAAGCCTGTCAAACTTTAGGGCATACTCTGTAAATGTCATGTTGCCCTGCACCAACCCCATGAACTCATTCACCTTTGCTGCCCTGACAAAAACGTTATAGTATTTCTAGATGCACAAATCTCTGAACCCATCCCAACTCAGGGTAGAAATGTCCTTAGTCTATGATGTTACCTCCCTCCAAATACGGGCATCCTCTCTAAGCATATAGGTGGCACAGGCCACCCTGTTATTACCTTCCTCCCTCATGAAATCCAGGACAGAAGTAATCATACTCATCCACTGTTCGACCTTTAGTGAATCTGATACTCCCTCAATGGTTGGAGGATGCTGTCTCCTAAACCACTCATACAGTTTCTCCCACCTGTTCCTAACCTCAGGTGTCTGTACAACTAGTGCCACAACAGGTGGCATAATAGGTGCAGCACTCCCCGACAGAGCCTGTTGTCTCAAAAGACAGATCTTCTCTTCTTGACTTTGTAATCGAGCTTGCATGTCTGCAAGTATCTGCTGCTAGTTCTCAAGGACTGGGAGGGTTCTGGCTCTGATCAATGACTCGGCGATCAGGCAATGATGACAAGTTAACAGTTTTTCCATAGTGCACCATTGAAACTAAATCAACCATAAGAAATTAAAATGCAAACAATCATTCAAATATTCATTCACATACAGCAGCAATGCTAATAAGCATGCCTCATAATAGTCACACAACAGTCAAGGGCGAGGCCCTATCAGTAACTCATGCTCCATATTAATCATGTAACAAAGAATTTATATTTCATTCAAACATTTAGGCATATAATCACATATATACATTTACCAAACTCTGAGTCGAGCTTTTCTTTAGCGGCGAGTGTACATGTCCAGCCAGTCGTCAAGAAGACTTAAACCTAGACCGCTTTGATATGAAGTTGTAACACCCTAGATAACCAAGACCGTTACACTATGTTTTCTAAAATAGAGCAAGACTTGCTAATCAAGTCATTTCCACAGTGATGTGATCCTAAGGTCAATTACCTGGTTAGGTTTAAAAGATTTTGAGCATAAATCTTTAATTATCATTAAAATAGACGTTTGTTGCATGGGATCCAAAAAAGTAGGGTTTAAGAGAAAAATTTAAAATTCTCAAAAGTTATGTACAACCAGCCACTTTAGTGGCAAAACACAAATTTTAGGCTCGGTCCCTTTACTTTCCCTCGGCCGTGGCGGACAAGCAGCTAACGATGTACACCTCGCCCTAGAGCTCTCCAACTCATGGTTTGTCTAGCTTACCCATTCCTTTACCTGCTCCATGTAGCACCCGTGAGCCAAGGCCCAACAAGAAAACCATAACAGTAAATACATAATCAATAATAGCATACAATCAATCATAAGATAATGATTCATAAGCTCAACAAATTGTAAGCATCAGACTGACAATAGTAAACATGTACATTCAGAAATATATCTCCACCAATATACAAGTTCTCAGGGTCGGCGCCCTTAGGCCGAGCCCTTTGTTTAATCAACTGACTCCGGCTCGCTTAGGCCGGGTCCTCCGTTTATCTAGCTGACCCCGACCTTTAGTGGCTGAGTCGCGTCCTATGTGCAAATCATCAGCCCTGCCCTCTTAGGCCTTTCATTTCATGTTTCGCATAATAGTATCACAGTTACACAACACATATACACAGCTACAGGGAATCTTAATCCCAACACACCCACACAAGGGTGCAGTTTTCATACCTTGAATTCCTAGCAGAGGATACAGAACGGTTACGAGCACGATCCTCAGTGCTGAGCCATGGTGATAAACCTAGTCACAGTAGCGAATGGGTAATCATCAATTTCTAATTCAAATAAATACTTAGGAGACAAAAACTAGCCTTCGGGAGCTCGATTTCTACTAAACCGAGTAGTAGATTTCGTCCCGATCTCGTAGGTCTGAACCCCCAAGCCTTACCAATCCTAGAAACCATCCTAAGGAAAAATCGCCTAGGCGGGCTGTGGTCTGGCCTTAAGAGCCGCGATGCACCCCCTAGAGCCTTGGTGCACCTTCAAGTCAGAGAGCACACCCAGGCGTTCATGGCATGCGGGCCGCAGTGCCTCTGAGCTGGGTCGCAGCATGCCCTTATGAACCCATAATTTCTGGGTTTGCTCCTCATACTTCCCAACAAAAACCTCTAAGATACAAGCCTAACAAACTTCCCAACAAAAGTCAATACTCAGCTACGAATTTAGGACTTTTAATCACATATTTTAAACACCAAAATCTTAAAAATTATACTAAACTCACCATCCCATTCTAGTAGAAATTCAACACTCAATATCCAACTAAATTCTACCCCAACAACCAGAATTTCCTAACATAATCAATGACAAGAACTTACCTCAATTATGATTGAATCCTCACAAGCTTCCAGCCTTCTAGTCTTGAGCTTAAACCCCCAGGTTTCCCAACTGAATCCCATGGTTAGATGCTTCAATTCCTCAAGACTTCCAAACAGAATTTCCATAAGCTTTAACCTTCACTCCAACAAGACTCTTCAAGTGCAAGAGAAAGATAGGGAGAACCGTCAATGAGAGAGGTGAGAGAGAGATGAGTGTTTTCTACCACTTTCAGGCTATTCCTAAGAGTTTTAATTAGTATATCCCTTGCCTAAACAAAAGACTATTTTGCCCCTTTAACCTATTAATCTTCTATGGGTAGTAAGGGGTAAAATGGTCATTCCGCTCCCAGTTCCCGATAATTCCTCATGTGTTCCTACTATTAATCAATTAACCCCGGCATGTCCAATTAATTACCAAACACTTATTCAATATCTATAAATCCTCAAAATATCTTCTAAATTCCCAAAAATAACCCTAGGCTCCCCCAAGTGCGGTATTAAACCCCACTGTGACTATTTTACTAATCCGCTAACTAGGACCGTCTCGAGCCAATTATTACAAATACATCCACATAATAATGTGGTCTCAATCGTTTATTACATTAATCATATTTATGCCCTCAATGGGTCAAAATAACAAATATGCCCTCAAAAGCTATAAAAGGCCCACATGCATATCTAATACTCGTAAACATGCATATCACATTTTCATATAATCATATCAATCATGCATGCCATGCAATAACGCATTTAACCAATTAAATATACATAGACCAATTATGCCCTCCTGGCACAATAATCAAGGCCCTAAGACTTATTAGCAATTTTGGGTCGTTACAACACATAAACTATATGTTTGTTAAGAACTAATTCAGACAATGGTCCTCAAGACTAAGCCCTACCGCTCTTACCTCGAATTCCTCTAAAAAATAGTGGAATCGTCCCCTGAACCTCCCAAGATAGCACCCCAAAACTTTAAACAACTGCACCCTAAAACTGCGTTACTGTAACGACCCAAATTTGCTAATAAGGCTTAAGGGCCTTGATTAGTGTGCCTGAAGGGCATAATGGGAATTATGTGTGGTTTTAATGATTAAGATGCATGATTATGATTTAAAGCATGTTATATGATTATTTGAATATTTGAGATGCATGAATATGTGTATTAGTATGCATGTAGGCCCTGATTAGGTTAGAAGGGCATAATCGTAATTTTGGCCATTATGGGCATAACTGTGTTGATATATGTGATAATTGTCGAGACCGCATTATTATGTGGATATATCTGTGAACTGTGACTCGAGACGATCCTAGTGAGCAAAGTAGCGAAAAAGTCTTGGCGGGGATTTATACCGTGCTCGGGGTGAACTTAGGGGTATAAATGGGAATTAAGCGAATATACTGGAGTCTATCTTGACATTGAGGAATATTATTGGTGATTAATTAGGTATCGGGAATTAAGCGGGAAATATTAGAGACACTCGAGGAGTTAGCAGGAATTGGGGTAAAATGACTAAAATGCCCCTAAGTGGATTAAAGGGCTTATATTTAATAGGGAGGGCACAATAGTCATTTGGCTTACAGGAGTTAAGTTTTACCAAGGCTTTATGTTAGTGGGAATTGTAGAGAAGTGTGGAAGTCTGAAAAAGAAGGAAAACGAAGGGAAAAGAAAGAGAGAAAAACAGAGAGAGTTCTCTAGGTCGGTTTATATTTCCTTCATCTATTTCTTGAGAATTTCTGGAGTAAAGCTCAGAGGAGAGTTGGGATAAACTAAGGATCAAGGATCCTAACCTAGGATTGAGAAATTGGTAGAGGTTTAGTAAGAGTTCATCAACACTTGAGGTAAGACTTTAGAGTTCTTCAGTTTCTATTTCTTGTTTTTGAGCTATCATTTTTTAGTTGAATTGGATGGAAACTTGAGGGAATTCAGGCCTAACGCTGAGGAGGAGCAAGCCAAGGAAGTCTAGAGGCACCTTGAGGTCGAAATTCCACCAGAGGTATAAATTCTAAACTCTAACTTTGTTGTTCAGCTGGTTTCTGCTGAGTTTTAGTGTTTAGGAGTGGCTATGGTGAATTTTGAGTTTGGGAATGCATGTGCTTGAGTTATAGGTATTTGGGGTGCTTGGGATGAGTGGAGTATGGTCATAAGGTTGTTTTTGGGTTTGGGAAGGATTTGGAGGAGTTTTGGCTGAGGTTGGTTCGAGAAAATCGCAGAAGGGAAAAACTGGTGTTGATGGGTTTTTGCTGATGGGCCAAGTTTTCTGATGGGTTTTTGCTTCTATTGGTAGCACTGTAGCGCCCTCCCATGAGCGCTGTAGCGCTACCCTGTCTTGTGAAGGGGATTTTATTGTTGTTTGCAAGGGCTTTTTACCTAGGGTTTGGGGTTTGTTTCCACCACCTTGTTTGGTGGAACTAGGACTTCCCGGGGGCTCGGGTTTGGCCCCGAGGCTAGGTTTTGGACTTGAGGTTTGATAATGACTTTGGCCTATGATTGTGTTTAGGTGAGCGCTAGGGCTCGAGGGGATCGTGCTCAAGGAGTTGAGGGATCAATGCTAGTGAATAGAAAGGTAAGAAAACTGCACTCGGCTATATGTTTGTGATGGGACTAAGAGCTCCCAATATTTGTATCATGTCAACAATGGTATCATGCCATGGGACATGTAAAAGTGGCCTAAGAGTGTTGTACATAATGTTTGCGCATGGGGCGTGGCTTAGCCACTGGTAGCCGAGGATAGCTTAATATTCACTGAGCTCGGTTTAAGCTGGCCGGAGTCTGTGGGATAACGGAGGGAGCAGCCTGAGGGCACTAGCCCTAGTTATCATTTGTGCAGTGACATATGATATGAATTGATATGTTTAACATGTCCATTACTTAATTATACTGAATGACTATATGGTTGAGATTATGTGATGCAATGTGAGATATTGATTTGTCTGTTGATTGTGTATGCTCTGTTGTTGTGTTTTCTTGCTGGGCCTTGGCTCACGGGTGCTACGTGGTGTAGGGAAAGGCAAAGGCAAAGGCAAGCTGGACCAACCCTGAGATGGAGGGTCGTGGGGTGGAATGTACATAGCTAGCTGTTCGATCGCTATGGTCGAGGAGTGGGTCAGGACAAGGATTGCCTAACTGTCTATTTGTCCTTAATATGGCTTGATATTGTATATAAACCTTGTGTCTTCTGTAAACGCTCTTTAAACTTGTATCTTTTTGGGATCCCGTGTAAAGGATAATGTTTCTTAATGAAAAAGTGACTTTTGAGACCAAAACATTTTAAAGCCTAGTCCCTTTAAAGTTTCGATGACACGCTTTCAATTAAACGACTTGATTAGCAAGTCTGGCACTTTATAAACACATAGTGTAACGGTCTTGGTTATCCAGGGCATTACAACTTGGTATCAGAGCGTCCTAGGTTTATGGGTCCTGAAGACTGGCTGAACCGCGATAGACAAGCTCAACTCAGGGTTTGGTAATTGTGTAGATATGATTATGTGCTTAAATGATTTGAGAGAGATATGATTGTCGATATCTGTTTGATGAATAGGGAGCATGAGATACTGATAGGGCCTGGCCCTTTACTATTGCATGATGTTATTGAGGCGTGCTTATTAGCATTGCTGTGCATGTGAATGAATATCTAGATAAATTGCTATATTTTGATTGTTTGTGAATGATTGGAGTTCCAGTGATGGATCACGGAAAGATTATTACCCTGTCATCATAGCCTGATTGTTAAGTCGTTGATTGCAGATTGACTTGAATAGTTATGCGTTCAAGAAAATCCACACGACTAGCCGGCATGTCTGGGGCTAGAGATGATGATCGGGGCCCGAACCCTCCGCTGGTCCCTGAGAACTGGCAGCAGTTAATGGCAGACATGCAAGCTCGGCTTAAGAGCTAAGATGAACAGATTCGAATTCTGCAGCAGGCTCCATCTGGGAGTGTTTCCCCTGTTGCGCCACCGGCAATGGTACCTATGGTACAGCCAGTTGATGTTGGGAACAAGTGGGAACCGTTGTATGAGCGGTTCAGAAAGCAACAGCCCACAATTTTTGAGGGAGGACCAGATCCACTGAAGGCTGAGCAGTGGATGACTATGATCACAACCATACTTGATTTTATGAGAGTGGAAGGACATGACAAAGTGTCCTGTGCCACTTATATGCTGAGGGAGGATGCCCGAATCTGGTGGTAGGTGGCATCACAAACTAGAGATATTGCTGCATTGACTTGGGAAGGGTTTAAGGACCTGTTTAATCAGAAGTATTATAATGTTGCCATCAGGGCAGCGAAAGTTAATGAGTTCGTGGGGCTGGTTCAGGGCAGTATGACAGTTACAGAATATTCCTTGAAGTTTGATAGACTCGCGAATTTCGCACCAGATCTTGTGCCTACCGATGCAGCTAGGCAGGACAGATTTACCAGAGGGCTGAATGCTATGATAGCCCGAGATGTAAGAATTACCACAGTTCCTGGAGGGAATACTTATGGCCAGGCTATGGAGAAGGGTCTCACTGCTGAGGAAGCGGAGAATAAGAAATGGAGGGAGAGGGCTATGAGAAGGGAGGGCCGCAGGGCGGTGCCTCCATATTCTAGTTCTGGTAGGGGCGGAGGCCCCAGTGATTTGAAGAGAAAGACTCCTGATGCTCTGATTGCTCCTGGTCCTGATAGGATAGGTCGGGGTAGTCAGGGTGGCCGTCACGGAGGCGGTGATTCGTGGAGGACTTATCCAGAGTGCACGAGGTGCAAGAGGCGCCATTCGGGCGAGTGTCGGGCTAAGGCCTTCTATGTGTGCCGGGTGGTGGGACACCTCAGGAAGGATTGCCCGATAGTGAAGAAGGGAGAGATAGGAAAGGTGGACAACTTGACTCCATCTCGAGTGTTCACCCTGACGCAGGTGAAGGCCGAGGCTAGTCCCTCGGTAGTGATAGGTCGGCTTTCTAGTGCTGGCATTCCTTTTACTGTGTTGATTGATTCTGGTGCTACGCATTTATTTGTGTCTGATAAGGTGATTGATAGACTGTGTAGACCTAGTGAGTTTAGTGCTTCAGGATTTGGGACTATATTGCCTACAGGAGAACTGGTAGTATCTAGGAGGTGGATTAGAGCACTGCCAGTGATAGTTGATGGTAAGGAGTTATCAGTAGACTTGATTGAGTTGAGTATGGAGGATTTTGATATGATTTTAGGTATGGATTGGCTGGTTAGATATGGAGCTACCATCAACTGTAGGAAGAAGATGGTAACCTTTGAGCCAGAGGGCGAGGATCCCTTTGTTTTTGTGGGAGCGGTGCATGGACCCCGCGTACCCAGGATATCTGCATTGAGAGCCAGAGATTTTCTACAGGGTGGATGTATAGGCTTTCTGACTAGTGTAGTGGATACCATCAGAGTTTCACCAGTAGGACCGAAGGAGACCAGATTGGTTTGCGAGTTCTTGGATGTGTTTCCTGAGGATTTTCCAGGGTTACCGCCGCGTAGAGAGATTCAGTTTGTTATTGAGTTGGCACCGAGGACAGAGCCAGTGTCGAGGGCACCATATAGGATGGCACCGGCGGAACTGAAAGAGTTAAAGATATAGCTGCAGGGGCTTCTGAATTTCGGGTTCATCAGACCTAGCTATTCGCCATAGGGTGCTCCAGTTTTATTTGTTAAGAAGAAGGACGGGACTTTGAGGATGTGTATTGACTATCGAGAATTGAATAAGTTGACCATTAAGAATTAGTATTCCCTACCAAGGAATGATGACTTGTTCGATCAGCTGCAGGGTAAGACGGTGTTCTCAAAGATTGATCTTTGATCTGGTTATCACCAGCTGAGGATCAAGGATGAGGACATACCTATGATGGCCTTCCGAACGCGGTATGGGCACTATGAGTTCTTGGTCATGTCTTTTGGTTTGAAAAATGCCCCAGCAGCCTTTATGGATCTAATGAACAGGGTGTTTAAGGATTTTCTAGATCAGTTCGTTATTGTCTTCATTGACGACATCTTGGTGTATTCCAGTTCAGAGGCAGAGGATGAGTTTCATCTTCGACAGGTTCTTCAGAGGTTGAGGGAGCATCAGTTGTATGCTAAGTTTAAGAAGTGTGAGTTCTGGTTACCTGAAGTGACATTCCTTGGGCATATCGTAGGTGCAGATGGGATTAAGGTGGATCCCTCTATGATAGAGGCAGTTAGAGATTGGCCTAGGCCAAGGAACACCTCGGAGGTGCGGAGTTTTCTGTGGTTAGCAGGCTACTACAGACGGTTTGTAGAAGGCTTTTTGAAGAAAGCAGTACCAATGACAGAATTAACAAGAAAGAATTTGAAGTTTATCTGGTCAGACAAGTGTGAAGACAAATTCCAAGAGTTGAAGCGACGACTTATTACAGCGCCAGTGTTGAGTCTTCCTTCGGAGGAAGGGAAGTTTGTTGTTTACTGCGATGCATCAAGGTTGGGCTTAGGCTGTGTGTTGATGCAGAATGAGAAGGTTATAGCTAATGCATCACGACAGCTGAAGGAGTATGAGCAGCGGTACCTTACTCATGACTTGGAGCTGGTAGCAGTGGTTTTTGCACTGAAGATTTGGCGACATTATCTATATGGGGAGAAGTGTGAGGTATATACTGACCATAAGAGCCTGAAGTATTTCTTTACACAGAAGGACCTGAATATGAGACAGAGACGTTGGCTGGAGCTGGTAAAGGATTATGATTGTGATATCCTTTACCATCCGGGTAAAGCCAATGTGGTGGCGGATGCATTGAGTCGCAGAGGTCCAGGTCAGCTATATAGTTCTGTTCAGATCTCAAGGGAGTTAGCTGATGAGATTGTTAGAGCAGGGATAGAGTTGGTGGTAGGCCTATTGGCTAATATTACTCTACAGTCCACCCTGCTAGAGCGGATCAGAGAAGGGCAGTTGGTAAACGCTCAGTTACAGAGGATTAGAGATGATGTCTTAGCTGGAATAACTAAGGATTTTTCTGTTTCTGAGGTGGGATTACTTTGGTATCAGGGACAGATTTGTGTTCCAGCTGATGAGGGGATCAGACGAGAAATACTGGATGAGTCTCATACGACACTGTACTCACTTCATCCGGGAACCACGAAGATGTATCAGGATCTGCGAACTTTGTATTGGTGGCCCGGGATGAAGAAGGATGTGGTAGAGTACGTTGCCAAATGCTTAACCTATCAGCAGGTGAAAATTGAGCATCAGCGACCAGCAGGATTGCTTCAGCCTTTGGGTATTCCTGAATGGAAATGGGAGGACATTACCATGGACTTTGTGGGAAATTTACCCAGGACAGTGGGGCTTCATGACTCGGTGTGGGTGATAGTGGATAAATACACCAAGTCAACCCATTTCCTTCCAGTGAGGTCGACATATACTGTGGATCAGTATGCTGAGTTGTATGTGAGGGAGATCGTACGTCTCCATGGCGTTCCTAAGTCTATTGTGTCAGACCGCGATCCTATTTTTACTTCCAAGTTTTGGGGTGGTTTGCAGAAAGCTTTGGGGACTCAGTTGAAGTTCAGTACAGCCTTTCATCCTCAGACTGATGGACAGTCTGAGAGGACGATCCAGGTGTTGGAGGATATGCTCATAGCATGTGTGATTGATTTTGAGTGTTCATGGAGTAAGTATCTTCCGTTGATTGAGTTCTCATATAACAATAGTTATCAGTCAACGATTGGAGTGGCTCCCTATGAGATGTTATATGGGAGGAAGTGTAGATCACCCATTCATTGGGATGAGATGGGTGAAAGGAGATATTTGGGGCCAGATATGGTTCAGAAGACAAGTGAGGCCATAGAGAAGATCCGGGCTAGGATGCTCGCATCTCAGAGTAGACCGAAAAACTACGCTGATCCTAAGCGTAGGGATGTGGAGTTTCTCTACGCTGATCCGAAAAACCACGTCTTTCTCTCAGTTTCACCATTGCGAGGGGTGACGAGGTTTAGAAAGAAGGGCAAGCTAAGCCCTAGATTCATTGGACCATTCGAGATCCTGGAAAGGGTTGGTCAGGTGGCTTACAGGTTGGCCTTGCCACCATCGTTGTTAGGAGTTCATGATGTGTTCCATGTCTCCATGCTTTGGAAGTATGTCTTAGATGTGACTCATGTGTTGAGGTATGAAGATTTGGAGTTACAAGCAGATTTGGCTTATGAAGAGCAACTAGTTCAGATCCTGGATCGGAAAGATAAAGTGTTGCGGAACAAAATAATTCCTCTGGTTAAGGTGCTGTGGAGGAATAGTAAGGTCGAGGAGGCGACCTGGAAGCTTGAGACAACGATGCGGGATCAGTATCCTGAGTTGTCCAGGTAAATTTCGAGGATGAAATTCTCATTAGGAGGGGATAGTTGTAACGACCAAAATTTGCTAATAAGGTTTAAGGGCCTTGAATAGTGTGCCTGAAGGGCATAATGGGAATTATGTGTGGTTTGAATGATTAAGATGCATGATTATGATTTAAAGCATGTTATATGATTATTTGAATATTTGAGATGCATGAATATGTGTATTAGTATGCATGTAGGCCCTGATTAGGTTAGAAGGGCATAATCGTAATTTTGGCCATTATGGGCATAACTGTGTTGATATATGTGATAATTGTTGAGACCACATTATTATGTGGATATATTTGTGATCTATAACTCGAGACGATCCTAGTGAGCAAAGTAGCGAAAAAGTCATGGCAGTGATTTATACCCGGCTCGGGGTGAGCTTAGGGGTATAAATGGGAATTTAGCGAATATACTGGAGTCTATCTTGACATTGAGGAATATTATTGGTGATTAATTAGGTATCGGGAATTAAGCGGGAAATATTAGAGACACTCGAGGAGTTAGCAGGATTTGGGGTAAAATGACTAAAATGCCCCTAAGTGGATTAAAGGGCTTAGATTTAATAGGGAGGGCACAATAGTCATTTTGCTTACAAGAGTTAAGTTTTACCAAGGCTTTATGTTAGTGGGAATTGTAGAGAAGTGTGGAAGTCTGAAAAAGAAGGAAAACGAAGGGAAAAGAAAGAGAGAAAAACAGAGAGAGTTCTCTAGGTCGGTTTATATTTCCTTCGTCTGTTTCTTGAGAATTTCTGGAGTAAAGCTCAGAGGAGAGCTGGGATAAACTAAGGATCAAGGATCCTAACCTAGGATTGAGAAACTGGTAGAGGTTTAGTAAGAGTTCATCAACACTTGAGGTAAGACTTTAGAGTTCTTCAGTTTCTATTTCTTGTTTTTGAGCTATCGTTTTTTAGTTGAATTGGATGGAAACTTGAGGGAATTCAGGCCTAACGCTGAGGAGGAGCAAGCCAAGGAAGTCTAGAGGCACCTTGAGGTCGAAATTCCACCAGAGGTATAAATTCTAAACTCTAACTTTGTTGTTCAGCTGGTTTCTGCTGAGTTTTAGTGTTTAGGAGTGGCTATGGTGAATTTTGAGTTTGGGGATGCATGTGCTTGAGTTCTAGGTATTTGGGGTGCTTGGGATGAGTGGAGTATGGTCATAAGGTTGTTTTTGGGTTTGGGAAGGATTTGGAGGAGTTTTGGCTGAGGTTGGTTCGAGAAAATCGGAGAAGGGAAAAATTGGTGTTGGCCAGTCTATGACTAGCGCTAGCCTTTGGGCGTTGTAGCGCTAGGCCAAGTTTGTTGATGGGGTTTTGCTTCTGTTTGTAGTGCTGTAGCACCCTCCCATGAGAGCTGTAGCACTACCCTATCTTCTGAAGGGGATTTTAGGGTTGTTTGCAAGGGCTTTCTACCTAGGGTTTGGGGTTTGTTTCCACCACCTTGTTTGGTGGAACTAGGACTTCCCAGGGGCTCGGGTTTGGCCCCGAGGCTAGGTTTTGGACTTCAGGTTCAATAATGACTTTGGCCTATGATTGTGTTTAGGTGAGCACTAGGGCTCGAGGGGGATCGTGCTCAAGGAGTCGAGGGATCAAAGCTAGTGAATAGAAAGGTAAGAAAACTGCACCCGGCTATATGTTTGTGATGGGACTAAGAGCTCCCGATATTTGTATCATGTCAATGATGGTATCATGCCCTGGGACATGTAAAAGCGGCCTAAGAGTGCCTTACATAATGTTTGCGCATGGGTCGCGGCTTGGCCACTGGTAGCCGAGGACAACTTAATATTCACTGAGCTCGGTTTAAGCAGGCCGGAGTCAGTGAGATAACGGAGGGAGCAGCCTGAGGGCGCTAGCCCTAGTTATCATTTGTGCAGTGACATATGATATGAATTGATATGTTTAACATGTCGATTACTTGATTATACTGAATGACTATATGGTTGAGATTATGTGATGCAATGTGAGATATTAATTTGTCTGTTGATTGTTTATGCTCTGTTGTTGTGTTTTCTTGCTGGGCCTTGGCTCACGGATGCTACGTGGTGCAGGGAAAGGCAAAGGCAAGCTGGACCAACCCTGAGATGGAGGGTCGTGGGGTGGAATGTACATAGCTAGCTGTTCGATCGCTATGGTCGAGGAGTGGGTCAGGATAGGGATTGCCTAACTGTCTATTTTTCCTTAATATGGCTTGATATTGTATATAAACCTTGTGTCTTTTGTAAACGATCTTTAAACTTGTATCTTTTTGGGATCCCGTGTAAAGGATAATGTTTCTTAATGAAAATGTTACTTTTGAGACGATTTCAATTAAACGACTTGATTAGCAAGTCTGGCACTTTATAAACACACAGTGTAACGGTCTTGGTTATCCAGGGCATTACAGTTACCGTTGCGGCGCCCCTTACATCGCCTCGACTCGAAACGAACCAAGAAGCCCCATTCTAAAATTTGTTCATTTTGCACTGCGACGCCCAATCTAAAGGGTTGCGGAGCCCCTAAAAAGAGAGAGCTTTCCTTATATTTTTTCGTATTTAGACTTCTAGTGCCCCCTCTACAGGGCAGCGGTGCCACGACGCTCCCAGAAATTTGCATTTTTCCCCTGCATTTTCAAACACCAAATCCTAATTCTAACACAATTTCAGTCAATCTTTCACAGCCAAATGACCACAAACTAACTCTATAACTCCAGGACAACATCAAAATGCACTTAACCACCCAAAAACACACAATTTACCAAAACTTACATTTTAGCTTGAACTTTGAAAACTTACCCAAAAAATCTAAAATCTAAGTCCAATTCAGAGTTTCCAATCCAATCGAACGTTGTAGAATAGTTAGAAACCCTACATCCTCAACCAACTACAACATAGGACTCCCTAAACATATCAAAATTTTAGAACCACCTTAATTTAAAAACAAAACCATCAAGAGTACTTAAGAAATTTGAAGAAAAGTAAAGCAAATTACTTAGCTTGTTGTGATTCCAAAATTCCTAAACTGATTATGATTTCTGATAGCTCCTAATTTCCTCAAATCCTCCAAATCTTCACAGAAATCACTTCAATTTCAAGCCAAGACTTAGCTTTGCGATGGTGCTTTTGGAATAGTCTTCAAAATTCCCAAAGAGAGTGAGAGAGAGAATCTTGAACGTGGATGAGGCAAGTGCTTGGCACTTGGTCCAGTTTCACATAGCCTAATAGTCAAAATACCATTTTACCCATTCCTCCAATGAACCTCTTATTTAACCCCAAGGGTATTTTGGTCATTTTAACATGGTTCCTCACGAAACCTCAAATTACACCCCTACTCTCCAATTTAACAAACCTATCATTAAATACAATTTATTTCCCATCAAATACTTTAATTTATCAACAAATCCCACCTATATGCCAAATTACCAAAATACCCCTTGGCTCACCCTGAGCAAGTTATTACTCCCCACTGTGAGTTTTTCGCTAAATTGCTCAAAGGATCGCTTTTGTTGAGTTTAACAAATATATCCACATAGTAATGTGGTCTCCAGCACATCACATAAAATTACAAATATACCCTCAACAAGTCCAAGCACAATTAAAACCCATATATATATATTCGATTAAGATCACCATAATTTCCAATTATGCCCTCTCGGCACACTAATGAACATGTTATTCCTTATTAGGAGTTTTGGGACGCAACCACTATCCCCTCCTAAAAAAAATCGGTCCTCAAAATTTACCTAAGCATCTCAAGATACTGCTCTTGCATATCTGACTCTAGCTTCCAAGTCGCTTCCTTGACCTTGCTGCTCCTCCATAATACTTTAACCAATGGGATCGTCTTATTTCGCAATACTTTATCTGTCCTATCAAAAATCTGAACGGGTTGCTCCTCATAGGATAAATATGTCTATAACTCCAGATTCTCATAACTCAACACATGAGTTGTATTCTATACATATCTTTGAAGCATCAATACATGAAACACATTATGTACTCCTGACAAAGCTGGAGGAATAGCCAGTCTATAGGTTACCTGCCCAATTCTTTCTAGGATCTTGCCATTCTTCCCAAATTGTTTGACTCATCTCAATGGTGAAACTTGGAGGAAAACTTGGTCCCCAACTTGGAACTCCACGTTCCTATGCTTAGGGTCAGTGTAGCTTTTCTGTCTACTCTGTGAGGGGAGCATTCGAGTTCTAATCTTCTCAATGGCCTCAGTGGTCCTCTACACTGCTTCGTGACCCAAATATTTCGTCTCACCACCAATTTCATCCCAATGAATGGGTGATCTACATTTCCTACCATACAACATCTCATATGGAGCCACTCCAATCGTTGATTGATAACCGTTGTTGTAGGAAAACTCAATCAAGGGGAGATACTCACTCTAGGACACCACAAAATCCAATACACATGCCCTAAGCATGTCCATCTGTCTGAGGATGATAAGTTGTACTAAATTTCAGCTTTGTACACATAGCCTTCTGTAGACGTCCCCAGAACTTGGAAATAAAAGTGGGGTCCCGATCCGATAATATAGACTTCGAAGACCTATGAAGACATACAATCTCCCTGACATACAACTCTGCATACTGCTTTACTGTATAATTTGTCCTCACAAGAAAAAATGAGCTGACTTGGTGTGTTTATATATGATCACCCACATCGAGTCATGATGCGAAACTATTCTAGGCAAGCCCACCACAAAATCCATAGTGATTTCTTCCCACTTCCATTAAGAAATACCTAAAGGCTGTAACAATCCAACTGGCCTCTGGTGTTTAGCTTTCAACTGCTGACATGTTAAGCACTTTGTTGCATACTCAACTACATCTTTCTTCATCCCTGGCCACGAATACAAAGCTTTTAGATCTTGGTACATTTTTTTTGGGCCTGGGTGAAATGAATAAGGAGTGGTATGAGAGCCATCCAAAATCTCTCCTATAATACCAGCATCAAACGAAACACAAATTTGATCCTTGTACATCAACATATATTTCTCAGCAAGGGTAATGTCTTTAGCCACTCCATGTAGGACATCCTCTCAGTTCTTCTCTAACTGACGATCACTCCTCTAAGCTTCTCTTACCCTCTCAATGAGTGTAGATTGAAGAGTATTTTTGGCCAATATACCCATAATAAACTTTATCCCAGCTCTGGTCATATCCTCTACCGATTCTCTAGATATCTACTTTAAGCTATACAACTATCCTCGACCTCTCTGACTCATAGCATCTTCTACCAAGTCGGCTTTCTCTAGATGATAAAGAATCTCACATTCATAATCTTTTACTAGCTCTGACCAACATCTCTGTTGCATGTTCAGATCCTTCTATGTGATAAAGTACTTCAAACTTTTAAGAGTAGTATAAATTTCGCACTTCTCCCCGTACAGATAATGTCACCACACTTTCAGTGCGAATACCACTGCCACCAATTACAAATCATGAGTAGGGTATTGCTGCTCATATTCCTTCAACTATATTGAGGCATAGGAAATTACCTTACTAGCCTACATTAGAACATAGTCTAGCCCCTTCCTCAACACATCACAATAAACCATAAACTTCCCCTGATGTGACGGAAGACTGAATACCGGAGCAGTGATCAACTGCCGCTTCAACTCTTGAAAATTATTCTCACATTTGTAAGACCAAATGAACTTCAAGTTTTTGCGTGTCAACTCTGACAATGGAATTTCAATCCATGAGAACCATTACACAAAACGCCAATAGTATCCCACTAAACTCAGTGAACTCATAATATCAGTGGCATTCCTGGGCCTTGGCCAATCTCTCATCACCTATATCTTGGCTGGATCTACCATAATTCCATCCTTACTGAAAATGTGACCAAGAAATGTACCTGAGGTAACCAGAACTTGCACTTATTAGTCTTGGCATACAATTTATGCTCCCTCATTCTCTGTAGTACCAATCGTAGGTGTTACTCGTGCTCTGGCTCTGGCTAAAAGGAGATTAATATATCATCGATGAAGACAATCACATACTTATCCAAGTAGTCTTTGACACCCTCTGCATCAAATCCATAACACTAACGGGGCATGAGTCAATCCAAAGGACATGACCATAAACTCATAATGCCCATACATCGTGCGAAAGGTTGTCCTTAGGATATCCTCATCATTGATCCTCAGCTAGTGATAACCAGATCAAAGACCAGTCTTTGAGAATACTGCATTACCCTGCAACTTGTCAAACAATTCATCAATCCTTGGCAGTGGATACTTATTGTTGATAGTCAGATTTTTCAACTCACTGTAATCAATGCTCATCATTAATTTCGCATCCTTTTTTTTTTTTTTTTGATGAATCAGCAAGTTTTTCATTACTCCAAAAAAAACTATACAATCTAATAGCATCTTCAATGGAAGACCTAATAATAGCAAATTCTATACAAATATGTGAACTGTTAGAAAATATCCCTCTTTACACCATTAGTTTTATAAGGCCAAGAACCATTCTATTTCTATTGTATTGACACGTTGAGGCCGAACACAGCTAACTCTATGCTTTACATCTTCCTTAATCTTCCTTGCAATCATATCTACTGTCATCACCTTCGAATTCCAGAGCAGTTCATTTCTGGCATGCCAGACTTGGTAAACCAAAGCTGCAAGTGCAGCAGAATAACATTTTTTTTTTAACTTACTTATTTTGGCTCTTTCTATCCACCTGAGAAGACTACCCAGATGCCTTGATTCAGCTCCCCATCGAAGCCAGTTCTTCACTTGCTGAAGGCAAAGCCAAGCTAAAGAGCAATCGAAAAATAAGTGCTCCTCTGTTTCTGTGTGACGCCGACAGAACAGGCAGTGAAATTCATCTATTATGTTATATTTATGCAGCTTGTCTCTTGTTCTCAACCAATTCTGAACAGCAATCCAGAACACCAAACTATGTCTTGGCAGGTTAAGTCTACCCCACACCTCTTGGCTCCATTTAACTCTATTCTGAACAGGGCACAGCATCATGTAGCCATGGGATATCTGATATAACATTGTCGTACCTCAAAGTGACAATGTCGCATCCTTCTTCTTAACAAATAACATTGTCGTACCTCAAAGCGAGAAGTTGGGTCTAATGAATCCAAAATCATGTAAAACAATTACATTCAATACTGTTAATTTTTCCAGAGCCATTCTGTATGGTGCTCTAGATATTGGTTCTATTCCCAGTGTCAACACAATGATGGTAACCCTGGTAAATCCTCTGGGAACACATCTAAGAACTCACAGAAAAATATATTCTCTGTCGGGCCAACTAGCACATCCCTAGTGGTATCCATTATGCTCGTTAGGAATCCTATGCACCCTCCTTGCAATATGTCTCTAGCCTTTTGTGTTGAGATCATAGGAACGCGAGGCACGTTCACAACACCCACAAACACAAATGGGTCCTCTCGCTCAGATTCAAAGGTCACCATCCTCCTTCTATAGTCTATGGCTTCCCTATACTTGGCTAACCAATCCATGCCTAACGATTGTAAGAAATGGCCGACCTAGGCCGCAAAATCAACCAAAACTCTAGATCCCCAAAAGAAGTCTCAATTGTGGCAGTCGAGCGGGCTGTATATGTACACGTTTCCCACAAAGCTCTTCAACTAATGGGTGTTCCACCTTTCCTTTGCCCTTACTTGCACTATGAAGAACCCGTGAGCCAAGGCTCAGCAAGGAAACCCAAACAAATAAAACAGATTAGGGAAAATAAAACCAGGATTGGCAATAGTGTATAGGGTCTTCCTCTTCTGGTCGCTAGGGGCTTTGCCCCTACTAGATTCTGTAAAGGGAGCTACTACCCTCCTTGTAACTCGCTTGGCGGCGCTCTCGCACCAGATCTTGTTCTCTATGCCCTCAGTAGTAAGGGCCTTCTCCACTACCTGAGCGTAAGTCGTCACTCCAAGTATAGAGGTGGTCTTGACATCCCAGGCTATCGTAGCATTTAACCCGCGGAAGAACAATTCCTTCCTTGTTACATCTATTGGTACAAAACCAAATCAAAGTTTACTAATCTGTTGAAATTCAAAGCGTACTCTGTTACTGACATGTTACCCTTAACCAGATTGTTGAAGTCATCTGCCTTTGTAGCTATGACTGCACCATTGTAGTATTTTTCATTAAACAGGTCTCTGAACTCCTCCCAGCTCAGTGTAATCACATCCTGAGTCTGCCACACTACCTCTAACCAAATACGGGCATCCTCCCAAAACATGTACGAGGCACAGGTCATTCTCTCATTACCTACGACCCTCATAAAGTCCACCCTCATAAAGTCCACTCTCATCCATTGCTCAACTCGCAATGGGTTTGGCCCTCCCTCAAAAGAAGGAGGGTGTTGATTCGTGAAGCTCTCATAAAGAGGCTCCCATCTATTTTGAAGTTCTGGCTATCCCAGAGTTGGTACCACCACAAGTTGCAGAACCGGTGCAGCATTCCCTGGTGGAACTTGCTATCTTAGAAGTCTGATTTCATCATCCTGTCCCAATAATCTAGCTTTCATTTTGGCGCCACCGCGAAAACCCAGAAATTTGCATTTTCCCCCTCCATTTTCAAATACCAAATCCTAATTCTAACATGATTCCAGTCAATCTATTACATCCAAACGACCACAGACTAACTCTATCACTCCAATACAACATCAAAATGCACTTAAACACCCAAAAACACACAATTACCAAAATTACATTTGCGCTTAAACTTTGAAAACTTACCTAAAGAAATAAAAAATATAAGTCAAATTCAGAGTTTCCAATCCAATCCAAAGCTTTAGAATAGTAAGAAACACTGCATCCTCCGCCAACAACAACACAAACTCTCTAAACACATCAAAATTTCAGAACCACCATAATTTCAAAACAAAACCATCAAGAATACTTAAGAAATTTCAAGAAAACTAAAGGAAGTTACTCACCTTGTTGTGATTCCAAAATTCCTAAACTGTTATGATTTTCCACACCTCCTAATCTCCTCAAATCCTCCAAATCTTCCCAGAAATCATTTCAATTTCAAGCCAAGACTTAGCTTTGTGGTCGCGATCTTGGAATAGTGTTGACAATGCCCAGAGAGAGTGAGAGAGAGAATTCTTAACGTGGATGAGCTTAGTGCTCAGCACTTGATCTAGTTTCCCTTAGCCTAATCGTCAAAAGACCATTTTCCCCTTCCTCCAATGAACCTCTTATATAACCCCAAGGGCATTTTTGTAATTTTAGCAGAATTTCTCAATAAACCTCAAATTACTCCCCTACTCTCCAAATTGACCAACCTATCATGAAATACAATTTATTTCCCATCAAACACTTTCCTTTATGTACAAATCCCACGTAAAAGCCAAATTATTGAAATACCCCTTGGCTCACCCCGAGCTGGGTAGTACGCTCAGCTGTGACTCTTTTGTTAAATTGCTCAAAAGGATCTACTTTTGTCGAGTATAACAAATATATCCACATAATAATGTGGTATCAAGCACATAGAACATAAAATTAAAAATATACCCTCAACGGGTCAAAATTACAAAGTGCCACTTTTTGACAAAAGTTGGCATTTAAGCACATTTAATACACATATATAAATATTCGATTAAGATCACCATAATTTCCAATTATGCCCTCCGGCCATACTAATCAACATATTATTCATTATTAGGAGTTTTGGGACACTACAACGCTCATCGCAGGCGTCGCAAGGCCACCGCGACAACATAGAATCTGTGTTTTTCCCCTGCATTTTAAAACACCAAAATCCATTTCTCACACAACTCTAGCCAAACTTTCACATCCAATCAACCATAGACTAACTCTATAACCTCAGTATAACATCAAAATGCACTTAAAGATCCAAAAACAAACAATTATCAAAATTTACCATTTGAACTTAAACTTTGAAAACTTACCCCAAAATCCAATAATCCAAGCCCAGTTCCAAGTCTTCAATTCAATCCCAAGCTTAAAAAATCTAGAAATCGTACTTCCACTACCAACAACAATGCCTCATTCCACTAGACACACCAAAGGTCAAAATTTACTTTAATCCTCCATACTCATCAAGAACAAAAGAGAAGTTCAAAACTAGGCAACCATACCTCTGAATTTCAAAAATTCCTAAATGCAGTTGTGTCTTGGGCAACTCCTACTTCCTCCAATAACTCAAATTCTCTCCAGAATTCCTTAATTTAAGGCATTAGCTAAGTTTTGTGGTTGTGATCTTGAGAGAGTTCTTGAAACACAGACCAAAGAGGAGAGATAAAGCATGGGAAATGTGAGTGTGTTGTTGTATTCTAGACTTAGCCAGAACCTTTACCAATTGATCAAACGACCAATTTACCCCTGGTCCCACTTAACCCAAGGACAAAATCATCACTATCTTCTATTTCCCCACTAAACCTCAAATTATACCCCTAATCTCGAAATTAATCAACTAATACATCCAATGCAATTTATTTCCCATAAAACACTTTCAGTTGTCAAAAAATCCCAGAATATACAAGATTACCAAAATACCACTAGGCTTCCATGAGCCGGGTATTTATCCTCGTTGTGACTTTTCCACTAAATTCCTCAAAAGGATCGACTCTACCGAATATCACAAATATATCTACATAATAACGTGGTCTCAAGCACATAGCTTATAAAATTACAATTATTCCTTCAACATGAAAAAATTTCGAAAATGCTCTGTTTTAACAAAAGCGACTCTTTGAACATATTTAATACACATAAACATGCATAAATAATCATATCATAATATAACTCATGTGATTCACATAATCACATACATATTCAATTATTATCACATGATTTCACAATAATTCCACTTATGTCGTCCCAGCACACAAATCAACCTTTCAAGAAGAATTGGGAGTAGTTGAAGTCTCCATAAGCAGCTAGGATTTGAATTTAGAGAGAGGGAGTTGAACTTGAATTCGTGTAATTGAGGTTAATTTCTCAAATTCTGGCAAGAATTGCGTTTAGAACCCTAATTTTGCAATTTTGGGCATTGTTGTGTTATTAAATGAGTTATGTTTGTGTTTGAGGTTGTGTGACTATTTTGTTATTGATTTAAGGTCAACATTATATTAAAAATCTACTAAAATTTGGTTTGGTTCTTGAGTTTTGGGTCTAAAATTACAGGGAACCATTTGGGAGGAATTGGGGAAAATCTAGGTTGCGATTTGTGTTTTAAAGGACCTAGCGCGACCGCGCTAAGGTCTGGTGCGACCGCACTAGGGTCCTAGAAGCTCAGGAATTTTTCAATAACATGACTACACTAGATGCCTGAGAAGCCCAAATTTTTTGAAGGAACGACTACGCTAGCTACCTAGAAAATGGGTTATTTCTGATTTTTTGGCTTTAAGCTCTGGGTTTTGAGGATTCAGTTTGGGGGCCTGCTTCAGGTGCAGGGGATGATTTCATGACCTTGTTAAATGTAATTGGAGGTCGTAAGAGTTAGAGTTTAATTTTGGAGACCGTAGTTGGACTTAGTTCTTGATGAGCGTGTGATTAATGTTGTGACTAAGGTTTCTGAGGGGCTCGGGGAAAGGATCAAACTTGAGGTTGTTTAATCTTTATCATAGGACTCGAGGTAAGAAAACTATCACATGCACCTAGAATACGGCATCGACTCTGATGTTTGTACATGATATTAACTGTGCATTGAATCTATTTAGGGCTGAGTACCCTTATTGCATAATTTTATTTGATCGTCTTTGATTGATCAACATGGGTCGTATTTGGTGATAATCATGTGGAATGTAGGCCATGATGGAAGGGCCACTATGAGGGTGTTGTACACACTTGCCCAGCATCTAGGCATAGGTCGTCGAAATGGTTTATATGTTGAAATGAGTTTACTTATAATTTATAAAGCATGTTATTTATAGTCTATGTTTGATTTAATATCTGTTATCCCTTGTTCATTTTTCTGGCTAGGTCTTGGCTAACTAGTACTTTGTGGTGTTGTTAACGGTAAGGAAAAATTGGAACAGCCATGAATTGCACTTCTCTAGAGCAGTACCTATGTGTTCGGCCTACTCGGCCGTCAAGGTCGGGATATTTTGAGCGACTTAGAGTAAACGTCCATTTTTGTCACTTAGGTCGACTATCTTGAGAACATTAAATATAATTGTGTTTTATTTAAGTTCTTTTCGGTTCCCTTGTAAATCTTTGAAGTTTTAATGAAAAGTATAATCTTTTTTACCAAATGTTTTAGTACCTAGACCTTTAATTAATTTTGATTACCCTTTTGAGTCCAAATGACTCACTTAACAAGTTAAGAACTATTTGAAACACGATCCTTGATTACTAGGGTGCTATAACTTGGTATCAGAGCTGCCAAGGATTTATGGTTCCTAAAGATCGACCAAACATGTACGCTCGCTGCTAAAGAGAAGCTCAACTCACAGTTTGGTAGGTAATTGATTGAATACTTGTCTAACTTAAATATATGCTTTATTTGCATTCTATAATAAGGAGCATGATATATACTATTAGGGTATGGCCCTCTTGATTGATATGTGACTATGGTGGAGAAGCTTAGTAGAACTATTATTGCATGGGAATGTTGTATTTTTCGACTTTGACCGTGGGACAGTTGCTGGATAGAGTTATCATGCCTGATAAGCCGAGTCATTAACTGAAGACATACATGGAAGTTATGCCTCCAAGGTGGTCAATCAGAACTAGGCAGAGCTAATATCAATGTCAGAGATGATAATCAGGGCCAAAATCGTCCACCTACCCCTCAGAATTTGCAGTAGATGTTTGCAAAAATGCAAGCCAGGATGAGGTAACAGATTCTGCCATGGAACGCTGCCCCGCAGGTGCCTCCTGCAGTGGTACCAGTACTTGTATAACCTAAGGTTGAGAACAGATGGGAAGTGGGAACCCCTATATGAGAGATTCCGAAAGCAACATCCTCCAACCATTGAGGGAGTCCCAATCAACTTAGAGCTGAGTAGTGGATGGGTATGATCAGTCCTATCTTCAATTTTATGAGAGTGGTGGGTAACGACAAGGTGGCTTGTGCCACTTTTATGCTGCAGAATCATGCTCGGATCTTGTGGGAGGTAGTATTCTAGACCCAAAATGTTGTTACGATGGTCTGTGAGGAATTTAGGGAGTTGCTCAATGAAAAGTACTATAATGACACAATCTGAACTTCAAAGATGGATGAGTTTATGAATTTGGTTCAGGGCAACATGACAATGACTGAGTATACTCTAAAGTTTGATAGGTTGACCAAGCTTTCCTCTGACTTGGTGCAAACTGATGTGGCCAAGAAAGAACAATTTATTCGGGGGTTGAATTCCATGATAGCTCAAGATTTCAGGATCGCTTCAGTACCTGGGGTTACTACCTATGCTCAGGTAGTAGAGATGGCCTTTACAGCTGAGGGCATTGTGGGCATGATATGGAAGGAGGGCACTGCAAGGTACGATGTTTGGAGGGTGGTACCTCTGTTTATTGGGTTGAGTAGGGGCAATGGACCCAGTGATCAGAAGAGGAAGACCACAAACTCATTCAGCACACCTGGTTCAGATAAGAAATTTTAGGGTACTTAGATTGGTCGTCAGGATGAAAATGAGAATTGGATAGTCTATCCAAAATGTGCTCAGTGCAAGAGACATCATTTGGGAGAATATTGGGCTAAGGCATGTCTCCTATGTGGGATGGTGGGTCATCTCAAGAATGATAGCCCGTAGTTGAAGAAAGAAGAATCGATGAAAGGTGAAAATTTGGTTCTGGCTCGAGTGATTACTTTGACATAGATGGAAAGGACCCGAGTGAAAGGGTTCATTCGTGTTTGTGGGTGCAGTGAACGAGCCTCACATTCCAATGATTTTAACATTGAAGGCTAGAGACTTATTGCAAGGAAGTTGCATAGGATTCCTAGCTAGTGTGGTGTATACCACTAAGGTTGTACCAGTCAGACCAGGGGAAACCTTATTGGTTTGTGAGTTTCTAGATATGTTCCTAGAAGACCTACAACGATTTCATCCACATCGAAAGATCGATTTTCTTATTGAGCTGGCACCTTATAGAATGGCACTGGTAGAAGTAAAGGAATTCAAGGTGCAGTCACAAAAGCTACTCGTTCTTGGATTCATCAGACCTAGTTTTTTGTTGTGGGGTGCACCAGTGTTGTTTGTTAAGAAGAAGGATGGGTCATTGAGGATGTGTATTGACAATTATGAATTGAACAAGTTGAATATGAAGAATAAGTATCTGCTTCCAAGGATCCACGAATTGTTTGACCAGTTGCATGGAAAGATAGTGTTTTCGTGGAATGATCTTCGATCTTATGATCACCAGCTGAGGATCATAGAAGAGGATGTTTCAAAGACTACTTTTCATACAAGGTACGAGCATTATGAGTTTTTTGTTATGTTATTTGGACTAACCAATGCCCCGGTAGCATTCATGGACTTGTTGAATATGGTGTTCAAGATTTATTTCAATAAATTTGTGGTTGTGATCATTGATGATATACTTATTTACACCCATTCAGAGGTAGAACACCTATTTGGTGTTATAGAGGCTGAGGAAGCACAAGTTGTATGCTAAGTTTAAGAATTACACATTTGGGTTGCCTCAAGTGACATTTCTTGGTAATATTGTTAGTAAGGACAAGATTACAGTAGATCTGATCAAGATTGAAGCAGTAAGAGATTGGCCAAGGTCAATGAGTGCTTCAGAGATTAGAAGTTTCCTTAGAATGGGGGGTTATTCGGCATCTTGTTGAAGGGTTCTCGAGGATCGCAATGCTCTTGACTGAGTTGACGCGTAAGAACTTAAAGTTTGTATGGACTGATCCTCGTTGTTTACTACGATGCTTCTAGACAGGGGCTAGGTTATGTTCTAATGCATGCTGGGAAAGTGATTGCTTATGCATCACGACAATTGAAGGAGTATGAGCAGCGATACCCAACTAATGATTTAGAATTGCCAACAGCGGTCTTCGCACTGAATGTGGGGTGACATTACTTGCATGGAGAGAAGTGAGAGATATACACTGATCACAAGAGTTTGAAGTACTTCTTCACACAGAATAATCTGAACATGAGACAGAGAAGTTGTCTAGACCTGGTAAAGGATAATGACTAGGAAATCCTCTACCATCTAGGGAAAGCTAATGTGGTAGCAGATGCCTTGAATCGGAGAGGTCATGGGTAGTTGTTTGGCTTGAAGCAAATATTTGGGAAGTTGGCAGAGGATATGACTAGACCAGGGATTGAATTTGTGGTGGGCCAGTTGGCCAATATTACTTTGCAATCTACACTTCTTGAGAGGATAAAGGACGCTTAGATGAATGATCCTCAACTAGTGCAGCATCGAGAGGATGTCCTAGGTTGAATGGCTAAGGATTTTATGGCCTCTGAGACTGATATGCTGAGGTACAGGGATCAGATATGTGTTATGATGGATGTTAGTATCGAGATAGAGATTCTAGATGAGTCTCATACCACTCCATACTCATTACTCCCAGGAACCATGAAGATGTATCACGACTTGAAATCTTTGTACTGGTGGCCAGGAGTGAAGAAAGATGTTGTTGAATATGTGGCTAAGTACTTAAATTGTTATCAAGTGAAAGCTAAACACCAGAGGCCAGTGGGGTTTTTACAGCCTTTGAGTATTCTTGAAGTTCATTACAACTTATCATCCTCAGATAGATGGGCATTCTGAGAGGACGATTCAGATATTGGAGGACATGCTTCGGGCAAGTGTATTGGATTTTGAGGGATCCTGGAGTAAGTATCGTTCCTTGATAGAGTTTTTATACAACAAAAATTACCAGTCGATGATCTAGGTGGCTCCGTATGAGATGTTGTATTGTAGGGAGTGTAGATCACCTATTCATTGGGATGAGATGGTTGAGAGGAAGTATCTTGGTCCTAAGGTAGTTTGGAGGACTAGTGAGGCCATCAAGAAGATTAGAGCTCGAATGTTTCCTTCACAAAGTAGACAAAAACTGATTGGGAAGAAAAGGAAGCTGACTTCTATGTTTGTGGGACGTTTTGAGATCCTTGAGAGGATTGGGCATGTAGATTATAGATGATCGATGCCCGTAGCTTTATCGAGAGTTCATAACATATTTCATGTATCAATGCTTCAGAAATATGTGTCGGATACAACACACGTGTTGAGCTACAAAGCCCTGGAGTTTCAACAGGATTTATCGTAGGAGGAGGGGCTAGTATAGATCCTCGATAGTAAGAATAAAGTCTTGCAGGACAAGACTATCTCCTTAGTGAAAGTGTTATGGAGGAACATCTAGGTAGAGGAAGTGACTTGGGAGCTAAAGTGGGATATGCGAGATCAGTATCACGAGTTGTTCAGGTAAATTTCTAGGATGAAATTTCTATTAAGTTGGGATAGTTGTAGCATCCCAAAACTCCTAATAAGGTTTAGTACAGTGATTAGTGTCTCGGGAGGACACGTGGGGTAATTATGTGAATTATATTATTATATAATTGAGTATGAATGATTATGTGTATTAAATGTGTTTAAAGATTCGTTTTTGATAAAAAAAAAAGCGGTATTTTTGTAATTTTGACCTATTGAGGGTATATTTGTAAGTATTATATGTTATGTGCTTGAGACCACATTATTATGTGGATATTTATATATATATATATATGATTTTTGACATGACTGGATCATTTTGGGTGGTTTTAGGAATTTCTATAATTTTGGGATAATTGGTAAGTGATAAATTGGGAACTTGTGGTGTAATTATAGGTTAATTTAAATTATAGGCAAATGACTAAAATGCCCTTGGGAATGGTTAAGGGGCATTTGAATGGAAAGGGGTGTAGAATCCCATAATGTTTACTTAGTTTGCTAGTTAGTAGTAGTTGTAGTATTTTAGATTTCGTGGATTTTGGTTCAAACCGGGACCTAGTTGGAAACTCCTAGCAATAGTTATGGATTTTATAAGTTTAACCTATAGTTTAAGAATATTAATTATAACATAAGGTTTGATTAATATTGCTAGTCATAAATATGATATTTATAATAACCTAAGGTTTAGATAGAGCCAATAGAAATATGACACTTGTCATAAGCATGATTATTAAGGAATTAAGTATTTTAATGATAAAATAAGGAAATATAAGCTTTAGTATTCACCAGAAACTGTTAGGTCGTAGTTTGACTAAGTCAAAGCAGTTATCCAACTTCAATTATGCTGAAAAAGTGCAATTACGTGTTTAAAATATTCACGTATGTCGATATATCGTAGCATTGGAGCTAATATATCGCCTGACAAAGGATACAGAAAACAATTTGACGTTGCACGATTGTACGAACGGATGCTCGGCACTAGGCCAGAGCCGCTATATCGCCACATTGGGGCGATATATCGCCTGAAGTGATATGATTTTTGAAACTTAGTTTTTTTTTTTTTTTAAAATAAACCTTAACTACTTAGACCTGCCCCTTAATAGTTTTGACCGAGTCTTCAGCTTCTGATTGACGAATATTCAAATATTTTCAATTATTATTCATTATTTTGTTCAAATCAAAATAGGGTTAGTTTAACTCGTTACCTCTATAAATAGGACCTAGTACCCAGCCTTTCCACTCACTCTTCAAGCTGTGATCAGAGACTCCAAGGTGCTAGTGATTCCATAGAGTGATAAACACTTGGGTTGAGAAAAAGCTTTGCCATTCTTAAGCTTTATAAAATACTTGGGAAGTAAGGATTAGTGTATTTCGGTATTGAAGTTAGACCAATCCTTAAGGTCCACTAAGGTACTCTTATTCTTTAAGTCCAGTAGTTTAAAACTCTTTAGTTTTCTTTAGTTCCTTTTATTCAGATCCTAACTTTTGATATTGGTTTTTGATTAGGTTCTTGAAACATAAAGATCTTTCTTGGTAAGTTCTTCTTGAAGGTTTATTTTCCACATTTATTCTTTACTCTTTAGGAATGCTCATTATTTTTATTGTTGGTTCTAGGAGTGTTCCAAGTCCCACATTTGTTCTCAAATATCCCAGTTTTGGTAAGGAAAATATGATAGAATATATATGTTTATATGATATGTTATGCTACCTTATGATATGTTATCTTATGATATGTTATATTAACTTATGTTATGTGATTTTTACATTATGTATAGTATGTTTATACACCTTGGGCATATGAGTTGTCTAGCTAGCATGCCCCAGTAATTTATGGGCATATGACTTGCTTGACTAGCAAGTCCCACAAATCTAATGGGCATATGACTTGCTTAGTTAACAAGCCCCAAGTAGTATAATGGCCATTGTAGTATTATATGACATATGTTTATAGTATATGTTTATGGTATAATTTATGTATATGTTTTATGTTGTTAATAGTTTTTCCATGTTGGGCATTAGGCTCACTCATTTACTTTTAGTGTGATGCACAAAAATAGATACAAAGGCGGAAGGATTCTTGGAAGCTTGGTGTATGTGTTGAGGTGAATGGAGTGGATGGGCTGCTTGTCGATTTGAGGACGACGTTATTTTCTTTAGTCTCTTTAAATTACGTTTACATTTAGCTTTGTAAACAATTTCATTTAAAGTTATGTTTTATTTTAAAATAATGAGCTCATTTATGTATTACAAATATTATTTTAAAGTTTTCAATAAAGTTATGAATATTTCTCATGTATGTTCTCCTCAAAGTAGTAGTTATAACTAGTAGTTTTAATGGTCTAAGTCTTAGAAATAGCTGGGTCATCACAAGGGGTATAATAGTCATTTGACCATAAAGTAGAGAAAAATGATCAGCGGCCCTTGGATTTAGTTAAACTTGCATTATTTTCCCCTTTCTCTCTATCTCTCCTTCTTCTTGTTTCTCTTCAAGGTGACCAAAACACAAACCATCAAACGCTAGATCAAGCCTTGTCCTTGAAGAATTTTTTGGAAATTCAACCTTTCAAGAAGAATTGGAGTTGCTGAAGCCTCTCTAACCAGCTAGGATTTGAATTTAGAGAGACGAATGATCTCCTTGCTCCAAGTTCTTCATTACTCCCTTGTTCTTGAGTGGAATTTGGGATTTTTTTGGTAAAGCTCAAATTTGTGCTGGGTTGAGATTAGAAATAATTTTAAGACTATCCTTAAACTTGAATTGTTGCTTAATTCGTGTAATTGAGGTTGAATTCTCATATTGGGGCAAGAATTGGGTTTAGAACCCTAATTTTGCAATGGTTGGCATTGAGTTAGTCATGGGTGTTTTGACGTTGTGTCTTTGTTTTGCTATTGATTTGAGGTCAAATTTATGTTCAAAATTAGTTAAAATTTTGTTTGGGTTGATAGTTTTTTTTCTGAAATGGCATGGAACCATTTGGGAGGAATTGGGAAATATGTAGGCTGCAATTTTTGTTTCTAGGGACCTAGTGGGACTGTGCCAAGGTCTGGCGCGACCAAACTGGTGTCCCAAAAGCTCATGTATTTTGCAATAGAGCGACCGCAATAAGGTAGGGCCCGACTGCACTAGAGACCTAGAAAGCCCAAAATTTATGAAGGTGAGACCACACCAGGTGCCTAGAAAATGGTTTTTCTTTTATATTATTTGGCGTTAGGCTCTGGGTTTCAACAATTCAGTTTGGTGGCCCACTTTGGGGCTCAGGGGACGATTTCATGACCATTTTTAATGTAATTGGAGGCCACGAGAGTTATAATTAAATTTGGAGACCATAATTGGACTTAGTTCTTGATAAGCATATCATTAATGTTCTGACTAAGGTTTCCAAGGGGCTCGGGGAAAGGATCGCACTCGAGGTAAGAAAATTGGCGCATGCACCAAGAATAGGGCATCAAACCTAATGTTTAAACGTAATTATAATTGTGCATTGAATATGTTTAGGGCTAAGTACCCTCATTGCATAATTGTATTTGATTGTCTGTGGTTGATCAGCCTGGGCCATATTCGGCGATAATCAAGTGGAATGTAGGTCATGATGGAAGGACCACTATGGGGGTGTTGTACACACTTGCCCGACATCAACCATAAGCTTGGCACCCTAGTGATGCGCCACGCTCATCATAGGCCATGTAAATGGTTTATTTGTTGAAATGAGATAGTTTATTATCTACGAAGCATGTTATTTATTTTCTATGTTTAACTGTATATTTATTATGCGTTGTTGAGTTTCCTCACTGGGACTTGGTTCATAGGTGCTCTGTGGTGCAGGTAAGTGCAAGGGGAAAGTGGACCAGCCATGAGTTGGAGGGCTCTAGAACGGCACATATGTGTTCGTCCTGCTCGGCCGTCAGTGTCAGGATATTTTGAGGGACTTAGAGTAAAACTCAATTTTTGTCGCATAGGCCGACTATTTTAAGGACATTAAATGTAATTGTGTTTTATTTAAATACTTTTGCGATCTCATGTAAATGTTTATAGTTTTAATGAAAAGTCTAATCTTTCTTACCAAAATTTTTAGTACCTAAACTGTTAATTAACTTTGATTATACTTTTGAGTCCAAATGTCTCGTTTAATGAGTTAAGCCCTATTTTAAACACACGGTGTAACAATCATTGATTAGCAGAGCCTTGCAACTTCAATGAGAATGTTGTTTGCCTTATTATCCATACGCAATCTATATGTTCATCAAATGGATATATAAAATGTAATGCCCTAACTTGACTAACTATACATGTTTACGAATAATTAAATAAATATCTTAAACATGCTTTATTTTAGAATAACTTTGTTGAAAGCATGCCTAATATTTAGATCCAGTTTAAAACAAAAATAGTTGTTTGCATGAATTATAACATTTTCTTACAACCCAAAAACATAACTTGAAATATAAAAATAAACTTAAACATAAACATAAATCGTTGAATTATATATGGCGTTCCTCAATCGCTTACAGTCCACGGGCCCCTCACAAGATACACACATTTCTTTCAAAAGTATCTCATTCACCATGCCACCAAAACACATTCATTTCTTGACAACATGGTAAAAAGTAAGGGGGTGAGCTAAAAGCTCAGTAAGGAAGTAGAAAACAGCCTAGCTACATGTGCAATCTCAAAACATAACACTCAAACAATAGAATGAAACATTCACCATCATATCCATAAAAAAACATTAACGCATAAATGGAAAAGATGCTATGAGGAAATCTATCCTCAAAGACCACTTGTTCACTGTTTTGGTGAATCAACTACCAAATATCTCATCGTCCCAAATACTTGTACCTAAAAACATTAGCATACAACATGCAACATAAACTTGGGAAAAGAAGCCCAACTTCCTTACCTTAGCGTGAGTGACCTTGAGAGAAAATTGTGTGGGAAAACTTTACGTTCAAAACCTTATAAATATCAAATGATCTCTATGAATACCCATCAAATAAAGAAAAACAATTTTTTTAAACAAAACCTAAAACCCAAGATCAAAAGTGGAAACATCCTATCAAAATACCACTTCTTTTCTAGCACAAATCCAAAAAAGAAAATGACAACACCTCGAATGGTTACCTTTCTTGTGTGATGACAAAAACCCTAAGAAAGCTTCCTCCCTTATTGTATTTTGAAAACCCTAAGAGCCAATGATACCTTTTCGAAACCCCTAGAGATGAAGAGAAAAAAATCACAAATTGGAGAAAGCTTACCTCTAAAATTTGCTTTTCCTTTCTCCCCTTGTCTTTCTTTTTCTCTCTCTTTCCCTTTTTCTCTCTCTTTCTCTTTATCTCTTTCTTTCTCCTCAAATTTTTGCCCCTCCTCCTTTGATCTCTACGTGTTTTTTGGCCAAGGCACTATTCCTCTAATTATAGGCTCCAATATTCTCCCAACCAAATATCTTTTAATTCCATATAAAACATAATTGATTATAATCCTTCCATTCACATGTAAATCAAACCTAATCAAATCAAGACCAAATCATATCTCCCTATGATGTTTTCCCAAACCTTGTATCTGCACCACATTCCTACTAGGTTCCTCCATCAAACCATATCCTCTACAGAATTAGAAACTCCTATCCATTTCCTTTGATTTTCCAAAATCAAGTATAAAAGCTAAATCATGTCTAGGTTCATTTCTATCATCTATTTAGAGAATCTTGATAATTCCTTTTTACCATATTGATGACAAATAAAATACTAAATTTCTTTTCTTAGAATGATTCAAATATCCCTTCGAAATCAAAGACAAATTACCCATATATCTTTACAAAAAATACTCATATTTTCCCAAATATGGTCACTTCTCAAGATCCTTTCACCACCATCATCTTTTCTCTCTTGCCACATGCCCAATTGGTTATTTCACACACGCTAACACACACATGGAAAAATCACAATATTCAAATAAAATAGGAAAAACTAACAAGTAATTAAATAAATAAATAAAAGGACAAAATAAATAAATTAATAAAACAAGAAAATTCTTTACAAGCCATTGTGTGTCGGATACTACAAAAATGACATTATGTTGACGGTGAGAACTCGTCAACCAAGTTAAGTTAGAAAAATAGAAATGTAGAGATTATCAAAAGAAAAAATTTAAAGAACTAATGGGAAACACAAAGAACACTTGCAGAAGGAAAATGGTGATCTGAATTTGTATTTCTTATGGTGTAGTGCTAATGGCCCCTGATACATGGTGGTCCAGGGGACCAGATGGTACATGAGTACACTAGCAGGAGAGTGGTTTTAGGGGTAGTGGTGTCGGCTTCAGTACATGGTCAGAATCCGTGGCGATGTCTCCACTACTTACTGAGTATGAGTGTCAGAGTTTGTCTGGTGTGGACCGTAGCAAGTACTTCACTTGTACGGCCACTACTTGTCTGACAGGGGCTCAGCGTCTGTACTCCTTCTAACTTGGTGTGAATCGCTATGAGGCACCTCCAATGTACCCTTATTGGTGTATTGGAGAGATCCATAATTTTACCTCTTGTTGGACTTACGGTCAGAGTGGTGTCCAGTGGGGGGCGTTAATCTTAACGGGCGAGATAAAATCCCTCTTGTTAGGCCAATTTTGGGGAGGTGACCCCTAGTGGTGCGGATGAGGCCTGGCAGGGTTGAGTGCACCCAGAGGAGGCATGTTGCAAGCCTCTGCGAGACGCCTCCAACGAGGCGTGGTGGTTGGGCACGAGGCCCTAGCGGGACGCCCCTCGTGAGGCGAAGCATCTACATGGCACGCCCTTCGCGAGATGCCTCCAACAAGTAGTGGTGGTTGGGCACAAGGCCCTCGCGAGACAAAGCATCCAGGTGACACGCCCTTCGCAAGACGCCGGGGGCGAGTCATTGGGGAGAGGCGCTGGGCGTGAGATGCTGGGGGCGAGGCACTGGGCGCAAGACGCTGGGCGCGTGAGGCGCTGACCTCCGTGAGGCCCCTCGACCACCTTGGCACACAAGGGGCGCGTGAGGCCCCTCGGCCACCTGGGCACACGTGGAGTACGCGAGGCGCTGCTCTCCACAAGGCCCCCTCAGCCACCTCGGCACGTGTGGCGCGCACGAGGCGCTGACCTCTGCGAGGCCCCTCGGCCACCTGGGCACGTGCGGGGCGCGCGAGGCACTGGCCTCCGCGAGGCCCCTTGGCCACCTGGGCACGCGCGAGGCGCTGGTCTCTGCAAGGCCCCTCGGCCGCCTGGGCGTGAGACGCTCCTTCCCATGCAGCGTGAGATGATGGTCCTGCCGAGGTGCATGGATGCAAGGCACACCGAGGTTAGCCTCATGTACCTATTCGCGGGATGATTGTGGCCCGAGGGCCTTGCGGCACAGGCATTCATGGGACCTTAACTTGTGCCTTGGACCTTTTACAGGCATGAAATTTTGAGTATCCACACTTGCCCCCCAGTCTAGGAGAGGACCTTTAGGTGCTCTGGTAGACTCTTCTTTTTTATTCTTATAAATAGGCCTTCATGCCAAGCCTATTATTTACACTTCATCTCCTTAGCTTAGTGGAATTTAGTTTCTTGCTCTTTTCAAGAGGTAAGGTGTTCAATCCCCCACAACCTCACTTTTGCAATTTTTATTTTTTGAGTTCATTTCTTGTATGTGTATATCCATGCAGATATTTGAGGACTAAAACACTTTTTTCCTTTGTTTTTGCAGATGCGTACTTTCGGCCACTTGCCTCTATTTGACCGTGACGGCGCTTTTGGCCCTTGAACTCCTTGTGACCACACCAGTGCCCAATTTTACTTGCTTGAGGTATACTTTATTTCTCCCTTATGTTTATTGGGTCCACATTATCACCACTCGAGATGGGGTACTTTGGCCTGAGCTCGTCGTGAGTTAGCCTTGATGCATGCCCCTTTATTCCTACCCCGTAGTGGGTCATTTAGAGCATTTGTACCTACAGGTTTTGAGCCCATTCCTTTTTGTTTTGTAGCAATCCTCCCATTTATACTTGAACCCTTTTGATTTCGGGACGAGGTCTCACGGCAAGTAAAGGTCCGTTCAGCATTCCTCCGGGGGTTGAGTTTGTTGACTTGTCCTCAGACTCAGAGTCCCCTGAGGAAAATCCTTACCATGACCATGACACCTTAAGGCAAGCCTGTATTCGTCATCTTGAGCACATGGCTGAACTTAGGCGTAAAATTTGGGTGGTAGAGAGCAAAATTGACTCAGTGTTGAGAGGAGACGAATTTCCTTTCCCTCCTGACCTTAGTGACCATGTAGGGAACCTTAGGATGACCCTTTTAGATTTGTAGGGGGAGTTGGAGTTTATGGAGGGACATCGTCCGCCTGAGCCTCCTATCCCATCCTTGCCTGATGACTATCATGGGGCCGCTCTTGCTTCTCTTCAGCCCTTATTTTCGATCTTCCCTAGCTTAGCGCTTCCGCAGCCGGTGCCCCGGTGGAAGACTCTTGCTAGGAAGAGAAAATGGAGGGTAAAGTGTTCTGTCTCCTTCTCACCTTTTTCTTTTAGTTTTGCAGATATGCCGAAGAGAGGACGACGATAGGTGTCCGTTAATGACCGGGACGATGCCCCCCTATTGGCATCAGCCCTAGGGTCCCACGTGTCTGAAAATAAATTGATGGAAATTGTAGAGCACTACCGTGTTCCCCCGGAGTACGCATTATACACCCCTTCGGACAAGTGCCGGGCTGACTGCCCTAATACTGGCTTCGTGGCCCTTAGCGAGCATATCCTGAAGGTGGGTGGTATAATCCCATTGCACCCATTCTTTGTTGAGGTTCTCAACTATTTTGACCTCGCTCCACTGCAGCTGGCACCCAACAGTTGGCTGACCTTGAGCTGCCTCTTTATCGCGTTTATGGAACTTGTCCATCGTGCTCCTACGGCCAAAGAGGTGCATTTCCTGTACAATCTCATGCCCTCTCCCAAATCCAAGGGCTTTTATTTTCTGCAGAAAGCCAATACTGAAGTCCCTCTGATAGATGGCGCAATGTCCAACCCAGGGTCCTGGAAGCATGACTTTTTCTTTGTGAAAGGCCCTCTTTCTGTTCGTGAGCGCTTCCGTTCTGCTCCCAGTAAGTACCTCGAGCCACCCTTTCTTCTCTTTTTTTTTTTTAAACTTATTGTTTTATAACTTATGTTTGTGTCAACAATGGTGTTGATCATGCAGAGCAGTTTTCCATACCTATAGTTGTTGGGTCGAAGGCAAACGCCGTGAAAAAACTCATCAGTGCTGACCCCGTCGTGAGAAAGGCTACATACCTATTGACTGTGGAAAAACTCAACCTTTACAAGCTGTCTCTGGTTTCAGATCTCGAGTTGATGTGGACTATCCCTGGGTCAAAGAAGACGAGGGCTGCCTTGGCTGAGCCTCGTTCAGGTGAAGGTGAGGCTGAGTGTGTGCTGGAGGGAGTCTCCCTTGGGCACGGGCAACCTCACCAGCCATCTCCGTTCCCCGAGGAATGCCCTCCCTTTGCCCCATTCAACCCTGACATGGCTTCCCAATCCCAGGGTCAATAGGTCATGCCGGGGCATTTTTTTTGCCCCGAACCTGCAGACTTTGACGCTTTCCCTCAGGCTCCCCTCGACCCCGATCCATCGGGGCTTACTTTCCCGATGTTCTTGCACCCCCTCCTGATCTACCCGAGGCTTAATTTTTTGATCTTACCGCGCCTCCTCCTGTTTCGGCGAGTGGGTCATCTGTCCTCACCCAGCCAGGTACCCTTGACTCAGAGGGGGCACCCTGGGTGGGCCACATAGCAGCCTCTTACGGGCAACGGTATGTCCAGATTTCCTCAGGCCTCCCCGAAGCTGATTGGAGTGGCCTTGAGAGTTTCACTGTGTCGAACCTTGGGGAAACTCTCACGCGCTCTACTGCCTGGGTGAGTTCAGGCATCTTATGTCTGGCATCATATCTTTTTATTCTTTTCTCTTTTTTTTGTTACTTATCACTGTGGTTGTCATTTTTCTTGTGCAGGCCTATACCGTGGCTCAACAGTTTGCCGACTCGGCTCACAACCTTTCAATGTTGAATGCCGAGAGGGACCGTCTTGCAACTCGGGTCCAGGAGCTCGAGGAGGAGCTTGCTAAAACCAGGTCTATGTTGGAAAAGTCCTTGGCGAAAATTTCTGCCTCATCGAAAAAGAAGAAGAGGGCGATTGCCAAGGACACGATGTTGTAGGAAAGGATCACCAGCCTAGAGGTCGAGCTCCAGGGTGCCAGGGCTACCGCGGCTACGTCGCAAGAGAGGGTCGCTTCCTTGGAGGGTGAACTTGAGGGTGCTAAGGCTGCTGCAGTTGCGTCGCAGGAGAGGGTCGCTTCCTTAGAGGCGGATAGGGCAGCTATTGAGTACAGGTCCATAGAGCACGCCCTTTACGGTGTATGGAGGCAGGATCCAAATTTCGATTTCTCCTCCTTTGGCGAGCACGCCGTTGCCCGGGCGGCTGGGTGGAACGCCCAGAGTAGGAGGCCTTGAGACCGTCACTCCATAATGTTTTCCAGTCCTTATTGTGCTTGTAATAATTTTTTCTTTTTTTAAATCTTGCCATGTTACCAAGACTCTCTTTTAATATATACATATGCGGTTATTCATCTCTTATCCCTCTGTGTTTGAGGTCTTTTTGAGCCCGTATGATGGGGTTTGGTGGGTTCCCCTCTTTTATTTATCAGACTAGAGGTCCTTTGGAGCCCATGTGAAAGGGTTCAATGGGTCCTTTTTTAGTGCCTCTTGATTATTCTTATAAGGATATATTGACCCCTTGGGTTCTAGCAATCCTTTTATATATTTTTGCGCGCGCTTAGTATTTCTTGCAAGAAGCGTCCTTCTTGTCATTATTCGTAGTACTATATTTGCAAGGGTCTCTTTTAGGACCCTTTTCGGCTAGACGGCTTGGTGGCCGCTCTAGGCTTATTGGCGGGTGCTCTTTCTGGGGCTTCTCCCTTTGAGAGAGTATCTGCCTTTATTTGGAAGCTTGTTGTTGTTGTTGTTGTTGTTGTTGTTGTTGTTGTTGTTTTTATAAGACCTTTTGGCCTCCTGGATGTTCGTAAGGATAGCTAATCCTTGTGAACTTCAGGAGATGCCTTGCAGGGTCTCCTCCCTGTTTGTTAGGGTTCACCACGCATTTTTTGTTAAAAGAATTTGTTTTAGGCCTTGATATAAGGGGTCATTTTGGGTTCCTCCTGATAGAGGGTCCTTTTTAGGATCCTCCTGATAGGGGGTCCTTTTTATGATTCTCCTGATACCAGGAGTCCTTTTAAGGATCCTCCTTTTTAGGAGCCTTTTTTAGGATCCTCCTGATAAAGGGTCCTTTTTAGGTTCCTCCTAATAGAGGGTCCTTTTTAGGATCCTCCTTTTTAGGAGCTCTTTTTAGGATACGAGGAGTCCCTAATTCATTTAAGGCCTTGATATAAGGGGTCCTTTTGGGTTCCTCCTGATAGAGGGTCCTTTTTAGGATCCTCCTGATAGGGGGTCTTTTTTAGGATTCTCCTGATACCAGGAGTCCTTTTAAGGATCCTCCTTTTTAGGAGCCCTTTTTAGGATCCTCCTGATAGAGGGTCCTTGTTAGGTTCCTTCTGATAGAGGGTCCTTTTTAGGATCCTCCTTTTTAGGAGCTCTTTTTAGGATACGAGGAGTCCCTTTAAGGAGCTTGTTTAAGGCCCTGATATAAGGGGTCCTTTTGGGTTCCTCCTTTTTAGGATCCTCCTGATGCGAGGAGTCCTTATTAGGATCCTCTTGCTTGTTGTGTGCTTTTGCCTCCTGTCCTACCACCCCAAGTGTCTGGTGAAATTTATTTCGGCAGGCACTTTGGTTGATCCTCGCATAGAGAAGAAAAATAACATGTGAAGTTGCGAATAGTTTCATTCATAGCATATGGTTTACAATGGCATATAAAAATGGGTTACATCTAATTGGGAGGTTACCCAGGTAGCCTCTTTGATTCTTACTCACTAAGTTAACATAACATGTTACAAACTAAACATAGGTCCTCCTTGAACCGGGTGCAGAAGCCTCACTAGTAGCATTTCTTGACATGTTCCGTAACTCACGGGTCCAACTTGTGTGGATTGCGCCTTCATACACAACCATTGCCATCGGCACCGATGGTTTTGTGGCCGTGTGGAGGGAGGTGTTATAGCATTCCCTCGCTTCCTTCTGCTCCCCTTTCATGCATGCTATTCCCCCAGGAGTTCGGAATTTCATAGCTAGGTGATACATAGAAGTTATCGCCTTCAATTCTCTCAGGGAGGGTCTCCCTAACACTGCATTACAGGGTGAGGTGCAATTCACCACGACAAAGTTTGCCATTATGGTGGTTTGCTTGGGTTGTTCCCCATGGTGAGGGCTAATTCAATTGCACCTAGGGGCTGTGTCGAATCCCTTGCGAACTCGTAAAGGGAGGTATTGCAGGGCTTCAGGTGTCGAATGCCCAGCCCCATCTTCTCCAAAGTGGGGCGATGCAGGATGTCTACAGAGCTTCCATTATCCACTAGGACCTGATGCACTCTCATGTTTTCAAGCTGGACAATCAGCACCAGGGTGTCATTATGAGGGAAATGTACCCCTTGTGCGTCTTCTTCGGTGAAGGTTATCGAGTCATTCTCGCCCTTGAAACTCTTCGGGGGGCATTGCTCCAAACTTAAGACGCACGATGGTGGACATCGTCTGGCCTCCTTGCCATATTTGTCTCATCCCTTCCTTGAATCGCCTTCGAATCCTGGACCTCGAAAGATGGTTCTGACCTCTCCCTGTACTTTTGGGGCCACCTCTCGCGCCCGCGGCGGGGACGCTCCTTCTTCTGGCCTCTGGTTCTCCTTGCGCACATACCTGTCCAAATGTCCCTTGTGGATGAGCTCCTCGATTTCCACCTTCAAATAGTTGCATTCCGCGGTGGTGTGGCCTATATCCTTGTGATACTGGCAATAGTTGCTGGGGTCTTTTTTAGACCAGTCTTTTCTCATTGGCGGGGGCCTTTTGAATGGGACCTGGTTTTCATTCGTAACGAAAATATGCTATCTTGCATGGGTGAGGTCAGTATAAAACGTGTAGGTTCCTTGTATGCGCTCATCAAAGCGTTGATGCTTCCGGGGTCGATCATCTCTCATTCCCTCATAGACCCCCTTCTTCTTTGTACTCTTTGGCTTTCTCGGATTGAAGGTTCTGGTGGCGACTGGCCTTTTCCGACTTTTAGGCTTTCGTGACCATCCTCCACGCAAATATATTTTTGTGCTCGCTCGTAGAAATCATCCAAGTCAGTGACCTCCCTCTTGAGCATGTTATCCCATAACTTGCTTCCCGGGCGCACTCCAGCTGTGATGGCCATTTTTAGCTCTTTGTGGGTCAAGCTCCCTACTTTAGCTGCCTCCATATTGAATCTGTGAATGTAGCTCTTCAGACTCTCATTTTCTCCTTGCTTCACATTAGCGAGGCTGGTGCCTGGCATCATGTAGACCCGCACGGCGTGATGCTGTTGGAGGAATTCATCAGAAAATTGTTGCCAAGATCTGATTGACCCCGGTCTGAGTCTTTTGAACCATTTGTACGCAGGTCCTTTTAATGTGATAGCGAAGCAATGACATCTGGCCCCGCTACTAATTCCCCTCTACTTCATCAGGTCATTAAATGCATCCAGATGGTATTTTGGATCTGTGATTCCTTCGTAAGGAGTCATATGGGGTTCCTTGAAGTTGACCGGAAGCCGGATGGCCTGGATCTCCTTGATGAAGGGCGACTCATGGTCGAACTCATCCTTAAAGGCTTGACCTCCAGAGGCAGTGATGATTTTGCTCCGTAGGCTTCTCATTTCTGTGTCCAGGTCTTGCCTCCTCTTGTTCAAGGAGTCTCTCAGCGTGGATGGGTTAGAATCCCCCTTTCCTTCGCCTTCTCGAGGCGCCATAGGGGGTGTGGTCATTTTACCCGCCCTCATTTTGTTGACTTCTTCTCGTAAATCTGAGGGTCCTCTCTTTGAGCTGACCTCGCCATTGTTACGAGGGGCAGCATTGGTCTTCGGCTCTGGCTTCTGGGGCTGTTTCGGTGGTCCGGGATGTTCACGCTGCTTCGCTCGGGGGTGTTACTAGTGGAGAGTCAGGTCTTTCCATCATCTACTGGGACGGTGGTTTCTACCCCTCTTTAGTCTCTCTCTTTCTGCTTAGGGAGTGTCACGTTTGATCTCCCTTGCAACAACCCATTTAGCACATCTTGCATGTTTTCCAAGGTGGTTTCTAGCCTCTGATTCTTGCGGTGAAGTTCTCGTATCTCGTCTTCGTAGAATTGAGACTTCGAGCTTGAGCTGACGTAGTGGACCCAAGGGTGCTTGTCAGCCTGGCAGTTCGATGGGCCTAGATCCTGCCGACCTTGGAGGTAGGAACTCATCGGCACCCCTTGCTGGGGCAGCCGCCGTCCTTGGGCGATCCTTCTCAGGTGGGACTGCCGGGGACGAGGACTCCCTTTTGCTTCTAGGCACCTTAGGCTCCCTTAGGGCCTCCATGTTTGCAGGTGGAGGAGGATCCCTCATGGAGGCTTTTAGCTAATCTCCATCAAGGTGGACTTCCACCTCACGTGGCTCTCTCAACCGTTTTGAATGTTGCGGCATTTTTTTTCTTAACGGAATCAACAGAAGAACAGTGACTTGCAATCTATCCTTCCCACAGACGGCGCCAAACTGTTGACGGTGAGAACTCGTCAACCAAGTTAAGTTAGAAAAATAGAAATGTAGAGATTATAAAAAGAAAAAATTTAAAGATCTAATTGGAATCTCAAAGAACACTTGCAGAAGGAAAATGGGGAACTGAATTTGTATTTCTTATGGTGTAGTGCTACAGTGTTTTTTCCAACCCCCCTCCAAGTGGAAGTGGGATTGCTTTTATAGTGGGCTCTAATGGCCCCTGATACATGGTGGTCCAGGGGACCAAATGGTACATGAGTACACTAGCAGGAGAGTGGTTTCAGGGGTAGTGGTGTCGGCTCCAGTACATGGTCAGAATCCATGGGGATGTCTCCACTACTTACTGAGTATTAGTGTCAGAGGTTGTCTGGTGTGGACCGTAGCAAGTACTTCACTTGTACGGCCACTACTTGTCTAATAGGGGCTCAGCATCCGTACTCCTTCTAACTTGGTGTGAATCGCTACGAGGCACCTCCAATGTACCCTTATTAGTGTATTGGAGAGATCCATGATTTTACCTCTTGTTGGACTTACAGTCAGAGTGCTGTCCAGTAGGGGGCGTTAATCTTAAGGGGTGAGATAAAACCCTTCTTGTGAGGCCAATTTTGTGGAGGTGACCCCTAGTGGTGCGGATGAGGCCTAGCAGGGTTGAGTGGACCCAGAGGAGGCGTGATGCAAGCCTCCACGAGATGCCTCCAACGAGGCATGGTTGTTAAGAACGAGGCCCTCGCAAGGCGAAGCATCTACATGGCACGCCCTTTGCGAGACACCTCCAACGAGGCGTGGTGGTTGGGCACGAGGCCCTTGCAAGACGCACCTCGCGAGGCGAAGCATTTAGGTGACACGCCGAGGGCAAGGTGCTGGGGCGAGACCCTGGGTGCGAGACGTTGGGGCAAGGCACTGGGCGCGAGACGCAGGGCACGCGAGACGCTGACCTCTGCAAGGCCCCTCGGCCACCTGGGCACACGCGGGGCGCACGAGGCCCCTTGGCCACCTGGGCACGCGTGGGGCGCATGAGCCGCTGCTCTTCGCGAGGCCCCCTCGGCCACCTGGGCACGCGTGGGGCACGCGAGGCGCGGACCTCCGCGAGGCCCCTAGGTCACCTGGGCACGTGCGGGTCGCGCGAGGTCCCTCGGCCACATGAGCACGCGAGAAGCACTGGTGTCCGCGAGGCCCCTTGGCCGCCTGGGCATGATACGCTCCTTCCCATGCAGCGTGAGACGATGGTCCTGCCAAGGTGCATGGATGCAAGGCACGCCGAGGTTAGGCTCATGTACCTATCCGCGGGATGATTATGGCCCAAGGGCCTCGCGGCACAGACATTCATGGGACCTTTGCTTGTGCCTTGGACCTTTTATAGGCATGAAATTTTGAGTATCCACACATTCTTAAATTGTAACCTTGTTGAGGAGGTTTACCTGGACGAATCGGAAGGATTTGTTCTATAGGGACATGAACTTAAGGCATACAGACTTGTTAAATTGTTATATAGTTTAAAACAAACACATAAACAATGGCATGAGAAGCTTGATAAAGTCATTGTCTCATATGGGTTTAGACACAATAGTATGGGCAAGTGCTTATACTCTAAGACTTATGATTACTATGTCATTCTAGTGTGTCTATATATTGATGATATGTTGATATTGAATATGACATGAAAGGCATAATAGAAAGAAAAAAAAGGATTATATCTTCTACTTTTATGATGAAAGACCTTGGAGAGGTTGATACTATTCTTGGATTTAAAGTTATAAGAAATGTGTATGAATATGCCTTAAGTCAAGATCACTATGTTGAGAAGATGCTTGTTGTAACACCCTACTAACTTAGAGTCGTTACTAAGTGAGTTTAAAATGTGCATTTAGCTTGCTAATCAAGAATTTAGATCAAAAGTGCAACTAAACTATATTAAAATCACATAATTTGAAAATATAGTCTTTCATTGAAAATTGTAAAGTGTTTAACATTCGGGATCCCCAAAATACCTTTTATAAATATTTACAACTCAAAAATATGATTAAAGTCGACTAAACGACAAAATATAATTTAGTACAATACATCTCCCAAAAATACCTCTGGCCGTGGCAGCCAGGCAGGCCAAACATGTACGCGCTGCTTCACGCTCTCCGTACTCATGGTTGGTCGACTTTCCCCTTCCCCTTACCTGTATCATTTAGCACCCGTGAGCCGAAGCCCATCAAGCAAACTCACACAAGTAGATAACATATGCATTTCTATCATTCAGCATACAAATAAGCAACCAATGGGCTAAACACATATGGCCATGCCGTCCCAGGCACTTTACCAGGCCCTGGGTTCGCGGTCTACACAGTGAGGATATCTCAGGTATCCTATAGGGTCTCGCTCTGGCAACTCGCACTCCGCGTGCTAAACGCTGCTCCCAGCCCCTTGCTGTTCTCGGCCTTCACCGTTCCCAGCCCTAGCCATTCTCGGCCTTCACCGTTCCCGGCTCTTGCTGATCCTTCACATATATGCATACATAGCATAATTAAACAAACACTTAGACATGTATTAACATAATCAATGGGCTACGCACTGCACATAATCATATAGGGTCGTGCCCTACAACACAACTATGGGGCCTCGCCCTGCTCTATGGGTACTGCAGTTGTCTTACCTGTGTCCCGAGCTTCTTGAGCACCGAAATCCTAAGCACAGTCCTCTAACCCAAGCCTCACTGAAAACCTAGTCACAACACATACATAACACTCTTGTCACTAACCAATTCATAACCATCTCCTGGAACCAATCCCGCGCTCTCGGAACCTCCCGTTCCCCTACGCAAGGTAGCGGAAGCGTCCCCCGAGCTCCCTGAGCCAAAACCCGAAAAAAACAATTTCCCCTTCCCAGAAATTGGCCTAGCGCCACGGCACAACCCTATAGGGGCCGCGACACCCAGAATGGTCCCCATGCCTTGATTCGACCTAGCGTCGCGACACGGAAGAACAGGGTCGCAGTGCTCATACGTGAACCCAGAAAACTGGGTTTTTCCCAACATTTTTCCTGAGCCAAAACTCTTCCAAAACTACCCCAAGGTACTCCCAAGTCCAAAATCAACTTAAATCCCCAAATAAGCAGTATGGCAACCCAGAAACAACAAGAACAAGCTCAAATACCCAATTAAATCCACAAATCACCTAGTGGTTTAAAATTTTAACAAACTTAAACCACAAACCAGAAAACTTAAACCATTGAAAAATATAAACCTCAGAAATGCATGAAGTTCTTACCTTAAACAAGAATTCGACCTTGAGCTTCCTCCAAATCCAACTCCAAGCTAAACCCCTTTAATTCCCAAGCTAAATTCTCACAAATAACAAGCCACAAATCCAGCTTTCAACTTTCATTCTCAAACTCTCAAGAACAAGCTTGGAAACTTAAAGAAAAATAGGGATGAAACCTTACCTCTGTGTGAAACACACCCCTGAACTGATTCCTTTAGCCATAGCAAGTAAAATTCTTCTTTTTCTTAGGCTAAGATCCTCAAGGTTCTTCAAGCTCTCAACCACCAAGGAGAGGGAAAGAAAGGGCCGAATATGAGAGAGAGAGAGAGAGAGAGAGAGAGAGAGAGAGAGAGAGAGAAATTCAGCTCTTTTCTTTCCTCTACTTTTGTTGAAATGTTCTAGTATTTCCCAGCCCTCAACTAAGTATATCCAGCTGCCAAGATGACTTAGTTGCCCCTTAAGCTAACCTAAGTCCTCATATAACACCAAGGGTAGTTTAGTCTATTAACATCTCCCGCTAAATCCTCGAGTATACCTAAAAAAATCCCTGTTAATCCCAACACGTCTAAACCATTACTAAATTACTAACTGCTACTCAATAATTCCCGAACACATTATAATATTCCCAAAATACCCCTAAGCCCCTCCCGAGCCGGGTATTTGACCCCGTTGTGACTTTCTGGCTAAGCAGCTCCCTAGGACCGTCTCGGATCGTGCACCGCAATTATATTACCACTCACACATTGTGCCAGTCACAATATACACAAATATTACATTTATGCCCTCAACAGGCTAAAATTACAAATATGCCCCTAACAACCAAATGGGGCCCACATGCATATTTAATTCACCTAAACATGCATTTCTAATCACATACTCATCAAATTCACATATTAACACAATATAATAATTATTTCCCACCAGGCATGCTAATCAAGGTCCTAAGCCTTATTAGCAAATTTAGGACGCTACACTTGACAAATTTAATCATCTTAAATATCAAACAGGCAAACATGCCCTTTAATTCAAGCCAAAAGCTTGAAAAGAATGAAGGGAGAGCGGTGGCTTCGTTAGAGTACACAAGTACAATAGGGAGTATAATGTATGCCGTACATTCTACAAGAGCGAATATTGCATTTGCGATTAGTAAACTAAGTAGGTTTACTAATAATCCATGTATCAAACATTGGAAGGTCGTAGAAAGAGTTTTTGGATACCTCGAAAGGATCAAAAAAATATACCTTCAATATTCAAAGTTTCCAAAGATACTTGAAGAATATTCCAACACTAGTTGGATATCTGATGTCGGAGATAATCTGTCTACAATCAATTGGGTGTTTAACCTTTTGTGGGGGGTGTGGTTTCTTGGGGATCTAAGAAACTAACATGCATGTGTCACTCAACAATGGAGTCTGAGTTTGTAGCTCTAGCAAAAACTGGCAAAGAGGCCAAGTGGCTTAGAGATCTCTTGATGGAGATATCTATAACCACAGTTGATGTTTCAACGATCTCGATACATTGTAATAATCAAGTCACATTTATTAGATCTTACATTAAAATATACAATGTGAAGTCTAAACATATAAGTCTAAGACATGACTAGGTAAGAGAGTTGATAGATAAAGGAGTCATTTCAATATCGTATGTCAAATTGTGTAAGAACTTAGTGGATCCATTTACCAAACCTGTAGGGAGTGATTTGGTTATTTCTACAAATAGATGGGTGAGACTAAAATTCCTTGACAAATAGATTCCCCAATGATGTAAACCCAATTCAAAGCTTGTATACATCAAGTGTAGAGTTCAAAGGGTCAGAACAAATTGTTGATAAGGGAATAGTTGACAACATTAACAAATTAAAGTCTCAACTAGAAAAAGTTAATATTGGCTGCTACCAGACATAAGGGTTAAGCCAAAGGCTTTTAATGAAATTCAGTTGAGGAGCAACAAGCATTTCTAAAGGTAACAAAGATGTTGTAAGAATTTCACATATATGAAGAGGTGGAGCCACCTTTCAAGAGAGTAGGAGTTTTCTCTCCAGATGGTTCATGAATGGATAAGCACAAGGTCATAATATTGTCAAGCGCACAAAGTGGGAACACATGAGTAATCAGGTAGAGGTGCGCGTGATACTACCGGTTTTACCACTAGTAATGTTCAGTTTAATTTTTAAGAATACTTAGCATTTCGATAAAGCTTTGTAGTATTTTCACTATGATAAAGTTCAAACCAAAAGGTACCTTATTTTATGCACTAATATCTTTCGGGTTAGAGATGGAGGATTATTAGGATTTGTTTAATATGTAGTGAAATTAATTATGCATAAAGAGGTGTGAAAACCATAATGATTTAACTAAAGTCAACATGAGCGGGTTGACTATTGTTGTAGGAATTTAAAAATTATATTTTTGGGTCCAAAGTGTTTCTATAAGAGTACCCAAAACATTTGGAGGCATTTGGAAATGTTTTGAGTCGATGTATGGGGTCAAAAGTCAGTGGAAGGGGCATTACATTGCCTGTTGAGAGGCGATGCATCGCCAGGCTTACGATAGCTGAGACAGGCGATGCATCGCTGCCGGTACAGTTACGTGTTTTGGGTCCAAGACTTATTTTAAAATTCTCTAATCTCATTAATTAACACTAATGACAGCTCCAACACTATTTAATGGGTTCATTTTTTATTTGTGTTAATTGATCACTCTGCACTCTCTATCTCTAAAATACTCTATCTCTCTCTCTTTAACTCACAAAGATTACTAGTTTTCTCCAAAATCTTCATCAAGAAAGCTTGACTTGTTTGAAGACCAAGGCTTGTAAATCAGAAACTCATTCCACCATTGTTGTAGCTTCAAGCAATGTATTATGGGGAGCTAGGAATATAGTTTTTTGGACAACAATTCTATTGTGTCAAGCCTTTTTGTTCATCTCCATTGATTTATTACATAAAATCATATACTTATAATTTTATGTAACTAGGGTTTCTCTCTTCAAAGTTCATTTCTTCCTATTGATTCAAGTTATGTTATTTTTCCATTGTTTATGTGATTAAATTATGTTTAATTCTTTTGAATTACACTATTATTTTGTGATCATAAGTTATACTCCCCCCAAAAAAAGAGTATTGCTTCTTTAAACAAGCCTTGAACCTCCTCCCATGGTTTTACTTTGTCCAACTGGCTTTAACCACTGTCATATTTTAAGGTCTACAAAAGCAATACTCCATTTCTGCGTTCTTCCCCAACCCACACACAAAATATTTTTACAATGGAGGATACAAACAAACGAGAAGGAAAAAAGGATGAATTCTGTTGTGTGTAGTGGTTTAACACAACATTGGAATCAATAGGATCTAAAAATTCTTAGAGAAAAATCACAAGAAAAAATTAAACAATAACACAAAATTACTCAAAGGCTTTCACAAGATTGGGATCTTTGTCCAAAGCATTTATTCCTAAACCACTATAAGAGTTGCGTTAGGTTTCAACAATTTAGATTAAGGAGTTAGATACAACAATCCTATGAAATTATCAATTCAAGAAATCGTGATGAATTTTTTGGAGAAAATTAAGAGTCTTGGAGAGCTACAGAGAAGAAAAAAGAGTTAGAAGAAGTGATCAAGTCGCACAAACTCTTAAAAACCATTTAAATAGGTTAGGCACCATCGTTAGGTCTAACCAATAGAATGAAACCATTTTAAAACATATTTTGGAGGCAAAAAAATGCAATTGGTATGGACGTAACAAGTGACACATCACTTGTTGTATGGAGATGCATCGTCTGTCTTGAAAGGCGATGTGTCTCCTTAAGGCCTATCCAACTTGTTCAAAATTTACCCCAGACACCTCTAAATATTCTCAAACTATTTGGGCATGCTTAGGTACCTCGTTGTATCACTTAAGACCCAAAAGTGAAATTTTTAAATTTCTATAACAAAAGTCAAATTTCATATCATCATTATGTCAAATTAATAAATGTTTTGTACCACTTTGTTAAATATATTCCATTCTTTACTAGCTCAAATTTCATAAGTGCATAAAACATAGTATCTATCGATTTGAGCTTTGACATAGTAAAAATGTTACAAGGTTTTATTGAAATGCTTGGTTGTTTGAAGCATTGATCCAACCATTTCATTTGACAATACCGATAACACCTCACATAGCTCTACTTGAATTTCAATTTTCCCTCTTACACATAAAGCACTATTATGGCCATGTGCTCATCTATTCATGAACTATCCTACGGGAGACTCCAAAACTTCCATGAGAGGCGGCACCACCTCTGAGTTCATTTAAGTGAAATTCTTATAGCATCTTCGTTATAGATGATTGTTACACTCAAGTAGATTATCATTAAAAGCTTTTTAAGCTTAACCATGTTTCCAGTGACAACCAACACTATACACTTGGACAGGACTTTAGATTTAATTAGTGTTGCACCTATGCACTTATCAATGACTTGTTATTACCCATTGAATTTTAGAATATGTTTCCCTAGTTTTTAGTTGGGTTTCCATCATTGGTAAATTTTATTCTAGAAGTTTCAATCCAATCCTTTTAGATGTTGAGCACACCAAATCCTTTGTGAGATGTCCAACAAGATATCCCTTAACCATTATCTCTTTTCTGGTAAATGTTAGAGCTATGATCTCAGCTTCCATGGTTGAGTGTAAAAAGTATGTTTGTTTCTTTGAGCCCCAAGAAACTACACCACCTCCTAATTTAAGCACCCAATCGATTGTGGAGAGATTATCTCCTATACTTGATGTCAAACTTATGTCATAATACTGTTCAAGTATCCTAGGGAACTTTTATTGGTGAAGGCTAAGGTTCTTGGACCTTTTGAAGCATCCTAGAACTCTCTCGATAGCCTTTCAATGTTGGATACTTAGATTGCTAGTAAACCTACAAAGTTCACCATCCATAAATGCAATATCCATTCTTGTACAATGTACGATATTCATTAAGCTTCTTATTGCACTTGCATAATCTAGTTGAGCCACCATTCTTCCTTCATTCTTTTCAAGTTTTACACTTGTATTTAATTTTATGTTTGCTTTCTTGATTTTAAGATGACTAAATTTTTCAAACACCTTTTTCTACATAGTGTGATTAACTTAACACATATGTAACACCCAGGATAGCAAAGATCATTACACTGTGTGTTTTAAATAGTGTTCGGCTCTGTAAACGAGTCTTTTGGCCATAAACATGTAACTAAATGTGATTATTGGTTTAGGGTTTAAAATTTTGGTCAAAATGAATAACCATTTCATTACAATATTTACATTCGTACATGGGATCCCAAAATAACGTTTAAAAGGCTAATTACAGTTTAAAAATTACAACCATCCGCGACCTAAGCAGCAAAATTGGGTTTGACCCTAGTGTTGGGAAAACTTATACAGAATCTTTATTTACTTTCATGTAGATCTAATATTACACAAATTAATATGAGATAACCTAGAACATGTTTCTAAAATTGAATTCAAAGAGAAATACTGATAAGAATACTTACATTATACGCAAAGAAATAATAGAGTCCTTCCATTAGTTTCTCTAATCCTTGTATCATTTCTGTCGCTAAGTATTACCAAGAAACTGAACCAATCTTCAATTTTTTTCACAGTCTTCCAAAGTATCATTGGAATCACCTAGACTAGAGTGGGAAATTCTCAATACATGAGATAGATACAGAGAGAAGAAGAGAAAATAACAAAGGGGCTTAGAAAATGACTTGTGTTTAGAGATAATCTAAAAACTATCAGAAAACCAGTGTCTATCATCTTGTGACTTATGTGACTTCTCTCACATAGTACTCCTTTATAGACTCAATTAGGCCATTTAATTTAAATAAAAAAGCAATAAAATAATAGCCAATAAACAGCCCTAGGTCAAAATTATCATGGGCTTTAGGCCCGTGAAATTTCTCATTTAATTATAAGCCCGTTGGACTTAAAATCAAGGCCTGTATTATTTTATATTGATTCAATTAATTAAATAATTATTTAAATCCTTTATCAAATTAATTATTTATAATTTGAACCTTGATTTAAACTTATTTATTAATTTAGATACCAATTTATCTTAATTAATAAATCTACCCTAATTTCTCTTTTCTTCTCAAAATTACATAAATCTGTGAAACTATCCAAAATTGACCTGGTCAACTTTGATAATTCTAATTGATAATTAAATCAATTAATTGAGACTATCTAGATGATTTTATGCAAGGTACAGTGGGGACCATGTGCCTATGAAATCAAGCTCCAATAAGTTATTATAAATCTAATAAATAAATTTACTAACTTATTAATTCCTCGTGACTCCATTAAAGACTCGGAATGGCACTCTTGAATTCATAGAACGCTCTATAACAAATATATATACGCTATTAATTATGCATTGTTACAACCATAATTTTCATTCAATCCTCTATAAATGGCCTACAATGAGATGGGACTAAAATACCGTTTTATCCTTCATTGTATTTTTCCTTAAAACACTTAGTTCCTTGTAAATGATATTTCAATAAACTAATATTAATTACTAAATGAGATCTCTATCATTTAGCACCTTGAACCAAACTAAAAGGAAACCATCATTTCACTTCTTCATCATAAGCTATAGATGTTCATATCTATGATTAACACTCCCACTCAATTATACTACCGAGTTCACAAGTTGTAAATATGGGCTAGTCCGTAGGGTAAGCTGGTAACGAACAAGTCAAAGAACTCAAATAATACAATCAGTTAGAATACTAACCACTCAGAATTGAGATTGAATTGACCTATGGTCAACTATATGATATGACTAGAATAGATAATAACAGTATGTTTACTTATCCTATCAACTGTAAATATCGATCCAGTCCAATGTAACAAATACATCCGATCTTATCTACTTTGCTAATGTTCTGGAAATAACATAACACTACAATGTATAAGTAGATCATATCCTAGAATGGCAAGTCAGTGTAAATCATGTGCACTGACTAATCTTAGTACTAACTTAATTTGAACATATAATCATATTTATATTCTACTGTGATTACGTCACTATAAATATGATTAGCTATATGCTCGGGATTTAATAGAAGTTTATATTAAACAAATAATCATGAAAATAAAATATGTGAGGAAAGTGATTGACCAACTCAAAAAATAATTTCTATTCTTTTATTGATAATAAATGAGATTACAAACAAATTGGGTTTTAATTAGGGCATAAAACCCTAACACCTAGTTCCTCTGAGAAACCTCGGCAGTGGTGGTCAAGCAGCCGCATATGTACACATCACCACCGAAGCTCTCCAACTCATGGATGATCCAGCTTCCCTTTTTCCTTACCAACGCCACATAGCACTTGTGAGCCATGGCTCATGAAGAAAACTTAAGCATGCTCATAAGTAGTTATTAACATATAATAGAATCATAATAAGCACGCCTAGCAGTAATAACCCTACTCACGCATGCATTCTATTCAGATAACTGACTACAGTGTCACATCGGGGCCTGTTGCCCTAAATAAATTACAAATAAGTCATACTGTGGCCCAGTGCCCTAGGATATGGGAGTATGGAGTCACCCTGGGGCCTATTGCTCTATCCTTAGTATAACCAACCTTGGAGCTGACCCAGCGCACCTAGCGCTTTAGTTTTCCAATGATCATTGGGTCGGGCAAGTGTATGTCACGCTAATGATTAGGCCTAACCATATCGACCAGGTTGCCACCCTTGACTTATAAGTCAATGATTTCGACCAATGCTCAACGCGCTACTGCCGCCCTTGACTTATAAGTCAATTCTTTTCAATCAGAAAATGCGAACAAGCATACATTATTTAACAGTTATCCCAATACAGAGCATTCAAGCATACTTAATAAATTAATCACAGGCATAATTATTACCATGCTCTTTCACAAGGGCCTAAGCCCTAATCAAATCTACATTTAACAACTACACCAAGCCCTAATCACATATATCACGTATTGGGTATAGTTTTCTTAACTCTGGTCCAAGCACTGAATAGATAAAAATGTTCCTCGAGCATGATCCTGTCCCGAGCCCTAGCGGTAACCTAGTCACAACGATAACTAATATCGTCATTATGATTCAATCTCACAAACAAACTCTAGGATCAATCCCATGCCTTCGGAGCCTCTACCTCCACCCAGCAGGGTGGTGGAATCATCCCCCAAGCCCCCAAGTTCTTTCCAGTCTCATAAAATGGGGATTGCTGAAGTTGACATAAGGTAGGGGCGCCAAAAGCTAGGGCAGTGGTGCATAAGAAAAACAGAGAGCACCCTACAATTTCCCCTGCATAGCGTAGGGACGCCCAACACAAGGGCAGGGGCGCTACTACGCGAACCCAGAAATTCTAGGTTTCCACCTGCATTTTCTTAAAGTTCAAACCATCAAAATTCACGCCAAATGCCAACCCCAACTAGAAGTAAGTCCCAAAACTAGTATAATTCAACTTAAACAACATATTGACACCAAAAACTTACTCAAACTCCCACTAACACTCAAAACCCAAATCTTGAGCTTCAAAGCTCAAGAACACCTCAAGAACATAAGAAATTCCTTGGAAACAAAGGGGAATTCTTACCTCAATTTGTTAAGTTGTGACCTTAAGCTGCCCTTTAATCCAAATCCTAGCTCCAATCTTCCAATTTCCAAGCTCTTTTACCTCAAAATTCCAAAGTTCCCACAAGTGTTACGAGAGAGAGGGAGAGGGTTGAGAGCTGCTAAGTGTTTCTCTTTGATTCTAATAGGTTCTAAGTTGGCTGAGTGTGCTAATCGTTTAGGCAAGTAAACAACTAAAGTGCCCCTTTCCCATGAACTTACTCTTCAATGCCCTCATGGGAAAACTGGTCATTTTCCACCACTTTTCACTATTCTCAAATAACACCACATTTTCCAATTAATTATAACATCCCAAGTAATCACTAAATAACGTTCCATTACCTGATAAATCCCGACAATGTACTAAATTACCAAAATAACTCTAAGCTTACCCCAAGCCGGGTATTTTGCCCCGTTGTGACTAAACCTCTACTTTGCTCCCTACGACCACCTCATGCCGAACAACCCAAATATATCCACATAATAATGTGGTCTCAATCAATATGCACATATATATACAAATATGCCCTCAACGGGCCAAATTACGAAAATGCCCTTCTAATAAGAAACGGACCCACATGCATGCTTAATACACCTAAACATGCAAACATAGTCCTATTGTAATATAATTCATATAATCACATAATAATTCTATTATTGCCCTTCTTCCCTCTAATCAAGGCACTAAGCCTTATTGTGGAAATTGGGACGTTACAACATAACCCCTACTATTTCTTTTTAACTTTGATACCTAAGATGGTATCGACCACTCCAAGGTCACTCATTTGAAATATGGAAGAAATAAACCTCTTTGTTTCTATGATGTCATTCATGTCATTGCTTTAAATCAACATATCATCACATACTAAGATTATAATCTTATTACAAGTCTTTGACTATAAGCACTTATCTTCAATGATATGTCTAAATCCATTTGAAACAATAACTTGGTCAAACTTCTCATGCCATTATTTTGGAACTTGTTTTAAAAAATATAATGATTTAACAAGATTGCACACTGTATTTTCATTTCCATTTAGAACGATACGTCATCATTCAAGCCTCCATTAAGGAATGTCATCTTGACATCAATTTGATGAACATAAAGGGCACATATTAATGATAGTGCAAATAAAACTCTAATTAAGGTTATCCCAGCAATCAATACATAGGTGTCAAAATAATCAATTCATTCTTTATGCTTAAAACCCTTAGCTACTAATCTAGCCTTAAAATTTGCATGGCGTCAACAATGTGATATTTTCTCCACAATACCCTCGTGCACCCAATTAGTTTAGAAACTATTGGAAGGCCAACCAATTCCCAAGTGTGGTTAGCCATTATTGAATCTCTTTCATCATTTATTTCCCTTTTCAAATATGTGGAGTCTTATGAAGACATAACCTCTTGGTATGTCTTAGGATCATCCTCAACCTGAAGACCCATAGGAATTTTCCTAATGAATTCTTTAAGGTTTCCTTATACTAGGTAGAAAGAGTCCACTGAAGAGAAAGTCTCATTTGATCCTAGCGCTTTAAGTTGGTTAGCATCTTCTAGGAAATATGAGATGTTCAACAAACCTTGACGATGTCTCTCTTGGAGATTCTTCTATCATGATGGGTTCATGATAATTATTATCTACATGTAACAAATTCTCAAGGAATTCCACCTATCTAAATTCAATAATCACATTCGAATCTACGTCTAATAATCTATAGAATTTCTATGGGAAGCATAGCCAATAAAACACATTTAATGGCTCTTGGACCCAAGGTAGTCACTTAGGATATGTACTCTTGCAATAAGTAAGACTGTAACGACCCAAATTCGATAATAAGGCTTAGGGCCTTGATTAGCGTGCCTGGAGGGCAATAAGTGAATTATGGATATAATATGTGAATTTATGTGAATGTGTGTTAGAGATGCATGTCTAGTTTAATTAAATATGCATGTGGGCCCCGTTTGGATATTAGGGGTATGTCTGTGATTTTAGCCCGTTGAGGGTATAAATGTGATAAATGTAGCTATGCCAAAAGGAAAAAATGTGTTCTTGGATCCACTAAAAGCACACAAACGTCCTGAAGAAATTAATTCAATGATAATGAGGTAAGCTTTTAAAGTTTAAAAATATTTCTTAATACACAACAACTATTACATGTTACTACATTTTAATAACTTTTGTAATTTTTTTTTTATATAGTGCATATTATAAGGCTTCTTCCAATGAATTACTCGGCAATCCTACAAAGATATTCAATGTTGCATGTCCAAAACAACCAGAAAGTCATGAATGTGGTTTTTATGTGTTGAAGTACATTAGAGATCTTGTATGGGCATCAAATGCAATAGAAACCCTAAAAGAAAAAGTAAGTTTATTTTTTATAACTTATTTTGGTATCGATAACCTATAAAATAATCAATGTTGTTATTAATTAATTTATATTTATTAATTTTACAGTTTTATGGGAAGAAGGAATATTGCGAGATTGTAGACCTCTTTCCAATCCAACACGAATGGTTTGGCCGATTGATGACATACATTTATTAGTAAGCCTATTTTGTTTATGAGTTTGTTTAGTTCTAAGTTTAGTTTCATGTAAATGTATTAATGTTAAGGCTAGTTATCTTACTTAAGTACTTGTATTTATGCTTACGTATGACATTTCTAATTAATGAATGTTAGCATATTTTCATTCAAAAAAAAATCATAACTAATTCCAATTGTAAAAATATATATAACTATAAATTCATATAATTAGACCATTTAAAAAAAATCAGTGCTAGGCCTATGATTCGTCTATGAGACTTAGGTGTTAGGCTCGACGACCTTTTAGAGCTTGGGTGCTAGACCCATTGGTCTTCTCGGTGCTAGGCCTGTGATCTTCTAGGTGCTAGGATTATTGATCTGCTAGGTGCTAGGCCTGTTGATCTTAGTTTGACCGAGTGTGAGTTTTACCCAGTGAAGTGTCTTTGGGAGTGTAGGCCAACCACCCTATGAAGGATAGGGTGGGTCAACCACCCCAAGGGGTTCTTGGGCATGCTTAGGCTGACCACCCTTAGGGGGTTTAGGCCTAGTTGACTTTTTATAGGTCCTGGGCCTATCTTTTTTTCTCATCGGTCTTTTGTCAATACTTCATCGTTTTTCCTTGATTTGTGATGCCACGTGCCTCTTTCTCATTTGCCACATCATCTCTGGATTTTTGAGGGATAACATTTGCCCCGCATGTTTATCGTAATGTGTTTAACATTACGGTAAACTTGATTTGGCCCAAGAAACATATTGTTGCAGTACTTTAACGGCAAAGTCCCTCGGGACATTACGTAGTACTTTTATCGACTATCGATCATTTGCTCAGTGCGAATTTTTCAAGGATAATTGTAATTCCTAAAACTAATTTGATTTTTCAAGGAAAATTAATTTCCTAAAAATCTAGTATATTTTTCAAGGAAGTATATTTTTCAAGGAGTTTTGAAGTCCTAAAAATATAATATATTTTTCAAGGTTATTAATTCCTAAAAATAAAAAAAATAAAAAATTTCAAGGAATTTGAATTCCTAAAAATAGAAAATATTTTTCAAGGAATTTTAATTCCTAAAATATAAGATATTTTTCAAGGAATTTGAATTCCTAAAATTATCAGATATCTTTCAAGGAATTTGAATTTTTAACCATACTAGATATTTTTCAAGGATTTTGAATTCCTAAAAATGTATGGTTAGCCTGAGAGGTTATAAGTAGGGTATTCACTTCTCAGTTCTCTACTTTGTGCGCCTAAGGTGTAGGGTTCTCCAAGCGTGATTTCTTCAATTCTTCATCAAACTCAGATCTTCACTTGGGTAAGTATTTTCTCCTAATCTTTACATCATTTAATTTAAATGTGCTTAGATTTTGAAGAAATGATTTGAATCTTTGAGGAATCTTTGTGAATCTCCTTGTGTTGTTTTATTTTGATCCAAAATAATTGACTTATTTGAATCAAGTTTATGATTTCCCTTTGATTTCTCTAGCCTGGATGATTTCCAAGGTTCCAAACCCTAGCATAGGCGATTTCAGGCTTGTAAAACCCTAGACCGACCACCTTCATGCCCCTAGAGATTTCCAAGTTTGTAAAACTCTGACCTAGGCCGATCACTCTTTGAGATTCAGTAGCCTGGAGATTTTCAGGCTTGTAAAACCCTAGGGAGGTCACCCTTAAGTTACCTTGGCCTGGCGATTTCTAGGCAAATAAACATTAGGGTTGGGCAATTTTCAGGGTTTCAGATCCAGGCATAGGCGATTTCCAGGGATGTAAATTCCATAATGGGCCTACCACCCCTAGGATTTCCATCATGAGCAGACCACCTATACGACTTCCCATGCATTTCCCTTGCCTTATGCGACTTCCAGGCTTACATACCCCATCATGGGCCGAGCACCACACTCCCTGGGCAATTTCCAAGGATCCAGGGTCTACGGTGGTCGACCCAAGCATAGGCCGACCACCTGGGACCCTAAAAAAAATTCTTCTTCTTTATTAATCTCTTTGGGGTGTTCCTTCTACTATATAATTTATTGGAGACTTGAACCTTACTCCTCTGGCATTTTTCTGAGGTTTGCATCCACCTGGGCCGACCACCTATGCCCTTTCTTTCACGTTTTGTAAGCGTAGGGCTTAGGTTAACCCTTCTTTGTGACTTTGATTGATTTTTCCAAGTCTAGGGGAGTCCTACGATGGTCGGCTAAGCTTAGTTGCACTTGGTCGACCCTCTATATAGATTTTTCCCTTGATTTCTTCATTTTTGCTCCTTAGTTAATGGATATACCCCCCAGCTATTGGCTTCATTATGTTCACTTAATAACTTTACTATTTATTTTTCCTTTGTTGAAGATGTCCAACTCCTCTTCGTCAGATAAGTCTGTAAGTGAGCGTACTCCCCAGGAGTTCTTGGAAAGAGTGAAAAGGATTCTCCTTTGCTTCGCTTCATATTTGTTTAGTGAGGAAGACTTCTTGAAAAGATATAGCCCAAAGCACATCACTTAGGGCTCTTCGTCGGGCTCTTCTTAGATTTCTTCTCAGCATAGTACTTCCTGTGGCTCTCAAGGCACACCTCAGCGAATTCATTCTTCTCAGCGGAGTCTGTCCGGTCAACGAGACTCCTCGCCACATCCTTTGAACCTGGATACCCCATCACTCTTCTTCTCAGCGAGAACATACCGAGGGCTCTCATCGCAAGGCTACTCATCCTCAAGAGCGTTCTATTTACAATTTCTGGCCTAAGGTGTTTCGTCCTACTCCCAAGAGAAAGATGGTCTCGCCATCTGCACACAAAAATAAGAGACGAAAAAAAGAGTTCCATTCATCAGATTCAAGGGCCACCTTTGCCAGTGAATTCATATGGAAACCGGTTGAGAAGCCTCACCCTACTGATTACGAGGTGGTTTGGTTCAAAGGGGATGCCTTTGACATGACTGAAGAGAAGGTAAAGAACTTAAGGAAGGCCTTTGACCTTTCTGGTGTATTAATTACTATCCCTGATCCAAATGAGAGAGCTGAGGACCACATTTTGGTATGTGAGACTGGACACGTCCTGCCATCAAGTCTGGTGCCCTACATCCTCTTCATCCATACTTCTAGAGCGTGGTAGATTATATTGGTATTATTCCTTCTCAACTAGCTCCCAATGTGATCTTTGTGTTATCTGTGTTGTACATTATCTATCATCGCAGAAAATAGGCTGCTCCAGTGCCTCACAAGATCCACTACTTATTTGACCTGAAGACGAACCCTTCTCAACGCAACTTAGGATATTTCCACTTCCACCATTATACGGGTGAGGGTATCGACACCTTCTTGGAAGAGATCTCTGGAAATTGCAAGGCATTTTGATATGCCGACAACTATTTCTTCACTAAGGATGTAAAGGCCAACTACTCCAAGTTTACGGGCCTTTTTATATATCGCTCCCGACCCAAGCTATGAAAGTTAGGGCCAAGGTGTTGATTGCCATGACCCTGAGGAGAAGAATGCCAAGACCCTCATTACTTCAGAGAACCTTAGGAAGGTCAGGTTGTTTCCTCCTACTATAGCCGATGTTCCGAATGAAGATGGTCCCGAGCGCCCGAATGTCGTAGACTCCTCGGGACCTATTCATGTCGATGAGGTACCCTCTTTACCTATGCTAGCTAGATAGGAGGGTGAAGAGGTGGGTGCATCTGTCGTGTACTCATCGCTTGCTTTGGATGACTTTGATGAGACTATGTTCGAGCCTGAATCTTATTCAGAAGGTTCGACACTTTATCACCTTTATTTTATGATTCATATGTACTTGATATCCTTCTAACATTTGATCTTCCTTTGCAAGTTCAGACATATTCAGCTTTCTCCATACCCAGCAGAGGTCGACTCCCATCAAGGCTAGTCCTTCTATCCGATTGGTAAAGAGGGCCAGGGTTGAGGTTGAGTCGATAATGGAGGTACCTCCCGAGGTGCCTCCTCCAACTCCTTTGGCATCTAGTCCTATCGCAGAGGTAGAGCCATCCTTGCCTACACCGGTTCCTCCCATCTTCACTGATGCAGGTGCCTCCTGTTCTGCGCCTACTCCCTTATCTGAGCCACACCAGTCTGCCATATGGAATCTAGGTGCCATCATGAACTAAGCGTCCCATCTGAAGCAGATGACAACGAATTTTAATGGGATTAAGAATGATGACTTAAGCACCATCCTCATGAAGTCACTCCTTGACATTCAGAGTGTAAGTTTTCTACAGTTTTCTTCTTATCTGGTTGGCTAGTGTGCTGGCATTTATCTAACACTTGTATGTTTTTCGCACGCGCTGATGTTGGTCTCCCATGTCCGTGATAGGTCTGTAGGGTATACCTCTACAATTTCCAACCTTCTTTCTGAGCTTGAAACTATCCGCCAGAAGGTGCTAGACCTTAGGCACATTCTTAGCACCAGGGATGCGGACATTGCTTTGAAAGATGAAGAGATCAACGCTCTTCGCAATACCATGGAGCTCAAACAATAGAAAGTGACTGAGTTGACTCTCAGGATAACCCAGATGGAGAGGAAACTTGCCGATCAGCTCCAACAGTCTAAAGCTGAGAAAGAGAAGTTGATTGCCGACATGGACCTACTACAAAAGGATGCTCTTATCGAGAAGGAGCAAGAGGTTAAGGCTGCGTAGGACACGGCTCGAGAGGAGTATTTAGAGATAGCTTTCTTTTGCTTCTACTTAATCTGGATGTCCAACAAAGATCTGAACTTGGATGTCTTTCCCGAGAAGATGTGAGCGAAGGAGCTTAGGAAGTGTCTACTCGCGAGGTTGTCGAGGCTCAAGGTGGTCTTTCAAATGATACTCCTCGCCCTAGTTAGTCTTCTTTTTGGTCTTTTATTCTTTGTCTTTCCTTTTGTGCCATTGGTGGGGAAACTTGTACGTGATAGTTTTTACATATGACATTTTATGCCTTTATGCTTTTTTTTGTTATGAGTACTCAGTGTATTGATTAAAAAAATTTATTTCCAATGCTTACTAAGTATATCAACTCACAAACCTCATTGGTTCAGGTATCAGTATACTCTGAACACATGTATTTCACGTGCCATACTAACCTTACTCTTTTATGTTTTTCATGCTAACAACCATGGTAATGTGAGTAGTATGATACTTTACCAAGTACCATGAACAAAACAGGTCAGGTCGACCACCCCATGGGTGATAGGTTGACCACCCTATAGGGTTGATGGATTGGCCAACCACCCTATAAGGGACATGGCTAGGAATCTCCTCACCAATGGCTTTTTTGTTTTTGTTTTTTGCAGTTTCAAAACCTATGTTGAACAGATGTCCTAAAAAAAATTTGAGTTTGCTTAGTTCTTAAGGTCACGTCCTCGTTGCTTATGTATACCCCAATTGGTATGTACTATATGCCCCCAAGAGATCATGGGTTTAAAATCCTTGGTCACTTCCTACTTGACCATGCCTTGCTTCAAGCGCTTAGACACATAGTACTATCCTTTTCACCCAATGATGCAAACATCAAATGCTTGTCCCTCATTGGTAGTCGGGTGATGGTTTCATACTCAGTAGTAATGATACCTATACACAAATGCAGATTGTATAGCAAGTGTCAATCACGATCTACGTAATCTCTTGAGTACTCGTTATAGTGATTGTAGACAGAAGTGTCTAAGTTGGACCAACTAGGTCTAGATGGGCTAATCGAGCCTGTAATGAATGTTAGATCAAATTATCGATCGGTCCCTCAAAGACCAGATTCGATTATGATTCGACGATGGCGACTAGTCCTCAGACCAGTCTCTTTTTTTATCGTATCGGTCGATAGGTTCCTCAAGAACCAGGATGGAACGTGATCAAATAATGGTGACTGGTCCTCAAGCCAGTCTCTTTTGTTGATCGTATAGGTCAATAGGTTCCTCAAGCACCCAGATTTAACATGATCAAATAAATTGGCGACAAGTTCCTCGGACCATTCTGTTGTTTGGATTGTTTAGGTCGATAGGCTCCTCAAGAACCAAGATCGTACATGATCCATAATTTGACGACAAGGTCCTAGGCCCTGTCTCTCTTGTTGATCGTGTGGGTGGATAGGTTCCTCAAGAACCAGGATCAAACATGATCAAATAGTTTGGTGACAAGGTCCTCGGACCAGTCTCTCATTTGGATCTTATGGGTAAATAGTCTCCTCAAGAACCAAGATCGAACATTATCAATAATTTGTCAACAAGGTCCTAGGACCTGTCACTCTTGTTGATCGTGTGGGTCGATAGGTTCCTCAAGAACCAAGATCGAACATGATCTGATGATTTGACGATTAGGTCCTAGGACATGTCTCTATTTTGGATCGTATGGGTCGGTAGGTCCCTCAAGGACCAGAATCAAACATGATCCGATAATTTGAGGACAAGGTCCTAGGACCTGTCTCTTGTTGAACGTAATTTATAGAATTAAGTGAAACTTAAGAAATTAAATTCATTCATTCATTGAAGCACAATGGTTATTACATACATAATTAGAAAATAATATATTTTCCTCCTACTCGGCCATGCTTCTTTCCGCCAAGTATTCAACGGGAAAAACATTTAGGGTGTCCACATCTTTGGCACTGGCAAGCTTGGCTAAGGCATCAGCATTGGCATTCCACTCCCTCGGGACTTGTGTAATCGAGTATCTCTTGAACTGTGTCAACAAGTCCTTCACCTTGTTCAGGTACTGCACCATCCTAAGTCCCTTGGCTTGATACTCCCCCAGTACCTGGTACACCACTAGCTGGGAATCACTGAATATCTCTAGGGACTGTGCATGCACATCCAGACTTAGCCTCGTTGTTTGAAGCGTTGAATCCAAATCTGAGAGCACAGTTGATTCGATCATTCTCCAGAGAAATTAGTATGATTCTAGCGCCTGAGTTGTGTTCATTGGATTCTCCATCAACATATAGATTCCACACGGGAGTATCTCCTTCCTTCTCAGTATCTTTATTCTTCGATTGGTAGGAAGGGTTTTCAAGGTTGGTGCCTTTGACTATGAAGTCTGCCAATGCATGTCCTTTTATTGCCATCCTCGCATGATAAGTGATATAAAATTGTCCTAGCTCCACTGCCTACTTGAGTAATCGTCTCGAGGCCTCTGGTTTCTGTAGCAGTAGCAGTAGCAGCAGCAGCAGCAGCAGTATCAGTAGCAGTAGCAGTAGCAGTAGCAGTAGTAGTAGTAGTAGTTTCACTCCTGAAACTCTATAAATAGGACCTAGTGCTCAGCCATTTTCTTCATTCTTCAAGCATTTGATCAGAGCCTCTAAAGTGCTAGTATTACTATAGAGTGATACACTTGGGTTTGGGATAAAAACTTTATCATCTTAAGCTTTATAAACACTTGGGGAAGTGAGATATAGTGTGCTTTCAATTTCGAGGTGTAGATCGGTTCTAGTACATTCAAGGTATTCTTATTCTTAAGTTCATTTCCATATCATTCTTTAGTTTTCTTTAGTTTTCATTCAGATTCTAACTCGCTGTTTCATCTCTTGGTTAGGTATCTATGTTCTTTGAACTTAAGGTGTCTTTTCGGTAACTTTCTTCTTGGTGGTTTAGTTCTACTCTTTTTATCTCTTTTCTTTAGAAATACTCACCATTCTTATTGTTGGTTTTAGGAGTGTTCCAAGTCCTGACTTTGTTCTCAAATATCCCGGTGTTGGTAAGGAAAATAGGATAGTTTTTATTATGCTATGATATGTTTATGTGCTAATATGTTATGTTATGATATATGATTATGTTTTTATGTTGCTTAGGGGCTCATTGTTGTTAGCTAGCAAACCTCAATGTATTTTGAGGCTCATAGTTGCTTAGCTAGCAAACCCTAATGTTTACCATATACATGGGTTGGAGTTTTATATTATATGTTTTATAGAATATGTTTTGATATAGTCTTATGTTTATGTTTTATGTTATACGATTTTTAGTAGTTTTCCCTTGCTGGGCATTAGGCTCATTACTTTATTTTTTAGTGTGATTCAGGAAATTAGATACGGAGGCAGAAGGATTCTTGGAGGCTTGGCTTGTGTATTGAGGATGGCGATTGGATGGGTTGCGTGTCGATTCGAGGATGACGTTATTTTTAGTCTCTTTAAATTATGTTTTTATGTATTTTCCGCAGTTAGCTTTGTAAACAACTTCATTTAATTTAAAGTTTTGTTTTATTTTAAAACAATGGGATCCCATACTGCTCATTTATGTATTTCAATATTTACTTTGGAAGCTTTTAATAAAGTTATGATTATTTCTTATGTATGTTTTATTTAAATTAGTAGCTATGTCTAGTAGTTTTAATGGTCCAAGGTCCTAGAAATAGTGGGTCATTACAACATTGAGGACATGGCTTACCACGGATGGAGAAATTCCAACCATGTCCTTATGTGACCAGGCAAAGACGTCCTGGTTCTTCTTCAAAAACTCTACCAATCGTGCTTTAATTTCAACCTTTAGTTCCTTCCCGACTTTAATTACTTTAGTCAGTTTTCCTCATTTAGTAGGACTTCATCAAGGTCTTCGACTGGTCCTACCCCCATGACGTCATCCCCAAAGCAAGGATCTATGTCATTTCCCTCTCTTTCGGAAACTTTCTATAATGACAAATCTTTGTTAAAAGGAGCCCCCGACTCCAATAGAGTGTTTCTTTCAACGTCAACTTCCATGTTGACAACCTCATCGGTTCCTTCATTCCCTTCGCATCAGTTTACAACCATGTTGTTTACGCATGGTCCTTTCTTTGCCTTGAACACTGATGCATTATAGCATTCTCATCCCTCCCTTTTGTTACTCTGTATGCATCCTTGCCTTGCGCTTGTGGGGAACTTCAAAGATAGATGCCAAATTGGCACTGCTACGTGTAATGCCATCAGGAGGGGTGTCCTGAGCACTACATTGTAAGTCGATGAGCAATCTACCACCAGGAACTCTATCATCATAGTCTCGTGCCTGGGGGCATCCCCCACCGTGATCGGTAGTCTGATAGTTCCTGCTGGTAATAAGCATTCTCTTGTGAACCTATATATCACTTAGGAATATGGTGTCAGGTCCTTGACCATGAGCTTCATCTTCTTGAGAGATGATCTATAGATGATATCAACTGAGCTTCCTTTATCCATCAAGCATCTCTTCACTCGGGCATTGATGATTTGAATGGTAAGCATCAGAGGGTCATTGTGGGGGTACCTCATGTGCCTGGTGTCATCCTCAATAAAAGTGAGAGTTTCACTTTCATACTTTGGATGTTTTGGAGACCGCTCCTCGACTTCCATGCACTAGGAAGACTCCCCTACCTCATGTCTTAGGGTCCTTGCATATCGCTCACGAGCATTGTTACTATTGCCTGCTATGTGGGGCCCCCCACTTATGGTATCCAATGTGAAGTCCACGGCTGTTTGCTCCAGTAGTGGACTCCTCTGCCTTCAGAACTCTAGATATCTTCTCGAGGTTTCGGTCTTGACTCGATACCGAGAGATTTTTCCTGATCGGAGGAGAAACTTTATCTCATCTTTCAACTGTTTGCATTAGTTTGTGTCGTGCCCATAATCATTGTGGAAACGAAAAAACTTTATTTTTTCCCTCTTTCCTTCTAAACGTAAGGGTGGTGGCTTTCGGTATGGTACCTCCTGGTATGTTGCCAAGTAAATTTCAGCCCTTGATGTTGTCAGGATAGTATAATTGGTGAACCTAGGCTGGTAGGGCTGATGCTAAGGCTGTTTGTCGGCTAGTGCTGACTTAGATTTCTATTCTCCACCCTGCTCAGCCATTAGGTACTCCTCTTTTTATCGATTCCCCCATTGCCGCCCTGAGGGCTTGTGCCGTTCTTGTATATCTTGGTAGAGTTTGGATGGTTTATGAATTTTTCTTCCTTCATGATAACGTCATCTAGCTTCATGTATTTGTCTGCTCGGTCCAGGAATTCCTGCTAGGTGTTGATGGGATTCCTGTGTATGTTATCCTACAAGGAACTATGATAAATTATTCCTATAGGGATGGCAATGAACTTCCCCTCATCTCCTACTGTGGACACTCTATTTGCCTCTCTCGTGAATCTTTGGATGTAGTCCTTGAGGGAATCATCCTTCCCTTGCTTGATGTCAGCTAGCTGGTTGGCATAAATTGGTTGAATCCATCCAACACTGAAGACCTTGCAAAATTCCATCCTGAACTATTCCCAGGAAGTGATGGATCCAGGTTTGAATTTCCAATACCATTGCTGAGCTAAGTCACAGAGAGTGGTAGGGGATACCTTCCACCTATAATCATGCTCTGCACCGAGTAACTCCATCTGATTCTCAAACTTTCCAACGTGTCATACTGGGTCCTCCTTCCCAGTATATGTTGGGAGTTTTGGGGTCTTGTATTTCGGTGGTGGTTGAGCAGCTTGGATCTTGGCACTGAAAGGACTCCCACTTTTATGAGCCAGCTCGTTATCGGAAGGTTTCTTTGTCAGACCTTGGGCAACCATGACAAGTGCATCTATTTGAGCCTGCACTGCTGGTGGGATCGCTGCTCCAGGTAAGGTAGACGTCCCTGGTACCCCCTCCTGAGCGCTAGTCCTCCTATTGATGACCTCCCTCAAATCCTGAGGTTGTGCATCTTTCTCGAGCCTATCGAACACGGTATTGGTGTTTTTCATTGGTTCCTTTCCCTTTCGAGACTAAGGGTGTAGGGCTGGTAGGTCCGCCTTGCCCTTGTCGATGCGACCCTACCCCTGACCCTCTCCTCCTACATGACTTTGAGACTTTGAGCGGCCATTTCCATTCCTGTCACGCCTCTCAGATGTTTGACCCTCATCTCCTGCGTTGTTTCGTCTGTCCCCCTAGGAGGGGGCCTTCAGGTTGGTAACACTCTTACTCTGAGATGAAGTGTTATTCTTCTTAGTCGTGGAGGACGAAGTCTTGGACTATGCCTCTTCATCTTGTCTCTGGGAAAGTGGCTCTGAGAGTGTTCTTGGGGTTCGACTCCTCCCTTGGGACTCCCTATTACTGCTATCTCGCATTCCTGCTGCTTTGGCCTAAGCCTCATTCACAACCTGAGCAGCGGCTTATGCGTTAGCTTGGCCTAATTGGGTAGCCACCTCAAGGGCCAAAATAGCCTTCTAGTGCCTTCAGTCAACTTCCTGCTCCCTCTGGATCATCCTCTAGACCTCTGGGAGGCAATTTCTGCAGCAAAGGCCTCCTGCCTCGCCATAAAATGCACCATCTCCTCTTATTGAGCATCTTGTGGATCTCCTGCATCAGGTTGGTCTCCAACCTCCACTTGTGGTTCTTTAATGGGATCAATGGGATCCTGAGTGGTGAAATCCCTGGGAGTCATCTTCTTTGTCTGACTGGATTTTGGAGGCATCATAAAACTGATGAAAGTGTGTTTCTTGATTTCGCACTCTCAATGAAAGCACCAAAATGTTGACCTGTGAAATTGGCCAACGGTCGTAAGTACAATATACGAAAACTTTTGAACGTAATGAATCTAATATACGATAGAGTACAAATATCTTAAATAAACACACATAAATTTTATAGTGGTTCATCCCTGTTCTTCTGAACAGTAATAACCTAATCCACTTAGTATTTAGTATTGAATCACTCGATAGAAAATTACAAAGATCAACTTAGAGTTCACTCCTCACAAATTCGTCCAAAAGATCGATCCAAAAAGTCCAGAAAAAGATTCCTCTAAAACGAAGCCCTGGGTCCTTTATTTATAATACCCAGGGGCTGTTACATGATCAGTAATAGTGTGATCATGGTTTGTTACACGATTATTTGGAGTGGAGATACATGTCCACCTTCCCATGATTATGAGATCATGGGTCTTCCCGTTGTCTTCTTTGGATCATGGTCGATAATGCACAATTGAGACCTTCGAGAAAATGTTAAGTCTTGATTGGTCTATGAGACTTAAGAGCTAGGCTCGACGACCCTTTAGAGCTTAGGTGCTAGAACCATTGTTCCTCAGGGTGCTAGGCCTGTTATCTTCTGGGTGCTAGGCATGTTGATCTACTGGGTGCTAGGCCTGTTGATCTTAGTTTGAACGCGTGTGAGTTTTACCCAGTGAAGTGACTTTGGGAGTGTAGGCTGACCACCCTATGAAGGATAGGGTGGGTTGACCACCCCAAGGGATTCTTGGGCATGCTTAGGCCAACCACCCCTAAGGGGCCAATGCCAAGCCGACCACCCCTAGGGGGTTTAGGCCTGGTTGACTTTCTATAAGTCCTGGACTATCTTTTTTGCTCATCGGTCTTTTTTCAATAATTCGTCGTTTTCCCCTGATTTATGATGCCATGTGCTGCTTTCTCATTCGCCACATCATCTCTGGATTTTTTAGGGATAACATGTGCGTGTTGTGAGTGAAACCCCAGTGTTTTGGGGATATATTTGAGATGTGCGGTTCGAGGCGATCCTAGTGAGCAGATTAGCGAAATAGTCACAACGGGATTAAATACCTGGCTCAGGGTGAGCCTAGGGGTATTTTGGGAACTTAGTGAGTAATTGGAATTTAACAGGTAACGGGTAGTTATTTGGTGGTTAATTGGGTATGTCGGGATTAATTAAGAACCTTAAGTATAATTGAGGATTAGCGGGAAGTAGTGGTAAAATGACTAAATTACCCTTAGACGTTGTCCTGAACGTAAGAGGAGCTAAGGGAAAGTTGTCCATTTGACCATAAAACTAGAATAAGGGTAACCCTTTTGCTGAAAGTTTAGTCATTCTGCCATAGAATAGCTCTCTTTCTCTCTCTCCTTCTATGTTTTCTCTCAACCTAGGAAGTGTGGAAATTCTTGGGGCTGTCAATCTAGTGATGAAATGAGTTAGAATTGAGGACTGGAGGCAGCTAAGGAGTACCAACAGTTGGGATGATTCAAATTATGCTGAGAGATTTTGAGGTATAAGCCCTTTACTTGTAACTTTCTGTAATGTTCATGGTGGATTATGTTTCTAGGAACTTAAGTTGTAATTGTTGTGTTTTAGAAGCTATAGGTTGTTATCTATCATGTATTTGTAATGCTGGAATGATTTGAGTGGTCTAGTGGGGTAAAATCTGAGTTTGGAATGGTTTGGGAGGGATTTGCGATATCTGAAATCACAGGAAATTCAGGGTTCGCAGGGTTGCGCCACGGCCCACATGAACTCAGAGACCTAAGGGGATTCGTTGAGAAACCTTAGCACTGCGGCTCTGGGCAGGACGCCACATGGTGTGAGTCTAGAGAAAATGAGGGTTGGGCTCTAAGACTTGTTGAGGGTCGCGACTCTAATTGTGGGGGCATTGCGGCTCTAATTGAGTGGTGTCATAACATAAATAGATATTTTTGGCTAGGTTATGTTTTTAAGATCAGGAACTTAATCTTAAGGGATAGGAGGGTATCTACTACCCGGTTTAGTAAATTTCAAGGTCCCGGAGGCTGGAATATTATTCGAAAGTTTTTAATTGGTTTAGGGTTTGATGGATATTTATTATTATTTAGTTGTGACTAGGTTTTACCATTAAGTCTCGGGTTTAGGGGATCGTGCTTGGGATCGCACTATAAGGTCAACTAGGGACTCAGGTAAGAAAATTGTTTGTACCAGTAAAGCATGGCATGACTCGACTATATGTGCTTATATTGTGTCTAGTTTTATATGTAATTGTGTGTAACTTCTACGTCATACTTGTGTTTGTGACAGGATTTGTAAAGGCCGTGATCGGCATTAACCATGCTGAATGCAGGTTGCCAGGGCGGGTCCTTCTAAGGGTGTTGTACACACCCGCTCGGTTAAGACGGTGAACTTGGTGCCTTGTAACACACCCTGACTGGTGTAGGGTGTTGTTGTGAATTCTAATAGAAACTTGTAGATTGTCTGTTGTACTTGATTAGTTATGCATGAATTGAAATAAATTATTATATGTTGTGCTATGAAGTTTTCTTATTGGGCCTCAGCTCACGGGTGCTCTATGGTGCAGGTAGGGGAAAGGAAAATATTGGCAAACCATGAGTTGGAGGGCATGGAGGGGTGCGTACATGTTTGGCCTACCTGGCCGGCACGGTTGGAGGTCATTTTGAGGAATGTACTATAAACGTTTGATTCTGTCGCCTAGGTCGATTGTACAATAACTTTTGAATGTAAATATCATTTAAAACCATATTTTGGGATCCCAATGTAACACTTTATGATTTAAATGAATGTCCAAACATTTATACCAAATTCTTATTGAAATGAGGCTTTACTTTAATTAATCACACTTTTGGTCTAATACCTCGATTATCGAGTTAATTGCACGTTTAAAAATTACATGGTAATGACTATAGGGTAGTAGGGCGTTACACCTAATGCAGTGGTTCTTTTTAAGGACCCTATGAATAATTTCATGGTCTAATCGGGTGTAGACCATAAAGTCCATAGGTTTGATAGTTGGTTAGGGAAATACCAGACTATGTATAGTATAAACGAAGTCTAGGATGGGATTCCTGTCCAATATGGGACAAACGATTATAGGGATTTCACGAGACTGTCTCCCACCTATAGAGAGGGAAACCCCTTAGAGTCATCAAAAGATAGAGGTATTTCCTGGTCCCCGAGCTCAAGCTCATCAAAATCCTCCAGTTAGGTTTCTTTTCATCTAGAAGTCACATCACACACTGTAACATATAATAAACTCCTGATGTTTTGTTTTTCCTTTTTTAAAGTGAGATGGATTCAGACTTGGACAGCCTCCTCAATGAACTTGTTGCCTCAAGAGCAAACAAACACCACCGGGCATCTCAATAGGAGGGTCGCCCTTCCAAGCTCACCAAGAAGTCTGATCTACCACCACTGATCTCGAAGCCTTCTGACCTGGGCCAAGTCACCGACCCTACAACACTTCTGAAACCTCCTCCTATGGGTCAACCAAAGCAAGCTCTTCTTGCCCAGCCTTCTATCTGAGACCACCACCTCACTGTCACGATCTATGTGCTTGAGTTTATGGTCGAAAGTGCTACCGATACATCTGGGGCCCATCTCGGTTCTGACGCTTTGACTCGCGTGGGCCAATGCCTCAGCAACCTCGGGGCTCCCCATTGGGAGTTCTTGACCACCTGCCAAAATTCCAACACTCTTTTTGACAAAAGTGGAGAGTTACTCTCTTCGGTAAGTTATCTTCTAAGAGTTGATAGGCTCCCTATTTTTGTGCCAACTCTTTATTTCTTTGTTTCTAACATCAGTTTTTAAATGCAGACCTTCTTAACCTTCGTTCATCATAATTATATCAAGAACCAAGAGGTTGCAACGAGCAGGGTACATGCCTAGAGGATAGAGATGCACAACTCAGGGTCGAGGACAATCTTAAAAAGGCTCGGCTGAAGTTGGAAGCAGCTCGGAGGGAGGTGGAAGCTAGAGAGGTGGAGATTAAAAGGCTCCAGGAGCTGGATGCCAAGCTGGAAGCAACTCGGAAGGAGGTGGAGGCCAATGATATGGAGATCAAGAGGGTCAAGGAGCTATACGCCAAGCTGGAGGAGGACAAGAATATGACTTTCGAGTTCATCGAGATTGAGAAAGGCTCGTCTTCTTGAAGAGTTTAGGACCAAAAAAGATCACGTCCTCTACATGGCGATGTATCGCACCTGGGCTAACAATCTCGACCTCAATACCAATTTTCTGTCCACTAGGGAAACCGAGTCTGTCACCAGATGGCAAGCTCGATTGGAGTTGGAAAAGGCCAAGCTCGGTGTTGAGGAGGCGGTGGAGGCCACAGAGCAAGCCGAGATTGTAGTTGATGGGGCTGCCAATCCTTAAATGGGTTGCGAGCCATTTTTGTTTTCTTTGCAATTACACATTTATATATATATTTTTTTTATGCCCTTGGGGCGAAGACAATTATAACTCAAAGGTTGAGTTATTTGACAAGTTTATGTTTTAATTGTAGCTTATTTTTTATGCTTAAATCTCTTTCTCGAAATCTTTATGCATATTATCTACCTTGATCATTTTTTCCTTTATCGCACACTTCATATTCCTAGCTTCAAAATATTTTGAGCATGCCATAAAGTACCTTTTGTATTGGTTTATCTATACAAATACTGTCATGCTTAAGTTTGAATTTCCATGTATTCATACATAGTTCATTCGATTGCACATTTTTCGACCTCATTATCCTCAATATCGAATAATACTTTTACCATTTATTTTCATTATGAAATGCTTATTTCCATGTAACCTCGTTAGTCTAGTTATTTCTCTCTTATTTATAGTAACTTTTCCTCATCCTCGAGTATGGCCTCGAGGTTGCGAGGTTGAAACGTATTTGCAAAAATTTCTAGCTCTATCTCGACTTATAAATTTTTTGTTGGTTTATCTAGAATTCCAACTTTTAATCATGTTGAATAGAATTTGCTGGTTCATTCAAGACTTGTTTAGTTTGTGCTTGGTTATTAATCCATACACTTTGAATAATTTTATTTCATTTTTATTAATGTTATATTTTCGAGCTCATGGTATGATTGTATACCACTTATGCCCCCTTAATATCCTATGATTGCAATCTAAAGTTATTGAAATTTGAGAGCTTTCAAAAAGTACAACAATAGAATTACACAAGATTTGAATAAAAATCAGTGATTTATTGATAAAAAGCAAAATTAAGTACAGGCTTCGTTATAAATGAATAAACATCACTCCTACATTACTGATAATAAGGTCATAGATGCTAACCATTCCAAGCTCGTGGTACCAGTTCTCCATTTAATCTCTCTAGTTTATAAACACCAGTTCGAATAATGGATTCAATTTTGTAAGGGTCCTTCCCAATTAGGCCCTAGCATGCTGGCTGAGGGGTCTCATGTGGCCAAAAACACACGTCTAAGCACCAAAAATCCCAATCCAAATTTTCTCTCTCGAACCCTCTTGTTGAAGTATCTTATAGCCCTTAGCTGGTATGCATCATTCTTAAGTTGGGCTTCGTCTCATTTTTGTTCAATTAGGTCTAGAGTTTCTTCGAGCTGGGATTGGTTTGAGTTCTAGTCATACGCCTCGCGTCTGATTGTTGGGATTTTGACCTCAATAGGTAGCATAGCTTCGCAATCGTAAGCTAGGGAGAAGGGGGTATGCCATGTTGAGGTCTGAGTTGTCGTTCTGTAGGCCCATAGGACTTGTGGTAATTCCTCTGGCCATTTTCCTTTAGCCTCTTCGAGCCTTTTCTTAATAGAGCTCTTCAAAGTCTTATTCACTCCTTCGACCTGGCCATTTGCTTATAGATGGGCTACTGAGGAAAAACGTTTGATTATCCCATTCTTTTCTCAGAACTGTGTAAACAGTTCGCTATCGAACTGGGTTCTGCTATCTGATACTATTTTCCTTGGTACCTCGTTTCTGCAAATTATATTCTTAACCACGAAGTCCAGAACTTTCTTTGAGGTGATAGTGGCTAGAGGTTCAACCTCGGTCCACTTCGTAAAGTAATCAACAGCAACTACAACATATTTTACTCCTCATTTTCCCGTTGGTAGGGATCCTATGAGGTCAATTTCCCATACCGTGAATTTCCATGGGGAGCTCATCATGGTGAGCTCGGTTGGTGGAGTTTGTGGGATTGAAGCGAACCGTTAACACTTGTCACAGCTCTTAACGTATTAGAATGATTCCGCTTTAACTATAGGCCAGAAGTATCCTTGCCTAATCACCTTTTTTGATAGACTTTGCCCCCTAGTGTGGTCTCCGCAAAATCCTTCATGGATTTCTTGTAAAAAAATTCTAGCATCGGGTGGAGTTACACACCCTAGCAATGGACTAGAATACCCTCTTCTGTACAATTTCCCTTCCAAGATAGTGTACCTTGGTATCTTGTACATAATTTTCCTAGCCTCATTTCGATCTTCTGGGAGGCTCCCGGTTTTGAGGTAGTCAATTTTGGCGGTCATCCAGGTAGGTTGCAAGTCAATCATGTTGATCTCTTCTTCTTTAGGTTCGGCTATGCTTGGGACCAGTAATAACTTGACCGACACCACATTGAGTGCATCGGCTTCCGTGGTTGTGGCAAGCCTTATTAAAGCATCTCCATTCGAGTTTTACTCCCACGGAACTTGTTCAATGGCATAGAACTTGAATTGCCCGAATTCTTCCTTGACCTTCTCCATGTAAGTTATTATTTTAATGCCAAGAGCCTAATATTCTCCTAAGACCTAGTTAACAACCATTTGGGAATCACTATAGAAATGGATGGATTTTGCTTTAAGCTTAGAAGCTATCTGAAGTCCTGCTAGTAGTGCTTCGTATTCAGCCTCGTTATTTAATGCCTTGAAGCCAAACCATAAGGCTGAGTGAAAATGATTTCCAATCGGAGTGATTAAGATAATTCCTGCCCCCGAGCCGTTCTCATTTGAAGACCCATCGATGTAAAGTCTCCACAGCTCGCGAGATGTGGTTATGACTTCCTCATTGGTGATTCGCTTACATTCAACTGTGAAATCTGCTAAGGCTTGTCCTTTGATCATCGTTCTCGAGTGATATGTGATCTCGAATTGTCTGAGTTTGAACGCCTATTTTAACAGTCTCCCGAACACCTCATGTTTTGACAACACCTGTCTTAATGATTGATCAGTTAATACGTGTACAGGATGTCCCTAGAACTAAGGTTCGAGCTTCTGAGATGCATGTATCAATCATAAAACTATATTTTTCCATTAATGGATCTCGACTTTGCACCCAGTAACCTTTTTACTAACATAGTAAATAGGTTTTTGTACTTTCTTATCCTCCCGAACAAGTACTGTGTTGATTGCGTGCTTGGTTGTGACGAGGTATAAGTACAATACTTCCCCTATGATTGGTGATTGGTTTGGATAAGATTTGTGGTTTGGCGAGGTGCTTTTTAAGGGCTTTTAAAGCTAGCTCGCATTCGTCTGACCAGTCAAATTTCTTGCCCCCCCCCCCCCCTCAAAAGATTAAACAATGGAAGGCATCTGTCTATAGATTTTGATATGAACCTGCATAAGGCTGCCATTCGTCTAGTTAAACTCTGGACATCTTTATGTTCTCTAGGTGAGGGAATATCGATTAATGCCTTAATTTTATCTGGGTTTGCCTCTATGCCCCGAGAGTTTACTCTGAATCCGAGAAACTTTCTCAAGGATACTTTGAATGAGCATTTTTGTGGGTTGAGTCTCATGTTGTATTTTCGAAGTATAGCGAAGAATTCCGTGAGACCATCAACATGGTTACAGTTATGTTTGGGCTTGACCAGCATGTTGTCCACATAAACCTCCATGTCCTTCCCTATTTACTTGGCAAACATCCTATTCACCAATCTTTGATATGTGGCCCCGACGATCTTGAGCCCAAAAGGCATCACATTGTAACACTACAAACCTTTATCGGTCATCAAGCCCGTATGTTCCTGATCGATTGCATGCATGGCTATCTGCTTATATCCAGAATACACATCCATGAACGACATGATATCATGACGTGAGGTAGCATCTACGAGCTGATCAATTCGAGGTAGGTGAAAGCAATCTTTTGGACATGCCTTGTTGAAACCAGATGATCAGAAGATTTGGACCAAAACATAAGATTAGAAGATCTAGTTTTAACACTTTAGGGTTTTAGACTCTCTCTACAGCAAAAGTCCTTTTCTAAGCCTCAATATTCTCTTCTCTTCATCTCATTGTATCTATCTCATGTGTTGAGAATTGCCCACTCTAGTCTAACTGATTATAAGGATACTTTGGAAGGTTGTGAATTAATTTGAAGATCGGTTCATTTTCTTGGTGATACCCCACGACATAAAGTATACAAGGGTTCGAGAAATTGAAGGAAGGACTTATTCATTTCGCTGCGTATAATGTAAGTGTTCTTATCATTATCTCTATTTAAATTCAATTATAGAAACATGTTCCAGGTTTTCTTATATTAATTTATTTCATATATTATTTACATGAAAATAAATAAGATCATGTATAAGCTTTCCCAACAATTACATCTTCTCCATCGATCGGGGGAGGTCGATTATCCTCCCTTGCTTGTGGGGTCATATTCTGTCGGGCACGATGCGTAGGAGCTGCCCTCTGCCCACACAAAGCTTGGGCCAGATTCCTGTTTCTAACCTACTGCCCAAAGTATCCTCTCGAGAACAAAGCTTCGATCTCGTCCTTCAGTTGTCTGCATTCATCGGTGGTATGACCAATGTCCCTATGGAATCGACAAAATTTATTAGTATCCCTTTTAGACTTTTGATTTCACATCGGATCAAGTCGTCTGAAAGGGACCTAGTTCTCATTTGCGATAAAAATGTTCTCCTGAGTATTTGTAAGCTCGGTATAAATTGTGTAAATGGAGAAGTATTTATCTCCTTTTTTCTTCATACCTATGTCCGCCTCCGAGTTATTCCATTCATTCTTATTTTTCTTTGAAGGGGTATCTCTTGAGGGTCGCGACGTTGAGGGCATAGCCGAGGTTGAGGTTGAGTTAATGTCCGTTGTATTTATTATGGGTTGAGGAGTCAAATTTAGTGTCGACCTCGCCTCTTCTACATTTACAAACCTCTGAGCCCGGTTGTTAAACTCAGTTATTGTCTTCATGGGTTTCCTTTGCATGTCATCCAAAAGGGGACTCCCTGGCACTACTCTAGCTCGTACTGCCATGAGATGACCACTATCATCGAAATTTTGAGCTTGTACCACTTCTATGTTGAATCTCGCCAAGTAGCTTTTTAATGACTCTCCTAGCTGCTGCCTAACATTTATCAATGTTGATGCCTCAGGCTTGACACTCTTTACAGCTTGGAATTTCTTCTTGAATTCTTTAGTCAGTTGCTCCCATGACGAGATCGAGTTTCTCCAAAACTTGTCGATCCAGCTTTTTGCTAGTCTAGTGAGTATGGTCGAAAATAGCATACACCTTAGCTCGTATTCGACATTGCTGGCTCACATTATTGTGTTAAACGTACTCAGGTGCCATATGGGTCGGAAGTCCCATCGAAGGGTGCCATATGGGGTATCTTAAATCTGTAAGGAAATGGAGTGTTTGATGTGGGGAGCAAAAGGCTCGAGCTCCTCGTTAGAGTCGCCAGCCTTGTCCTAATTTCTTTCTTCTTGAAAGAGACCGAATGCTCTTTCAAGCTGGTTGAACCTTTCTTGGACCAAATCCATTGGAGATTGAGCTTGCATTTGTGGTAGTTGGTTATTGTTTGCAAAAGCTCAAGCTCCTTGTCCAAGTACAGGGTTATACTGATTCCTGTGTACTTGCTGTGAAGGCTCTTTTCAGTTATTTAACTGTGTTCGTAAATCTGGGTGTGATGGGTTAGTCTGCCTCCGGTTCTGATTCAGATGTTCTCGAAGATCAGGATATTCATTCTCATAAATCCCATTGTTTCTGGGCTCGGTGTTGTATACACTCACCGACCAGCTAAGGTCTAGACTTCAACTATGGAATCTAACACTTCTTTATGGTTGTTGTTGTTGCGTGGCTTGATTGTTACGAGGTGGGTTTTCTGCTTGCCTGCCAAACCCCCCCCCCCCCCCCCCCGCACGAGTTGTTTGTGACCTCGACATATGACTTTCCGTTGGCTGAGGTGCCATGTGTCCTCGGTAAGCCTCTCACGGGGCCTCATGCTCACCCCCTTGCTCAGGTCTAGCTCTATGATTTTTGTCTTGGCTCCCGCTTCGATCACTCCGAAAAGGTCTATGGGGTGCCTGGTGCCATGCCCGATTCCCATTGGCAGTTGGCTAGGGTGCCTCTCAAGCTGGAGAGGGATGCCTTATCGGAGAGGGTTCATGCATTATTGGTGAAGGCGGTGGCCTTCTGTTATTGGGTCTGGAAGGTCCAGAATTTGCTCGGACAAACTCCGAGTTGTTCCTGACAGGTTCGGGGTTATCATTCCAAGCTACAGAAAGAGCTCGGCTATTCCCAATTCTACCAGGTGCATTTCCTATACGGTTGTTCCTAGCAGTGTTTTGAGTGTATCCCCAAGGACGACCGTTGCCGGTATTTATCCTGGGCCTCGGCTGAGCCTGCTGGGCCTCTTGCTAAGCCATTCTGGATGTCGTACTCCCTCGAGGTCATCCTCTGGTCCTTCGGGGCAGTGCTTGTACCTAAGTGGCTTGCCTTAGCCAATTCCTCGTTTTTCCATGTAACCTCGGCTAACTGTTCACACAATCTGTGATTCTCCAATTCCATGATTGGTATGTGCCTTTCAGGATTATAATATAAATCCTTGTCAAGTTTGGGGGTTTGAGTAGGTTTCCCCCTGGAGGCCGATGATGCACTCCCCTCATTGGGGCTCTAATCTACCATGGGTTGTTTCCCAAACCTTCGTGGATAGTTCTCAGTCTAAGGAGTATGCTCATTGGGGATTTGGGGTAATGGTCTCCCTCCAATTCTGGGGATATTCTCGGTGGCCATCGATGATGTGCATGAGGTTTTGATTAAACAATACAACAATTTTCTTAATGCTCTCAACGAAAGTACCAAACTGTTGATGTCGTTTTTCATCAACTTAATTATGAAGAGCACTAAACAATAATGTAGAAAAAATAGAAGAATTTGAAGGTTTTTTTACGTGGTTCAGCAGTTAAAATCTGCCTAGTCCACGAGTCAGTGTTATTATCACTAATCTCTCAAAGCTTTGAATGAAAGCAATTTGGGCAGAATATTCTCCAGTACAATTTGTGTGTGAATACATATGAATCATACCTGGTTGCAGGAATATCTTCCCCCAATTCAAGAAAGTTACAATCAAGCATTCAAATTTGAAATAAATACAATAAATGTGTTAATTACATAATATCACATGACAATAGGGACTTAATATATGATAATAATGAATCCTTACGAAATAGGGATTTCCTAACAGCCTTTCTGCGTGTCAAATGCGTAATTGAGCTCGATCGTTGTACTGACGCGCTTTCGAGACCGTCCAAGCTTCCAGATCATGGTACCAAATGTAACCTCCTCCTCATCCACTAAATTGGTCGAATACGTTTGTCGGAGAAAGTTGGTGTCTTCGAGCCTGCAACTCATGCTCGAACAATGCGACTCATGCTCGAGTGCTAATAACAGATCTAGAACCATTTGACAATTCGTATAAGTGTACTGCTAACACTTGTAGTTCCCGAGCTTAACCTTTTCGAGCCTACGTTTCGTGTTTGTCTAGTTAATCTCGAAAATTGGGTGTAACAGTGTTCTATAAAAATAATTAGGGATTTATCTATTAACTTGTTCATTTAGTTATTTTATTGTTTTTATTTTATTTACAGAATACGTGGACCTATTTTACCTATGACGTGGTAATGAAAAGTGACCCAGACTAGGTTTCGGTTGGCCACATGCGATTGTGGGAGGTAACAGAGTGTAACTATTAATAATTGAAGGGTTAAGTGCAACAAAATGTAAAAATAAGGGAATTATGCCGCCAATAATTTCTCTTATTAGTATATACCATTCTTTTGTCTTATATCTATATATGATCAAAATTTAATCATGGTGTCTATCGTACGTTACATGTGCGTATATATACTTATGATTCTATCTCAATAACTGGAAAAAGTCCAATGAGTAATTAAACCATCGCAGCAGCTTCAACTAATGTGTGTATAAACCACTTAATACAATTAAAATGTGCCTATGTTGATATTGTAGTGAGTTAGAAAGAGACAGATTTTATAAATGTGTGATCAGGTCCGCATTAATTTCAAGATCAATGATTTTAATTTATTTTTTAATGAAAGTAGTACAGCACAAATAACAGAATACAACTCCATTTGTCAGTGCCATAATATACCATTAATCATGACTCTACAATAAATTAATCATGGCATGTGATCATCAAACAAAAGTATATTGTTAGGTTCGATCAATATTTGCAGATATCGTTTGGCTCCAAAACACACATTAAATGGTGGATATCGAAATATATTGTATTATTTATACATGTTATATATACAATCTAAATTATATAGAGATTGAGTTTGTACTTTATTATGTATTAATTTCTATCAATTGTATAGGATGAATATATTTATGTATACAAACAGACATGTATATGTATATATGTTTATGACCTCTAATAATTAGCTTTATATATATATAAATAAATATATAGCTGCATGCACACGTGAATGTACAATCTCTATAGATACATGCATATACATCTCAGAAATCCAAGAACAATTTGTAGGGACAAAAATACGCACAAATTCTGTGTGAGCATTCTAAGTGCTAATAAATTAAAATATACATTCCAAATTAAGTGCAGTGCTCAACTTCATATAATTAGTAGTATTTGTACAATCGTATATGCATGCATGAATTATGTATAGATGTGAAATAATTATTTAAGATGCAGTAATTTTATTATATAATTAGACCTCTGGGAGATGTAAATATTGTGTTATGTTTAGCACAACATGTGTACATTTGACACAAAATTTTAGCACTATCCTCCAATAAACAATGGTAAAATCTGATACAAAAATCCATATTTCATTAATGATCATTTGATAATTAATTGAAAATATACAAAACGTAATAATTTTTATTTGTATTTTATTGCTAAAGTTATATATAATAACAAAAAAATATGGTAAAAAATCTAACATTTAATGCTGGTCGATAAAGATAATACTAAAATAATAAAAATGACAAAAAGGTAAATAAAAAAATGTAGTATTTATGATGATGCAAAATATTCCTCATGTTTATATTCTATGTCAAATTTAGTACAAGTTTTAGTATGTGTCAAATTTAGCACAACTTTTGAGACACATTGGATTAACGTTTTAATTGATTGGACTATATTTTAGTATTGCATCACTAATTTGGCATCCATTAGAGATGCTCTTTTATAAAAAAATTATAACTGTAATTAAAAATATATTTTGACTTCAATAAGAAAGTGATTATATATATTGGCATGTTATTATTATATTATAAATTCAAAGATTTAATAACAACTCTAAATACTAACTATTATCTTAAATAATTTTGGATAAATCTTTTATTTTTATCGTAAACTTAAGAGGAAACATATATATTACCATTTTTTTGTATTGTTCAGGGAGGCAAATTCCCTATATGAAATTTAAAAAAATTGTAACTTATCATGTGATTTTTTTTTATATCTCTTCTATCACTACTACAAAATACCATTTATGGGACACTTTTTTAGGACATGCATATAAATGCAAGTCCTTAAAAATATTTATGGAGTTTTTAGGACACTCATTGAGAGTCCTGAAAAAACATAATATAGGACTCGCAATGAGTGTCCTAAAAAAATATGCGAGTCCTAAAAAAATCTGGGCTAAAAAATGAGTGTTTTACTTAACAATTTTAAGGACTTGCTTTGGGAGTCCTTAATACTCTTTAAGGACTCACTTTGCGAGTCCTAAAAACACCTTGGCACTCTTTAAGGACTCACTTTGCAAGTCCTAAAAACACCTTGGCTAAAAAATTAGTAATTGTGACTTTTTAAGACTAGCTTTGCGAGTCCTAAAAGAGTATTAAAAACTCTCAAAATATAAGGTCAAAATACACATTTTGGGATTTATTTTAGTCACACACAAAATTTATATATATATATATAATAAGTGTGTAGATAAAGGAAATTTTTAGTTTTAACGGTTTTTTTATTTTGTTTAATGTTAACTTTAATGTAATATTCTTATATTTAACATAATATTTTTTATATTTAACCGTAGTTTGTAAACATTTAAACTTAAATAAAATAAAATAAATAATTTAAAAAATGATATTTTTGAGATATTTTACAATAATAATTATTTAAAAATAATAAATAATTAAACAAATTAAAATATGATGTTTTTTAGATATTTTACAATGATAATTATTTAAAAATAATAAAATCATACGTTTTATAACTTAAATAAAATTTAATTAAACTTAAACTTATTTATTAGAATAATATAATATTAAACATATAATATAATCTATTATGAATTAGCAACAAATTGATTTTAAAAAAAAACTAGCAAAAAACTTAAATTTAAAATATACGTATAATATTTAATATTATATTAAACATATAATATATAATTTTTTGTTGTCACTCACAAATTAAAAAAATAGAACAAATATAAATTTAAACAAAAATAAATAAATTATTTAATTAAAATAGAATATTTATTTGAAATTTATATGAAATTAATATAAATTTAATAAAAATAATTAATAAATTCTATAAATAATACTCATCAAACGTGCACATTTATATATATATATATATATATATATGTGTGAGTTTTTTATCACTATATACTTTTGCGTCTATATGTATAAACAATTCCATCTGTTAGTTTGTTAATATAGTTAATAAGGTAAACTAATTACAAGAATTAGTTGATGAAGCCTTGAAAAATATTTGACTTTAATATTATCAAAGAATAAAAGCAATCATACTCAATATAGTAGTGGACTATATATATAACAATAGAATTGTATAAAGCCATGATCACATTCAATAAGTTATAAACTATAATAATGGCATGACCTTGATGGGACCAGAATGATGATCTATATCATGTACACCTCTTGCGTTGCCTGTAAAGTGAAACGTGTACACAGTTTAATTTAATGGACAATAAATTTAAAAATGACGACACATCAAAAGATATTCAGTTATTAATTAATAAGCTTTTTTTTGTTGCAAGTATTTAAATAACCTATATTACTAACTAATCAAATAGCAGTAGTACAGATCATGAATTGCAAATTAAGCTAGCATCACCACTATCTATAATTATTAATTTATATGTACATTATATTTAAGGATAGTAAATTATCAAGACCTATATAAATATAGTATAAATATAATACAAAGCAGGAGTATAGCCCTTTTATCAAAATAGTGAATCAACGAGTCAAAATTAAGTATATGGGAAGAATGTAGTCAGCAAGTGTACGCACTGGTTTTGGCAATGGCCAGAACTGGGGCTCACCACCTGAATCGTGGTCAGAGCCCCCTGAAGCGCTTGGAAATGATCGTGTGTGGGCTCCTTCATCATAGTAAATGGTAGTACCGCAGTACCTAAATCACAAATTACTTGCAGTAGCAAAACTAGTAGTATACATGAGATATTAATGCTAATATAGGTAATATGTTGGAGTAGCTAGGAGAACTTACCTGTTTGAAAAAAAAAATCTTTCTTTCTTTCTTCATATTGTAATGAGAATCATGTTAAGTTCATTCTCACTTTCGCTGTTTAAAATTATTAATGGAGTGAAATATTTAATAAATTTTTTAACAATTATTAGTCAAAAAGTGATATATTGTATATATATTTGAGCCTTAACTCTTAAGAATGAGATATAGTACTGATAATAAAATAAATTGCATGCATGGAGGTATCTTTATTGAGGCCAAATAATAAAACATGACATGTCTGTATAATATTCAATGATATAAACAAACACAAAAACAGTCAATATGTAATAGTGTAACTATTGTTCAGATACTCACACCCAAAAGAACCTTAGTGGAAAACCAGCCAACACCAAAACCATCTTAATATTATTAACTTCTCATCTCTCGGGATCAAACCCTAGCTACTTACTCACTCTAAACTCAAACACTAAACCCAAATTCAGAGCAACCAAACTTGTGTTTTTGTTGCACACAAAAGTATATATTGTAAAATTAGGGTAGAGAGAAATTAAAACATATATAAGGAAAAAAAAAAAAAAATCAAATCGTACGCATAATCTGTAATTGATATTGGATCTAGCCGCCGTCACCGATGACTAGTAGTACTACAAGTATTATCATGCCCATCATCTCCACCGTGATGTTGGTGGGATCCCGTCACGGGAGACTCAGTTGCGCCTCCATTAAGAATCGGCCTATATGCGTTGAGCGCCGCTAGCATGCCCAAGTGGCTATGGCTGTCGCCGCCGCCAGTTCCCGAACCAATTTGCTGGCCAGGCAATAAGGCCACCGGAGGAAAATTCATGAAATGCAAACCGCTAGTAATAGGCGCTCCTCTATACATATTTGAAGTAGTAGTGCTACTCGCATTAGGGAATGTCCACATGGGATCGTGATGATTTTGCGAACCGCCCCCGGCGGCAGCAGCTATGTGGTTACTATTACTAGCGGAATTATTCGGCAACATCCAAAACGCCGCCGGCATGGGGTTATTATGACTCGCCTGAACTGAACCCGAACTTGATTGCAACAAGTAACCGTTGTTATTGTTACTATTATTATTGACCAAATTCTGAGTACTACTCTGCGGCGAAGACAAGTCCTCCTCTGGCCCCGCCCTTCGCTTTCTTTGTCCGGTGCCTTCACCCTGCTCGAGGTTGCTTGCAGCCTCATGATGTAGTTCTTGCTTGGTTTGCATCATGGCGCTCACATTCCCAGAAGCAAAATTCAACATCATTGGTGACGAGGATGTTGATGAATTGACCTGTGACGAGGTCAATAACCCTATCCCTCCTGAGAACAAAGCTCTGCGTTGCTGAGATTCGTCCATTATTACAGTACTAGCACTCCTCTCCCACTCGGCTCCTGAAGACGTCGTCCTAATAAACTGTGATGCCGCTGCGGCAGCACCGTAGTTATAATTAGGGTTAAAATAAGAGCTACGGAAGTGCGAAGGCGCCGACATACTCGACCCGGAGCTCCGAAGGGATATGTTTAGCGAAGTAAAATTTGCAGGAATAGTACCGGTCCCAGTGGCAGCGATCACAGAGGGTTCCGCCTGCTGAAGTAGCCACTCGATGGTTTCTCCGTCAGACTTGTGACCGAGCTCTCTGGTCAACTGAAAAACCCTAGCAGCGCATGTAGCAGGCATTCGGATTCGACGGCCACGGCCATCAACCTTAGTGTGCCTATCCTTGGTCGAGGTTCGCTTCGGAGGAGCCTTCTTTGATGCCTCGGTTGCTTGGAGAGCACCAGAAGAACCAGGCCGGTTCGAGTCGGAGGATACGGATGTTATGGCTAAGGGGGTGTAGCCGGAGTTGGAGCATGCCTTTTCTTCTTCCTTTTTCTCTAGTAACTGGAGTGGGAAATTAGGCCTGCGGATCCCATTTTCAGCTTCCATGATCATATGGGTACTTTTTTATGTTTTTCTTTTTTTCGATATATTTTTCTTTTTTGATTTTTTTTTTACTTGGTTGGGTGCTAGTATACCTGTAGATGACCCTTAACTCTATCACTTAGTGGTGGCCAAGTGGGACTCTTTAGAATTCCTTTCATATGGGAGTTTGCCCAAGTGAAGTTGTTTTCTGAGAGAGAGAAAGAGAGGATAAGAAGAAGAGGAAGGCAAGCTTTAAGCAACAAAAATAATGAGTGTGAATCATATGTGTGGGCTATGAAAAAATTATACATCAATTTATTTTTTAATTTTTCAAGTGAATGATTTTTTTTCCAAGAAATAAAATAAAATGAATTATTATTTTCTATGTTATTTAATAATTAAATTTAAGAAAAAAGAAAATAAAGGGGTGTGTCCTTTTATTGTGGTTGGACAGTCCCTTGATTCAGACTCCACGTGCGGTGCTCTTTATCATTCAATCCATAAAGACAGTGGTGGTAGCCGGGGCAAGGCTGTGTGGGACCCAATCTCACAAGTCAAAAATAAAATTAAATAAATAAGAAAAAAAGAAAAGAAAAAGAGAGAGAGACTGATTGGTGAAGGAAAGATGATAAATGTGGCTCCCATCATCATCATCTTCATCTTCTTCGCGCAATCATTGCTATTTGCTCTACTATTCTGTACATTTCAATTCTTCCCTCTTCTCTTTCCATGGCTGCCGCTTACCATCAAATATTCCTCAACAACAATGGGTTGAGTTAAATCAAACACAATATCAATATGTATATATATATATTCAAGTTTCCTCTCTATAATACAAGGTTTTTCTGTTTGTTATTTTCTTAAATATTAATTTAAGAGAAGTTAGAAAAAGAATACAAATTAAGAGAGTATTAATTGAATATAATATTATGTGAATTTCCTTTATATACACTAAATATTCTTCATTGAGAACAGCAAAACTTTCGAAATAAACTCATGAATGGTACGTGGGTCGATCTATATTAAGTTTTTTTTTTGGTGCAATCTTCAATACGTTTTAATTAGATTCTATATATATATATATACATATATATAAAGTATGAATGTATATTTATAATATTATTTTGTTTTTCTTAATTTATTTAGGGTTAGCACTATAGTAAACTGAAGCGGGTTATTGATTCATCTCATCATGTTGTCTCATTAATATTTCCTAAAATTGTTGGAAGCTCGTATACCTTATGATGATCTCTAATGATTACCTTCCTTTCTATGCATTTAATATCCTAGAAACCATTTTTTGCTCTAAATAATATCATTGTCTAATATATATTTTATTGAGCAGGTATCTAAACATAATCTTGATCATTTTCGTAACGAGTCAATTCACAAAATGAAAAAGTTATTGTAAAATTTATTAACAAGATGCAAATTAATCAGTGTAGTTAAGTAGTAGTGTAACAATATTATATATATAATCACTTATTGATTTTATTTAAAATATTAATTTATTTTTATTATTTTTTTTATTTATCATAATAATTTTAAATAAATAAACGATGTATATATATTATAAAAGAAAATGTTTAATATAATATATGATATAAGCATACTTAATTCATGTTAATATAATTATTGAATATTTGGTTACTGTAATTTTTAATTAGTTTTTAAAGTTACATTATGTTAAACCAATAACCAGCTATATATTTTTAATAAATAAAGATACATATAGGGGCTAATGTTATATTTGGTCAATATATAAATATACTTGATTAATTAATTAGAGATTTTTTTTTAAGTGGGTATTGTCATACATGTCATCAGACTTTATAAAAGTTTTATTATGACTTATGAGATATATGTAGTGTTAATGTGTAACACACTAATTCAGGTGAATTTCTATGTGATGCCACCATATAAATGTGTTCTCTTAACATTTCTTTTTTACTTAAAAATAACGTCTAATTAATCATTTCATGTGGTACTAAATATGTACAAGAGAACCCGCGTAAATAAGTTTTAGTACATTCTGTTTTATTTATTTATTTTTTCTTTGGAAAGTCAGATGAAATTGTATTGAACACAAAACAATGTTACAACTTAAAACAAGAACAACCAACTAATTACAATTTTTGCATAATGACTCCACCCACTCTTTATCTATTCTATTGAATTTTTTTGTGTTCATGAATTGAATTCTATTACACACAGCAAATTTTGTATTATGAACAGTAACTTGGATTGTAGGGAGTTTATGCTCCCATAAAATACTATTCCTACTTTGCCAGATGAAGTAGACGAAAGAAGCAATAGTACTCATGTAAACTTTCTTTCTTCCTTGAGTCACTCTCCTCTTCTTTAGCCGTTTAACTAAACAAAACAAATCCTGACTCCTCATATTCCAGCCAAGCCATTTGCTTATTTCATCCTTAACTTTCCTACTATAACAGCAGGAAAAGAAAAGGTGAGAGTGTATTTCATCATAATCTTCACAAATCATGCAAACACAAGAGCTCACCACTGCAAACCGAATAAGTCTTTCTTTAGTTGGAAGCTAGAGTCTCACAGCTAACCAAGATATGACTCTATGATTTGGGGTACAAAAAGAATCCCAAATCAAAGCATAGGGCCACAGCCCACCTGATTTCGACCTTAATTTTGAATAAATCTCAGCAACATTGTAGTGAAAGGTCTGGAACTCCAATTCAGTAAAAGCTTGCTTTAGTTTGTTTTTAGTCTGCACTATTCTTTTCCAATATCAGCTAGCATCAGCAGGGGCTTCATAATTCCACCAACTACACTGTTTAATATAGACTGAATTAACCTATTTCACCCACAGATTGTCCTTCTTATTAGAGATAGCTCAAACATGTTTTCCCATAGCACAAAGATTCCATAAAGCATTGTCTTTGAATCCCAAGCCACCATCTCTTTTCGGATGACAAATCTCAGTCCAAGAGACATTCCCGGAGCCATTAAACTTGTCATTACCTTTCCAAAGGTAAGCACAACATATCGGATTAATTTTTCTGAACAACACTTTTAGGTAGGATAACAATCTGTGACCAAAAGGAGTTTATGGAAAGAAGAACTGAGTTTATGAGTACCATACGCCCAGCATAAGACAGATTTCTACTACTCCAAGTTCTAATCATGCTAGTCATTCGGTCCACTAAACAATCACAATCAGCTGGAGATAATCTTTTGGAGCAAATTTTCAATCCAAGGTATTTAAAAGGCAGACAACTCCTCTGAAAACCAGAAGTTAGTTCAATACGATTTAGTGTGAAAGTGTCCAAACCTGCCCCATAGACTGCCGATTTCCCCATATTAGGTTGAAGCCCTGAAGTGTTGGAGAATAATTTGAATCTTTGTAATAACAAGATTGCATAATTGTAATCACCTTTGCAAAAAAGGAGCAGATCATCCGCAAAACATAAATGAGTAAGCCGCATACTTTTACATCTCGGATGGAATTGGAAAGCAGGAACCTTAGCAACTTTCTTCAAAATGCGCGAAAGATACTCCATTCCAATGACAAATAACAGCGGAGACAAAGGATCACCTTGACGGAGACCCCTTTTAGGTTGAAGGAAACCATGGAGAGAACCATTAATCATAAAGGAGAAACAAGGGGTGCAAACACAATCCATGATTAAAGACACAAACTTCATGGGGAAATCTAAAGCTAGCATCATCTCTTGAAGGAATTCCCAATCTAAAGTATCATAAGCTTTCTGTAAATCTATTTTGAACATACAAGTTGATTTTGCCCTTCGCCTATCATAACCCCGAACCAAATCTTGACACACCATAATATTATGAACTATTTTCCTTCCTTGAACAAATCCACTCTGATTGGCGGATATAATGCAAGGAAGAATACTTCGAAGGCGAGAACAAATAATTTGGTGGCCACTTTATAGACCACATTGCAGCAAGCAATAGGACTATAATCACTCACTGAGACAAGACAAACCATTTTGGGGGTTAAAGTAATGGATATGGCATTTATTTCCTTAAGAATTTTCCCTGAGTGAAGAAATGAAAGTATAGCAGTAGTGAAATCTTTCCCAGTGATATCCCAAGTGTCTTTGAAGAAGCCACTGCTAAATCCATCAGGTCCAGGAGCCTTGTCACTTGGAATAGAAAAAAGAGCTCTTTTACTTCATTAGGAGAAAAATCCAGCAATATTGCAGCAGCTTGATTAGTACTAACCAGCGAACCCTCTTGAACTATACTGTCCCCGGGTTCTTGAACTCATTTTGGATCCTAGTAAATTATCATAGAAATCCAAGAAAGCTCGAATGACCTCACTCTGCTCAGTAACCCAATCTCCATTACTGTTTCTGACCGAATAAATGGTGTTTTGCATTCTCCTCTGCTTCATACTAGCATGAAATTTTTTGGAATTGTCATCACCAAAAGCAAGCCATTTTACCTTGGCTTTTTGTCTTAAAAAAATTGGGTATTTCATGTGGATCTCAGCAAATTTATTCCTAGCTTGAGTTTCCTGAGTAATAAGCTCTCCATTACCAGGTTTCTCCCTTAAAGCGACATGAATATCAAGTAAAGCTTTATAAGCTTCCGAATCTTGAATACCAAGATCACCTTTCTCTTGTTCATGTAACCTCCTGAGCCCTTGTTTCAGAAGCCTAAGTTTTTTGACAAATAAGTACATTGGATAACCTTCAACATTCTCACTCCACCCATTTTGAACAATACCAGTAAAATCTTTCAAAGAGCTCCAATAATTGAAGTACCTAAAAGGTTTCTGGTTATCATGCATATTCGGATAAATGGAGAGAAGACCTGGTGAATGATCAAACATACCCTCTGCAAGGAAACTGACTTCAGCCGTGGGAAAGGTATCCAACCAAGCATTATTTGCCAAGACCCGATCCAGCTTTGCACAAACCCGAGCTTTCCCCTCTTGTTTATTATTCCAAGTAAAATATGACCCATTGTACTTAACATCTTCCAGCCCACATTCACAAACACAAGTTTGAAATGGTACCATTTCTGTGCCATTGCCACGATAATCCAGCCTCTCTTCAGTAGACAAAATAAAGTTAAAATCTCCACCAACAATCCACAGAATCTTGGTGCCTTGGGAAATAAGACCAATATCCTTCCAAAGATGTTTTCGATCATTACTTTCATTCAGAACATAGACTACAGTAACAGAAAATTGTATCCCTCTTTTAGGCCTAATCCAACGGTGCAAAAATTGACTAGTACCTCATTTGATATCTACCTCATAGCTATTCGGATTCCAAGCTATAATAATCCGCCCATTAGGATGATGCGCAAGATTAAAAGTGAAGCACCAACCTTGAAACATATTTAGGTATAAGGCTCCCATTTTGGCAGCCTTAACCTTTGTTTCTAGGAGCCCAACAAACCCAATCCTCTGATAAGAAATCATCTTCATGACTTCCTTTTGCTTTGTGGTTTTATTGATGCCTGTTGACCGCGTTTTTGGCCAACGACGTGTAGACGTCAAAACGACAAAAAACCTTCAAGAGAAAAATACGACATAGATAATTTTTATAATGGTTCAGCCCCAATGTGTTGGTAATAGCATAGTCCACATAGAATTATGATTATGAATCTACACTCAAGATCAGATGAACCTGAGTCAACTGAGTTTCTTTAGTGCAGATCAAAAGAATACAATATTTCTCTCAAGATACAAATACTCTCTCTGGAAAATTAGAATCCCAATCCTCTTTATGATGCCATGAGCTTTGTATTTATAAGCCCAGGATCATACAAATGCAGTCCTCATAATCGGGATCTTTTTGTTATTCTTTCAATATTTAATTAATAATAATATCTAAAATACAACAATATGCGATTCTTTGGGATAAAATGATAGATTCCCGTGCAGGTATGACCGATTCTTGCTGAAGTCGTTACTGGGATCTTTTGCGTAGCACTGTTCTGCTTAGTCGGTCCACATCACACCCAGAAGGAAAACTGAAGGGCCAAAACACTTCACTGGTCGGCCAAGACAAGTGACTGGTCGGCCAAACACTTGACTGGTCGAACAAGCACCTGACTGGTCGGACAAGCACCTGACTGGCCGGACAAGCATATGACTAGTCAGACAAGCACATGACTGGTCGGTCATGGACATGATTGGTCGGTCATGACACTTGACTGGTCGGTCAATCACATGACTGGTCGGTCAAGCACATGACTGGTCGGTCATGACACTTGACTGGTCAGTCAAAAATCTTCACCAATCTACCGGATCACTCCTAAGCCAGATCACCGAGCCATTCCTTGCCATTTGTCACTTCTATTGCCATGTCATCATTTTCAAATTTTGGGGATAACATTTGCCCCCCAAGTTTATTATATGATATTCTCACATAATAAACTTTTTTCTCCACTGCTGACGGCACAATAATAAAAAATCTAACTGTACATTTTCCTGCTTATGCAACAAACCACGACGCCACAACAGACCATGATCACTGTAATTAACTACTCCAATCGTGGAGAAAATATACCCAAGGGAATTCCAAGAGTCTAAGAATAAGTGACAATTTCCACTTTTTCCCTTTAAATAGACCCATAAGTGCTCATAATCTCATAAGCAAAAAGAAGACCAAAAAGTTGCCCATCTCCCTCATCTTTTTTTTTCTCTTGGTCATGTACCCCAAAAGCTCTCCTCTTGGCCGAAAGCTTCAAGGATTTTAAGAAAAAGCACAAATTTCTTCAAGCAAATCCAAGGGTTCTTCAAGAAATCAAAACCTCTTCAAGATATATTTGGGTAAGTCCTTCTTCATCTCCACTTATGTTTTTTTTTCTTTCAAAGCTTAAGAAAAAATGTGTAGGCCGAAACTCCCATAAGAAATTCTCCCTTGAATTTGTGCATGAATCTTTGGTATATAATGTGTATTGTGGCTGTTTTGATGTTATATAGGCTATGGGTAGATCAATTTTGTCTTCCATTTCTTGAAAATTTGAAGAAAAATGAACTTTTTATCCCAAATTGCATATTTAGGTCCATGGGTATTTGATGATAGATAGGATCCCTAGAACTTTTTGAAACCTTTCAAATACCCAATTTTGATCTTGTTGTTATGGATTTTGAGTGAGGAAAAGTATTTGTGCTATTTAGGATTTAAGCTTTTTCGGAATGGGTTTAGGGAAAAATGTTTTCATGGCCGATCGGCCGTGGCTTTTTTTTCTTGCTTGAATGTTCAGAAATGCTTATGGCTGCTCAGACACAAAGGGATTTGTTTTGAATTTTATGCCCACCGATCGGTCACCAAGCAAGAGCCACTCGAACCAACACCTCTTCCGATCGGGTGCCTACGTCTGCTCCTCAGATGCGCGCTGGCTGGTCGGACACACCTGCCTCCGCTTGGACCAACCCGTGACTAGCCCTTGGAACCCCAGCGCAGCCCCTCGGATGCTTGGTTGATGCGGCTCCTCAGGTGCATCATCATTCGCTCGGCCAATGGGCCTATCTCCTCGGACGCGTGCCATCGATAACTTCGACACCCTCTACTCGAACCCACGCACACACCATCCGATCGGCCCCTACGCATGCCCACTCGGACTTCATGCGGACACCATGCCGAGAAGCCAACTCTGCCACTCGAATGCATAGCTCGGACGCCATTCACCCGCTCGAGCACCACACGCCACCCGATTGGTCATCACCATTCGATCGGTACCTTAAGCACAAAAGTTCTTTTTCCCTTATGCACATTATACTTTTACCACTCAAATGAATTTTTCCTGAGTTGAAAAATAAATATTTTCCTGTTGAACTGATTGATTTATACTTGTATGGTTACTCCCCTCCCCGTATTTATTTTTTGTAGATGAATTGCTTAGACTATAGGGGAGGTGATAACCATACAAATTCTGACACTTCCATTCCGCAATCGAGCGATACTTCTCAAAGCAGCGACTCTTCATCGAAGTCTCCTAGCATTCGCACCCCCAAAGATCGCCTTGGTCGTCTTAAAAAGATCCTTCCTCGATCAGCCTTATATTTCCTCCACGAAGAACAGTTTCTCAATCAATAGGTTGAACATTCAGAAATGAGGGTGAAGAAATCCAACAGACTTCCTCAGGACCAAGACCCTCAGGTGGCTCGCAGAGCCACACAGAAGGTAGTGGAACGTAGTGAAGTCCGAATTGCGGCTTCTTCAAGGCTGCCCCGCCAGACACAAAAACCCAGCAAGCCTCGGAGAAAAATCACTCAGAAATTCACTACTGAGATCCAGCGATTAGCCATTCAAAAACCAAGAAAAGAAGGAGAAGAAATACCCTCTTGGTTTATAGCCAAACCCTCCAAACTTAACCCCTGCATGTTTGACAAACACATTCAAGCCTTGGGCCTGAAAAGGGTTAACGTGATATGTCCACGCCCTCATCAGAGAGCCAACAAGCCTGGCGGACCATTCTGTACCTGGTCTAGGTATCATGTATTCGCAGGAGCTACCATCCCACTGCATCCTTTCTTTCGGTCAGTAGCGGACTACTTCAACGTCTCTCCTTTCCAGATTGCTCCGAATGGGATTCAGGCATTGTCCTCTTTATACATCCTTTACTTCCTGCAAGGCTGGGATCCACCCACTCCTCATGAAGTGCATTATCTCTTCGACTTCAGGACTAACCCAAGCCACAAGAACACAGGTTTTTTCCACCTCTTCCACAGGCATAAAGGGGTCAAATACCTCCATGGTATCGCTCATAAGTCAAATCCTGGAAAATAATATACAGAGTATTTTCTTACTTCAAATATCAAAGCCAACAACTTAGCCTTTACACATGCCGATCCATTTCACCAGCCCTTGCCTACCAAGGAAATGTATTCCCGAGCAGAAGAATTGGCTAATATGTGCACCGAGGAGAAGAATGTAAAAGAGTTGGTTACCATGGATAATCTTCAGATGGTGGGGCTGTTACCAAGTAACCAGAACATCCTAGTAGAAAGTACTACTGAGGAAGCGAATGCAACTGACCAGTCTAACGCTGACACAGAGGTAGTGACCGATCAGTTCTCTCCCGGACCGTCTCCCTACTCTAGTAGACCAGGTGACCTTATCATTAGGGAACCCCTACCAGAGGATCAACACAGACGTGTCATTCCGACATAACCTGGGAAAGGAAAGACCATTCAGCTTCATAGGGACTTCAGCTCATCATCTGATGAAGAGGATGACTTCCTTGATCAAATCCTAAACTCAGGTCTAGTAGTCATAGGATGATGTTTGATTTTAAATAACTTGGTTATACGGGATTTATAGAGTTGTCTGGTAGTAGTAAAGTATTCATCTACATATTGCTCTAAGTTTTACTAACAAAACTTGTGTTTACTCTTTTGCAGATTCAGAGATGTTCAAGCAATTCAACACCACCCTTGCTCAAAAGAGGAAATCTGGGGAGGGAAGTGTCTCAACTCCTCCAAACAAAGTCCCAAGGACAGCCCCGACTAGCCAGGGGAGACAATCCGAGCAGCCAATTACAATCCTGCAGCTGACCCCCTCATCGATTTCTCCCTATGCGAGCCTAACCCCCAGTCGCTTGACTGGCTTAAGTGAGCCCCTTCGCACTGTTGGTAACATTGGGAAGGAACTGCTTGACCAAACCCTTCATGATGCTTCAACGATTCAAAGCTTTGAATCCTTGCCTCGGCTTAGTGTTGAAGTCGTCTTGCAAAGAGGGCTCGCTCAACTGATGAATGTAAGTATTTTATCACAAGACAGTTTGTTATTAATCATTTTTACTTATATTAACTTCCTGTTTTCCATGCAGTTGCTTATTACTATTAGCCATGCTCAACATCGAGCAGTGGACTACAAGGAATTGATCAAGGTCTTAAATGATCAGCTAGTGGAAGTCCAGACCAAAGTAGAGAATTTAACCTCCTCGGAAAAGGATCTCAAATCCAAGGTTCAGCTGGCAGAGAAGACCGTTGCTGAGCGGGATGGGTCTCTTAGGGAGCTGGCCGAAGAAAACCAAAAACAAACTCAAATCAACAAGACATTGACTGATCAGCTAGAAAGACTGACTCATGAGAACGAGGAGCTGAAGCGAGAGAAAGAAGCTGATCTTGCTCGCTACGAGGAGATTTGTTTCAACTACTTCTACCAGGTATGGAAGTTGAACAAACCTCTCAACCTCAACTTTCTCACAGAGGAGGCCAAGGCAGAAGAGTTTGCCAAATGCGAAGCAAAGGCTGCTGAAGAGGCAGCTAATCCTGCTGGCACCACACCTTTTTCTCCCACACTATCATTCCGACCGAAAGAAGCCACTAATGCTGAGGAAGGTGTTGATCAACCTGAGTGACATCCGACCAGGGAGCCTCATAGCCGACCAGCTGACTCCTTACAAGACTAGTAGACATTTATTTTCTATTTTGCTACTATACTTTTGCTCGTATGGCTGAGCTATTGGCATGAACACTTCACTTTTTTAGACTTGAGTCATTTAAAAGTTTTATTACATAGATACCTTATATTTTCATATGATTACTTAGTTTTCTAACTTAGAAATTCTAAACATTTCATAAGTTACTACTAAGCATGCTTTCTCACATTCTTATTGCTCTAACATTTTATGAGCATAGGTTTTGTTTACACACGAATAGTTGTTCTTAACTTAAAATTTTGAAAAAATTCCAAGTTACTTAAGCTTTGTAAAACAAGTTAGCTTAACGGCCTTTTTGACTTCAAAGATTTACAAGTCAGCCTGAAAACAAATATCTTTGCTCGTGTTCTTATTGCTTGTGTTGAATTGTATACCAGTATATCCTATGTGCCCCCCAAGTGATTGAGGGTTGAAAAATCCTTGATCATTTGCTACTTGACAAAATTTTTCCGAGTAGTTATTACTCGTGAAACACATTGAATATAAAGAGGATATTTCAGAAGTTAAACACTGCAAAACACATGAAACTATTTAAACGTTTGTCATTCATCGGATGGATACCGACCAACTGAACACTGCCCGTTCTTTCCTCCAGAAAACCTTTCTTGTTTTAAGATGTAATGACAGTTGAACACTGCCAAAGTAAGAATAATCAACACATATGCCAAATTTGTAGCAAGATTCGACCGTGCTGTGTGTGATCTCTTTTATTACTCGTAAAAAAAAAGGACAAAGCGTGTCTAATTACGAGTCTCAAACAAAATAAAATTGTTCAAAATAACATGACTGGTTAATAGCCAGTTCACAAAATAACTTAAATAACAAGTTAAACACTTGAGACAAAGCTACTACTCTGTAAGCAGTATTTATTGATAATATTTCTTTAAGTGCTTGCCATTCCAATAGTTCCTGATCAGCTCTCCATTTAATCGAGCAAGTTTGTAAGTGCCGGGTAATAAGACTTGCTCAATTTGATATGGTCCCTCCCAGTTTGGTCCTAGCACTCCAGTCGTCGGGTCTCTGATGAACACCTTTCTGAGGACCAAATCTTCGACCTGGAACTTTCGATCTCTGACTTTGGAATTAAAATAGCGGGCCACCTTTTGCTGATGGGCAGCAACTCTCAAGTTTTCTTTTTCTCGTCTTTCCTCGAGAAAATCTAAAGATTCAGCTAGCAACTGGTGATTCTCCTCCTGGTCATACATGGTTCTCCGATGAGATGGGGGGTCTACTTCGACAGGTAACATGGCCTCATACCCATATGCCAAGGAAAAAGTGGTATGACCAGTTGCTGTCCGAGCAGTAGTCCTGTATGACCAAAGGACTTCTGGTAATTCTTCTGCCCAAGCACCCTTAGCTCGCTATAGATGCTTTTTTTAGTATCCTTCAAAGTCTTATTTACGGCTTCAACTTTCCCATTGGCTTGCGGATGAGCTACCGAGGAGAAGCTTTCTGTAATGCCATGCCTGGTGCAGAAATCGGTAAATAAGTCACTATCGAACTGCGTGCCGTTGTCAGAGACTATCTTCTTAGGTAGACCATAGCGACATAATATATTCTTAACCACAAAATCTAACACTTTCTTCGAGGTGATCGTTGCCAGTGGTTCGACTTCGGTCCACTTGGTGAAATAATCCACAGCAACTACTGCAAACTGTACTCCTCCTTTCCCTTTGGGTAGTTTCCCGATCAGATCAATGCCCCATACTGCAAAAGGCCACGGGCTCTACATTTGCTTCAAGACATTCGAAGGCGCCCTGGGTACTTTAGAAAATCTCTGGCATTTATCACACTTCTTCACAGACTCCATGGAATCTTCATTCATTGTAGGCCAGAAAAATCTTTGCCACAAAATCTATTTAGGTAGACTCTGCCCCCCAGCATGATCTCCACAGAATCCCTCGTGCACTTCAGTCAATAAGTTTTTTGACTGGTCGGGTGCTATGCACCTTAGTAGAGGCAAAGAGTACCCTCTTCTATACAACACCCCATCCATCATAATATACCAAGCAGCTTGCCTCATAACTTTCTTTGCTTCATTACGATTATCTGGGAGGATTCCTTGCTCAAGGTAAGTAATGATGGGTGTCAAGTGTCAACTACTGTGACGGGCATGGCTTCTTGTTCATTAATGCTCGGCTCTGCCAAGTATTCCACTGGTACTATATTTAAAGTTTCAGTATCTTTTGCACTAGCTAATTTTGCTAGAGCGTCTGCGTTAGAGTTCTACTCCCGTGGTACTAGCTTGATAGTATACTCTTCGAATTGTGCTAGCAGATCCTTGGTTTTATTCAAGTACGCCATCATGCGTAGGCCCCTTACTTGATATTCCCCTAAGACTTGGCAGACCACCAATTGGGAATCACTGTTTACTTCAACTGATCGGGCATGAACATCTCTAGCCAAGCGTAAGCCTGCTAGGAGGGCTTCATACTTCGCCTCATTATTAGAAGCGTTAAATCCGAACCTTAATGCGCAATGAATTTGGTGCTTCTCCGACGTGACTAGTATAATTCCTGCTCCTCTCTCTGCCCGGTTACACACTCCTGCTGGCGAGGAATATCGGCAATCCTAGTACATTCAGTAATAAAATCCGCCAAAGCCTATCCCTTAATAGCAGACCTTGGTTTGTATTTGATTTCGAATTTGCCCAATTCAACCGCCCATTTAAGTAGTCGACCAGATGACTCTGGCTTTTGTAAGACTTGACGTAGGGGCTGGTCAGTAAGGACTTTAATGGGATGTGCCTGGAAGTATGGTCACAGTTTGCGTGATGCAAGTACCAAGCAATAGGCCAACTTCTTGATCATGGGATACCTGGACTCTGCTCCTATCAGTCGCTTGCTAACGTAGTACACCGGACGCTGCACTTTCTCTTCTTCTCGCACTAGAGCAGCACTAACAGCATGTGTTAGAGAATATATATTTATTGCTCAATGGAATTATGGAAAAACCAAATACAACTCTATGCAAAAATACAATGGACAAGATAATATTTATTAAATAAGTATTACAACTCAATTGCTCAAAATACAAGTAAATAAAAAGATGTAGAAGAAGAAGATTACAAACTCAATACTATAACAATACAAGTAAATAAGAAGAACACAAGAATGAAAAACACAAACAAACTCTCACACAACCAAAGTGTAGAGTAGTGGGGATCACCAACTTGAACAAGGTTCAAGACCTTTGTCCAAAAGCTTATTTCCCCCTATTCTCTAAGCACTAAGGGATCTCTCTAGGAAATAGCTCTCTGGAATTATCAAGCATTTTGGTGTACTTTTCAGCCAAGTGCTTTGTGGATGACAAATGGTGTGTCATACAAGTGAGCATTAGGCTCCTATTTATAGAGTTTGAGATACCCCTTTGAATTTCAAATTCCACCAACCCCCATGGCTGTTACCAATGTTTAATTGGATGTTTTATGGAATTAAAATAGAGATTTGGGAGTTACTTGGCTGTTGGAAACGTTCAAAATTGGATAAAAACCGAAATTCAAAGAAATTGTCAGCCACTAGGGCCGCGGCGCTCGTTCCAGGCGCCGCGGCGCTCAGTCAATTTAAGCAACGAATTTTTCAGTTTTTTCCAAAACGTTCCAATTTATTCCCACTTTATTTTGTAACTTCCATACACAATATGGGAGTTAAAATTACATCTCTATCAGCCATTTCTCATATGGCTTTATGAAATCCAATCTCAAAATGTGTAACATATAATATACACATTATTGGGTAATATTTGGGAGTTACAAATTTGTAACTGATTTTGTAACTCCAAAATATGTCACATTTGGACACACACATGTGTCCAATTTTGTGACTCTCAATAATATGTTACAAGATGTGACAAATCACATTTGTGTGACAAATCACATTATGTCACATTATTTAATCTAATATTATATTATATGAAATAATATAACAGCATGCTCTGTGATTGCTAGGTAAATAAAGAGGTCTTCGCCATCAACTGGCTTCGAAAGAACAGGGGGTTGAGCCAAGTGTTCCTTTATGGCTTGAAAAGCTTTCTCACATTCTTCCGTCCATTCAAACTTCTTGCTTCCTCTAAGCAAGTTAAAAAATAGGACACACTTGTCCGTTGATTTAGAGATTAACCTGCTTAGAGAAGCAATCCACCCAGTCAAGCTTTGCACATCCTTAATTCTGGCTGGAGACTTCATTTCTGCGAGCGCCTTTATCTTCTCTGGATTTGCTTCAATTCCTCGTGAGTTAACAATAAACCAGAGAAATTTTCCAGAACTTACTCCAAACGAGCATTTGAGGGGATTCAACTTCATGCTATACTTTCTCAGTACTACAAAGCATTCCTCCAAATCTCATACATGTCCTTCAGCTTCCTTTGACTTCACCAGCATGTCGTCTACGTACACCTCCATGTTTTTGCCGATTAAGTAACGGAACATGCCATTCACTAAATGCTGGTAGGTGGCTCCCGCGTTCTTCAAGCCGAATGGCATGACCTTATAACAGTATAGCCCTATGTCTGTTCAGAAACTGGTATGCTCCTCATCTGGAGGATGCATACTAATCTAGTTATACCTCGAGTAAGCGTCCATAAAGGACAAAGTTTCATGACCAGAGGTTGCGTCAACTAACTGTTCTATTCTTGGCAAAGGAAAACAGTCATTGGGAAATTCTTTGTTCAAGTCGATAAAGTCCACACAAGTCCTCCACTTTCCATTGGACTTGGGCACTAATACTGGGTTTGAAACCCAAGCAGGGTAATATGCCTCCCTTATAAACCTGTTTTCCTTTAGCCGCTCCACTTCCTCCTTGAGAGCCTTTGCTTGATCCTTGTCAAGCAACCTTCTCTTCTGCTGCACTGCTGGATAGCTTTCATCCACGTTGAGCACGTGAGTGATCACAGTTGGTGAGATACCCACCATATCCTTGTAAGACCAGGCGAAGACATCTTGATTCCTCCGCAAAAATTCTACCAGCTGTTCTTTTACTTCTAACCTCAGCTTTTTTCCAACCTTGACCTCTCTGGTCGGGTCATTCTCAACTATTGGAACCTCCTCTAACTCTTTCGGAGGTCCCACCTCACTATCATAATCCCCAAAGCGAGGATCGAAGTCCATTCCCTCGCTTTGGGCAATGCCCTATTTGGTGACTTCATCACCGGATGGGGCTTGTTGTTCACTTAAACCAAGAGTGCTTTCTTGGCCAACCTCTTCAAACATTCCTTCCTGATCGGCTACGACTGTAAAGCTTTGGTCGACATCCATCTCCTCTACCTCCTCTCTATCTGCACATACAATCATGTTGTTTTCTTTAGCCCCCTTTCGTGCTTTAGCCACCGAGGCATTATAACATTCTCTAGCTTCTCTCTGGTCTCCTCGGACGCAACCTATGCCTGCAGTGGTCGGGAACTTCATAGAAAGGAGCCATATAGAGACTGCCGCATGCAAGGTTGTGAGTAGTGGTCGACCAATAACCACATTATAGGCGGACGGGCAGTTGACTATCAAAAACTTTGTCATAACTGTCTCATGCTTGGGAGCATCCCCTGTTGTGACTGGTAACTTGATCGTTCCAGTCGATGACAACCCTTCTCCAGTAAATCCATAAATGACTTGAGAGCATGGCTTTAAGTCATTGATAGATAGTTTCATCCTTTCAAAGGATGATTTGTAGATAATGTTCACAGAACTCCCCGTGTCGACTAGGCATCTCTTCACCTTCATATTTGCTATTTGGACTATCACGACGAGAGGGTCATTATGAGGACATCTCACGTGTCGTCCATCATCTTCAGTGAAAGTGAGGGACTTACTTTTGTACCGTGGGTTCTTCGGAGGCCGCTCCTCTACAGTCATGACCTCAGACGTTGATGCTGCGTCCTCATGTTAGAGTGTTCGAGCATATCTCTCCCTTGCCTTGTTGCTATCCCCAGCCACAGGCTCGGGTTGCAAAGTTAGGGACCACTGTTGCTTAAACATAGGATTATTGTTACTTCCCTCTCCTTGGGTCTTTTCTACTCGATATTTTTTCAATTTCCCCGACCGGAGGAGAAACTCTATCTCGTCCTTGAGATGATTGCATTCATTCATGTCGTGACCAGTCTCATGGAAACGACAGAACTTATTCAAATCTCTCTTACTCATCTCCTTCTTGATGGGTGGGGGTTTCCGGTAGGGGACCTCCTGATGACTTGCGAGATATATCTCCGCTCGGTAGGCCGAAAGAGTGGTGTAATTGGTGAACCGAGGTTCATACTTAGTTGGGTTGCCGTTTGGTCCCGACTTAGCCTTCTTTTCATTGTGGCGGTCAGACCCGTTATTTCCACGTTTCTTACCACCACTTTGATCATTTCCACCATTCTTGGGAGGATCAGTTGATCTGCTCGGATTGTTCAGGCCCTTCTCTCCCTTCTCAATCGCGTCATCCAATTTCATATATTTGTCCGCCCGGTCAAGAAATTGTTGTAACGTTGAAATTTGGTTGTGATGAATACTGTCCCACAAGGGACTCCAATAGATTATGCCAGAAGAAATGGCCACCATCTTCCCCTCATCTCCAACTGCAGTTTCTCGATTGGCTTCTCTCATGAACCTTTGTATGTAGTTCTTGAGAGATTCATGTTTCCCTTATTCAATATCGGCCAAGTGATTGGCGTAAACTGGAGGGGTCCGAGCAGCACTGAACTGCCTGGAAAACTCTTTCCTGAAACTTTCCCAAGAAGTGATGGAGTTTGGTTTAAATTTCCAATACCACTCTTGGGCAGTGTCGGATAATGTAGTGGGAAAACTCTGCACCGATAGTCATCACTCACTCCGAGCAGCTCCATTTAGTCTTCAAATTTCCCCACATGCCTTATTGGATCTGCCTTTTCTGTATAAACTGGCAGTACCGGTGCTTTGTACTTTGCTGGTGGCTGGGCTGCTCTAATTCGAGCATAGAATGGGCTGCCACTCCTGTGGTCTACTGGATCGATTGTAGAAGGTCATTTCGACAGAACTTGAACTGCTGCTGTCAGAGCATCAAGCTGGGCTTGGATGCCTGGGGCCACTGCTTCGGACTCATTCTCGGGACCGCGTGGTCGGGCGCTCCTATCCGGCGCACCATCATCAAGTATTTCTACTTGACTGGTAAGCCGGTTCAGATCTCGCCCTTCGACCGGGACAGTCCTTCTTTTGTTGGCAATGACATCTCTTAGATCCTTTTGAGAGGTATGCCTCCCTAACCGATCGAACACCATGCTCCGAGTTTTTTCAGAAGGCCTGCCGTGTGGGACATGCTCCTTGCCACTGCACTGCTGGTTGGGATGCAGTGGTGGCCTTCTTGTTTGTGCTAGGCGGTCTTTTCCTCCTCACTGGTTGTTGTCATTCTTCTCCTTCGACTGGTCAGTGTGATGAATATCAGCTTCATCACGACCATGCCCGTCTTTGAAGTGCGAAGTTTCTTTACCTCGAGGAGCTCTATTTTGCTCCTGCTCAGGTGGAGTTTTCTTACTGCCTGGCTTATGACTTCCGGATGTGGAAGTCTCTGATCGGTGGCTTCTTGAGGGGGTTCTAGAGTTCCCCCTTTGGGTTGAGGCAGTGCTTGATCAGGCCCCATCTTCCTCCCGACCAGGTGGGTTACTACCGCTTCTATTTGGTCCTCGAGAATTGGGTCTGTCAGTGCTTTTTCGACCAGTTTCCATGGTCCTTGCTTCTTGGGCGGCTGCTCCTCGTGCGGCAGCTTGGGCATTGGCCTGGGCCAGCAGTGTAGCTGCCTCCAGAGTGAGTGCAGCCTTGCGATGTCGCCTATCGGCCTCCTCCTGCCGTCGCCTGATCTCTTCGCTCCTGGCGTCCATCTCCCGTCTTTCCTGCTCAAATGCAGCCTTCTGTCTAGCCATTTCTTCAGCGAACGACTCTTGACGGGCGTTGAATTGTGCCATTTCCTCCTGGAAAGCCCCCATGGCTTCCTGGAGTTGTTCAACCTCTGGAGTCACGTCCTCGAGCAGGACTCTAGGCTCAGTCTCATGGTCTTGAGGACCAGGACCTTCCGATCTAGCAGGCTCTCTAGAGGAACCTGGCTTCTTGGAGGCCGCATTGCTGTTCTTAGGCGCCATGATGCTACAGTGATTGCTTGTCTTTCTCTTCAAGCTCTCAATGAAAGCACCAAAATGTTGACTGCGTTTTTGGCCAACGACGTGCAGACGTCAAAACGACAAAAAACCTTCAAGAGAAAAATACGACACATACAATTTTTATAGTAGTTCAGCCCCAATGTGTTGGTAATAGCTAGTCCACCTAGAGTTATGATTATGAATCTACACTCAAGATCAGATGAACCTTAGTCAACTGAGTTTCTTTAGTGCAGATCAAAAGAATACAATATTTCTCTCAAGATACAAATACTCTCTTTGGAAAATTAGAATCCCAATCCTCTTTATGATGCCATGAGCTTTGTATTTATAAGCCTAGGATCGTACAAAGGCAATCCTCATAATCAAGATCTTTCTGTTATTATTTATATATTTAATTAATAATAATATCTAAAATACAACAATATGCGATTCTTTGGGATAAAATGAGAGATTCCATCGCAGGTATGATCTATTCTTGCTGAAGTCGTTACTGGGATCTTTTGCGTAGCACTGTTCTGCTTAGGTGGTCCACATCACACCCAGAAGGAAAACTAAAGGGCCAAAACACTTCACTGGTCGGCCAAGACAAGTGACTGGTCGGCGAAACACATGTCCGATCAGCCAAACACTTGACTGGTCGGACAAGCACTTAACCGGTCAGACAAGCACCTGACTGGTCGGACAAGCACTTGACTTGCTAGACAAGCACATGACTGATGGTTCATGACACTTGACTGGTCGGTCAAGCACATGAATGGTCGGTCATGACACTTGACTGGTCAATCAAAAATCTTCACCGGTCTACCGGATCACTCCTAAGCCAGATCCCTGAGCCATTCCTTGCCATTTTTCACTTCTATTGCCATGTCATCCTTTTTAAATTTTGGGGATAACAATGCCCCTAACATTCCAAAATAACATTCTATCCATTTATTGGTGGAGGGTCTCCCCCTCCATCAATAATGGACTGCATTTCACATAAAACTTCTCCAACCTGAATTTCAGAAACAGAAATCAATTCTAACACATCAAAGGAATTGCTGGTTAGCACCTTAGAAGAATTAGGCATCTGCACTTTCTTTCCTTTATCTTCTTGAAATCCTTGTTTTTCTAATGTCTTAACTCTATTACTCTCCTTGTTGAAGCCAGGCTGAGATTTAGGTTGCCAAACCCTCTTAAACTGATCAACAACTTTGGTTTTCCTACACACACTACTTAAATGTCCCATACCCTTGCATGTTTCACATCTATCTGGTTTCCATTCATATTTGATTTCAGTAGATATCAGTTGCCCTTTCTCATCTTCAAATTGAACAAAACTAGGAAATCCCTGAGACACATCTATTTCAACCAATACCCGAGCAAATTGCAGTCTTTCATGGTTTACAGTTGCTTGATCTGGCTTAATCATATGGCTAATTGAACTTAATATCTTTGCCATAGCTCTTTCCCCCCAATATTTCACTTCAAGATTCATCAACTTAATCCACACAGGCACCTTCCAAACCACTTCCTTCACATATTTCTTATTAGGATTCCAAGCCTTCATAATGAGAGGTTTACGATCAAAAAACTGATATCCTCCTGATAGAATTCCATCTCGTTCCTAGACAGAGTGAAACCGGACAAGGAACATTCCACGAGCGAGAAAACTAACTCTGTCAATGCCCTGCTTCTGCCATATTCTTCTAAAATATCCTTCCATAACATGTATAGGAGGATTTGCCCCTAAAACATAACAAACAATTGCTGAACTCCAGTATTGTATTTCTTCCCGAATATCATCCTCAACTATTTTAGCATATCCCCTGCTTTACCCATACTTTCCTTTTCAAAATTTAGAATCGGGAACTTAGGATGAGTCTTACCTTCGTCAGCCTTAGTAGAGCTAATCTTACCCATAACCTCTGCAAAAGTTGCCCTGAGGTCAGACCGTTGTATCAGCTGCCTCTCAGATGATTTGGGGGATAACGAGATTCCAATACCATCATCTCCAATTATCGCCTGATTAGTAACCACTGAGTGAATATGAGAATTTCCATCGATCGGATCCAATGTTGTCTCCTCTTCAGAATCTGATACTTGAAGCTCAGTCACACCTAATATCTGGTCGATTGATTTCGTCTTCTTAATCGGGTCTGAAGAACTTGGTCCCTTTTTCCTTCTCGTCGCTGGAGATTTCCGTTGCACCGCACTCTTCCGTAGTTGAGGTCTCCCCGCCATCGCAAAGCCCTATCAGAGCCAGAGAGAACCCAACCTCTGTATACTTTTTTTATTATTTGTCCATTCTGTTTTATTTTGATTTGTGAATACTAGTGCATATATTAGGATCAAAAGAAATCATTTATTCAAAAATTAATTATTCTTTACAAGATTGTAATAATTCTACTAATAAGAAAAATCATTGAGGAACTTACAAAATTCATGATAAATTCTAAATATAATTAAATTAATTAGATAGGTTTAAAATTTATATATGTATGTATATGTTATATTACTTTTAATATAATGTTTATATTAAATATTGTGACAAGATGTGTCACATATATTGAAACATAATATATATGAGAGTTACATTTTTTGGATAGCGTGAATATCCAAATGTGTAACATATTTGGGGTTATAAAATCAGTTACAAATTTGTAACTCCCAAATATTACCCAATAATATGTAGATTATATGTTATACATTTTGAGATTTAATTTCACAAAGCCATAAGTGATATGGTTGTTGGATATATGATTTTAACTCTCATAATGTGTATGGAAGTTACAAAATCAAATGGGAATGAATTTGGAATGTTTTGGAAAAGTTTGGAAAGTTGGGTGGGTGAAATGCACATGTGGTCGCAGCTAGTGATTGTCCCAAGTCATGGCCTGGGGGACAGAAGCCAGCGGCCGCAACCAGGCATATCCCATACCGCGGCCTGGAGTGCTAACTGCCTTTTTTCCAACTTCGGTTTTATCCAATTTTGAACGTTTACAACAAGCAAGTAACTCCCAAATTTCCATTTTAATTCCATAAAACATCCAATTAAACATAATAATTGTACAAAGCGAGACAAAGATGTCTGAAGTGAACATAGCGAATGTGTGTGTATTATAACCAGTTTGTTATCATGGAAAGTTGGTTCAATGCCTAGTGCAACCAAATTTTTGACAAACCTCATGATAATTACACTACAGTAAAGTTCAAGTTGAAAAACACTTTACTTTATGCACAATGCAATGACTTCTATAAGAGAGAGTTATTATTTAATCAAGTGGGGGAAATGTTATATTTTAAATATAATGTTGATTGATTAAAAAAGTGTTACAATAGTGAACTATTTAATCTAGTGGGGGGATGTTATATTACTTTTAATATAATGTTTACATTAAATAATGTGACAAAGTGTGTCACATATTGTAACATAATATATATATATATGAGAGTTACATCTTTTGGATAGTGTGAACATTCAATTGTGTAAAATATTTGGGGTTACAAAATGAGTTACAACTTTTTAACTCCCAAATATTACCCAATAATGTGTAGATTATATGTTACACATTTTGAGTTTGAATTTCACAAAGCCATAAGTGATATTACTGTTGGATATGTGATGTTAACTCCCATAATGTTATGGAATTTAAGAAATCAAGTGGGAATGAGTTTGAAACGTTTTGGAAAAGTTTGGAAAATTGGGTGGCTAAAATACAGTGTGGTCACGGCCAGTATTTTCCCAGGCCGCGGCCTGGGGGACAGAAGCCAACAGCCATATCCTAGGTCGTGGCCTGGAGTGCTGACAACCTTTTTTCTAACTTCAGTTTTATCAAATTTTTAACGTTTCCAATAACGAAGTAACTCCCAAATATCTATTTTAATTCCACAAACATCCAATTAATCATTGGTAACAACCACGGAGGTTGGTGGCATTTGAAATTCAAAAGGTGTCTCAAATCTCTATAGATAGGAGCCTGTTTACTGAGTTTTTTGGAAACTAGAATTATAAAAGATAAGAGAGCTTAAAAAGAAAGGATTTGAAATAATCACACAAGGGAATTTACATGGTTGGGGCGTTAAAGAGTCTTAGTCCACGAATCTGTTGTATTAGAGCTTAAGGAGCTTTAGTAATGGATTTTTCTCTGAGTTTGAGCAGAGTGTATGCTTGAAAGAGAAAAACCGGACCCTTTCCATAGTGCACAACTGCACATATTTATAGGCAGTTGAGTGCTCTACGTTTGGGCCAGACTAATCCGGGCCCAATAAGGGTATAAACACTATTTACTCACTGATGGAGACATAATACAAAGGATCTTAATAATAAAATGCATTAATCAGGGCCCATTGGGTCAGGCTGAGCGTAACCACGCTTTAAGAATGACAACGGTACGCTGCTTCAATCTGGTTTGCGTGGGCTTCAAAGGAGATCCGGGGGACAGAAACCGTCAGAATAGTGGCAGTACAACTCTGAAATAATGACGTACATTTCGTATGTAACCTCTTCTGCAAGTTAGTTATGGGAACAAAACTTTGTGTTTCTCAGGGTGATGTCAGTATCGGGGACAACTTATCACGCCTAACCTGGTCGCCTGGTCCGGGTTCATTTACTAACATCCCTCTTCATTTACCAAAACCCTTGTTCATTTACTAGGATCCTAGTTCATCTACTATCGTCCCGGTCTATTTTTAGACTTGGAGGAAACAATATCCTTATCGCACCCCGGACAACATCATACGAGGGGTTCAGGAAGATGAAACATGCCAACTTCATGGTCCCAGCTTTCATTCTGGGATAACGTTTGGGCTTTATTGATATTTGGACTGTCGGGACTCACTCCTTCCTCGTCTATTGGGCTCGATTTGGGCCTTAAGTCCCTTTAGGGTGGCCCAAGGACTCAATGTGCAGAGCTGCGAATGAAGGGAGGAAACAGAGATAACATTTACCCCCCAAGCCTTTATCTGTGCTTGCGCAGCGAAGGCTTGCTTCCTTTCCCGGATCAATTCTCGTTATCCCAGTTCGCTCCCCAAGAGAAGGGTCCATTTTCGTGGGGGGTATATTGCTGGAAACTTGTATAAAAAGCCTGTGTCAGCATCCCTAATCAAATCCCAAAGGCCCAATCCATGCACTAACATCCCGGTCCATTTACCAGGACCCCTGGTTCGTTTACCAGAGCCCAGGTTCATTTACTTCACGGTCATTTGGGTGACCCTCGACCTTTCAACTTCATCATGCCATATGCACGTGTTTCCCCATAATTGGTGTGTCAATGGTACTCGCGTCTAACAGGTTTGGAGACATTCTCTTGGTTATCATGTCAGCAACCAAACGTCAACGTCAATTCCGAAGTGTCCCATCTGTATGGATGGATCATTTAATATTTTTGCATTATTGGGGATAGTTGGATGGGATAAATTTTGAAAAATCTTTCCTTTGGACCTTTAGATTGGGATGGAACGGATCACGACTTGGGGAACCCGCGATCTGATACTCGAGTGGGCTAATTAAGGCCTCGACATGATCTGGGATCGTTAGATGTGGGAAATTTTCCTAAACTGTTGGATCAAAAACATGCTTTTGATTCTTATAAATACCTCCCAGATTTTGATTTGCAAGTTTTACACACTCTGAACAATCGCAACCATAAAGGGACCTTTTTATGTCCAAGCTCACCGATGAGATTCCCCATATACTTCGTTGTTTTCTTCGCCGTCTCTTTCCGACACATCTCATTTCTATGTCCTCACCTAAAAGTGTGACCTCGACTCGACCAGTAGACAAACTTCTGTGTCTTCTTCGCCTATTCAAGACCGTGATTTTGCCGTCGCTATCGCCAGAAACGTCATACCCTCCACGATCAGCACTTTACAGTAAGTTTCCCAAACCTTTTATTTCTGTTTTTCCGTGATTATCGTTTTGTGGTATCACATTTGTGGCTATAGGGCTGTTAGAGTCGGGGCCACCGTTTAGGGTGGCTCTAGGCGTATTAGGTTAGTAGAAAAAATTGTCTGGGTCATCACGAATCCTCCCAGGTTTGGGTTGTCCTTGAACAAACGGTAATAGACCAACTTGGGAAAACTTTAGAAAAACTCCTCTTATTTGTTCCCGATCAAGATTCTAGGGATCTTTGGTGATCCCGGATCTGATCCGGAGGGGACTCTTCCAAGCAGTTCGTAGGAGAACCTCCGTACCTTAACCAACCTTTTTTGGTTTTGGTGCTAACTGCTTGGTTATTTGGTTCTTTTTCTTTTGTTCCCAGATCACTAGTCATGAGTCTCGGTGTTACTCTCCACCCGGAAGAATACGTCCAGTCGGCCCCCTTCGTCCTGGAAGGACACAAACCCCCTGTGGAAACACATGGGAGATGGATGGGGAGAAGAATTTATTCCAAAACTATCGGATGTTGGACGTTTTGGAAAGGCATTTGGGAGTGGAGTCAACTCCTGGACTCTTTTACAACCGCCTAGCCAGGAAAGAGGAAAAGGCCCACACCAGTGTGGGCGAGCCACATTAGTGCGGACCACTCTCCCGCTCTACAAATATTTCACACAATTCTTGAAGTTTGTTGGGATCGCACCCTTTCAGCTCTTGCCCCAAGCTTACAGACTTCTTATGGGATGGCGTATCTTTTGCGTGGCGAAGGAGAATCCAGAGCCGACCCCAGCGGAGGTGCTGTATTTCTATATGCTGGAGCCGCAGCTTAATGCCAAGGATAAGACCCGGGATGGCTTCTACAAACTAAAGCCTTGCGGTAATCATCCTGCTCCTACCAGCTCCTGGAAGCACCCCCCGGATGTCAGAAATTATTGGTTTATGACATCCGGGTTTTTTTTGGATACGAACCCCACATTGGTGCTGGATTTCCAGCGAGTGGGTAAGTAGTCTTTTCTCTTAATCGTTCGTTCTTTTTGTTGTTCGCTTTCGACTTGCAGTCCTGGATGACAGGACCACATGCCCAGACCCCTCTCACCTAGTCAATCCTTGACCAGAAGAAGTACTACGCCACTTTAAGCGCAGAAGATCTGAACGTAGGAGACTACGTAAACACCGTGAACCTGCGAACGATTGGGATGTTGGTGGCCAACCAGACAATTGTGGCCCCTAGCCTCCAGGGGTTGCAATGTGAGAAGGACCCGACCTTGAGGGAGGAGCTAGCTCTCATCCATATCGAGGTCATGGAGGCCGCGGTTCGGGCAGACGCGGCGAAGAAGAAAAGGGAGCAGGCCCAACAGACGGAGAGGGCTGCCTCTGAGGAGTTGGATGCCCTTTTTGACGAGGTTCAACCAAACACGGGTGCTCCCAGGGCCAGTACATCGAGGCAAGGTAATTCTCCTTTGCTTTTGACTTATGTTCTTAATTTTGGGGACTTAGTTAGGGATATGCAAGTTTACCGAGGTCACTTGTTCGGGGCCGTCAGAAAAGTGGGACCTTCACCTCCCATTATTTTAGACCTGGAGACCCTCATGTACTCGTCCGGGTTCCTCCATTATGGTAACTTCTTCGACCTGGATGACATGGGGGACCGAATCCATTCCTTCGCTTTAGGAGAGTTGCGTTGAGCCTGAGTTCTAGATAAGGGTCTTCCCGGAGGACCTTAGACTAGATTTTAATTACCTCTTATCCTTACTTGAATATTTTGCTGACTTTCATTTTGCTTGTATTTTTCAGACAATTTCAACATGTCCAATCCCGTGGCCAGATGAAGCAAGCCATGGAGGCCCGGGCGGCCAAGGTCAGGGCGTTAGTGAAGAAAGCTGCCATAGGTGTTCCCAAGAACAAGGTGTTGAACTTGATTCTTAGGGGCTCGACACCGGAGGTGGATTCTGTTGGGGGGACTCCAGCCACGATCCCTCATCCGACGGTACGTGCTGAAGCCACCCCGTCTCAGCTTGCTCATCTTCCGGTCATCGATCTGAAACAGGAGCCTCTGGCGAGAAGGGAGTGAGAGAAAAGAGCTGCATACTTGGTTGTTGATGAGTACGCGAACCGGGCCAAGAGGGCTAAGACCAAGAACCTTTCCGTGGCTGAGGAGAACTCTTCCGGGGAAAGCCAGCTCGCCACCTGAGAACTCCCAGAATCTCCCACGGTCCCCGTCAATCCGGCTCTCCCCGAGGAGGGGGACATGGTCCTCTAGGAGGAGAGATTGAGGATGGTGTCCCAGGCCTGGGAGGATGGTCAGAAAGAAGGGAGGAGGTCTATTCGGCCCTAACGATCTAGCACAAGGTGGAGTTCACCGAGCGCCCAGCAGCTTTTAGTGCCCCTCAACCGATCGTGGATCAGCTCGTCACTGAGAACGGATTTCGCCCCAAACTAGGGCAGGACACAACCCTGCTTGTCGCACATTTGTTAGAGAAGGTTGGGACTACCATGTCCAACCTTCAACTGAAACGGTATGCCACCTTGGATAACCGGGATGCCTTGTTCATCTCCCAGGCTATCCGTCACCAGGCCACCTCTATAAGTTATTTATCCATATCTTCCTCTGCTTTTCTTGTTTTTAACTTGTATGTTTTCTAACTCTGACTTGTTCTAGGACGCAGAATGCCGACATGGAGGCAGAGATGGCGATGAGGCTAGAGACAGGCCAGCTGGAATTGGAGGGGGCTATTAACCAGCGGGAAGCCTCTAGAGAAACCCTGACCAAGGAGGTTGCCTGGACGGAGGCCCTGACCAAGGAGGTTGCTCAAGCCAAAGCGGACAATGAGGAGGCTGCCCGGGCTCGGTTCCAACTTGAAGAGACTCTGTCCTGGAAGGAAGCCAACCATAAAAAGTTGGCGGATAGCTTGGAGGCAGAACTTCTTCGTGTTTGGGGCTCTGAGGCATCATCTAAGATCCTCCTGGAGGCAACCGTAGCCTAGTTTCGCCAGGATCGGGAGAAGATCACCACTCTTGAATCTCAGGTCCAGGTCCTGGAAAATCTGCTTCAGCAAGAGGTGAAAATGCACAAGGAGGCCCACCAAGGGAAAGAGTAGGCAGATGCCTTGTTGGAGGCCACCTTCGACGAGGCTATCTACATGGCCTGGCTCCAAGACAAGAACATGAACCTCCTAGTTTACCCCGATCCCGCCGCGAAGAGAGCTGAGTTCGAGGTTAAGGAGAAAGCTAATGCGGAGCTCTTGGCCGAGGAGGAGACAAATGGAACTAACCTGGAGGCATCAGTGCACGGCGAAGCCTAGGCCCGAGTCTTTTACTTATTTCCCTCTCTTTTTTGTAACACTTTTATAGACGTGAGTGCGTCCAAGACAATTTTTATGTGTATCTATTTTATCTCTTGCACAAGTTTTTCCCGTTCCATTCGTTAGAATTTAACTAAGTGTTTTACCCCCTTCCATGGATGAGTCGAATGTTAAGTCCTGGTTCCAACGGCTAGGACCATTGGGGAAAAGTTATAGAAAACGTTTATTTCATCTGGGGACCCATGTTCAAGTCTTTATGGCCTGGAGTGAATCATCCCGACTTTATAATACGGGCTCCAAAGTCCCGGACCATCAGAGATCTTTTTTTAGATTTTAACTTATTAACTTGCTTTATCCTTATTGTTCAATTTCCAACGGCCTGTGCCACTAGGGAGTTAATAATTGTGACCAAATTTATTTGTCCTAATTTTGGTGTTCAGGTTCCAACGGCCTGGGCCATCGGAGATTAGTTGATTAGCTTATTTTGGACCTATAGGTCAGGCTCCCATGGCCTGGGCCATTTATAAGACTAATTTTAGATAACTTTATACCTATGACTCACGTTCCAATGGTTCTAGGTTATTATAGAGAAGACGTGGATGGGTATTTGGTTATTTCGGACCACGCTTGGTTAACCAGTATTTTGGTATTTCATATCCCCGGACCATGCATGTCTGAGTTAGGATTAGGGCTAGCCCGCATGTCCTACTGGATATTATACCTCTGGACCATGTATGTTCGGGCCAGGACTAGGCCTGAGCCTTAATTCCTATTGGGTTCTGTAACCCCCAGACCGTGTATGTCTGGGTTGGGACTAGGCCTGAGCTTTGCGTCCTACTGGGTTTGTACCCCCCAGACCTTGGCTGTCCGGGTTAGGCCTGAGCCTTGCGTACTATTGGGTTTGTACCCCCTGGACCTTGGCTGTCTCAGTTGGGACTAGGCCTGAGCCTTGCATCCTATTGGGTTTGTACCCCCCAAACCACGTATGCCTGGATTGGGACTAGGCCTGAGCCTTGCGTCCTTTTGTTGGGGGTTGGGTTTTTGCTAACCCAGTTTGTACAGTCCAGACTAGGACTAAACTTTGCATTTTGCATCCCTCTTTTTGTTCCCAGACTTCTTCGTATGGGTTCCTGGACTTGTTCGTACTGATGGTTATACCCCCCCAAGTGAGCAAAGACTGTAGTCTTGGGTCATTTGTTTGTGAAGACAGACACGAACTTTAATTTCTTTACAATATTTCTTTATGATGTTTTGTAAACATCATTTTTATTAAATGAGAAACCGCCCTAGGGCGTACATTGTTTGAAGGAAAATTAAAACAGGAACATGTCCTCCTAACTATTGATAGTACTTACGGAGGTGTTCTGTGTTCCAGGCCCTTGGGACCTTCGTTCCGTCAAGTTTCCTTAAGCGATATGTTCCAGAACATACTTCGTGTTGGATTTCATACGGTCCTTCCCAATTTGGGCCCAGAACCCCCACTCCTGGATCTTGGGTTGTGGGGAAGACTCTCATCAGGACCAGATCACTGGTTTCAAACCTTCGACTCTTAACTTTAGAGTTAAGGTGTCGAGCAATCTTTCCTTGATACATCCTCAGCTGAACCTGGGACTCTTCTTGGATCTCTTCAATGAGGTTCAAAGATTCTTAGAGTAAGGTGTGGTTATGGGCGGGATCATATGTGTCTCGTCAGTGGGACGGGATAGTTGTTTCCACTGGGATGACTGCTTCGCATCCGTACACCATGGAGTAGGGAGTATGCCCGGTACACGCTATTTCGGTGGTCCAGTATGCCCATAGTACGTGGGGAAACTCCTCCGACCACTTGCTTTTGTAGGCTTGAAGATTTTTCTTCAATGTTCCCTTCAAAATCTTGTTCACGACCTCTGTTCGTCTGTTTTCTTGAGGCCTTGTGACTGCAGAGAAGCTTTTGATAATGTCGTGTCTTTCACAGAAGTCAGTGAAGTGGACGCTATCAAATTGCTTCCCGTTGTCAGACACGATTTTGCAAAGGAGGTCGTATTGACACACAATGTTGTTGATGACGAAGTCTAGGGCCTTTTTTGAGGTGATGGTGTTCATTGGTTCTTCCTTGACCCACTTAGTTTAATAATCGATGGCCACGATGGTGTACTTCACACCACCCTTCCCGGTCGGGAGCGACCCTACTAGGTCGATACCCCACACTGCGAAAGGCCAGGGACTAGTCATTAGGGTTATTTCCATTGGAGGGGCTCAACGGATCTTCACGTACCTTTGGCATTGTTCGCACTTGCAGATGTAATCAACAATATCCTTCTTCATTGTTGGCCAGAAATATCCTTGCCTTAGGATTTTCTTGGACAAGCTGAGTCCAGCTGTGTGATCTCCACAGAAATATTTGTGCAACTCATGCATGATTGCACTCATTTCAGTCCTGGATATGCATCGGAGGTATGGCATGGAGAACCCTCTGCAAGAGAGTTTACCATCCATCATGACATTACTGGGGGCCTGGTATTGAAGCTTTTTGGTCGCTGCCCTGTCTGCAGGCAACCCCCCGACTGTTAGGTAGTGGATGATAGGTCCCATCCAGGACATGGAATAGTCTATGGCATTGATTGTGGGGGCTTGAATACTTGGTTTGGGAAGATGGTTGATCGAGACAAGCCCAAAGAGCTCTGCCTCGGCATCTGTAGCAAGTTTTTCCAATGTGTCTGCAAACTCATTTTGTTCCTTGGGGATCTGGCGGATGGAATACTTCTTAAAACACTAAAGCAGCTCTCGAGCTCGTGTCACATAAGCAGCCATCTTTCCCCCCCTTCATTTGGTATTCCCCCTGAGATTTGTCTGACAACCAATTGGGAGTCGCTACAGACCTCCAGACTTGCTGCCCCTACCTCCCAGGCCACATGCAATCCGGCCAACATGGCCTCGTGCTCAGGCTCATTGTTCGATGCATCGAACTGAAAACACAAGGAACTTTGCAACTAGTGTCCTTGTGGTGACACTAAGATGATCCTGGCCCCGGCCCCGGCCCCGTTTTCGTTCGAGGCCTCGTCTACGAAGACCTTCGATAAGGGTGTTGTGGGGTCGATGGGATCATCATCCTCAATGATCTCAGTGCACTCCACGATAAAGTCAGCCAGAGCCTTCCCCTTGACTAACAATATGCAATGTCGAATTGACTCAGTTCCATGGTCTCCCCGGACCGTTCCTTCCCCTCTGTTGTCGCAGGGGAACTTCATACAGAGGTAGGAAGTGATGGCATGGAATTCGACTAGTGCGGGCCGACCAAAGATGATGTTGTATGCAGTGGGGCAGTCCACCACTAAGAATGTACATAATTTTAACGAGCCTTGGATCTCATTCCCCAATGTCACGGGCAACTGGATCTTCCCCATTGGGAGTATTGAATCTCCGTTGAACCCGTACATCTGCCTTAGTCAAGCCAATCGCGATGAAGGCTGGCTTAAACAAAATATTGACGGAGCTTCCGTTATCCACCAAAACTCGGGATACCATCTTCTTGGCGATTTGGGCATCGATGACTAGAGGATCATGATGCGGGAAGTGGATGTTTCGGGCATCTTCTTTCGTGAAGGTGATGGGAAAATTCATCAGCTTTGTGCGTTGAGTCGGGGTCTAGACCAAGGTGCATGCCTCTTGGTTATGGTCAAGCTCGCTGAGGTACCGTTTTTTATCATTCCGGGATGGTCCCCCCAGGTGCGGCCCACCCGAGATGGTGGCTACGGTGCCGTCTACTCACGGGGGCGCAATTCCGGAGGGGAAAGGCATCCCGGGTCTAGGTGCTTGCACAACTGGGGCCCCTTGAGGGGCCTGTGCTCCCGGGCCTGTCGCGTATCCTCGCTGGGGAGGTTGTTACGCTCTAGGTGCATTCGGGATCTCGGGTTTTCTGGGAATTGCTAGCAGTCCCGGGACACCCACGGGCATCCTGACCCACTGGTGGAGATGTCCTAGCGTGATAAAATTCTCAATCTCCTCCTTCAGCTGACAACACTCCTCGGTCGAGTGACCCACGTCTTTGTGATACGCACACTTCTTGCTTGTGTCCCTCAAGTTATTTCCCCCTTTGAACATGGGGGTGGGTTTTCGGTAATGAACCATCCTCTCTGTGGCCAAGTATATGTTTTCCCTGGTATCCACTAAGTTAGTGTATTCTGAATATTGGGGCTTGTAGCCCCTCTTGCCCTTCTTAGAGGGCTCAGACTGGTTTTTTCCTTTCCCCCTTCTCTTCCCCCAAGAGGGGTTTACGCTTGCCTCTGCTCCCCCCATCTAGGACGGCTGGGCCTTGCCGGGAGCAGCACTGTATCCAACTGGTGGCATCCCATATCCAGAAAATGGGGTGGACTAGGCCGGTGCGTATCCTGAGGAAGCAGAACAATAGACCGTTGGGGCTACGAAAGTCATTCTAGGAGTACCCATCGACCCAAGCAGTATCGGGGGTGTTGGATAGTGAGGGGCCGGATACTGCACCCCATATTAGGGAAAATTTTGGGCACTCGGCTGGGGAGCCGGCTGCCATCGGAATGCCTGGATTCGGGCCTCCTTCTAGTTGATAAAGCATTTCACCCTCCTTATGAATTCTTATAGGGTGGCCACCTTATTACACTGCATATCGTCCTTGAGAGGGGACCCAACTCGGATCCCGGACTGTAGGGCCACCAGACACTGCCCACCGTCCACCTTGGGTTTTGAGGCTTCTTCCATGAAGTGTTGGATGTAGGCCCTCAGAGTCTCTCTGGGGAGCTGTTTAATGTTACCGAGGGCACTGATCTGCATGTCCATCCTCATGGCGGGCACAAATTGCTTGTGGAACATTGACTGTAGTCCAGACCAGGATTGGATAGATCCTAGCTTGAGCTTTTTCCACCACTCTTCTGCGGGTCCATCTAGAGTGATAAAAAAATAGAGGCATTTGCCGTTGTCACAGACATGGGCTACAATCATTAATCGATTGTAGCGGGACAAATGGTCCCTGGGGTATGAGTTCCTGGTATAAGTGGGCAGATTTGACATTTTGAACCCCTTAGGGAGCACCACATCTAGTATGTATTTGGCACATTGTTCCTTTTCCTCTTCTTCAAAATCGGAACCTCCTCCCTCCTATTTATGGACTAGATGGTCCGCGACTTTATTTAATGCGACCACTTGTTCCATGAACTGTCTGGCCATTCCGTCATCCAGGGGGACCCTCTCGTTCCTCCTGTCATTGAGGTTATTCCTCAAGTCTCCTCCTCGGGGGAAGATCTTCTCCTTGCGGGCTCGCTCCTTTCGGGCATTTAGACCGTCGTGCAGGTCTACCTAGGACGTGTCATCCCCTGAACTAACGACTTCTGGCTTGTCAGCACGTTCGCATCCTCGGTGATTTTTATTCACGACGGCACTGAGGTGGAAATGTTGTTCCCGTCCGATCTATCTAGGGACAACCCGGGGCCTGGTACCATATGGGCGCACCCCTTGCGGATCGATCGGGTGATCCCGTCCTGGGACAAAACGCACCTTCTCTTTCCTTGGGAGCGACCCTGGGTTGGCCCCAGTTTTTAGAACGGGAGGAGTTTTCCTCTGGGGGTTTGATTTTCCTACAAGGTCAGCTGCTTTGGATTTTCCTTTTTTCTTGAGCCGGGTTAGATGGGCCGACTCCATGATCTTGTCCCAGAGGAGGGATCGACCTCATTTTCTTGGGCACATTGGCCCTAACTGGTGAGGCTGACGGCCGTGTTCCTGGAATAGGAATAGCTGGAGGGTTGGCCGCTAACCCTTGGGCAACAATGAAAGCCTGTAGGGCCAGGAGGGATTCTTGCATCTGGCGAGTGCCTTCTTTCTGTTAAGCTATCCTGGCCTCTTGATCCAGGACTTATTGTCTCATTTTAATCACCTTTGAGTCCTCCAGGTCGGGGTCTACTTCTTCAGGGATCACTGGATCCTCAACTTTGTGATCATGGTATCCCCTTTCAGTTTCCTCATCTTCCTCATAGTATCCCTCCTCGTAATCTGCCCCGTCTTCATAGTTCTGGGACTCGTCAGGCTGGGGCATTTGATTGGGTGTATCCTTAGGTTGATTTTGAAGGAGAGGTTGATTGGGCAGTGGCTCTCCATTTCCTTGTTCTTGGTGAGCAGGATCGAACGTAGTATGTCTTGTGTTCACCATTGTTGCAGATATTCGATATCATCTTTAAAAAGCTTTCTTTGGCTCTCAGTGGAAGCACCAAAATATTTACCGAGTTTTTCAGAAACTAAAATTATAAAAGATAAGAGAGCTTAATAAGAAAGGATTATAAATAATCACATAAGGAATTTTACGTGGTTGGGGCGTTAAAGAGCCTTAGTCCACAGATTTGTTGTATTAGAGCTTAAGGAGCTTTAGTAATGGGGTTTTCTCTAAGTTTGAGTAGAGTGTATTCTTACAAGAGAAAAATCAGACCCTTTCCACAGTGCACAACTGCTCATATTTATAGACAGCTGAGTGTTATGGGTTTGGGCCGGACTAATCCGGGCCCAATAAGGGTATAAACACTATTTTCTCACTGATGGAGGCTTAATACAAAGGATCTTAAGAAATAAAATGCACTAATCAGGGCCCATTGGGCCAACCTAAGCGTAACCACGCTTTAAGACTGACAACAGTACGCAACTTCAGTCTGGTTCACGTAGGCTTCTAAGGAGATTCGGGGGACACGATCCATCAGAATAGTGGAAGTACGGCTCTGAAATAACAGCGTACATTCTGTATGTAGCCTCTTCTGCATGTTAGTTATGGCGACAAAACTCCGTGTTTCTCGGGGTGATATCAGTATCGAGGACAACTTATCATGCCCAACCTGGTTACCTAGTCTGGGTTCATTTACTAAAATCCCTCTTCATTTACCAAGACCCTAGTTCGTTTACCAGGATCCAGGTTCATCTGCTATTGTCCCAATCCATTTTTAGACTTGGAGGAAACAATATCCTTATCGCACCTCGGACAACACCATACAAGGCGTCGGGGAAGATGAAACATGCCAACTTCATGGTCCCGACTTTCATTTTGGGATAGCATTTGGGCTTTACTGATATTTGGGTCGTCAGGACTCACTCCTTCCTCGACTATTGGGCCAGATCTGGGCCTTAAGTACCTTCAGGGTGGCCCAGGGACTCAATGTGCGGAGCTGCGAATGAAGGGAGGAAACAGGGATAACAGAGCCTATTGCTCATTTGTTAGACACATTATTTTCTATCTACTAGAGCACTTGGCTAGAAAATTACCTAGATGCTTGTTTATTCCATAAAGTTATTTCCATTAAGGAGAATAACCTTCGTGCTTTAGATAGGAGGAAATAAGCTTTTGGACAAATTAAGATTGTAAACCTTATTCAAGTTGGTGATCCCTAATGCTCTCCACTTTGATTGTGCGAGTGAGAGTGAGAGTGAGAGTGTTTGTTTTTGTTATTGTTCTTCTTTTCTACTATTGTTTTTCATCTTCTTCTCTTTATTTCTCTATTTACACTGTTGCTTGGTTCTTTTTCTTTTAGACATGTAATCTCCTCTACATCTTTTATCTACTACTCCTAGTTTATTTGTATCTTTTGTTAAAAGTTGTATTTTATATTATTTTTTTCATCTACATCTTTCTACATTTACTTGTATTTTTGTTATTGAGTTGTAATCTTATTTAATCAATCATCTTGTCTTTGTATTATTTTCTTAGAGTTGTAAGAGCCATACAGTTTTCAATTGAGACAATATATTTATATATAATAGTATATATAATTGTCAAGGCTTGAGTTGAGTACACATCCTAATTAGGTTGGTACCGACCTAGCTATCGAAATCATCATCCATATAAATATATATTTTTCTTTGTACATTTATTTTGAAATTACAGAATAATTAACATACAAACTAAAATTACTATTTGTTGATGCAGCAAATTTGCCTTTCTAAATTGAGAGGTATTTGTCGTCCAACTCTAGTTCTCTGATCCTTCTCTGGCAATGAAGATGACTCCGATGATCGTCGAACTGTCTGGGAGTACCTGCAAAAAAAACACTCCGATGCTTAATTCAGATTCTCCTCTTTTTCTAAATGAGGTCATGGCATTTATAGGGTTAGAAATGAATACTAAGTAGTTAGGCGGCTAAGTATACTCCCTGATTGGTTGAAGGAATAGATGAATTTCTTGCCTAAATGCCTTCGGATCTTCCAGGTACGGAGAGGACAGAAGTGAGGTCTGCCTCTGATCCGTGGCCTCTGATCCCGACCCTTCTGCCTGGGCCTAAATGCTCCATTTTATTTTCCCCAAAATAGAAAACTGTTTGGCCAAATATGTTGAGCCCAACAGATGCCCCTCAGCCCGAGTTTTGAATGTGGTATGCCCGTCAGAATGTTCGAACCTTAGGCCAACCCTTCGTCTCCAAAATTTTCGCCCAATGCCGTCACTTCCCTTCAATCGAGGATTGCTGCGTGCACACAATCACGTTGTACCCTAAAAATTTTCATATCACATTAAATGTGAATACAATTACCGAGCATTGCACTCTATTGTGGTATTCCCTCTTTCATTTTGTTGCTCCAATTTATATCACTCCATTTTAAAATTTCGCTAATTTTCATTTTGACTTTTCCAAAGAAAAACAGAGAAAAAACCCTAAGTTCATTTGCCCCTTCTCTTCCGTAGACAATCAATCACCCGAATTTCCACAGCCATGGCTTCACATTCATCTCCCAAACCAGTAGACCGTGAAGGATACAAAGTTTCACTTGGACGTATATGCAAGTCTTCGAGAGTTGTTTGAGGCTTATCGTTATCTTCCTCTGTTTCTATGCCTTTGAGATATGTTGGTAATCCGCCCTATGATTGCTATATGGTGGGGTCTTTAGCAGAGGAGGAGGTGTCGATTTCATCTATCTCCTCCAAGGTCAGGTAGCATTTCTTTGCCTGCCTCTAGCACCCTTTTATGTCGATGGTGTAACGCCCATCGGGTGATTGACATCGCATAACTTGATGTAAAGTGGAGACCATGCCTTGCATTTTGTGGATCCAGCTTCTCCCCATGATAGCGTTGTAACTTGTAACGAAGTCCACTATGAGGAAGTCTACTGCCAAAGGGCATTCTGAAGCGACTACATTTAGCCTTATAGTGCCCTTCAGGTACACTCGTTGACTATTGAATCCCAAGATTGGTGTAACAGAGGGCTTGATCTGACTTTCTTCGAGACCCATCTCCTGGAAGGCTTCCCAAAGGAGAACATCAACATTGTTGCCCCCGTAGACTAAAACTCTTCCCAATTGGCAATGGTCGACCTGTAGCGTGATGACCAAAGGGTCGTCATGGGGTAGGTGTACTGCACGTAGGTCATCTTCTGTAAAAGTTATTGCAGAGGCTGGGTAGCACCTGTCTTCTGAGGTGACAAAATTAACGGCGTGGCCTAATGATCTATATCTCTTTACTCTTTCCTCCATTCTCTTATGGTTTTTGGACTTCTGCTCTTGTTCCGTGGTCAGCTCCACAGCCTCATGTATCATGGGGACTTGTTTAAGGAGGCCGTCGCTGTTGATGGTGTTGGGGCAGGAGCGGTATTGGGCCGTGGGATGCCAGACCTGTCTGATCCTTTAATGTACTGGGTCAAATGCCCGTTTCTCATGAAGGCCTGTATCTAGTTGTGGAGGTTGTGACATTCAGAAATCCTGTGGCCATGGTCCTTGTGGAAGATGCAGAACCTATTTTTGTCTCTTCTTTCTGGGGGAGTGGTGATTTTGTATGGTTCTTGCCAGATGGGTTTGTCTTTGTTTTCTTCGTAGATAACCTCCAGAGGGACAATGTACTCGAAAGAGGAGTACCGTGGTGGGTCTCGGCTTATTCATGGCCTCTTTCCCCCTTTCGTATGGTCGGACTCTTGCTTCTTTCTTATCTCGTCCCTTATAGATGGAAGGAGTATGGTTGTTTGTTGGTGGTGTTGAAATGAGAGTGGCCTTCTTCTACGTGTGCTATCGAAATTCCGGGACCTTAAAGACGCCCTTGGCTCGAGCCTGGATTTCGGCCATGTCATACCGTGGCGTCTTAGTGAGATTCTCGTGTAAGAGGGACCCCACTTGCAAACTTTTGATGAAGAGGTTGGCTGCGGTTGCTGGCTCTACATCGTGGATTTGGTGCACAAGGTCGATGAAATGTTGCAGGTATGACTTGGGGCGCTCATTTTCTCCTTGTTCAATTTGATAGAGGTCAGCCATCGTTCTGGGAGCTTCGCGGTTGGCATTGTATTGCTGAAGAAAAGCTCTGCGAAGGTCCCCGAAGCTGCAGACAGAGCCAGGTTTTAGTTGTTTGAACCATAGCAGAGCTGGTCTAGAAAAGGTTGCGGAGAAGGCTTTGCACTGTATGGCTTCATTATTGTCTTCCAAGGCCATCTTCTGCTAGAACTGTAATAAGTGGTTGAGCGGGTCTCCCTTCCCATTGAATGTGGGCAGGGGGATCATGAAATCTCTTGGCTTGGGCTCGTTCTGTATCCACTCTGCGAAAGGTGATCTCTCGGTGATTCTTGAAACCGAATCTACGTAGTCAGAGGCGTACGCAGACCTTCCATCAGAGAACTTCTGCATCACCTCTTGCAGCATCTCTTCCTTCCAGCTTTCCAAGAACCTGACAGAGGGGGTACGCTCTTCGGCTGTTATGCCTTGTGGGGCCCGTTCTCTGCGTCAGGTTGGGCTGTTCTGGCAAGTTCTGCGTCTGTTTGTGTATGCATTTCGCAACGCTCGGACTGTCGCTCGTCAGTTCTTTGGTGCTGTCGTGCTAGGGATAATGGCATAGGACCTTGGGATCCATCTTTGATGTCACGTGCGTTCCTTTCGGGTGAGTCGATCTGGACGACCTGAGTTCCTGAGCCATCAAGGTTGGGACTTCCTTTGCCTTGGGTTTTACGTGTGACTTCATTTGTTCTTTGCAACTTGGAAATCTCACCTTCCAATTTGGCCTGAGCTGTGGTCAGTGCCCTGATGGCCTCGTCGGATCATTGTTGGCTAGCTTCCTGTAGTCGACACACCTTGTCAATTTGGTCATTGACATCCGTCGCGGGGGCAATCAGGGCGACTATACTTGGTGCTCCGTTGTTTTTTGGTGGCATGGCTTTCGTGTTCGAGTGAATCTCGATCGTTTGGAAATTTCTTAATTCAAAGATTTTGCGAGAAAGTGGTTCCTACAGACGACGCCAAATTGTTGATGCAACAAATTTGTCTTTCTAAATCGAGAAGTATTTTTCGTCCAACTCTGGTTCTCCGATCCTTCTCCGACAATGAAGATGCCTCCGATGATCATCGAACCGTCTAAGAGTACATGCCAGAAAGGCACTCCGATGCTTAAGTCAAATTCTCCTCTTTTTCTAAATGAGGTGATGGTATTTATAGGGTCAGAAATGAATACTAAGTAGTTAGGCGGTTAAGTCTAGTCCCTGATTGGTTGAAGTAATAATTGAATTTTCTGCCTAAATGCCTTTGGATCTTCCAGGTTCGCAGAGGATAGAAGCGAGGTCTGCCTCTGATCTGTCGCCTCTGATCCCGACCCTTCTGCCTGGGCCTAAACGTTCCGTTTTATTTTCATCAAAATAGCAAAATATTTGGGCTGAATATTTTGAGCCCAACACTATTGAATCTTAAAATATATATATATATAATGCTGTCACAAATTCCACCATTAATTTATTAGCCAAGTTTGTGTTATGATTGTCATGCTTTATAGGGTATCATTCTCGTGCACAATGCCCAGTTGTGCTGAGCATAGTGTCTAAAATGAGATTAACACCACCCAACACTACTCACATTGTGCTAAGCATATTTAGGGTTTGTTGTATGCCATCGTGTGCCTAAACTCAACACAACAAAATTAATGTCTCTATTTTATATATATTTTTAGAAGTATTATACAACTAATGATTTTTAGTATAAATATCCCCCAAAATTTTTCTTGTTTGGTAATTCAATTCCTTAGAAAAAAATAGCAATAATGTTTTGAATTCCAAATGCAATAATAATAGTGTCTTTTGTTAAAATTCAACAAAATTTAAGTCTTTTTAATAATTTTAATATTTTTCTAATATTATACACATCCAAATATTGATACATATTTACTCAGATTTATTTAAAAAAAATATTAAGTTTTTATTATTGTGATATAAACTTTAAATAAATAAATAATATTATATATATAAAAGACTGGCATAAACATATTGAAAAAAATTAAACCTTAACATTATTTATGATTTTTTTAATGGAATATATATGATAACATTTATAGATCATAAACTACACTATGTAATGTATAAAACATTCATGATATTATTCAAATCACACATTTATAATTGAAGAAGAAGTTTGTCTATTCTTGATAGAAGATAAATATTATTCTAATTTCTTATGTAGTTACATACTCATATTATTCGTACACACACGGCACCTATATATAATATATTTATAATGTTTGTTGTTATTTAATATGAATATATATTTAGTTAAATAATAATTTTTTTAATAAAAATTAAGATTATGTGTTATATATTATTATAATAATGATATTTTATAATATTTAAATTTATATTAATATAATTATAAAAAATCTAGTTTTGTATTAACTATTATTATAATAATGATATTTTATAATATTTGAATATATATTAATATAATCAATAAATATTTATTTTTGATAATTTAAAATTATATTTCGTTAAATATTTGTAATGTTCTGTTAAAGTTAACAAAAAAACGTTAAAACAAATAATTTCTATTATCTGTACATTTTTTATATGTAGAAGAGATATTGTATAGAAAAATTGAAACAAAAACATGTAAAAGTTAAAACATAATAATGATATTTTATAATTTTTGAATTTATATTAATATAATTAATAAATATTTATTTTTAATAATTTAAAAGTATATTTCGTTAAATATTTATAATATTCTATTAAAGTTAACAGAAAAACGTTAAAACTAAGAATTTCTGTTATCTACACACTTTTTATATAGAAGAGATATTGTATATAAAAATTTCAACAAAAACATGTAAAAGCTAAAACTTTTGTGATTAAATAAATGACTTAATTGCTACCCGTTTATAAAAATTATGGACTTGATTGCTTAAAAGAAATTAGGGACTCAATTATCAAATAGGGAGAAACTGTATTTATGCTAAAGCTTTTATATATCTATATAGAATAAATGACGGCTAAAATAACTAATATTTTTAAAATATTGTACTTTTATTCCTAATATTTTTTTATGGTAAATATATTTAATGTTTTCAAAATGTTATACTTTTATACCCGATTTTTTTTAGCGGTAAATATACCTAATATTTTTAAAATATTGTACATTTATACAAATTTTTTAAAATTATATTGAGAAATAATAAGAAAGTGAAGGAAAAATATAGGATTTTAGTTGTTTTTAAAATTTTAAATTATTTTCACTTTCAAAATGATAAAAATATTTAAGATTAGTAAAAATAATCAAAATAATTAAAACTTATATTTTTCAATTACTTTTTTTTTAAAATTTATATTTTAAATTGATGAAAATATATAAGTTTTTAATTATTTGAAATCATTTTTATTAACTTTAATAAAATATTTATTAATATTTAATTTCAAATAGTTATTTTGAGAAAGAATAAGAAAGAGAAAATAATTTAAAATTTAAAAAATAATAAAAATTTTATATTTTTCCTTTATTTTTTTATTATTTATTAAAATAATAAAAATAAGTATAAAAGTATAATATTTTAATAATATTAAGTATATTTACTACAAAAAAAAAATTAGTTATAAAAGTACAACATTTTGAAGACATTGATTATATTTACTGGAAAAAAAATTAAGCATAAAAGTGTAACATTTTGAAAACATTAAGTATTTTAGCTACTATTTACTCTGTATATATTAGATGAAAATATCAAAGCTATTAAGAGTATTGCTGTGGATAAATTTTTTTTTTTATCAATAACTATGGCCTTGGCTTGGCAGAAGATCCATTAAATTATAAGTGCGCTGATATTAATTAGCTGGACCATTTGAACTCTAATGTTAACGGACCATCGGTCTCAGTGACTTATTATTACATATAATTCCCTTTGAATCTGAATAATCTGACATTGTGATAAATTAAAAATTAAATGCAAAATGATAATATATAATAAATTATTTGGGATAATAGGTAGAAATTGAAATAATGAGAGAGCATTACAAGTGTAACCCATGTGCGAAAAAGCCTCAAGTGTAGCTTAAAAGGGAACAAAAAGAAAAGCTTGAAGAGGTACAAATCTAAATTGAAATCCACTAATAGACTTTTATATATTGCAATAAAATGGATTGGTACAATTACATTTCAACAACCAACATACCTAACTAATGATATTAATCATGCAATTTTGATAACAGGGTACCAAAAATACTTTAAATAAAATCAAAACTATATATACAAATGTAAATGGCACTAATTATAGCTGTCCTAATTGAACTCGATAATAATGACAAAATTTATATTAAGAGACCTGTCTTCAAATATGGATCATGTTTGATTTGTACTAAACTAACTGAGATTTTGGTGGCACTTAGTCATGTCAATCCCTAAAAGCTTGAAACTTTTAATTAGAAGATATTACAAATTAAGGAAGTTTAGGGTTATAAATAACGCCTCGTGTTAATGTATTATTTTTCTTTTATCTTTTCATTCTGATCTCTTGCCCATTATGATATCTAAGTACCAAACACAAAATATATCAATGTTGGTCTCATGCATTGTCACCACAACCGACGACATAATCACGTTTTCCACTAGCTATGAATCCTAACGATGTCGAGCCCAAAAACAAACCTGCAGAAAAGTTATGATCATATATGTAGTGAAAATAAAAATTACTAATAAGCACAACAAAGTTAGCTTGCATTGTTATGTTGTAGAACTCGATTTTTTTTAGATTATTGTAATAGAAGATAATTATGGCTACATTAAGTATTTATTTATAAGCTCTGTACTTATATCCATTGCCAAGTATAAAATTATACTCTAATTGTTAACTAACCACTCAAATAAAAATAAGAGAAACATATAAAAGGGATTCTGCTTACACTACTACTAAACAAACATTCTCTTTTACGTTGTTTGTGAAAGAAAGAAGGAAAAAAAAAAGTAATTTTGAGTTATATATTGTACCAAATCTGTCATAAAATATCATTGTAAATATTTTACATCGCTTAAATAAAATGTACCGAGTAATTAAGGACTATTATGTTATTTTTAGGCAAAAATCCCTCAAAACTGGCATAGTAACCCTTTGCTTTAGGAAATTTTATGTGACATTTAATACCCACCTAAAAAAATTACTCTGTTATTGTCACTACAAGAAAAAGATCTTTCAGCAGCAAGTTTATCAGCAGCAACGCAAGGTCGCCGCTAATAATAAGAATATTAGCGATGCCGAAGCTCTGTTATCGCTGATAACTTTCGCTATTAAAATTTTATTTTGGGGAGTTATCTACAGCAACACAGCTGCTGCTACTTGAGGATACGTGCGCCGCTGATGGTTGCAGCAAATAAAAATGTATTATTTGCGACGACTTATCGCCGCTAATGTTGTACGAATTTTTTGTGGGAAAAATGGGTGGTTAATTTTTCGATGCTACTATTACCGGCGACATGTCGCCACTAATAGTTATCTGCATATTAAATTTTTTCAAGAACAGTGTCATTTTTAAAAAAAAGTTACATCGATAGATCAATTCATCCATCATCACCTTCCTCTTCTATCTATGTGGAGAACCAATCGCGAACCCAGCCGCCCAAACCCAAAATCTAGTTGTCGAACCCATACCCCAGCCCTCGCTTTGTCGTGCGCCATCCCCTCCACCACCCTACCCCAGCTGTCGACCCTCGTCCCCCACCTCTACCCGAAATCCCCAAAAAATTCCCACCACCACCGGTTCTCCATTTCCCCACTCATCCATTTTCCCTCTCTATTTCGCCTCTCTATTTCCGTTCTCCATTTCCCCAATCCCCAAATGCCCTAAATCCCAAAACTTAACAAATTTCAAGAACCAACACCTCCACCACCTCTACCACGGTACCACCTCCACAACATCCAGGTTTGTTTCTTTGTTTGTTTTAATGTTTTTCAATTTTTTTTATTTCACATTTATATCTGTGTTTAAATATGTGTATATATGTGTAAATATGTTTATATAGGTGTATGTGTGTATAAATTTCAGATTTAGTTTTGATTTACTAACTTTGTGTTTTGTTTCAGATTTTGTTTGTGAAAGGAAAAAAATAGAAGTTCGTTATTGAGGTTTTAGTGTTCATCATAGTGATCAAGCAAATTAACTCTCATATATACCAATGTTTATTTTTATTTCAAATTTATATCTTTGTTGTGCATTTTAATATGATATATATATATGTTTGTGTTTTTGTTTGTATATATATTAGTTTTTATTAGATTTTTTTTTATGTATGTATTAATTTGGGTGTATTTATTTGTATTTGATATTGAAGAATTTAGCAATATTACTTGTATGTAGATTGAATATGTGAACTTGAAATATAAGTGATTGAATTTGGTTAATAGTATGTGAACATTAAATATTAGTGTTTAATTTGGTTATTGATATGTGTTTATGGTGTATGGTTAAAAGTTTAGTGTTATTAATATGCATATTGTGAAATGTTCTCAGATTTTCTAAGTGTTATTTGAAGGGTTTAAAATTTTGGGATAGGTTAAAATACAGTCGTTATGCTGCCCAAATTTTGGTAGAGTTAGGAGAAATAATTATAATACTAATTGATTAAAAAAAATTAAAAATGATACAAAAACATTGAGGCGTCATGGTTTGTGGGTCGAGGATTTAGCGTCGGGTGTTGGGGTCAGGGTTGAGGGTCGGGGTTGGGGTTTTGGGGTCACGGTTTGGGTCGTGGTTTATGGGTCGGGGGTCGGAGGTCTTGGGTTTGGGATTGGGGGCTGGGGTCGAGGGTTTAGGGTTAGGGGTTGGGGGTTTGGGGTCGAGTGTTGGGGGTCGGGTGTCAGGTTTAGGATCAGGGTCGAGGGTCATGGGTCGGGGGTCAGGCTTGGGTTTCAGGGTTGGGGGTCAAGAGTTCAAAATAAGATAATTAAATAATACCAATTATTAATTTAATAGTTAATAAGATAATTAATTAATAGTATTTTTAGTTTAATAATAAAATAATAAAATATTAATTTAATATATAATAAGATAATTAAATATTAATTTAATAATTAATAAGATAAGTAAATAATAAATTTTTAATTTCTTAATTAATAAGATAATTAAATAATAAAATATTGTTTTAATAATTAATAAGATAGGTAAATAATAAAATTATTGATTTAATAATTAAATAATTTCAAGATAATTAAATAATAATAATTACAATATGAATGGAAAAAACTAAACTCGACTAAGTTATACTTCATAAATACATAGGTAATTATATATTAACATTTAATATTAAACTTTTTACAATAATCTTAAAATGTGTGACATCATAATTTGAGCTAATCATAAGACTTTATAAGACATCATAAAACGTTGTTGACAAAATATTTTATTTTTATTATTTTTCTCTTTGGTCATAAGACTACTACATCAAACGAAGATGGTTCTTCCTCAGTTGACCAAGTCCAGGTCCTAGAAAAAGTATTGGGACGGAGGCGTGGTCACGAGCGCGGATTGGGTCGCAAATTAAGGGGGACAAGGCCATCCTCTAGTCAGCCTTCTCTAAACACCCAATCTCAGGCGTCTCCTCAACAATCACCTGGTGAATACAGTGATTTGGTGGAGACGGTAAAGAAATTGATTGAGCAAGTCAATTTCATGTCTCAATTTCTTCCCAGTAGACCTAATGTAAAGTTTCAACCTCCACAAAATTCTTCATCTCAACCCTCGGTCTCGCTGGACACGTCTGCAGATTCATCTTTTCATCAACCCCCGGTCCATCCATTCCTTTATGGAGCACTGCCACCGCCCTCGTCCCAACCCATGGGATCGCCTTACATGTTTGGAGCAGTACCATTACAACCTCTACAAAATTATCCTTATATGTTTGGTGCATCGTCGACGTAGCCTTCGCCATATCCTTACTACCAGTTTGGAGCAGGATCATCAACCTTACCTCCATAGTATCCTTTGCCACAACCACCACAGCCGCCACAGGGTAAAGATATGGACGACGCTACTGATTTAGTAGAGGATGAATAGTATGTTATTATACTTAATTGTAATGGATACATCTTATTAATAGATATTTAATGATATTGTAGTTACATTTTCAGATTATGGATGTAGTGACTATATTTTATAATTATGGATGTTTTGTAATATTTTAATTTTCAATTATTTATATTTCATTATTAAAAAAATATTTTTTTAAAAGAAAAAATATATTAGGGGCAACACAGTTCGCCCCTAATATTCACCATGTCGCTGCAAATGTTTTCGTGGCTCAAGCCACATCGACACAAATCTACGACGACTTTTTACCTATTACTGGCGATAGGGTGTCTCCACTAATATTGCCTTTTAGCGGCGAGGTGACATGTTGCCGCTGATAAGAGATTTTAGGCACGACTCATCTATGATAACCTATTTGCGGCAATGTGTCGCCTCTGATTAATATCGGTGGTGAAAGGTTGAACTTTCAGCAATGACATGCGTTGCCGCTGATACACCTTTTTTCTTGTAGTGAGTATTTTTTTTTAAAAAAAAACGTAGTGTAAAGTTGTAAGTGTTTGGAGGCGGGGACTTTTTCGCAGCAGTTTTTGTGAAACCGCATAGAAATTGTAAAACCGTAGAGAAAAGTCACTTATATTGACTTCATCGTCCCCGACCGCTCAACGACTCTCATTTCTCCCCTTTCTCCCATTTCACAGCCATGCGGGATATTGTCCTCAGCCATGATGAGTATATTTTTCTCCTTTTTTGTGTATTTTTTTTATTACATTTCACTATTATTGTTTTAAACATGTATATATATTCATGAAAATGATTTATTTTGAAGTTTTAGGGTAAAATGAAGAAATTTTGAGTGGATTTAATGGAGTTTTAATGTATATTTATTAGTTCTTTTTTTTACAATTTTTTTAACATTTTTTAATGTTTGTGGAGGATTAGAAGACAATTTCATACTTCAGAACATGCATTGATATCTTAAACTTGACTTTGGTTTTTATTTTATATTTCGGATTTTTGGAATATTTTTTTATATTATTTACCTAATGCATTTATTTTTTTTAATAATGTTAATATTAATTATGTTAATTATTGTCAATATAATATTTTTTACATAATTTTTTATATTATTTACATAATTAATTTTTTTAAGTTAATTTTTGTTAATTATTTTACGGATCCAAATTTATTATTAATTTATCACTAATTTTTTAATTATTGTTTAGTAAAATTAATTTAAGTGGTTTAACTAATTTATTAGAAAGTTACTAGTTAAAATTTGAGTTTACTTTTTTTGTTAATTTAATAAGTATTTTTTAATACTCTTAATCATACCAATTACCATATTTAATAATCATTATTTAAACTTTTATTGTAGGAACAACTTGTTTGAATTTGAAGTGTGTTGAAATTGTTGAAGATTAATTTTGAAGGTAAGTAATAATTACTACTTAATGTTTTATTTTTCTTTTTGATATTATACAAACTATTGTTATAGGAGTTTGAATATATTAGATATTCATCCGTAGTGAAATAGGTTATGAGATAAAATTGTGTGATGTAGAGATAACAGAAGGTTGAGAACATGTGTATCTTGGTGAAGTAGGTTTTGCGAATTATGTATGTTGCGGTTGTTTATGGATGAAATTATGCATTTTGATTGTTGTGTTTGTTTGAACTGAATTTACAGGTAGTAATAGTTTGAGATATGCAATAGAAACAGTGGAAACTCTGCCCAATTTTTTATTTAGATTAATATATTGATTGAAAATGTTTTATAGGTTAATATATGTAATAATTATGTTTGTTTATGTTGAAATTGTAAATACATATAAATTTTGGACATGTTATAGAAATAGAGAAAACTCTGCCTATTTTATTTTAGAATTTATTAATTGAACATATTTTTGTTCAATTACAAGATTAATTTTCTTTTCAATATTCACTTAAGAATTAGGTAGATATTATTATTATGGGTAAATCATGGATGCTTTAGAAAAGAGAAACATAACAATTTCTGAGTCAGCATTCGTCCAACTATTTAGGTCCATGATCCCTTGCCCCGGTCTCTAGATGAGAGGATTCTTTTCCACCGACACATGAGCCCTTTGGCTCAGCATATTTATACAGTGTGATAGGCTAGGACATTAAATATATTAGCATCTCAATAACTGAGTGGAAGTGGCTTTGTGAGTACCTAATACGCCTAAGCACGGCAGATGTCGTACACTTGAGTGGCAAAGGAAAGCGAGATCGTACCTATTTTTATAGGCTTGTTTGGATATAAGGTTCCCAATTTTGTCAGGGATTTGATACAAGTTATCGTACATGGTATTGGCAAGAGGAATCATTGACAATAATAATCCTTATCCATTCGGAAAGCAAGGAGTAGATTATTTGGATTATAGTGATTTTGACGATCATCCTATGGAATTGTTTGATGAAGTACAACAAGAGTTTGTTGATGATCCTAAAAAATTCGATAAATTATTTAGAGATGTAGATAAACCATTATTCAATGATTTTCTGAAACAAAGATTACCAACGATGGTGAAATTTTACAACATAAAAGCAGAAAATGGAGTGAGCGATAAATGTTTTAGTCAATTTTTAGCTGTTTTAAGGAGATTTTGTCATCAAATAATTGCTTCACTAAGTCTACATATGAAGTGAAGAAAACTTTAAATTGCATAGGGTTGAAGTATGAGAAGATCCATGCATGTCTGAATTATTATGTGTTATATCGTAAAGAGTATGCAGATATGGACGCTTGCTCAGAATGTGATTTATCTTGCTACTAACCTAACAAGAGTAAGGAGATTAGGAAACTTATTCCTTAGAGATTGATGTGGTACTCGCCTTTGATTCCACAGCTTAAGCGGTTATATTGAAGTGCATAACACTTTGAAAACATAATATGGCATGAGACTAGGCGAGTGAAAGATGGTAAACTTTGGCATCTTGCAAATTTGCAGGCTTGGAAAAAAGTAAATTACTTAAATCCATAATTTAAAACGGAAGCAAGACATCTTCATCTAAGTATAGCTACCGATGGAGTAAACCCACATAAATCTCTAAGTAGTAGGCATAGTTTGTGGCTTGTCTTCCTTGTTATGTACAATCTTCCTCAATTGTTAGAGTTCAAAATAAAGTTGTTGATGCTAACGTTAATGATTTCAGGCCAAAAACAACCGGGACACGATATAGATGTTTATTTTGCACCATTTTGATTTGAAAGATTTGTATGAAAAGGGTGTTAAGGCATATGGCCGTTTTGAGAAAGAAGTCTTTAACTTAAAAGTTGTGTTGTTGTGGACTATTAATAATTTCTCGACATATGGTAGTAATCTAACAGGGTTAAGCACAAAATGTTATGAGGGATGTCCAATATGTTGCACTAACACTTGGGCTCGTCATCTGCCGAATGGGCACAAAATGTGTTATAAGGGTCATAGACGATACTTGCCCCTAGATCATCGTTATAGGAAAAAAACATTTGATGGTTCTAAAGAAAAATATTTTGTGCCTTTGCCACTATCGGGGAAACAAGCTCTTAAAGAAGTAGAGAAAGTTGATTTCAAGTACGGAGAAATGAAGAAAAATAATAAAGTAAATGGATGTTTCTAAAGGAAATAATTTTTTTTCGTCTTCCTTACTAAAAGATTTACTTGTTCAACATTGTTTGGATGTCATGCACATAGAAAAAAATGTGTGTGAAAGTATTATAGGTACATTACTTGATATTCACTGTAAAACTAAGGATGGTCTGACTAGTCATTTAGATATTGTTGAAATGGTTATAAGAACTTATTTGGCACCTGAAGAGAAAGGTAAACACACATATATACCTCATTCTTGTTTCACGTTGTCCAGAGAAGAGAAAAAAGTCGTATGTAAATCATTTGCACAAATGAAAGTGCCTAATAGATATTCATAAAACATTCGAAACTTAGTATCAATGGGGGATTTGAAGTTAATAGGTATAAAATCACATTATTGTCATATGTTAATGCAACAATTACTTCTGATTGCCATCTGGTTAGTCTTACTGAAAAAGTTTTGAGAATGTTTGATAAATGTTTGCATATTCTTCAATTATTTATGTGGAAAAGAATTAGAAATGAAAAAATTTGATGCATTGCATGGTAAGATATAGTGGAAAATCTATGCAACCTCGAATTTTTTTTTTTTGCCATCCTTCTTTCACATTATGATACATTTGATGATTGATCTAGGAAGGGAAGCCAAGTTGTGTGAACCAGTTTGGGCGAGATGGATGTATCCATTTGAAAGGAATAAGAGGTGTTGAAGGGTTATGTGTGTAATCACCATCGCTCTGAAGCTAGTAGGTTGAATGTTATATATCAAAAAAGGCAGTGAAATATTTCTCAGAATATATGGGTGAGGTCGAGGCAATCAGAATTAGCAAACCACGAAATAACTTAGATGGGGTTGATAAAGGACTACGAGGGAGCGGAATAGTGATCACCGTATCTAGGACAAAATTAGATCAAGCTCAATTAGTTATGATAAAAATAATCCTGAGATTCAATCATATATAATGTAAGTAATTTATTTTAAAGAGAATATCTTTCAATCACATATAATAGAGTAGTGATTTTATTTTTGTTGTCTAAACTTGTTTGTATTATTTTTTGTTATTTTAGTGATCACATGGAGTTTTACAATCGATGATTCCAAATAAGGTTAAAAATAAACAGAAATGGGTTATAGATGAGCATAATAAAACGTTTTGACGGTGGCTAAAGAATATAATTTTAATGAATTTAGGTGAACAAAATCATGGAGTTTGGAATGAGTTGAAGTACATGTCTCTCGGAGCAAGGATTGAAGTAATAAAGCACCAAACTTACATTTTTGGGGGGAAATGATTTCATACTATGTCTAGAGATGATGCTTGACTGATTCAAAATAGTGGAGTAGGTACAGTCGCAGAGGCCATACACTTTTTCCAGTACAAAATATAATAACCCAATGTCAGCCACATTGGCATACTATGGGGTTGTTGAAGAAATATGGGAGCTAGATTATTCATAGTTTCGTACTCCTCTTCTTAAATGTTCTTGGGTAGACAATAATACTGAGTTAGAACTGATGAACTTGGATTCACTCTAGTTGATTTAAGTAAGAAGGGAAGCAAGAACGATCCTTTTATCATGGCTACCCAAGAAAAATAAGTGTTTTATATAACTGATCCAGTTAATGATAAATGGTCAGTCGTTTTATTAGTTCTCGAGAGGAAGTTCTCAGAAAATGAAGATGACGATGAAAATGATGATTTATGTCATGACTGTTTCATTGTTGGACAACAAATACATGAATAAGTTGAGGATATTCACGATACTGATAATGAGTACGATATTGATAACGATGATCGTGAATATCTTAGAAACGACATCGAAGAAGGAATATGGGTTAATTGTAAATTGACCAAAAAGAAAAGAAAACATGTTTAGTAAGTTATATAATAACACTTGTGTTTATTTATTTGTGTACTGCATGAATTTAAAATAATACTAATGAAATTGATTTATATGTTGTAGATGATAGATCAAGGAGATAACAATCTGAAAAAGAGTCATGGTAAAACAAAAATGAGTTACATGACCCAACAAAATGCCAAAGGAATAAAGAAACATCTTGAATGGAATGATCTGGGACAACCAATAAGTGATGACTATACACATATGATATCAGACCTTGGATCTAGAGTATGAAGTACGATTTCTGTGAATCTTGGTGATTGGAGGAAGGTCTCATAAGAACTAAAAGATAGTTTATGGGAGGATATCATTATAAGAAATTATTATTATGATATTTATGTATTTAAGTGTGATATTCAAATTTTATTATTACTTTCATTGTTCATATTCCCAGGTTGGTCACAACGTTCCTTAGTCCTTCAAACGTAAGCTTTTGAAAAAAGCTAGAAACATAATGAGGGATTTTAAAAATGAACTCACTACCGAGTACATCAAGCCTTTGGCTGAAATGGGTATGATGGAGGAACTGAAATTCTCCCCGGCTAAGTGTAAAGATGTACTTGAACAAAAAGATTGGTTAGAATTTGTAGCTGACTGTCTAAGTCTAGAGTTTCAAAAAAAGAACAAATAACAATAATCACGTGCATTACAACATAAGTCAAGACATCGAACATCTCGTAGAGGAATGACTAATATAAGAGAAGTTTTGGTAAGTATAATTGATATTAAAGTTTAAACAATGGTTGATATTATGGCACAAGAAGTTTAATTATCTTGTAGTAGAAAAAAAAACAAGGTATTCAAAATTCGGAGCGATATGAAGTTTGGCTTAGATCACGTGAAAATAATAAAGTTCTTGTGATAGACTTGGACCGAAAGATTGCTCATAAGATAGTAAGTGTTCTACAGTATTATAACATATTGGTTTTATTTATATAAACTAATTTGATCAAAAAATATCTTGTATAGGGGGAACTCAAAGAAAAATTGAGTCGTGGTGAAATTACAGCTCAAGGTCAGGATGACATATTGACTCAAGCGTTAGGAACACTGGAGCACTCAAGTCGTGTTCGAGCTAGCAGGTATGATACTTCATAATAGTTATGTTCTATTAAGAATTATTTAGGTTGATTTATTGATTGACTTGGCTGATTATTTTGTAGGTTCATTGCGAAAATATCCAGAATCTTTGGAAAAAACCAAGAAAAATGAATGCAAATGTAATGCCCTAGACAACCAGGACAATTACACTATGTATTTTAAATAGTGTTGGACTTGCTAATCAAGTCATTTGGATATAAATTTGTAACTAAAGACAATTAATGTATTAGGGTTTAAAGATTTTGATTGTAGAAATACTTGTTTTCATTAAAAATATTGTGTGTACATGGGATCGTAAAAAAATATTAATGCTTACAAGGCATCTACAACTCTAAAAAATAATAACAACGTAAGCCGGCCTAAGCGGCAAAATGAAGTTTGGCTTTAGTCCTTGTAGATCCATCGGCCGTGGCAATTGAGTAGCTCCAAATGTACACACCACCCCTAAAGCTCTCCAACTCATGTCTGGTCCAACTTCCCCTTCCCTTACCTGCACCACAGGGACTAGAGCCAATTTTGGATAGTTTCACAGAGTTATGTAATTTAGAGAAGAAAGAGATTTTAAGGTAGATTTATTAATTAAGACCGGTGTCTAACTTAATAAATAAGTTTAAAACAATGTTCAAATTATAAATAACTAATTTGATAAAGGATTTAAATAATTAATTAATAGAAAATAATACCGCCCTTGATTTTAAGTCCAACATGCTTATAATTAAATGAGAAATTTCATGGGCCTAAAGCCAAGGAGAATTTCGACCTAATGGATGATATTACCTATTATTTTATTAATTTTTTAATTTAAATAAGTGACCTAATTGAACCTATAAAAGGAATGCTCAGTGAGAGTTGAAAAAGAAGGATCTTGAGATGAACAGAAGATCAGAAGATCTAGTTTTGACACTTTAGGGTTTTAGACTATCACTACAACAAAAGTCCTTTTCTAAGCCTCTATTTTCTATTATCTTCTTCTCTTTGTATCTATCTCATGTGTTGAGAATTGTCCACTCTAGTCTAGGTGATTCTAAGGATACTTTGGAAGGTTGTGAAGAAAATTGAAGATCAGTTCAGTTTCTTAGTAATACCCTGTGACAGAAAATATTCAAGGGTTAGAGAAACAGAAGGAATTACTTATTCATTCCGCTGCGTATAATGTAAGTGTTCTTATCATTATCTTTGTTTAAATTCAATTATAGAAACATGTTCTAGGTTTTCTTATATTAATTTGTTTAATATATGATTTATATGAAAATAAACAAGATCTTATATAAGTATTTCCAACAACTGGTATCAGAGTATTTGGTAATCTTTATTTTCAAGCATGAACATGGTAAAAATTGAATTATTTGATGTGTTGAGTAATTGGATGGATTTCATGTTTTTTATGAAGCATGTTGATTTTTATGTGATTATTAGCAAATTTAGGTTATTTTGTTGTGTTTTTCTATGCAATTCATTTTTATAAATGCTTTATTTGGTGTAAAACATTGTAAAAATTATTTAGAAAATGTTTTTGGTTGAAAAATTACACAAATTTTTTTTGAAATTTTTTGGCTGTTGTGCGCATGCATGTGCATCACCCCTGTCGCGCCCCTGCCTGCCCGCGTCTCCCTTGCCGCACGCCCGTGCCTGCACACGTCATCCCAGCAGCTGTGCGGGCGTCTCCCAGCAACCGCTGTAATGAACAGTACCTATTTCATCTAGAATTTTATTTCATTATATATTTTTTATATTTTTAAAATATTAAAGATAATAAATATATGAAATTGATTTTTTATAACAAACCCAAAAATATTATATTTATTTTATCATTAAAAAATATTTATTAAAATAAGATATTTTTGTTGTTTGATTTTAAAAATTATATTTTTTCTACAAAGATTCAAATTCAAATTTAAAAATAGGTTAACGAATTAATTTTAAATCTTTTAATGTATTAAATTATTATAATTAAGTTATCAGATATTAAAGATATATATATATATATTTTAAAATACTTGTTATTTTTTATATCCTTTATTTGAAAATATTAATATCTCATTATTCTATGGAATTTAATATTTAAATTATTTGAAATTTGAAAATTAGAAATTTGTTTACTAGATAGTTTTATGGATATTTGAATTTGTTTAACTGTTTTAAAATATTTTAGATTTGTTATAACTATTAATATTTTTTTTTATTTTTGAATAAATGGTTACGATATTTGCTCATAGTTATAACAAGACAAGATAGTTTTTAAAAAACAGTTAAAGATATTTCTTTTAAAATTTAAAATTTGATAATTTTTTAAAAATATCACATTTTTTCAAACCAATTAATAAAATATTTTTTTAATAAATGAGATTAAAATTAACTTTTGTTAATTGTTGAGAAATCTTATTTAAATTTAATTAGTATTTTTCAAAATGACCTAAATTAAGTTGATTGTTGATAAATGAAATTTAAATTAACTTTTGTTAATTGTTGATAAATTTCATTTAAATTGACTTAATTTTTGCAAAAAAATTAATTAATTTGAATTTTGGATAAATTCTAGAAAATTTATTGTTGTATTTTTGCAAATAAAATAAATTGTGGTATTTTTGCATGAATTCATAGACTTGCTCATATAGTAACATGATTAGGCTCATCAAATTATAACATGTCTGTTTGCACTATGTAACGCCCTGGATAGCCAAGACCGTTACACTGTGTGTTTATAAAGTGTTAGACTTGCTAATCAAGTCATTTAATTGAAAGCGTATCATCGAAACTGTAAAGGAACTAGGGTTAAAAATGTTTTGGTCTCGAAAGCCACATTTTCATTAAGGAGCATTTCTTGTCTACACGGGATCCCGAAAATATATGTTTAAAGATCGTTTACAAAAGTCATAGGGTTTAGATACATTAACAAGCCATACTAAGGCAAAACAAACAGTTAGGCAATCCCTGTCCTGATCCACTCCTCGACCATGGTGATCGAACAGCCGTCTGTGTACATTCAACCCCGCAGCTCTCCACCTCAAGATTGGTCCAACTTGCCCTTGCCTTAACCTGCCCCACGTAGCACCCGTGAGCCAAGGCCCAGCAAGAAAACACAACAACAGAGCATAAGCAATCAACAGACAAGTCAACATCTCATACTACATCACATAATCTCAACCATATAATCATTCAGTATAATTAAGTAATCAACATACTAAACATATCAGTTCATATCATATATCAGATCACAAGTGATAACTAGGGCTAGCGCTCTCAAGCTGCTCTCTCTGTTATCCCACTGACTTCGACCCGCTTAAACCGAGCTCAGTGAATGTTAAGCTGTCCTCGGCTACCAGTGGCCAAGCCGCGCTCTGTGCGAAAGTATTATGTACGACACTCTTAGGCTGCTATCACATGTCCCATGGCATAACACCATCATTGACACGATACAAATATCGGGAGCACTTAGTCCCATCACAAACATATAACCGGGTGCAGTTTTCTTACCTTTCGATACGCTAGCTTTGATCACTCGACTCCTTGAGCACGATCCCCCTCGAGCCCTAGCACTTACCTAAACACAACCATAGGCCAAAGTCATCATCAAACCTCAAGTCCAAAACCTATCCTCGGGGCTAATCCCGAGCCCCAGGGAAGTCCTAGTTCCACCAAACAAGGTGGTGGAAAGAAACCCTAAACCCTTGGTAAAAAACCTTTGCAAATAACCCTAAAATTCTCTTCAGAAGGCAGGGTAGCACTACAGCGCTCATGGGAGGGCGCTACAGCGCTACAAACATAAGAAAAATCCCCTCAGCAAGCTTGGCCTAGCGCTACAGCGCCCAAAGGCTAGCGCTGTAGCGCTAGTCATAGACAGGCTAACACCAGTTTTTCCCTCCTGCGATTTCCTCAAACCAACCTCAACCAAAACTCTTCCAAATCTTTCCCAACCTCAAAAACAACCTTATGACCATACTCCACTCATCCCAAGCACCCCAAATACCTAGAACTCAAGCACATGCATCCCCAAACTCAAAATTCACCATAGCCACTTCTAGACACTAAAACTCAACAGAAACCAGTTGAACAACAAAGTTAGAAGCTTAGAATTTATACCTTTGGTGGAATTTCAACCTCAAGTTGCCTCTAGACTTCCTTGACTTGCTTCTCCTCAACCCTTGGCTCCAACTTCCCTAGAATTCCCCATCAACACAGCTTAGATATCTTTGCTAAAAACCAAAACCAGAACTGAAGGAACTTTCAGAATTTTACCTCAAGTGTTGATGACCTGTTGCTAAACCTCTGCCAACTCCTCAAACCTAGCTCTGCCAACTCCTCAAACCTAGCTTAGGATCCTTGATGCTCAGTCTATCCCAGCTCTCCTCTGAGCTTTGCACCAAGAAAATACCAAAAAAGTGGTGAGAGAACCACAAACCGACCCAAGAGAGTGCAACTCTGTTTTTCCCTTCCTTTTCTCTTTTCTTTCTTTCAGACTTCTATACTTTTCTACAACTTCCACTAACATAAAGCCTCAGTAATTCCTATCTTTAAAAAGCCAAATGACCTTAATTCCCTCCCCTTTATTTCTAACCCTTTAATCCACTTAAGGGCATTTTAGTCATTTTACCCAATTCCCGCTAATTCCTCGAGTGTCGCTAATATTTACCGCTTAATTCCCAATACCTAATTAATCACCAATAATATTCCTCAATGTCAAAATAGACCCCAGTATATTCACTAAATTCCCATTTATACCCTTGAGCTCACCCTGAGCCGAGTATAAATCCCCGCCATGGCTTTTCGCTACTTTGCTCACTAGGATCGTCTCAAGTCACAGATCACAGATATATCCACATAATAATGTGGTCTCGACAATTATCACATATATCAATACAGTTATGCCCATAATGGCCAAAATTATGATTATGCCCTTCTAACCTAATCAGAGCCTACATGCATACTAATACACATAGTCATGCATCTCATATATTCAAATAGTCATATAACATGCTTTAAACCATAAGCATGCATCTTAATCATTAAAGTCATACATAATTCCCATTATTCCTTCCAGGCACACTAATCAAGGCTCTTAAGCCTTATTAGTGAATTTGGGTCGTTACACACTATATATGACATTTTTTCAATTGGGCTTAGTTGCATATAGTGGCCCATATGTTTGCTTAATATATGGAGTTTACTAAATAAAACATTCATAAAATAATAGGTTTTATTTGGACCCATTAGAAAATGTAAAGTTTAAATTCCTCTCTTGTGGGTGGTTCCACTTGTGAAGGCCCATTTGTTTTGCATGACTATAGTGTGCCGGATCAATTAATAAAACAAAGGTTTAAATTCATGTCTTTTAGACCTTGTATGGAAGTTTGGTGACCTTAGTAGTGTGAACGACATATTGGACCCAGCCCTCCTCCATACAAGCCCAATTGTTAAGACCCATTTGCTTGAGTTGGACTTAATTGTATAGGTTCATTATTATAGTTAAACCTAAATATTGATTAGCAACAAAGTAATTATAATTTAATTGAATTGGTTTCAATGTGACACTTTAGAATTAATAGAAAATTATAGGGCTTTGGTTTTAAAAAAATTAATTTTATAGTTTGTTGGAGAACTATAGTCAATAATTTTCGAAAATTAATAATAAAAATACTATTTTTAATTAAATAATGAACTTATTTTAAGAATTATATTCGATCTCCACTGTTAGTTTAACAAGGTCAATAACTTAATGGGGTCTCGAGACGCTTTGATTCGTCCCCCTACGGAAGGTGTTCATTAGTTATTTTGAAAATTTTAAATTTTGAAAGATAAATAATTATAGGTCAAAATCTACTAGACTTACCCCTACGGTGACTATTAGGACTAAATATATGATTATTGAAACCGTGGATCTAGCTCATGAAATAAGAAATTTGTTTTCTTATTTTGATCGAATAGTAGGTTGTTAATAATTGTGTCCATTATTAAATGAGTTTACAACTCTATTAAACTGATGATATTTTTTGACTCTCGCCAACAGGGACATGAGTGTCATAGAATAGTTAAAAACTTAAAGAAATATAGATATGATTATTTTGATATTTTTTTCATATCTTACATATTTATGGTATGTGTTGTGCTATTTCTTGAAATTAGAGTGAATAGAAGTTTTACTGAGCAAAGGTGATTGATTTCTATTTTATTGATAATATGTAGTATTATTATGGCTGTGTCTACTTCCATCATTTCTCAACTTTCTATGGAGAAACTCAATGGAGAAAACTTCTTTAAGTGTATCAACATAGTGTTGATTGGTGACAACGCAAAGTTCGTCATGACTGAGGAGTCCTCGGAAGTTCCAGTTGAAGGAGCAACCAAGTTTGTAAGAGATAAATACGAGCATTAGCAGATGGCTGATAACAAGGCACAAAACTACATGCTGACTAGTATGGTCCACACTCTCAAGAAAAATAGGGAGAATGTCGAGACAGCGTGCGAAATCATGGATCAGCTCCAAGACATGTTTGGGACAAAGTCTTTGCAGACTTGTTTTGAGGCCACCAAGAAATATGCCAATGCTCAGATGGCACCGTCTCCACACATTCGTGATCAACTCAACTATGGTCTAACGCAACTCATGGATGAGCTTTAGATTGATGAGTCAATCATTGGTGGACAAAGTAAGGGAGGAGAAAAGAAGACTTCTGCTACTGCTGCTGATCCAGCTAAGGCTGAAGCTAACCTAGCTTCATCTTCGAAAGTTGGAAACAAAAGGAAAGGTGGATAAAACCCAAATCCCATGTCTACAAAGGATGTAAAGATGAGTGCACTACCTAGTGCACAAACGTCTAAGGGGAAGAAAAATATAAACAAGAAAGGTAAAGGTAAGTGCTTTCACTACAATGAGAAGAGGCATTGGAAACAGGATTGCCCAAAGTTTCTAGCAGCGAAAAACAAAGGTATGATTGTAGTTCATGTATCTTAGAAACATGTATTTTAGAGAATGATAAATCTGTTTGGATTATTGATTTTGGATCTACTAACCATGTTTGTAACTCTTTACAACTTCTTGAATTGTGGGAGGAAGTGGATGAAGGCGACTTAAAGCTTAGAGTTAGGAACAGAGCGTTTGTTGCAGTCCAAGCTAGAGGAAGAGCTCACCTGAAGTTCCAAAATAAATATTTAATTTTGAAAGATGTATTTTTTATTCCGTATTTTAGTAGAAATTTAATTTCAGTTTCCATGTCGCAATTAGAACGATTTGTTATGACTTTCACATATTCTAATATATTTATTTATTTCAATGGATCACAATTGTGTATTGGATGTTTGGAAAACGAGCTTTATATTTTGTGACCTAATTAACCCTTCGTGCTTAATAATGATTTATTCAAAGTAGCTAAACCTAGGACCAATAAATGTCAAAAGACCGATAACGATAACATGACATATTTAAGGCATTTGAGACTAGGTCACATTGGCTATGATAGGATTCAAAGACTTACAAAGGACAAGCCTTTGAGGGAACTCACCTTAGGTGAATTTCCTATTTGTGAATCTTGTCTAGAAGGCAAACTAACCAAGCGTCCATTCTCTGCAAAGGGTGATAGGGCCAAAGAACCACATGCACTTGTTCATTAAAATGTTTGTGGACCTTTGAATGTACAAACAAGAGGCGGTTTTGAGTATTTCGTCACTTTCATTGATGATTACTCTAGATACTCATGTATTTACCTAATGCATAGGAAATCATAAACATTTTCAAAGTTTAAGGAATTCCTAGCTATGGCTCAGAACCAATTATTTAAAACATTAAAGATCTTGCAATCTGATAGTGGTGGAAAATATTTGGATATGCAGTTCCAAGATCATTTAACTGAACTTGGGATTTTATCACAACTTACTACCCTGGGTACTCCGCAACAAAATGGTGTAGCGGAATGCCGGAATAGAAATTTATTGGAAATGGTTAGATGCATGCATAGTTACTCAACTCTACCAACTTCATTTTGGGGACATGCAATTGAAATTGAGAACGAAATTCTAAATGTCATACCATCCAAATCAATCCTCAAAACACCTTTAGAACGCTGGAATGGTCGTGAAACTATTTTAAGTCATTATAGAATCTGGGGGTGTCCCGCCCACGTCCAGAGGAAAAAGAAAGGAAAGCTAGAACCGTGAATCAAAGTTTGCATGTTTGTCAGGGTGGAATTTTCTATAGTCATTGAGAAAAGATAGTGTTTACTTCTACGAATGCTACTTCTCTGGAAAATGACTATGTCCAAAACTTCAAACCGCGCAACAAAGTAGTTTTAGAGGAGATGGTTGAAGAATTGACTCCAACCAATGTTCCATCGTCATCAACGCAAGTTGATGATGAAATTCCCACTCTTCACGTCCAACCAATACAATGACCTTAGATCCTAATACATCTTTGTGGTGACTAGATGAAATGAATATGGTGTGGTATGAGATTGATCAAGGATCAGTCATCTGATACCCATGTCTATCGGAACACAAATCCGATCCGTGTATCTCAGCAAACCCGTCTTTGTAATGGAATAGTCCTTAGCTACTCTAGCTAGGACATCATATCTAAGCTTCATCAACTGTGAATCCCTCATCTGACCCTCCTCTATTCTCTCCAAGGGAGTGGACTGTAAAAATATTTGCCAAGCGGCCCACTACCGATTCTATCGTCATGTCTTGTGCAAATTCCTTCGATATTTGCTACGAACTAAACAATTGTCCTGGGCCCCTCCAACTCAAAGCGTCTGCCACTACATTGACTTTCCCTGGATGATAAAGGATCTCACAGTCATAATCCTTTACCAACTCTAGCCAATGTCTCTGTCTCATGTTTAAGTCCTTCTAGGTGAAGAAATACTTGAAGCTCTTATGATCGGTGTATATCTCTCACTTCTCTCCATACAAATAGTGTCGCCTCACTTTTGGTGCAAATACAACTGCTCCTAACTCTAAATCATGAGTAATGTACCGCTGCTGATATTCGTTCAGCTGCCGTGATGCGTAGGCAATGACCTTCCCACTCTGCATCAGCACACATCCTAACCCAAGTCTCAATGCATCGCAATACACCACAATCTTATCCCCATCTGAAGGAAGACTCAGTACCAGAGCAGTAATCAATCATCGCTTCCATTCCTGGAAACTATTCTCACATATGTCTGACCATACAAAGTTCATGTTCCTCCGTGTTAATTCTATCAATGGTGTCGCAATCATTGAGAATCCTTCCATGAATCGTCAATAATACCCTGCCAACCCAAGGAAACTCCTAATCTTTGAGGCGTTCCTTGGCCTTAGCCAATACCTAAGCGCTTTTACCTTGGTCGAATCTACCTTAATCCTATTTCAAAATATTAAGTATTATTAAGTATAATGGGTTGCCCGGGACTCGAACCCGAAACTAGTCGGATGGAGTAGATTATTTCCACTAACAATGTGACCAAGGAATGTCACCTACGATGACTAAAACTCACACTTCTTAAATTTTGCATACAACCGATGCTCCCTCAAACTCTGTAATACCAATCAGAGATGTTTGCTCATGCTATGCCTCTGTAAGAGAGTAAACCAAGACGTCATCGATGAAGACAATTACGAACTGATCAAGATAATCCTTGAACTCTCTATTAATCTGATCCATAAATGCTTCTAGGGCATTGGTCAACCTAAATGACATGATCAGAAACTCATAATACCCGTACCTCGTGCGAAAGGCCATCTTCAAAATATCCTCATCCTTGATCCTCGACTAATGATAACTAGATCGTAGATCAATCTTCGAGAATACTATCTTACTCTGCAATTAATCAAACATGTCATCTATCCTCGATAATGGGTACTTGTTCTTGATAGTCAACTTGTTTCGCTCCCTGTAATATATAAACATCCTTAGTGTCCCATCCTTCTTCTTTACAAACAAAACCAGATCACCCCACAGTGAGAAGCTAGGTTTAATAATTCCCTAGTCCAATAACTACTGTAACTGTGCCTTCAACTCTGCCGGAGCCATTCTGTATGGTGCCCTCGACACAGGTTCTGTACCTGGTGCTAACTCAGTGACAAATTCAATCTCACGATGTGGTGGCAGTCCCGACAAGTCCTCAGGGAACACATCTAAGAACTCCCACACCAATCTGGTCTCATCTAGTCCCACTGACATGACCCTAGTGGTGTCCACCACACTAGCTAGGAATCCTATACAACCTCCTTGTTATAGGTCTCCAGATCTCAAGGTTGATATCATGGGAATGGGGGTCTATGCACAGTGCCAAAAAAAATAAAGGGGTCCTCACCCTCTGGCTCAAAAGTCACCATCTTCTTCTTGCAGTCTATAGTCGCCCCATACCTGACTAACCAATCCATTCCCAAGATCATGTCAAAGTGGTCCATCCCAAACTCCACCAAATCCAAGATAATTCCCTGTTGTCCTCCATTACTGGCAATGACCTAACCCATCTCCTAGAAACTATGAGCTCTCTTGCAAGAAATAAAGTCCCGAAACCCACAGTATAATAATCACAGGGCCTACACAATCTATCAATCACTCTTTTAGAAATAAATGAATGTATAGCACCAAAATAAATCAATACAGTGTATGGATAACACTATAAATCTGACTTGTCACCACAGAGGGACTAGCCTTAGCCTCTGCTTGAGTCAAGACGAACACTCGAGCTGAAGTCAAGCTATTCGCCTTCCTTGTTTCCTCTTTCTTCAAAGTCTGGTAGTCTTTCTTGATATGTCCTACCACCCTACACAAGTAACATGCTTTCACCTAGATGGCACTTCCTGCACCTAGCACACTCTAGGTAACTCTCCAAGTCTCACTGCTACTCTGGACCCCCCGACCCCTCCTATCAGGACCTGCAGTGGTCGAGCTATTAGGGGTCTTCCTCTTCTGATAACTAGGGCCTCCATCCCTACCAGATCTTACAATTGGAGGCACTGCCCTCCGAACATCCCATTGTGCAATGCTCTGCCTCCATGTCTTATTCTCTACCTCCTCAGTTGTGAGGACCTTCTCAACCAACTAGGCATAAGTAGTCTCCCCAAGAACTGATGTAATCCGCACATCCTGGGTTATCATAACATTCAGCCCCCGAACAAACCTGTCTTGCCTGGCTGCATTTTTAGGCACTAGATCAGGTGCGAACTTTCCAAGCATATTAAATTTCAGGGCATACTCAGTAACTGTCATACTGCCCTGTACCAAACTGGTAAACTCGTTCACCTTCCCTAAAGGCACTACTGTATTACTTTTGGTTGCCTTTGAACTCATCCAAACTCATGGTAGAAACATCTCGAGTCTTGGATGCAACCTCCCACCATATACGGGCATCATCTCTAAACAAAAAGGTGGCATAAGCCACTCTATCATTACCTACCACCCTCATAAAATCCAGGATGGAGGTAGTCAGGCTCATCCACAGTTCAACCTTAAGTGGATCTGGTCCTCCATCAAAGATTGGAGGATGTTGTTACTTGAATCTCTCGTACAACAGTTCCCACCTGCTATCAATCTCAGGCTGTTGTACGGCTAGTGCCACAACAAGTGGCAAGTCTGGTGCAGAGTTCCCTAGCGAAACCTGCTGTCTCAGAAGGCTAATCTGTTCCTCTTGACTCTGATGTCTAGCTTGCATATCAGCAAGCATTTTCTACCATTTCTCAGGGACTAGTGGAGGTTCTCGACCCATATTATCATCTCTAGCCTCGATCTCAGTGCAGCTAGTCAAATTGATCGCCTTGGAGGCATATCTCTCTAAGTAAATCTTCAATGAACCACTCGGCTGATCAGGCAATGAGAATATTTTTTTTTTATATAAAAAAAAAAGTCACCTCACAGTCCAATGCCAACAATCAAGAAAAATATGCAATCACAATGCTAACAGGCATTCTAATGATTCTAACATACAACAACAATCCTACTAAGTATGCCTTTCCATGTACACATAATAGTCAAGGGCCAGACCCTATATCTCATGCTTCCTATTAAACAAGCAGATAAGGAATTTATATTTCATTTAAGCAGTTAAAAATATAATCACATAGATAGTTACCAAACCTTCAGTCAAGCTTGTCTTTAGCGACAAGTGTACATGCCAAACCAGTCTTCAGGAACCCTTAAACCTAGATCGCTCTATTACCAAGTTTTCACGCCCTTGATAGCCATGACCATTACACTGTGTATTTTAAATAGTGTTGGACTTGCTAATAAAGTCATTTGGATATAAACGTGTAACTAAGGACAATTAGTGGATTAGGGTTTAAAGATTTTGATCGTAGAAATAGTTGATTCTAGTCCCTGTTAATCCCTCGGCCGTGGTGGTCGAGCCGCTGCAAATGTACACACTGCCCCTAAAGCTCTTCAACTCACGGCTGGTCAAGCTTCACCTTTCCCTTACCTGCACCACATAGCACCCGTGAGCCAAGGCTCAACAAGAATACTTAAATCAACAAATTCAATAAGAACCAAGAGTACACACAATGAACTTAGCAGAATAATCTGCTCAAACAAACATATAATTAAATCCAGCATTCAATGAGTTAGACAAGTGTGTTCGACACTTATATACATTTAGATAATGTTAGGCCCAACTCTCTCAGGCCAAGTTCTCAGATCTTACAGCCGACCCCAGCTCCCTTAGGCCGAATTGCGTTCCACACGCTTGATGTCGGCCCCGACTTCCTTAGGCCAAGCTTTCAGATTATACATAATCAAACATATAGATTACATAATACATATGAATAATCACATTAAAACCACAGTCATATCCATTTACAGGGGTCCGAGCACCGACCACAACCATGGTGCAGTTTTCTTACCTCGATCCTTGAGTGAATAAGGTATGACGATCTCGAGCACGATCCCTATTCCCGAGTCCTAGAGGTATAACCTAGTCACAATGCAATAATGGATAACCATTAGCCATTTAGACTATTTAAGAGCCTCAAGGTAAATTTCTAGCCTTCAGGATCTCGAATTCTACTAAACTAGGTAGTAGAACCCTTCCCGAGCCTTAAGATTTGAATATCCGAGCATAATACACTAATTGGCCAAAGTTCCCCATTTGAGCCGCGATGCCCCTCTATAGCCATGTCCCTTTTCAAGTCAGAGAGCATTCTAAGTCTATTTCCTAGACACACGCTGCAGTGCAATCTACCCAGCACCGAGGCGTTAAGGAGTTTCAGCGAACCCCATACGCCTCTGAGTTCATGCGGGTCGTGATCACTCCAAGAATAGCGCCATGGCATGACCCGACGAACTCATAAATTTCAACATTTTTCCCGCATTTCCCCAAGCCAAACCCATCAAAATTCACCCTAAACATAACTAAACCTAAAGATTGAGTCTAGAACTTACAATAACACAACATAGGAATCATAATTACCCCATAAACAAACCACAATCTTACTCCAACTCAACACCCAATACTAGCACCAAAACTCAGTCCAAACCTAAACTAATTAGAGAATTCACAGAAAAATCAGGTTGTAAAGCTTACCTCAGTAATGATTTCGACCCAAAAACTATCTCTAGATCCTAATCCGAAATTCAATCTTTCAGGTCCCCATTTCAAATTTCAGAAAAACTCAACCCTTTCTCTTCAATTTTCCGAAGCCCCTAACCAAAGCTATGGGAGAGAGTAAGAGAGAGAACTAACGACAGGGAGAGAGATAGATAGAGAGCAGATGCGTGTTTCCTTCTATTTTTCATTAGCTTCTAGGGTCCTCTATTCTAACTAAGTCCAACCAAAGCTTAGAAAAGAACCAAAATGCCCCTCATCCTAAAGTTTCTCTTCAATGCCCTCAAGGGCAAAATGGTCATTAGCCACATTTCCCGCTAATCCTCAACTAGTCCTATAAATTCCCAATTAATCCCGACATACCCAAATAGTCAGCAATTAACTACCCATTACCTAGTAAATCTCGACTACGCGCTAAGTTTCCCAAAATACCCATAGGCTCAACCCGAGCAAGGTATTTAACCCTGTTGTGAATTTTTCCCTAACCCACTTACTAGGATAGCGAATATATCCACATAATAATGTGGTCTCAGTAACATAACACATATAATCACCTTTATACCCTTAACGAGTCAAAATTACAAATATGCCAATGTTAACAAGAATGGGTCCACATGCATATTTAATACACATAAACATGCATATAGATATATATTCATATCAGTATATAAATCATGTATACAACATAATCACACATATATTCAATTAATTTCACATATAAATCCAATTATGTCCTCCTGGCACACTAATCAAGGCACTAAGCCTAATTAGCAAATTTGGGACATTACAACTAAAGAGGAGATTGCTCGATTAAAAGCTAAGATTAAAGAGCTAAAGATACATAAATCTACAACAGAAGAGGAACTAGCTTAAAATGCGGAATACAACAAGGAAAATGATGATGGGGACTACTATGATGAAGGACAATACTATGAGAATCCAAATGATAATGAAGGGCAATACTATGAGAATCCATATGATAAAGTTTATCGACATGCCCCCTAGGATGAAGACTATCATATTAATGAAGTCTATTCACCTGCCCCTTTGGTAACATACAAGAAGAATCTGGGACCCCATTCCCTTTTTCAACATACGATATGTTGGTGATGCACGAGGCACATTCCTTCCTTGGCCAAAACATTTAATCCTGATTGATCAGGTATAAAATAATTTTCTTAGAAGTTTAAATTATATTAACATGGGTACATTTTATTTATATGTTAAATGATATTATGTAGCATCCCTTAACAAAGAACTCTGAAGTGTCACCACGCCCATCAAAATCTAAATGAGAATTCCTATCATCAAGCTCACATTTATCATCAACTGGATTTCATGTAGTTGTCCCCACTGAAGGAGCTCAATCAGAACCTTCAAAATGGTTAAGTGATGATGAATGGAACAAAATTGACGTTAGTCTAACATTTATAGTGAAGGAGTTCTATTCCATTAAAGGATCAAATGGGGTTGTACAAGTTCTCGTTGACCTAGAGTTTATAGAAGATCGCGATGCCATCTTCCTCACATCAGAAGACGTTTATCAAGCAACCTCCATGGATAATATTGGATCCTCAGCTATGCTTATTGTTTTGAGGTATGTATCAATTAAACTTGAACTCAATCTATTATATGATAACAAACTACTGGAGGAGTTTTAATATATTAAATATTCATCCATACTGAAGTAGGTTTTGAGATGAAATTGTGTTTGCGGAGATAACATAAGGTTGAGAACATGTGTGTCTTAGTGAAGTAGGTTCTGTGAATTCTGTGTGCTACGGCGGTTTATGGAAAAAATTGTTCATGATGATTGTTGTGTTTTATTTTAATTAAATATATAGTTACTAATAATTTGGGATATGTTATAGAAATAGAGGAAACTCTGCCCAAATTTTTTATGATATGTTATATTATTAGTTGAAAATGCTTTTGAATATGTAATATGCGTGATTGATTCTACATGTGCATTTGGGAAAGCATGCACCCTAATTCTTGACAATTATACAAATTTTTTGACACCGAACATCTTTCTATTGGAAATAATGATAGTAAAATAATATGGTGGATTTTATACATAAATGGATGATTATTATGGATAGAAGAGACCAAATATATTTCATTCCTTGGATTGTTAAGTAAGAACAAGCGACCTAAAACATTATCACTACTATCATTGGCTTTTAATCATATAATAATTATCATTTATTATTGTTTTAGCTAACATTGGATGTTGGTGCTCGTAATGATATGGGGGACGACCATAATTCTTGACCAATTGAAAAATCATCATTCTCGACCAATATTAAAGGAGGTTATGGAAAATTAAGTTTTTCAGTTTTAATGTATTCAATGTTAAATTTTTAGAGTTGAGATTATAATATGTAGATAATTTTGCATGCCAAAAATTAGAGAAACACCCAAGAGGGCCTCAGTCAACAGTCGGGAGAAAAGGTGAGGCTTTCCCCCTAGTAACCTTGGGCACACCAAGAAACCTCGCATCTCATCCCACATGAGACCCATGCCTCAAGCGAGTCCCTCGCGAAGCTGTTACTTCGCGCCTTGCCTCACCTGCCTGGCAACCTTGTGAAGCCTCCTCGTCTCGCCCCATGCAAGATCCATTCATCACGTGAGGCACCACCCTTGGGAAAGAGCCTCACACACAAAAGTGTCTTGCGCATGGGGTTGTGCTTCGCTCCCAAGTGGCTTCTCGCGCCAAAAGAATGGTTCATGTGTAGGGAGTGCCTCGCACCTAGGGGACGTCTAATGCTAGGGGCACGCCTCACGCTTGGGAGGATGCCTTGCGCCTAGATGGGGCCTTGCGCCAAGAGTGTCTCGCACATGGGGTAGCGCCTCGCTCCCAAGTAGCATCTCGTGACATAAGAATGCTTCACGTGTAGGGAGCACCTCGTGCCTGGGAAGATACCTCTCGCTAGAAGCTCGCCTCATGCCCGGATGGCGCTTTGCGCCAGGAGCGCATCTTGCGCCCGAATGACAACTCGCGCCAGGAGCATCTCACACATAGGGACTGCAGGGCAATGGTCTTGCGAGGTGAGAGGCTCATCTCACGCATGGGCACCATGTCTCATCGCATATGCCGTAGCACTAGTCGAAGAGGCCTTATCTCCCTCCCTAAGATAAGCACCACCAATGGGGTACCTCCTTCCTTGTGGGTCTCACAAGATGCAGAGTCAAGGACCACTTGAACATGCGTTCAGGGAAGGTTAGAGAAAACCCCACAATGACTCGGTATGAAGTCAGAAGTTGTCACGCCCTACTTCCTTAGAGCCGTTACTAAGTGAGTTTTAAGACAGAACAGTGCAAAAGACTCGCTAACCGAGGTTTTCTTACGAAAGTGTGACTAATAAAAGTTAAGGCTGTAATCTTTGAAAATGCGTTGACTCAATAAAAACTTCTAGTATTAAACAATTGGGATCCCAAAACAAGGTTTGAAAACTAATTACATCTTAAAAAGGTTTACAGTTGATCAGTTATAAAATCCTAGATTATTACAGCCATTTTCCGAATAAACCCCCAGCCAAAGCAGCCGGGCAGGCCAAACATGTACGCGTCGCTTCACGCTCTCCGTACTCATGGTTGGTTGACTCAAGCTTTGCCCTTACCTGCAACACAGAGCACCCGTGAGCCGAAGCCCAGCAAGAAAACTCATGCAGAACATAACATATGCAATTTATACAGTTTATCATAACAGATAATCCACATGCAAACAAGTCAACCATTAGACTAAGCAAATACGGCCATGCTGCCCCAGAAGCCTTACCGAAGCCCTGGGGTATCGGTTCTCACCGCAGGGATATCACACGTATCCCCTGGGTCCCGGGCCCTGCCCTGACCATAAGCATCCCATGTGCTTAGTGTTACTTCCGGCTCCACTGCCGTACCCGGCCTACGCCGCACTCGGCCCTTGCCGTTCATTTCATTATAATCATACATAGCATAAATCGAACAACATTCATACAATTATCAATACATGTAAGTCTACACCCTAACATGTCATGCAATATAGGGCCATGCCCCGCAATCACACTATGGGCCACGCCCTATCCTACGGGTGTTATAGTTTTCTTACCTGCATTCCGAGCCTCCTGATGCACTAGAGCCATGAGCACGGTCCTCAAGCACGAGCCTCACCAACAACCTAGTCACAACACACAAGAAACATCCCTCAATACTAATCAACCCAAAACCACTTCCCGGGACCAATCCCGCACTCTCGGGACCTCTAAAACCTTAAAACAACACCCCGGAGACATCCCCCGAAGCCCCGGAGCAAAGGCCTAAAATTGCCTAAAAATGCCATCCTGAAATTTGCCTTGTGCCACGGCACCCAGAAACCAGAGGCTCCCCGCCGCGGCAAGCAAAACCCGTGCCGCGGCACGCCCTCGCAGACCCAGAATTCTGGGTTTTTCCTTTGCGTTTTCCCGAGCTTCAACCTCCCCAAATCACCCTAGACCAATATCTAAACCCCAAAACTCAATTCCAAGCTTCATATGAACAACTTAACAACCTATAGGCACTAGATACAAGATCAAAACATCAACACACCCAAGAATCCACCCCTTGATTCCTATTTTCAGCCACCCAAACCAAAACTCAAACAACTAACTCAAAACTCAACAAAAACAACTTAAGCTCTAGATTTTACCAATCAAAACAGAAATCAAAACTTAGATGAGTCTAAAAGCCTTACCTCAAATGGAGAACCCACACAAAGTCCTTGATCTCCTCCTAGACTCCCACTTCTCCTTCTCTTCTTCTTCTTGCCCTAACCTTCTTTCTCTTCTCTTTCTTCTCTTCAATTTCTATCAAGCCTCAAGTGGCATAAATGCCCCCAAACCGTATACCCCCAAATCCCAGCTGCCATTTATCTATTTCCCAACCAAATGACCATTTTGCCCCTCCTTGCCTATCCTTTCCTACTTAAACCTCAAGGGCACTTAAGTCCTTTCATTTCTATTTCATTTCTACCATTTTCTTTCTAAAACTTGTTACTCTCAGCAGTAACTAATGGTTACCCAGGTTACTAAATCTCCAATAACCATTACCCGCTAAACCTCAACTTAACCATAAAATCCCGAGGTACCCCTAGGCTCCTCCCGAGCCGGGTATAGAAATCCCGTTGTGACTCTTGAGTTAACTAGCTCTCTAGGACCGTCTCGGCACGTGCATCACAATAAAACAACCACACCCACGTGGTACAATTCACAGAATACAATTATCACATATCAATACAGTTATGCCCAACATGGCCAAAATTACAATTATGCCCTTCTAACACGATCCGGGCCTACATGCATACTAGTAAACATAGCCATGCATCTCAGTTAAACAAATAGCCAAATAACATGCTTTAAATCATAATCATGCATTTAATTCATAAAATCACACATAAATCCCAACCTGCCCTCCTGGCACACTAATCAAGGCCCTTAAGCCTTATTAGCGAATTTGGGTCGTTACAGAAGTGGTAGGAACAACAAAGCTTGTCATCCATGATAACATATAAGGATTCCAATACTTAAAGCTTATAACAACAATGTATCTTGGGGGGTGAGAACTACATATGACTCGAGGAGCTTGTACAGGTACGAAATGCACCTACAAACCAAGAGGAGTTAGGGTATGGACATAATGTCCACGCTAGACAAGTAGTGGACATTGTCGATCCCAGGTACAAAATACATGTACAAGTATGGGCGTACGACCCTGAAGACCTCAGAAGTCTGATCCTAATCTCCACACTAGTTAAGTAGTGGTGGCATAAGTAGGGTACCTGACGAGGTCTTTCCTAGCCAACCTCTGACGTGCGTACTAGACATATGGTGGAGGTACAGCCTGGTACAATAGTTGAAGATCTCCCATAGACCCATGGCAAGTACTAGAGCTGACCACCCCTTTCCCAGCACCACCATCACTTGTAGTTTGTATGTGTAGAGCCTTGTCTCCTCGGGACAACAATGTACAATTAGCCAGTAGTGCTCTTCTATAAATATGACCTCCCTTTACCTGAGAAGTAGGTCAATTTATTTTAGCATTGTAACCAGACATTTTTGAGGAATACACAGATTTTCTACATTCTCTCCATTTCCATTCTAATATTCAAGTTTTAAGTTCTTTGAGATATCAGAAAGTTTATGTTTAGATCAGTCAATTTAAGTTAATTTCCTTTATCACTCACAAAATCCTTAATCTAACTTATGAGTTCTTACCGTTAACAGTTTGGCGCCGTCCGTGGGAAGGATAAGTGTCAAGCCACTATTCTTACATTGATTTCGGCAAGGAAAGATGCCAAAACATTCTAAGCATTTGAGAGAACCACAAGAAGTTAAAGTACACCTGGACTGAGATCAGTTGAGAGCCTCCATGAGGAACGTTTCACCTCGCGAAAACGTGTGTACACCGGAGGATCCCATGGCTCCTGAAGATGAACGGGAGGCATCATCCCCAACTATCTAGCTTGATGGAGATCGTCTGGGACTAGCAGCCGCCCCTATGGGTGGCGCAGGAGCGTTCCCTCCTCTAATACCCCCATCGGTCCTGAGCTCCGGCCGACATGATCCGGGTCCTTCAACGCACAAGCCCGACAAGAGTCCACGAGTAAATTGCTTAAGATCAAGCTCTAGGACTCGAATCTAAGAGGACAAGATATGCGAGTTACACAAAAAGAACCAAATGATAGGAACCACCTTAGAAAACATGCAAGAGGTGTTAAATGGCCCTTTACAGGGAAAATTAAGCATGCCTCTTCCTAAACAAAAGGAGAGAGGGCATGAGAAGGGAGAGACCACAGTCCCTGTGGATGACGGGAGACCTCGACTCTCCACTAGAAATACTCCTCAGCCAAAGCAACATGAGAGTCCTTGAAAGGCGAAGCAACCTAAGAGGTCGTAGCGGAGGAACGACGCTAACCATCAGAATGAAGTTGAGGTCACTTCAAGGGAAACACCGCTAAACTTGAGGGAGGAGCTCAACAGGAGAAGGTCAGGCATGAGGACCACGCCCCCTGTGGCTCCCTCGGAAGACAAAGGGAAAGGAAGGACCAACCCATCCAATTTGACACACTCCTTGAACAAAAGGAGACAAGAGTTAGACACCGAGATGAGGAGCCTATGGAGCAAGATAATCACCGCGTCTGGAGGGCACATTGTCGATGACAAGTTTGATTACGAGTCATCCTTTACTAGAGAAATCCAAGTCATGTGGCTCCTAGCCAACATCAAAGAGCTCCACATGACCCCCTATGTGGGCAATACAGATCCAAAGTACCATCTTGGTGCGTTCAAAGACCTAATGAAGTTAAGTTGATTTAATAGCAGAGTCAGGTGCCACTACTTTGCTGACACATTGAAGGGACCTTTGTACAAGTGGTTCAAGAGACTTAGGCCAGGGTCCATCGGGTCTTGGCAACAATTTTTCGACGAGTTTCTCCAGCAACATCACGCAGTGCGTGATTACACCATGCCAGGCACTAGTCTCACTAACAGGGGAGGATGAGAGCCTAAAGAGCTATACCCAAAGGTTCAATATGGAGGCAACTAAGGTAGGAAGCCTGACCCAACGGGAGTTAAAAATGACCATTATAGCCAGAGTGCACCTGAGTAGTAAGATGTGGGATAACATGCTAAAGAGGGAGGTCACTGACTTAGACAACTTCTACGAACGGGCACAAAAATACATCTGTGTTGAGGATGGTCATGAAAGTCTTAAGGCTGGAAATAGTGAATTGTTCATATAACCCTCAATCCATGAAGGCCTAAATAGCGCAAAGAAAAAGAGGGCCGACAAAGGACTGAGATATGATCATCCGAGGAAATCCAAACATGTGGGTGAACAGAGACAGACCCCATACACCTTTTATATTGACCTAACACATACTGGGGAACATATCTTCGTCACGAATGAGAATCAGGTCCTCTTCAAGAGACCCCAGCCAATGAAGAGAGATCCCAGTAAGTATTGTCAGTATCATAAGGACAATGGCCACACCGCGACGGAATGCACTCATTTAAAGGTGGAAATCGAACAAGACATATGCAGAGGGCACTTGGGTAGATACGTTCGAAGAAAAAATAAAAGACCAGAAGATAGACCAGCTTCGCCATGGGCACGAGATCTAGCCCCAGAAGTACAAGGAGAGGTGAGGACCATCTTCGGAGGACCAAGATTCAGAGGAGAATCGAGGAAGGGGCGAGATAGATATGCTGGGGAGGCCAACAAAATCCACCCCCATGCATCCTGAGCTTAGAACAACGACCCCCAAAGGATGGTTAGTGTTGGTTGCTACCGAGTGATGGTTAAGCCTAGGGCTTTTAATGAAGTTCTGTTGTATGCAAGATGCATCTCTAAAGGTAGGAAAGATGTTCTAAGAACTTCACCTATGTGAACTTAGAGGTGGTGCCGCCTCTCATGGGAGTTGGAGTTTTTCCCTGGAAAGTTCATAAAATGGATGAGCACATGGGCATATGAGTGCTGATTGAGAAAAGTGGGAAAATGAATGGTCAAGTGGGGGTGTGTGTGATGATACAAGTTTTATCATTAATTAGTACTTGGTTCAATCTTTAAGACACCAATGACTTCGATAAGGCTTTGTAATACTTTTACTAAGATAAAGTTCAAATCAAAAGATACTTTATTTTATGCACCAAAACTGTTAAGCTAAGAAGAGAGAATTATATTTAACAAAGTGGGTGAATGTTGAGAATGGTTAAATATAATGGTTAAGATGTTTACATGTTGAGGTGCAAAACACTTAATGGTTTTCAAGTAAAGAGAAGTGAAAACATGAGATTCTGTAGAAGACAATTAAAAGTGACTTTTATGGGTCTAAAGTGATACAATGAGGTATCCAAACATTCCCAAAATGTTTGGTAGCATTTGGAGCAATTTTAAGACCATGAAGGATCCAAAGTTAGAGAGGGTGGTGATACATCGCTTACATGCAGGCGATACATCGCCCGAGTGGTCTTTTAGGGTCATAGAATTTACGTAAAATGCTTCAAATGATGTGTTTTAAATGCTCTAATCATATTGGTTAGACTAATGATGATGCCTACACTGTATATATAGGTTATTAGAATAGAAAAGCCTTGATAAAACTTTCCAACTCTCTCTAGTTTTCTAAGACCAAAGTTTTCTCCAAGAAACTCATCAAGCATTGCTTGACTTGCATGAGTTTCAAGGATTATTCAATCCCAAATCTCATTCTACTTAGTTGTAGCTTTAAGAAATTGGGAATGCTTGGAATAGAGATTTTGGACAACAATATTACTATTGTGTACAAGCCTTAAAAGTTCCCCAATTTTGAAGATTCAAGTTGCTCAAAGGTTGTATCTCTCTAACCCTAATCGTGTATTATTGTAATTCTATTATGTTATTCATTGGTATTATTGATGATTAAATATATCTAAGTTCATCTTATCATCATTTAATCATTTAGTTTCTTATATTCAAGATTAACAGTCATATCATGAACATGTTTCTCTGATCATCGAGAATTTCACTCATACTTTAAATTTGAATTTTGATTAACATCTAGGGTTTGAAATATTGCATTATTATCATTATTCATTGTTGATTTGCGAAGAATAAATCCATATATTCCCAATAGAAATATGCTCTTGGATGCCAAAACAAGATATAGCATGATGGAAAGGCTGGTTCTCGTATTGGTATATGCAAAGAAGAAGCTCAAGTAGTACTTCGCAGGACACCCAATCACGATTTTCACCGATTACCCGTTAAAACAAGTTTTGAGTAAGCTTTATTTTTTGGGACAATTGTCTTAATGGGCCATTGAATTGGCCAAATTCTTAGTCGAAACCTAGTCTTTTGATCTAGAAGTTCTCCACCATTTCGAATAAAATGAAGCTGAATGGATTTTGACACTATGCACTGATGGAGCTTCTAACACACAAGCTTAGAAATTGGAGTCATTCTGGAAACACCATCTCCATTAAAGTTAGAAGAGGCAATTAGAATTGACTATTAAGCTACCAATAATGAAGCTGAATATGAAGCCCTCTTGTACGGTTTGGAACTATCCAAAAGTTTAAGGGTGAAATACATTCGCATACGCATTGATTCCATGTAACGCCCTACTTCCTTAGAGCCGTTACTAAGTGAGTTTTAAACATGCAGTTAACTCACTAATCGAGGTTTTTAGGTCAAAATTGTAATTAAATCATAAACAGTGAAAAAAAAACTTTGAAAAAAATTCCATTTACTACAAAACGTTGAGTGTTTGACACTTGGGATCCCGAGATACTGTTTGGAAATATTTACAACATATAATTTACAAGTTTGAGTCGACTAGACGACAAAATCTAAGTTTTAATACAACCATCTCCCAAAACCACTGGCTGTGGCAGCCAGGCAGACCAAACATGTACACGCCGCTTCACGCTCTCCATACTCATGGTTGGTTGACTTTTCCCTTGCCCTTACCTACACCACAGAGCACCCATGAGCCGAAGCCCAGCAAGAAAACCCTCACAAGCAGATAACATCTGCACAACTAACATTTAGCATATAATCAGGCCACCAATAGGCTAAACACATATGGCCATGCCGTCCCAGGCAATTTCCCAGGCCCTGGGTTCGCGGTCCACACCGTGAGGATATCCCAGGTATCCTATAGGGTCTCACCCTGGAAACTCGCACACCACGTGCTCAACGCTGCTCCCGGCCCCTTGCCGTACTCGGCCTAGCACTCAACGTGCCCCATGCTGTTCCCGGCCCTCTGCCGTTTCCGGCCCCTACCGACCTCGGCCTGCGCCGTTCCTGGCTCTCACCGAACATTCATTTAATCGCATTCATAGCATAACAAACATATACTGTATACTAACAAATTCAATCAAAGGGCTACGCCCTGCAATTCAGACATATCGGGCTCAGCCCTACATTTCTTACCTGTATCCCGAGCTTCCGATGCACCAAGGCTGCGAGCACGGTCCTCTAACCCAAGCCTCTCCAGAGACCTAGTCACAACACAAATAAAACTTCCTTTAATACTAACCAATCCAAAACCACTTCCCGAGACCAATCCCACACTCTCGGAATCCCCAAATTCCTAAAACAATTCATCAGAAACATCCCCCGAACCCCCGGAGCAAAAGCTCAAAATTTGCAAAATCCCATGTCCAGAAAACAGCCTAGCGCCGCGCCGCGGCGCTGCCCTAGAGGGCCGCGGTGCCCAGCAAGTCAGAGAGCACTTCCCCTTCCCAGAAACAGCCTCGCGCCGCGGCGCCCAAGAACAGGGCCGCGACGCTCCTTCGCGAACCCAGAATTCTGGGTTTTCTCTTGCATTTTCCCTGAGCCAAAACACTCCCAAATAAACCCCAGAGCATACCTAAGTCCCAAATTCAATTCAAAACCCCACATAGACCATCTAACAACTCAGAAACATCAACAACATGCCCAAACACCCAATCAAATCTCCAATTCACAAATTGGCTTGAAACTTTATGAAACTTAAACTAAGAAACCAGAAACTTGATTCACAGCAGCTAATACATAATAGAGATGCATAAAACCCTTACCTCAAGTAGAAATTCGCCCCTGAGTCTTCTCCAAGTCCAACTCCAAGCAAATTTCCCTTATTCCCAAACTGAATCTAAGCAAGCTTCATCCCCAAGAATCCACCAAACAGCCACACATCAACTTTCAATTTTCATACTAACACTCTAAGAAAATCAAGCTTAGAAACTTATCAAAACAGAGATAAATCCTTACCTCAGAAAAGTCTTGGTTTATGATCAAGTTTAATTGCCTCCAACCACTTGATTCTCCTCCTAGATCCCACAAGTTTCAGCACCCTTCTTCCTTTCCATTCATTCTAGTTCTCTCCTCAAACTTTCAGCCAAAACAAAATATGCCTAAGTGTTAAAACGTGAATGACTTCTCTTCTCAGCTGAAGTTATCTAAATCCTTGCCAAAAGACCATCTTACCCTTCCATCTAATTCCTCTTCTAACTAAGCCTCAAGGGCACTCTTGTCCTTTCACTTATATTACAATTCTACCATTTTCCATCCAAACTTGTTACTCTCAGCAGTTACTAATGGTTACTCAGGTTACCTAATCACCAATAACCGTTAACCACAAACTCACAACCCAACTCATGAAATTTCCCCAAAGTACCCCTAGGCTCCTCCCGAGCCGGGTATAGAATCCCGTTGTGACTTTTGAGTTATCTAGCTCTCTAGGACCGTCTCGGCACGTGCATCACATTAATATCACCACACCCATGTGGTACAAACCACATAATACAATTATCACATTTATGCCCTCAACGGGCTAAAATTACCAATTTACTCCTCTCATGCAAACGGGGCCCACATGCATATTTATACCATTCTAATCACATATTCATTTAAATTCACATATTAGCATATTAATTCACTTATTGCCCTCCAGGCACGCTAATCAAGGTCCTAAACCTTATTAGCAACTTAGGGTGTTACATTCCATGTTAGTGACAGAGCAAGTCCACAACAACTACAAAGCTAGAGCCCCAAAATTGTCACATTTCCTAAAGAAAATTGAAGATTTGTAAAACCATTTTCTTTCTTTTGAAATGGCCCGAATTCCTCGAGAACTCAATAAGCGAGCAGGCCTTCTAACCAAAAGAGCCTCTTATGGGCAATACACATGACACTAAGAACTCTCTATAACTAAAACCCATGATATCCCACATATATGCAACATAGAGACTGATCAAGATTGTTGGATGGATCCGATCATACACTTCTTAACAAATGGGGCAAAACCAGACGAGAAGAAAGAGGCTCAGCTTCTGCGACTCAAGGCTCTGCAATGTTCTATTATTAATGGAACGCTTTATAGTAAGTCTTTTAATGGGCCTTATCTATAGTGCTTAAGACCTTCTGAAATGCAAAAATTGATCAAGGAAATTCATGAAGGAATTTGTGACAATCATACTGGTGGACGTAGTTTGGCTCATAAGGCCTTAGGAAAGGGATACTATTGATCGTATATGATGACAGAAGCCAAAGAATACACAAAGAAATGTGATAAATGCAAACACTTTTCCCCAATCAACCATTGTACAACTTGAGAGCTTAATTCTATCATCTCACCATGGCCATTTACAAAGTGGAGAATGGACATCGTCGAAGAATTACCTCTAATAGCAAGTGGAAAGCGCTACACTTTTTTGGCAAAAGATTACTTAACAAAATGGGTTGTAGCAGAAGCTTATTGTACTGTTGTGGATACCAAAAATCCACCATGAAAAAAAATTCTCTTGTCCCTGTTTGGAACACCAAAGGTCACTTAGCCACGTCATCGGGCTCAAGCCAGTAGGCCTTTCAAATACGGGAGATTGTCTCAAGGAAAAAAATTTATAAGCCATGAGGCTTTGCCCCGCTAAGCTAAGGGGTCAAAGTAAATATTGCAGGAGGATGGGTGCACAAGACCTTCACATAGTGAGGTCTGGCATGCCTTGGTGAGGCTGACATGCGCATGGATCAAGATGCACTCACATCTGTAAGAGTTGTCAAAGGCACCTGAGGCATACGCTTACATACGTGCAAGGGACCTCCAAGCCATATATGTCGAGGGCAGCCGCGCGCATGGCCTCATGACACCCCCTGGCAGCCGCGCACATGGCCTCGCGACCCCCTAGCAGCCGCGCGCATAGTCTCGCGCGCCTGGTGAGAGGCCCAGCGTCTGGTACCTCGACCAGGAGGGCCTCGCGCTAGCATCTCGCGCGCCTGGTGCCTCGGCCAGGAGGGCCTCGCATCAGCGTCTCACGCACCTAGTGGCTCGTCTAGGAGGGTCTCGCACTAGCGTCTTGCGCACCTGGTGCCTCGGCCAGGAGGGCCTCGCGCCAGCATCTCTCGCGCCTGGCGCCTCGGTTAGGAGGGCCTCGTGTCAGTGTCTCGCGCGCCTGGCGCCTCGACACCAAAATCTTGCGCGCCTGGCGCCTCGACACCAAAATCTTGCGCGCCTGGCGCCTCGACAAGGAGCGCCTCACGCCAGAGTCTCGCGCGTCTGGTGCCTCGGCCAAGAGGGCCTCGTGCCAGCATCTCACGTGCCCAGGATTAGGCCGCGCACCTGGTGCCTCAGCCAAGAAGGCCTCGCGCCAGAATGTCGTGCCCAGCAGGTGTGCCCCGTGAGGTCATCATCCAACACGTCTCGTGCAAAGTGAGGCACTCTTTGCATAGCCTCACATGGCGGGGCCATGTGTCTCGCGCCAAGGGCCCAAGAGCCCCGTCTCGTGCCAACACACCAAGAGCCTCGCGGGATGGGTCTCACGCCTCGTCTCGCGCTCCAGCCGTGCCCTTAGAGGCCTTGCGAAGGATGACCTGACCATAGCCTCGTGCCTAAGACCCCGCGAGAAGGCTTCGCACCCAAGCTCACCCGCGGGTTGGCCTCGTGCCTGGGCACCCCGCGGGACCTCTCACACCTTACCCCTTTAATCCAACCAGTAAAGTTTACCTCCCATATGTATCCTTTCTCGTCAATAAGCAATCTGATGCTTAGATAGACATAGAGGGTCTAGATCAACATGCAAACCTTCAGAAGGTGAAAAGACCCACTAGGTGCAGGGAACACGCACTAGTACGGAATGTACCTACAAACCTGGAGGAGTCAGAGTGCGAATATGGTGTCCCCGCCATATAGGTAGTGGCAGTACAAGAATGGTACACGGTAAGGACTCCCTCAGCACGCTTGTGAGGTCCGTACCCGACAAGTAGTGGAGGCATAATGTGATACCAAGGAAGGAGTACTTTTGCAGACCCCTGACACATACTAGAGCAGACCACCACTCTTCCAGCAGCACTACCACCTGTGCTGCTACCCTGACAGTGTACTCATGTACTATTTTGTCCCAAGGGACCACCATGTATAAGGGGCCATTAGAGCCCAACTATAAATAGACCTTGACCCCTTAGGGTAAGGGGTCGGAAAATTTATTGTAAGCTTAAGCTATTAAGCAATATAAAGTTTTTACTCCATTGTTGATCTGTGTTTATCCTTCCATACGTCCATTCTAAGTTCTCATCTGAACATCATCTGACTTACCTTTGAGTTTTCTGATCTAATTTCGTTGACGAGATTTCACCGTCAACAGTTTGGCGCCGTCTGTGGGAAGAACAAGCATCAAGCCAGCGTTCTTCCATCACTTCCAACAAAGAAAGATGCTAAGACGTTCAAAACGCCTACGACAAATACAAGATGATGAGGTTCGCTTGGACGAAGTTGTGCGGAGGGCTTCCAAGAAAGACCCCTCTCCGCCCAAGCATGGAGGTAGACCAGAAGAGCCTCTTCCCCCAAGGGAGGAGAGGGAAGCATCATCCCCGGCCATCCGGCCCGACGGAGGTCATTCAGAGCCGCCAGTGCATCCACTTCACCGCCCCCCGGTGGCACCACGCTCAGGCCACCAAGACCCAGGTCTTTCAATGCACAGACCAAGCAAGGGTCCCGGGGTACGCTTGGTATGTTCCAGCTCAAGGACTCGCTTCTACAGGGATGAGATTCAAGAGTTACATAAAAAGACTCGAAGGCTAGAAACCACGATAGAGAACATGCAAGAGGTCTTAAATGACCTACTGCAAGGAAAGTCAAGCATACCCCTTCCTAGGCGTAAAGAGAAGGAGCATGAAAAAGGGGAAGACACTATCCCCATAGACGATGGGGGAACCCGACTTTCCACCAGTAAAACTCCCCCGACAAGGTCCCATGGGGAACCTAGGCCGACGAAATGCCCCCAAGAGCAAAGGCAGAAGGAAGATGATGGTCGTAAGAATAAAGCCGAACTCACCTCAAAAGAAGCGCCCCCCGCGGTTCCCCCGAGGAACACCACCAAAGCAAGGGTTCAGTCTGAGGACCCGCGAGACTCCTCAAGCAAAAAGAGGAGGGGACTAGACACTAAAATGTGAAGCCCTCGAGACAAAATTACCACTGCACTTGGAGGGCACAAAGATAATAAAGAATTTGACTGTGATTTTCCCTTCACAAGGGAGATCCAGGCTAAGCAAATGCCCACTGGCTTCAGAGAGCCTCGCATGACTCTGTATGAGGGTACTACACACCCAAAATATCACTTAGACTCCTTCAATAACTTGATGAGGTTAAGAGGGGTCAACAACAGGGAATATTGCCATTGCTTTGTCGTTACGCTTAAAGGAGTGGCGTACAAGTGGTTCAAGAGGTTAAGGCCAGGAACAATCAAATCATGGCAGCAATTCTCTGATGAATTTCTTCAGCAACACCATGCAGCCTGTGATTACGTCATGCCAATTACCAGCCTCGCTAACATAAAACAAGGCAAGAATGAAAGTCTGAAGAACTATATCCATAGGTTCAATATGGAAGCAACGAAGGTGGGAAGTTTAACCAAAGCAGAGCTCAAGATGGCCATTATAGCCGGAGTACGACCAGGAAGTAGGTTATGGGGTAACATGCTCGAAAGAGAAGTTTTGAATTTGGATGACTTCGAGAGAGAGCACAGAAGTACATACGTGTGGAAGAGGGCCATAAGAACTCGAATGTTGAAGAAAGCGAACCTTCCTCCAGTTGCCCTACTACCAATACATCTGAAGATTCCTTATAGAAGGGGGCGTCGTGCTAGAGGGGTCACTGACCAAGTTCGAGATTGAACTAAGACCATCTAGCCATGAAAGTCTCGACTCGCGGGGAGATCACCTCAAAAATTGCAAAAAGGGTCTCAAAAGTAGACGCCTGCAAAAAGAGTCTCAAAAGTAGACGCTTGCAAAAAGGGTCTCAAAAGTAGACGCCTGCAAAATGGGTCTCCAAAGTAGACGCTTGCAAAAAGGGTCTCAAAAGTAGACGCCTAGAAAAAGGGTCTCCAAAGTAGACGCTTGTAAAAAGGGTCTCAAAAGTAGACGCCTGCAAAAAGGGTCTCAAAGTTGACGCTTCCAAAAAGCGTCTCAAAGAAGACGCTTGCAAAAATATTACTATGCCTAATGACGAGGACGCTTCTCACAAGAAATAATAAGTGCGCGCAAAAATATATAAAAGGATAACTAGAACCCAAGGGGACAATATATCCTTATAGATACGATCAAGGTGCACCAAAGAGAGACCTATCGAACCCCCTTTCGAGTGGGCTCAAAAGGACGTCGAGCATGATAAATACAAAAAAAAATTGATAATAAAAAAAGAAAAAAAGAAGAGTCCACGAGAACGCCTAAAGGCTGCCCTATAGACTTGGGCAAATGTGGATACCAAAAATCCACCATGAAAAAAAAAATCTCTTGTCCCTATTTGGAACACCAAAGGTCACTTAGTCACGTCATTGGGCTTGAGCCTATAGGCCTTTCGAATACGGGAGATTGTCTCAAGGAAAAAAAGTTATAAGCCATGAGGGTTTGCCCCGTCTAGTGCCAACGCACCAAGAGCCTCGCGGCATGGGTCTCACGCCTCGCCTCGCCTCGCTCTCCAGCCGTGCCCTCACATAAGACCCTCACCCAAGCATGGGTCAAAGTAAATATTGTAGGTGGATGGGTGCACAAGACCCTCACATAGTGATGTCCGGCATGCCTGAGTGAGGCTGACATGTGCATGGATAAGGATACACTCACATCTGTAAGAGTTGTCAAAGGCACCTGAGGCATACGCCTACATACATGCAAAGGGCATCCAAGCCATATATGTCGAGGGCAGCTACACGCATGGCCTCGTGACACCCCCTGGCAGCCTCGCGATCCCCTAGCAGCCGCACGCATGGTCTCGGGCGCTTGGTGCCTCAGCCAGGAGGGCCTCGCACCAGCGTCTCGCGCGCCTGGTGCCTCGAACAGGAGGGTCTTGCACTAGCATCTCACGCGCCTGGTGCCTCGGTCAGGAGGGCCTCACACCTGCGTCTTGCGCGCCTGGTGCCTCGGCCAGGAGGGTCTCACGTGCCTGGTACCTCGGCTAGGAGGGCCTCGCGCGCCTGGCGCCTCGGCCAGGAGGGCTTCGCGCCAACGTCTCGTGCGCCTGGCGCCTCAGCCAGTAGGGCCTAGCGCCAGCGTCTCGTGCACCCAGAGCCTCGGCGCCAACATCTCGCGTGCTTAGTGCCTCGGCCAGGAGGGCCTCGCGCCAGCGTCTCGCGTGCCTGGTGCCTCGGCCAAGAGGGCCTCGTGCCAGCGTCTCGCGTGCCCAAGCTTAGGCCGCACGCCTGGTGCCTCGTCCAAGAGGGACTCACGCCAGCGTGTCGCGCCCAGTAGGTGTGCCCCGTGAGGTCATTATCCAACACATCTTGTGCCAAGTGAGGCACTCTTTGCATAGCCTCACATAGCGAGGCCATGTGTCTCGTGCCAAGGGCCCAAGAGCCTCATCTCGTGCCAACGCACCAAGAGCCTTGCGGCATGGGTCTCACGCCTCGCCTTGCTCTCCAGTCGTGCCCTTAGAGGCCTCGCGAAGGATGTCCTCACCATAGCCTCATGCCTAAGACCCTGTGAGAAGGCTTCACACCCAAGCTCACCCGCGGGTTGGCCTCATGCCTGGGCACCCCGCGGGACCTCTCACACCTTACCCCTTTTATCCAACCAGTAAAGTTTACCTCCCATATGTATCCTTTCCCGTCAATAAGCAATCTAATGCTTAGATAGACATAGAGGGTCTAGATCAACATACAAACCTTCAGAAGGTGAAAACACCCACTAGGTGCAGGGAACACGCACTAGTACGGAATGTACCTACAAATCTGGAGGAGTCAGAGTGCGAATACGGTGTCCCCGCCATACAGGTAGTGGCAGTACAAGAATGGTACATGGTAAGGACTCCCTCAGCACGCTTGTGAGGTCCGTAACATGTAGTGGAGGCATAATGTGATACCAAGGAAGGACTACTTTTGCAGACCCCTGACACGTACTAGAGCAGACCACCACTTTTCCAGCACCACTACCACCTGTGCTGCTACCCTGACAGTGTACTCATGTACTATTTTGTCCCAATGGACCGCCATGTATAAGGGGCCATTAGAGCCCAACTATAAATAGACCTTGACCCCTTAAGGTAAAGGGTTGGAAAATTCATTGTAAGCTGAAGCTATTAAGAAATATACAGTTTTTACTCCATTGTTGATCTATGTTTATCCTTCCATAAGTCCATTCTAAGTTCTCATCTGAACATCACCTGACTTTCCTTTGAGTTTTCCGATCTAATTTCGTTGACGAGATTTCACCGTCAACAACTGTAAATAAATTTGACAGAGTAAATTTCATTTGGAAGCATATAATCTACTGATTAAGAATTCCTCAAGAAATAGTAGTAGACAATGACACTCCTTTCCAAAATTCCAAAGTTCTAGAATTGTGAAACTAATTGAATATAACTTTGAGCTTTTGTTCTATTAGTTATCCCTAAGGCAACAGACAAGTGGAAGCCTCCAATAATGTTATATTTGACAATATCAAGAAGAATTTAGATGATAAGAAAGGCGCATGATTAGAAGAGTTGCCCAAAGTCCACTGGGCATATCGAACCACTAAGCAGACTTCAACTGAAGAAACCCCATACTTTAAGGTATACGACACAGAAGTTGTAATACTAAAAAATTGGGTGTGCCAATGCGTCAGACAGACATCGCCTCTGACACCGAAGCAAATCAACTTCAACTTAGCCTTAATTTGGATCTAGTGGAAGAGCACAAAATGATTGCATAGATGCAATAACAGAACTATCAAAAGGATGCAGAGCGTCATTATCAGAAGCAAGTTAATAATATATCCTTTCTATTATGTGAATGGGTGCTAAGGCAAACCACTGGCAATCAAACAAAGTTACAGCCGAAGTGGGAAGGCCCATTTGAAATGAACCAAGTTCTGGGACGGGGATCCTACTGCCTCTACGAAATTAGCACTGGCAAGGATGTACCCCATGTTATGATTAGTTAAATACATAATAAAATTGGCTAGGCACGAAAAGGTGCAAAAACCATAACAGTTTCCCAAAAGACAACATGTGAGAGTTGACTTTTAGTATAGACATTTGTAAATCATCTTTTTGGGTCCAAAGTGTTTCTTTGGAGTATATGAGAGTACCCAAAAAGTTTGGGAGAATTTGGGGATGTTTTGAGACAAATTTTGGAGCGCCAAAATAGAGGCATTGATGATGCATTGCCTCTGGGAGGGGATGCGTCGCTCGACCAAAAAATGGTACACCAGGTGACACGTCACCTGGTGCTAGGGGATGCATCGATTGGTTCCGAGCGATGTGTCGCCTGGGCCGTCCATACAGGATCGTATAGTGACATTTTTTGGCTCCGAAATTCAATTTAAAATGCTCTATTGGTCAAGTCTAATGTGGTTCCTATACTATTAAAGGGTTCATTTGCGCTAATTGGTGACATTATCACTCACCTCACTCTCTCTCTCTCTCTCTAAAACAAACTCTCTCTCTCTCTAGCTTTCACGATTACTTGTTTTCTTTAAAATCTTCATCAAGAAAGGTTTACTTGTATGAAGGATCAAGGCTTCTAAATCCTAATCTCATTCCATTGTAGTTGCTTCAAGAAATTCCGAGAAGGCTAGGAATAGAGAGTTTTGGACAACAAATATACATTTGTGTGAAGCCTTCCAAGTTTTTGTGTTTCACATAAAATCATAAACTTGTGATTTTGTGTTTGAAGGTTGTTCTTCAAGAAAGGCCCACTCTAATATTTGTCTTTTGTGTTTATGTAATTTGTGATTATCTTCCATTAGAGTTAGATTACTTGTTGTTTATGCTTTGAGTTGTAATACAAAACCAAGGTTGATTACGCCTAATCCCCAACAATAAAAAATATATATCTCTAAACCTTTGTGTTGTGTCAAAGTTTATCTATCTCTATGGTTTTTCTTAAAACCAAAGCTTTGTAAGAAAGATCATCAATCTTAGCCCTCAAGTTCATGTCACAAGATCTAGTAAGAATAGATAAGTTTGATGGCTCAAATTTTGTAAGATGGTAGGATGAGATCAAGTTCATCCTCACAACTTTGAAATTGCACTACATCCTTGACAAAGATTTGAAGAGTTTGGAGCCCCCAAAGGATGATGATTCTCAAAATCTGATCAAAGAAAGGACGAAAAATGGAAGAGGATGAACTCATTTCTAAAGGCCACATACTCAATGCTTTGTCAGATCGTCTCTATGATCTCTACAAAAAACTACATCAGCAAAGAAGATATGGGAAACTCTTGAGAAGAACTACAAAATCGAAGAAGAAGGTACCAAGAAATTCCTTATCACTCAATTCATGGAATTCAAATTCTTTTACTGTAAACCCTTACTCCTCCAAGTACATGAACTTTAAGTTATTGTGAATAAGTTTTCTACTCTTCAGATAACATTGTTGGAACCCTTCATTGTGGGAGGGATTATAGCTAAACTATCTCAATCTTGGAGAAGCTATAGAAAGAAGATACTCCATACGAATTAAGAGATATCTTTGGAAGAGATCTTGGAGCACCTAAGGATTGAAGAGGAGTCTCGTTCTAGAGGCAAGTGTATGGAAGAGTCCAATGTTGGGACATCTAAGGCTAATGCCATAGAGAAACCCTCTCAATCCTAAGGGAAGACTCACAAGAAGGCCCAATCAAAGAAGGATACTCATCTAGCTCCAAGGAAGAATAAAGGGAAATTAAAGGGTGTGTGAGGCCCTAGTTTTTTTTTTTTTGTAGAAAGAGTGGCCACATGGCCAAATGTCAACACAACCAAAGAGTAATTGGTTGCAACCTTGAGTGAGGTAAATGCCATCCAAGGGAAAGTGCAAGGGTGGTGGTATGACACTTGTGCCACCATTCATGTTACTTATGATAGAGAGATATTCAAAACCCTTGAAGTGTCAAGTGACGGTCATGGAATCCAAATGAGGAATGATCATAGGTCCAAGGTGTTGAGCAAGGGGAATGTTGATCTTCACCAATGTGTTGTATGTTTTAGATATAAGTAGGAATCTTGTGAGTGGGCATTTATTGAGAAAATCGGGCATCAAAACAGTGTTTGAGTCCAACAAGCTAATTCTATCCAAAGGCAACTAATTTGTGTGGAAATGGTCTGTGTGTGATGGGATGATTAAATTGTGTACCAAAGACAATGGTTTTGATAATAATGCATGCTCATCTCTCTCTTATGTGTTTGGTTTTGATTCTATTACTTTGTGACTTAATAAACTTTCTCATATAGGATATAGTACAATTAAAAGAGTTATCAAATGTGGTTTAGTTGTATGCAATGATATTGAGCATGATAAGTGTGAATTGTGTGTTAAATCTAAGATGGTAAAGAAACATTTTCCAAGTGTTGAAAAGAAAACTAACATACTAGATTTGATACATAATGATTTATGTGAATTAAATGGAATAACTACTAGAGGTGAACATAGGTATTTTATTACCTTTATTGATGATTGTTCTAGATTCACGTATGTGTACTTTCTTAAGAATAAGGACGAGGCATTTAACATGTTTAAAATCTATAAAGCCGAAGTTGAAAATCAATTGGAAAAGAAAATAAAAGTAAATAAAAATGATAGGGTGGTGAATGCTTTTCCAATGAACTCAATGTCTTTTGTGAGATACATGGTATAATACATCAACGTACAACTCCTTATACACCCCAACAAAATGGTATACCAGAAAGAAAGAATAGAACATATTTTGAAATAATCAATGCTATGCTATTGCATAAAAATTTGAGTTTTATGTTATGGGGAGCATCCATGCTTACTGCTTCTCATATTCTAAATTGAATATCTCTAAAGAAGAATCAAATTTCACCACATGGGATATGTGCAGCATCTCAGAATTTTACTTAGCTAGATAGTAGTAGCTGTGCTGTAGTATTTTAGTTTTCTATTGGTTTAGGCCTGGATTTAGTTGGAAACTCATAGGGATAGTTATGGATTTTATAAGTTTGCCTATAGTTTAGAAACATTAATTTTAACATAAGGTTTTATTAATATAGCTGGTCCTAGAAATGATATTTATTATAACCTAAGGTTTAGATAGAATAATTAAGAACGTGACACTTGTCACATGTATGTTTATTAAGGATTTAAGGATTTTAGATTAATAAATTAATCAAGGATAAACCTTGGAAGTCTAGAACCTTCCCTTTGCTGTTAGGATCACGTTTTACTCAGTCAAAGTAGTTTTAAACAACTTCAAGTGTGTTGACAGTGTGAAAAAACGTGTTTAATAAATCAGCGTATGCTGACATATCGCAGCTATAGGGTCGATATATCGCCTATGATTGATAAGGAAAACACATCGACTTCATACGAACAAAGCCACGAAGGCTCGGGATTCTGGGGCAGGCAATATATCGCCTATAGGGGCGATATATCAGCTCCCTCATGCATTTTTAAAAATCCGTGGAATCCGAGCTAGAAAGAGCCCTCAACAACTTGGACTTGCTCTTGAATGTTTTTGACCGAGTTCGGGGCATCTGTTGAGCATAAAATTCAATTATTTATTTATTTTAGAAGGGGTTAGTATCACTCCTTGAACTCTATAAATAGGACCATTCACTCAGCCATTTGCATCATCATTCAAGCACTTCTCAGAGCCTCCAAGCTGCTAAGTTAGTTCTAGAGAGAAACGCTAGGGTTTTGGGGTTAAAAGCTTTCAAATGTAAGCTTTTCTAAACACTTGGGAAGTAAGATAGAGTGTTATTTCAATATTGAGGTGTAGATCGAAGCTCTCATCTATCTAAGGTATTTTTACCCTCGGTTTTATTTCATTATAGTTCCTCTTATTCTTTTCATTTTCTTCAAAATCCTAACTTGTTATAATGGCTTTTGGTTAGGTGTTTGATTCCTTTGAAACTAAATGTTTTTGGTAAGTTCTTATCTTGATGGTTTAGATCTTCTATTCATCTTATTTTCTTTAGCAAACTTATGATTTTTACTGTTTGGTTTTAGGAGTTTCCAATCCCGCTCTTGTCTCCAATATTCCAGCTTTTGGTAAGGAAAATAGGTTAGATTTTATGTGTTATGAGTATTCTTATATGCTATGTGTCTGTATGTATGTATATGTCTTATGTTGTAGACACTTGGCAAATATGGTTGCTTAGATACCAAATAAGCAAATCCCGAGATTTTCATCATTATTGTAGAATATAGTTATGACTAAACCTACCTCTAAATAGTAGTAAGAGGACCTAGATGGTTTCTATCATATACTATATTTGTGTTTAAACCTACCTCTAAATAGTAGCAAGAGGACCTAGATGTTTTATATCACATACTACGATAATGAGTTAATGGCCATTAATTTGTAGTCATATGTTTTATGATTTACGTTTTTACGTCATATGTTTTATGATTTATGTTTTTACGGTTTATGATTTATGATATGATTTAGTAGTTTTCCTTACTCAGCATTAGGCTCATTCCTTTTTATTTTAGATGGTGCAGGAAAATGAGCTTGGAAGGCTGGACTGATTCGTGGCAGCTTTGGCATGTGTAATGGGAGAGGACTAAATGAATGGATTGATGGTAACGATCGAGGACGACGTTTATGTTTTGAATCTTTTTAATTATGTATTTAGGTTTTTCCGCATTAAGTATTTGAACATTTAACTAAAGGTTTTGTTTTCCTTATGATTTTATGTAATAACAATGGGATCATGTATTTTGGATTTTTATAATAAAGTTATATTAATTTTATATGTATTCCAAAATAGTAGTTATGCTTAGTAGTTTTTAATGTTCCAAGGTCTTTAAGTTAGATGGGACTTTACAGTGGAAGATAGTATTCTCTAAGATTGACCTTCGATCAAGCTACCACCAGTTAAGGATTAAAGAGGAGGACATACCAAAGACCACTTTTTGCATGAGATATGGACACTATGAATTCCTGGTTATGTCCTTTGGATTAACCAACGCCCCAGCAGCTTTCACGGACTTGATGAATAGGGTCTTGAAGGACTATTTTGATAAGTTTGTGATCATGTTTATCGATGGCATACTGGTGTACTCCCAGTCATTGACAGAGCACGAGCAGTGCGCTTGGTATTAAAGCGGTTGAGAGGGCATAAGTTATATGCTAAGTTTAGGAAGTGCGAGTTTTGGCTACCGCAAGTCACATTTCTAGGCCATATTGTCAGTAAGGAGGGGATTCTTGTTGACGCAAGCAAGATTGAAGCAGTGAGAGATTGGCCTAGGACGAGCAGTGTACCAGATGCTAGGAGCTTTTTGGGATTGGCAGGGTACTACCGGTGGTGTAACGCCCCACGTCACTATGGCAGGACAGATTCGTAGCAGCTTTGGCATGTGTAATGGGAGAGGACTTATTGAATGGACTGATGGTAACGATCGAGGACGACGTTTATGTTTTGAGTCTTTTTAATTATTTATTTATGTTTTTCCACATTAAGTATTTGAACATTTAACTAAAGGTTTTGTTTTCTTTATGATTTTATGTAATAACAACGGGATCCTGTATGTTGGATTTTTATAATAAAGTTCTATTATTTTATATATGTATTCCAAAATAGTAGTTATGCTTAGTAGTTTTTAATGTTCCAAGATCTTTAAGTTAGATGGGTCTTTACAGTGGAAGACAGTGTTCTCTAAGATTGAACTTCGGTCAGGCTACAACCAGTTAAGGATTAAAGAGGAGGACATACCAAAGACCACTTTTTGCATGAGATATGGACACTATGAATTCCTGGTTATGTCCTTTGGATTAACCAACGCCCCAGCAGCTTTCACGGACTTGATGAATAGGGTCTTGAAGGACTATTTTGATAAGTTTGTGATCCTGTTTATCGATGGCATACTGGTGTACTCCCAGTCATTGACAGAGCACGAGCAGTGCGCTTGGTATTAAAGCGGTTGAGAGGGCATAAGTTATATGCTAAGTTTAGGAAGTGCGAGTTTTGGCTACCGCAAGTCACATTTCTAGGCCATATTGTCAGTAAGGAGGAGATTCTTGTTGACCCAAGCAAGATTGAGTCAGTGAGAGATTGGCCTAGGTCGAGCAGTGTACCAGATGCTAGGAGCTTTTTGGGATTGGCAGGGTACTACCGGCGGTGTAACGCCCCACGTCACTATGGGTGCTTTTTGGAATGACGACTGACCCTACAAACCAACACAAGTCTTTTCAAGGTGCTTTGTCCTCACTCGCACACTTCCTGGGAAAACTTCCCAGGAGGTTACCCATCTTGAGATTACTCCAGGTCAAGCACGCTTAACTTTGGAGTTCTCAAGGGATGGACTACCAAAAAGAAGATGCATCTTGTTGATATAGGTCGTACCCATCAATCCATTTAAGCCCTCTTCAATAGTGTAGTCCCATACCTACACAGTCTTAGAATCCTCACACTTGACCTTCCCCAGGCAGTGTGGGATTGCACAACTTTACCCGGTCTTTCCCCTTACGGATCACGGGATTCTGACTGTCACAGGCAGTTCGTTGAGGGGCTTTCCAGGATAGCCACACCATTGATTGAATTGACACGAAAGAAGACTAAGTATGTATGGAAAAACAGGTGTGAGAACAGTTTCAAAGAATTGAAGCGGTGACTAATCACCGCTCCAGTTTTGAGTCTGCCGTTACACTATGAGAAGTTTGTGGCTTATTGTGATGCTTCCAGACAGGGTTTAGGATGTGTACTAATGCAAGCCAGAAAGGTAATAGCCTACGCATCGAGACAACTGAAGGAGTATGAGCAGAGATATCTGATGCATGATCTAGAGTTAGCAGTTGTGGTATTTGCGAATTTTGCAAAGTTCAAGAAATACAAATTTTGGCTATCACAAGTAGCATTCCTCGACCACATAGTATCCAAGGATGGAGTCGTTGTAGACCCAACTAAAGTAGAGGTTGTGAAGGATTGGCCAAGACATAAGAATGCGTCAAAGGTTAGAAGTTTTCTCGGGCTAGCAAACTATTATTGGAGATTTGTAGAAGTCTTTTCTAAGATAGCCACTCCGCTTACCAACCTAACCCAGAAGCAACAAAAGTTCAAGTGGACTGATAAATGTCAAGAATGCTTCCAGTTGCTCAAAGATAAATTATGCTCAGCACCAGTACTTTGCTTACCAACACCCAATGACCAGTTTGTAATATATTGCGATGCGTCCAAGCAAGGTTTGAGATGTGTACTGATGCAAAATGACCAGGTGATAGCCTACACCTTAAGGCAGCTGAAGGAATATGAGCAACGCTATTCAACACACGATGGAGTTGGTAGCGGTGGTCTTCACATTGAAAATATGGCGCCACTATCTTTATGGTCAATGGTGTGAGATTTATACAGACCACAAGAGCATAAAATATTTCTTCATGCAGAAGGAGCTCAACATGAGGCAGCGCAGGTGGTTAGAACTAGTAAAGCACTATGTCTGTGAAATGTTATACCACCCAGGAAAGGCAAATGTAGTTGCATTAAGTCAGAAGAGTTACAAAAATTTGGCAATATTATTCGGAATTGAAAATTCGCTACAAGATGAGTTGATTAATGTCGAGATAGAAATAGTCATGGATCAACTTGCTAACTTGTCCATACAGTCGAGTCTACTAGATGATATACAAATCGGGCAAGGGCATGATGACACATTAGTATCACATATGTCTGTTGTCAAAGAAGGCAACACAATGAATTTTTCTATATCAGGAGAAGGGTTCTTAAGATATAAGGGTTGGGTATGCGTGCCAAATGACCATGGAATTAAGATGAAGATTTTACAAGAGGCACACACTACGCCATACCCAGTTCACCCGGGGTCTACCACGATGACTCACAACCTTAAGGCAATATATTGGTGGCTGGGAATGAAGAAAGATGTAGTAAAGTATGTGTCCAAATGCCTTATATGCCAGCAAGTAAAGGTAGAACATTAGCGACCCGCAGACTTATTGCAACCGCTTAGTATTCCAGAATGGAAGTGGGAAGACATAACTGTGGAGTTCATGACAGGATTACCACGAACAAATAAGCAATACGACTCAGCTTGGGTTGTGATAGATAGACTCATGAAGTCAGTTCACTTCCTGTCTGTCATGACTATGTACACTGCGGACCATTATGCAGACATTTATGTTCGAGAAATTATACGACTGCATGGAATCCCTAAGACCATAGTATTCGATAGAGGATCGATGTTTACATCAAGATTTTGGGGAAGCTTGCTGCAAGCCATGGGTACCAAGCTAAGTCTCAGTACGGCATTTCATCCTCAGACCGATGGTCAGTCCAAGCGTACCAAACAAATTTTAGAAGATATGTTGCGCGCTTATGTACTAGAATTCGAAGAATCATGGAGTAAGTATTTGCCACTTATAGAGTTCTCCTACAATAATAGCTACCAGGCGATGATCGGTATGGCACCCTATGAGCTACTTTGTGGAAAGAAATGTTGATCGCCATCACATTGGGACGAGGTAGGAGAAAGACAACTTCTTGGACCTAAAGTTTTTAGAGAGGCTCAAAACGCAGTGGAACTGATTAGAAAGTGTATGCTCACTGCTTAGAGTTGACAAAAGAGTTATACGGATGTCGAGTGACGAGATGTGGAATTCAAAGTCGAAGATCATGTCTTCTTAAGAATATCTCCTACGAAAGGAGTGAAGAAGTTTAGGAAGAAAGGCAAACGTAGTCCCCGATTTATAGGTCCTATTGAGATATTAGACAAGGTGGGACAAGTAGCATATAGATTAGCCCTATCGCCAGCTCTAGCAGATAGCCACAATGTGTTTCATATCTCGATGCTGCATAGATATGTGTTAGACCCACCCCACATTCTCAAGTATGATACGTTAGCACTTCAAAAAGACCTTAGTTATGAGGATCGACCGGTTAGTATCCTAGAGAAGGGTATGAAGGAATTACGGTCTAAGAGTATTCTGATAGTCAAGGTCTTATGGAGTAATAGTACAGAACAGGAGGCAACGTGGGAGTTGGAGGAAGACATTCGAGCACGGTATTCATAATTGTTTGGTGAGTAAATTTCGGGGTCGAAATTCTTTTAAGTAGGGGAGAATTGTAGCGTCTCAAAATTTTACTTAGCTAGATAGTAGTAGTTATGTTGTAGTATTTTAGTTTTCGTGGTTATAGATTCAAGCTGGATTTTAGTTGGAAACTCATAGAGATAGTTATGGATTTTATAAGTTTAGCCAATAGTTTAGCAATATTAATTTTAACATAAGGTTTGATTAATATAGCTGGTCCTAGAAATGATATTTATTATAACCTAAGAATTAGATAGAATAATTAAGAACGTGACACTTGTCACATGTATGTTTATTAAGGATTTTAGATGAATAAATTACTCAAGGATAAACCTAGGAAGTCTAGAACCTACCCCCAACTATTAGGATAATGTTTTACTCAGTCAAAGTAGTTTTAAACAACTTCAAGTGTGCTGAAAGTGTGAAAAAACGTGTTTAATATATCAGCGTATGTCGATATATCACGGCTATAGGGGCTGAGATATCGCCTATGACTGATACGGAAAACACGTCGACTTTGCACGAATGAAACAACATAGGTTCCGGATTATGGGGCATGTGATATATCACCTATAGGGGGCGATATAATGGCTCCCTCATGCATTTTTGAAAATTTGTGGAATCTGAGCTAGAAATAGCCCTCAACAACTTGGACTTGCTCTTGAACGTTTTTGACCGAGTTCTGGGCTTCTTTTGAGCAGAAAATTCAATTTTTTAGTCAATTTTTTATTTATTTTAAAAGGAGTTAGTTTCACTCCTTGAACTCTATAAATAGGGCCTTTCACTCATCCATTTGCATCATCATTCAAGCACTTCTCAGAGCATCCAAGCTGCTAAGTTCGTTTTAGAGAGAAAAACTAGGGTTTTGGGGTTAAAAGCTTTCAAATCTAAGCTTTTCCAAACACTTGGGAAGTAAGATAAAGTGTTATTTCGGTATTGAGGTGTAGATTGAAGTTCTAATCTATCTAAGGTATTTTTTCCCTCAGGTTTAGTTCATTATCGTTCCTCTTATTCTTTTCATTTTCTTTAAAATCCTAAATTTTTATAATGGCTTTTGGTTAGGTGTTTGATTCCTTTGAAAATAAAGGTTTTTGGTTAGTTCTTATCTTGATTGTTTAGATCTTCTCTTCATCTTAGTTTCTTTCGGAAACTTATGACTTTTACTGGTCAGTTTTAGGAGTTTCCAATCCCGCTCTTGTCTCCAATATCCCAGCTTTTGGTAAGGAAAATAGGTTAGATTTTATGTGTTATGATTATGCTTATATGCTATGTGTATGTATGTATGTATATGTTTTATGTTGTAGTCGCTTGGGAAATATGGTTGCGTAGATACAAAATAAGCAAATCCCTAGATTTTTATCATTATTGTAGACTATAGTTATGACTAATCCTACCTCTAAATAGTAGTAAGAAGACCTAGATGGTTTTTATCATATACTATATTTGTGTTTAAACCTACCTCTAAATAGTAGCAAGAGAACGTAGATGGTTTATATCACATACTACGATAATGAGTCAATGGCCATTAATTTGTAGTCATATGTTTTATGATTTACATTTTTACGTCAAGCGTTTTATGATTTATGTTCTTACGTTTTATGATTTATGATATGCTTTAGTAGTTTTCCTTACTGGGCATTAGGCTCATTCCTTTTTATTTTAGATGGTGTAGGAAATTGAGCTTGGAAGGCGAGACAGATTCGTGGCAGCTTTGGCATGTGTATTGGGAGAGGACTAAATGAATGGACTGATGGGAACGATCGACGATGACGTTTATGTTTTGAGTCTTTTTAATTATGTATTTATGTTTTTCCAAATTTAGTATTTGAACAATTAATTAAAGGTTTTGTTTTCCTTATGATTTTATGTAATAAAAATGAGATCCCGTATTTTGGGTTTTTATAATAAAGTTCTATTATTTTATGTATGTATTCCAAAATAGTAGTTATGCTTAGTAGTTTTTAATGGTCCAAGGTCTTTTAGTTAGATGGGTCCTTACAATATGGAAAGGAAAAAGGCCCAACCTATGGTATCTCAAAGTGTGGGGGTGCCTTGCTCATTACAAGAGCACGAAGCCTAAAATGACCAAGTGGGGTCCAAGGGCTATCAAATGTGTATTTTTAGGCTATGCCTCAAATAACAAGGTTTATATGTTATTAGACTTGGAGCCTAATGTGATAATTGAATCAAGAGAAGTTGAGTTCTTTGAGAGTTTGTTGTATAGTGACAATAAGTCTCAAGAACTGATCTCATTAGAAGGAACCCAAGAGGAGTTACCTTCAAGTGGAAACTTTTTACCTAGTAGAGAGAAACCACAAGGGAGTCACTTGGAAGTATCCTATGGTACTTCAAGTAGAGGATGATGCTAAAACTTTCCAAGAAGCTATGTCCTCAAGAGACTCTAACTTTTGGAAAGAGATAATAAATGATGAGATGGATTCAATTATGTCTACTACATTTGTAAGACTACTGATCTACCACAAGGATCAAAGTCAATAGGTTGTAAGTGGGTATTTCAAAGAAAATACAACACTAATGGGACCATTCAAGCCTACAAGGCAAGGTTGGTGCCCAAAGGGTTTAGACAAGAGGAGGGCATAGATTATTTTGATACCTATGCTCTAGTAGCAATGACAACATCTATAAGATTGTTGTTTATCTTATCATCAATGCACAACCTATATGTTCATCAAATGGATGCCAAAACGACATTCCTAAATTGTAACATCGATGAGGAGGTGTACGTGGAACAACCGGAAGGGTTTGTTCTAAGGGGAAATGAACATAAGGTCTGTAAGCTTGTTAAATCATTAAATGGTTTAAAAATATCTCCAAAACAATGGTATGAGAAGTTTGATGAGGTCATTGTTTCGGAAGGGTTTAGACACAATAGTGTGGACAAGTGCTTAAATTATAAGACTTGTGATGAATATGTCATCATAGTGTGTCTATATGTTGATGATATGCTAATATTAAGTAATGACATGAAAGACATAATAGAAACAAAGAGGTTTCTATCTTCTAACTTCAAAATGAAGGACCTTGGAGAGTTTGATACCATACTAGGTATCAAAGTTAGAAGAAATGTGGATGGTTATGTCTTAGGTCAAGCTCATTATGTTGAGAAAATGATTGAAAAGTTTGGTCATCTTAATATCAATGAGGAAAAGACACCCTTTGATTCAAATCTAAAGCTTGAAAAGAATGAAGGGAGTGCAGTGGCTCAACTATAGTATGCAAGTGCAATTAAGAGTTTGATGTATGCCACTCATTGTACTAGAGCGGACATTGCATTTGTGGTTAGTAAACTAAGTAGGTTTACTAGCAACCCAAGTATCTTACATTAAAAGGCTGTGGAAAGAGTATTTGGATAACTTAAAAGGACCAAAGAGTTATGCCTCTAGTATACAGTGTAGGAGATTAATCTCTCCACAACCGGTTGGGTGTTCGCCCTTGGAGGGCGTGCGGTTTCTTAGGGATCTAAGAACAAATATGTACATGTCACTCAACCATGGAGTCTGAGTTTGTAGCTTTAGCAGCAACCGCCAAAGAGGCCGAGTGGCTAGGAGATCTCATGTTGGATATACTGAAAACCGCAATTGATGTATCGACAGTTTTGATACATTGTGATAATCAAGCCATTTTGATTAGAGCTTACAACAAGATATGCAATGGGATGTCAAGACAAATAAGTCTAAGACATGATTATGTGAGTGAATTGATTGATAAGAGTATCATATCAATTTCATATGTGAAACCTTTTGAGAATTTAGCAGATCCATTTACCAAACCTCTTGGGAGAGATTCGGTTGGTTCCACAAATAGAGGGATGAGACTAAATAGCTTCCCCAATGATTGCAATCCAACTCAAATCTTGTATACATCAAGTGTAGAGTTCAATAGGTAAGAACAAGTCATTTATAAGGGAATAGTTTCAACATTAACAACTTAAAGGTCCCATGAAGGGTGAGTTAATGTTGGTTTCAATTGAGCATGAGGGTTAAGCCATAGGCTTTTAATGGAATTCAGTTGAAGAAAAACAAGTTTATCTGAAGGTAGCAAAGATGTTGCAAGAATTTCACCGATGTGAACCTAGAGGTGGTGCCACCTCTCAAGAGAGTGGGAGTTTTCTCTCCGAATGGTTCATGAATGGATCAAGCACAAGGCCAATAAAAGTGTTCAGCATGAACAATTGGAAATACATGAGTAACCAGATAAAGGTGTGTAAGATATTACCATTTTCTATCACTGGGAATGTTGGGTTCAATCTTTTCACAATACCTTAGCATTTCGGTAGAAGCTTTGTAGTGTTTTCACTAAGGTAAAGTTCAAACGAAAAAGACACTTTACTTTATGCACTGATATTGTTTGGCTAGAGAATTCATGATGTAATTAACCAAGTGGGGGAATGTTATGATTATTTAAATACATGGTGAACTTGGTTAGGCATGAAGAGATGCAAAAACCATAAGGATTTCACAAAATTTAACATTTGAGGTTGACTTTCAGTACATGCATTTATGAATAATCATTTTGGGTCCAAACAATTTCTTTGGTGTATATAAGAGTACACAAAAAATTTGGGAGCATTTGAGGATGATTTTATACAAATTTTGGAGCATCAAAATAGAGGCATCGATGATGCGTCGCCTTTGGGAGCGGTAATCAATCGCCGCTTCAACTCTAGAAAATTGTTCTTACACCAATCAGACCAAAAAAACTTCAAGTTCTTACGTGTCAGCTCAGTTAATCACATTGTAATTATGGAGAACCCTTCCACAAAATGCTGATAGTATCCAGCCAAACCTAGGAAACTTCTAATCTCTGAAGCACTCCTTAGCCTTGGCCAATCTCTCGCCGCCTTTATCCATGTCAGATCCACTATAATCCCATCCTTACTAACAATATTACCAAGAAACATCACTTGAGGTAACGAAAACTCGCACTTCTTAAACTTGGCATATAACATGTGTTCCCTCAACCTCCTTAATACCAACTGAAGATGATGCTCATGTTCTATCTCTGATAGGGTGTAAATCAGAATGTCATCAATAAACACAATCACGAACTTGTCCAAATAGTCATTGAACACTCTTTTCATCAAATTTATAAATGTTGTTGGGGCATTGGTCAGTCCAAACATATAACCAAAAACTCATAATGTCCATACCTCGCGTGAAAGGTTGTCTTTGTAATATCCTCCTTTTTGATCCACAGCTGGTGATAACCAGATCGAAGACCAATCTTTGAGAACACTGTCTTACCCTACAACCGGTCAAACAAGTCATCGATCCTTATCAGTGGATGTAACGCCCTGGGTAGCCAAGACCGTTACACTGTGTATTTATAATGGTGCAGGACTTGCTAATCAAGTCATTTTGTTAAAAATGTGTCACTGAAACCACTAATGAACTAGGGTTAAAAGGTTTTTGTCATAAAATATATATTTCTTATAATTAAACGTTTTGTACAAGGGATCCCAAAAGAAACAGCATTCGAAAGTCAGTTTACAAAATTTCCAAGGTATGAAACAACCGCTAGCCACTCTAAAGGCAAAACAGACATTTATGGTCCTCCTGTTCCTGCCTCTTCCTCACACGTGGTGGCCGAGCAGCTGGTCATGTACATTCTGCCTTCAGAGCTCTCCGAATAAGGGCTGATCAAGCTTACCCTTGCCTTTACCTGCACCACGTAGCACCCGTGAGCCAAGGCCCAACAAGAAAATATAACATTATAGCACAACAATGATAATAATTAAATAAATCATTAAGCATGTTCATACACTTAGCAATCCACATTAACCACATAGTCCATAGACATAGCTAGAGAATCTACAAACTAATACTCAGCTATTCAGCATACAAATTCGTCAATTAAAATTGATAACCAAGTCACATGATATTCTGGGTCGACACCCTTAGGTCGCACCCTCTGTTTACCCCACTGACTCCGGTCCGCTTAAACCGAGCTCAGTGAATAATAAGTTGTCCTCAGCTACCAGTGGCTGAGCCGCTCCCTATGTGCCAATGTAAACTCCGGCACTCTTAGGCCATTTTTTTTCTATTCACATGGCATAATACCATTCTTCATAATGCATACAAAACAGGGAACCCTTAGTCCCATTATAAGTTCACAATCAGGTGCAGTTTTCTTACCTAAGTCCCGAGCTTCTTCAGCACCAAAGTCCCGAGCGCGGTCCTCTAACACGAGCCTCGCTAAAAACCTAGTCACAACACATACATTGCACTCTCATTACTAACCAATTCATAATCATCTCCCGGAACCAATCCCGTGCTCTCAGGACCTTCCGTTTCCCCACAAAATGTAGCGAAAGCGTCCCCCGAGCCCCCTGAACCAAAACCCTAAAAACTCAAATTTCCACCTCCTGAATTTAGCCTAGTGCCGGGGCACAACCCTATAGGGGCCGTGGCTCCCAAAATGGTCCCCATTCCGTAATTCGACCTAGCGCCGCGGCATGGAAGAACATGGCCGTGATGCTCATACGCGAACCCAGAAAACTGGGTTTTTCCCAACATTTTTCCCGAGCCAAACTCTTCCAAATCAACCCCGAGGTACACCCAAGTCCCAACTCAACCCAAAATCCCAAATAAACAGTATGGCAACTCATAAATCACAGCAACAAACCCAATCACACAATAAAACCCAAGATTCACCTAGTGGCTCAAAATTCACAAAAACTTAAACCATACTTTATAAAAAAACTTAAACCACACCAGATTATAAACCTCAGAGACACATGAAATTCTTACCTCAAGCAGAGATTCGACCTTGAGCTACTTTCAAGTCCAACTCCAAGCTAATTTCCTTTGATTTACAAGTTGAGTCTTCACTCCAATAACCCACAAGCAAATAACACAATTTCAGCGTACTAACCTAACATTACCAGTAGAATTTCCATAAGGAAAAAAGTTAAAACTTACCTTTGCACCCTAGAATTTCTGGCCCAAAGTCTCCATTAGTTCACCCTTAAGTTCCTTCCTTGACCCCAAAGAGAATAGCTCCTCTTCTCCTTCCTTCTAGTTCCTTTGGTTTTCTCTAGACTTCCAACCAAAATATTCAGTTTATTCCTAAGTGAAAGTAACGTATTTGACTTCTCCTCAGCCAGAGTTATCCTTTCCTAAGACCAAATTACCATTTTGCCCTTTCCCATAATAAAAAGTCTTATTCAACCTCAAGGGAAATTCTGTCATTTCACCAAAATCCCACTAAATCCTCAAGTATTCGTATAAATCCACATTTAATCCCGACATGTCCAAACCATTACTCAATTACTAACCGCTACTTAATAATTCCCGAACACTTTATAATATTCCCAAAATACCCCTCAGCTCCTCCCGAGCCGGGTATTTGACCCCGTTGTGACTTTCTAGCTAAACGGCTCCCTAAGACCGTCTCAGGTCGTGCATCACAATTATATTACCACTCATACGTGGTATCAATCACAATATATACAAATATCACATGTATGCCCTCAATGGGTTAAAATTACAAATATGCTTGTAGCAACCAAATGGGGCCCACATGCATTTCATATATTCATATAATCATACAAGCATGCTTAACACAGAATCATGCATTAAATTACTCAATTCACACAAAAACCAATCGTGCCCTCCCGGCACACTAATAAAGGCCCTTGGGTCATTACAGTGGATACTTGTTCTTGATAGTGAGCTTGTTCAATTCCCTATAGTCAATACACATCCTCAACATCCCATCCATCTCCTTAACAAATAACACAGGTGCACCCCACGGTGAGAAACTAGGTCTGACGAACCCCAAGTCAAGTAAATCTTGCAACTGAACCTTCAATTCTTTTAATTCTAATGGATCCATTCTGTACGGTGCCCTAGAAACTAGTTCTGTTCCTGGTGGCAACTCAATAGCAAACTCAATCTCCCAGTTCAGCTTAAATTCTGGTAGATCCTTTGGAAACACATCTAAAAACTCGCAGACCAATCTAGTCTATTCTGGTCCGACTGGTACAAACTAAGTGGTATCCACCACAATAGCTAGGAATCCTATGCAACCTTCTTGCAAAAGGTCTCTAGCCTTTAGTGCCAAGATCATAGGAACACGGTGCCCGTTCACAGTACCCACAAACACAAACAGGTCCTCTCCCTCCGCTCAAATGTCACCATCCTCCTTTTGCAATCTATGGTTGCCCCATATTTAGCTAACCAATCCATACCTAAGATCATATCAAAATCCTCCATCACAAAATCATTCAATTCTACAAACAACTCCCTACTATCTACCTCTACCGGCAATGATCTGACCCATCTCCTAGAGACTACCAGTTCCCCAGTAGGCAATAACCTCCTAAACCCCAAATTATACCAATCACAAGGTCTACAAAGTCTACCTATCACCCTACTAGATACAAATGAACTGTAGCTCTAGAGTCAATTAACATAGTATAAGAAGAGCCAACACTAGAAATCTAACCTTTCACTATCAAGGGACTAGCCTTAGCCTCTGACTGCGCCAATGTGAACGCTCCAGCTGGAACCAAGTTGTCACACCTCTTTGGTTCCTCCTTCTTCGACTGAGGGCAATCCTTTATGACATGTCCAACCATGCCATGCTGGAAATATGCCTTGGCACGGAATTCTCCCAAGTGTTATCTCCTACATCGAGCGCACTCTAGATAACTTCTCCAGTTTTAACCTTCACCCTAGTGACCACCTTGAGTGCCCCTAAACCTCTTGTCTGTATTGGGGGTACTAACTGTGTCTGTGTTCCTCCTTTTCTAATCACTGGGGCCTCCACCTCTACTAGACCTAGTAAACGAAGGTACCACCCTCTAAGAATCATGCCTTGCGGAACCCTCTCTCCAGATCTTGTCCTCAGTGCCCTCAACAGCAAGGGCCTTCTCTACTACCTGAGTGTAAGTGGTCACTCTAGGCACAGAGATAATTTGGACATCCTAGGCTATCATAGGTTTTAATCCCCTAATAAACCGCTCTCTCCTAGCCGCATCGTTTGGCACCAAGTCAAATGCAAACTTGGTAGACTTGTCAAATTTCAGGGCATATTCAGTCACAAACATGTTTCCTTCAACCAAACTGGTGAACTCATCCACATTCACAGTTCGAACTACATCATTGTAGTACTTCTAATTAAACAACTCTCAAAACTATTTCTAACTCATCAAAGCCACATTCCGAGTCTAGGATACAACCTCCCACCAAATACGGGCATCCTCTTGCATCATTTAAGTTGCACAGACCACCCTGTCAATACCTGCCACACTCATAAATTTGAGGATGGAGGTAATTATACTCATCCACCGCTCTACCCTTAGTGGATCTGGCCCTCCCACAAAGGTAGGAGGGTATTGCTTTCAGAACTTCTCGTATAACGGTTCCCACCTATTTTCAACCTTTGGCTATCCCGTAGGCGGAGCAGCGTTCCCAGATGGAACCTGCTGCCTCAACTGCCTCATCTCTTCTTCCTACCTCAGGAGCCTTGCTTTCATTTCTACAAACATCTGCTGCCAGTTTTGAGGGCAGACGGAGGGTTCTGACCCTGGTTATCATCTCTAGCCTCGATCACAGTGGCGTCTAGTCAATTTGATCACCTTGGAAGCATAACTCCCAAAGTATATCTACAATCAATGACTCATCTTATAATGCAATGATAACGGTGTCCAGAAACCACCCGACGATCCAACCGAACAAATAAGCATACACACGCAACCACAATGCTATAGCATCCACATGCAGCAACAATGCTAATAAGTATGCCTTTTCATATTCACATAACAGTCAAGGACCAGCCTCTACCAATATATTTAATGCTTTATATTCTAGCATGCAGATAAGGCATATATTTCAATTTAGCAGTTAAACACATATTCAACTCATTAGTTACCGAACCATGAGTCGAGGTTGTCTCTAGCATCGAGCGTACTTATTAAACCCGTCATCAGGAACCATAAAGCCCTCACAACTTTTATACTAAGTTGTAATGTCCTACTAATCCAGGACTATTACATTGTGTTTAAAATAGTGCTTAACTTGTTAAGCGAGTCATTTGGAATTAAACGTGTAATTAAAATTAAAAATTTGTGTAGGTACTAAAAATTTTTGTTAAAGAAGTTAAACTTTTCATTAAACGTTTGAGTATACAAGGAATCCCAAAAGTTTATAAACAAAATACATATATGTTCAAATTTACAAAAATGGCCGGCCTAAGCGGCAAAACTAGACTTAAATCCTTGTCCCTCGAAAGAATCTCGCCTGTGATAGTCGAGTAGGCTGAGTATGTACACACTGCCCCTAGAGCTCTCCAACTCATGGCTGGTCTAGTTTCCCCTTGCCCTTACCTACACCAAAAAGCACTAGTGAGCCAAGGCCCAGCAAGAAAACCCGACCAAACAGAAATAGATATCCAATGTAACATAATTCACAAATAACATGCTTCACAAATTATAAAGAAATTCATGCAAGTATCTAACTCATTTATACGGACCGTGCGGAATGAATGTGTACCGTACCCCCAAAGTGGCCTTGCTATTGCGGCCTACATTCTGCATGATTATCGTCAAATCCCGCACATGGCAGTCATTCATAAACAAACACACAACAACATATGCAACATATATATTCTCACAAGAATATATAACTTTAATCAGAATCAGTACACGGTTATAATCGTGTTCAATAGTCAGGGCCAATGCCCTAAACAAGGTGTGTGTGCTAGTTTTCTTACCTCGAGTCCTTTGTAGACAACGGTACGAACCCGAGTCCGATCCGTTTCCAGAGCCTTGTAGAAACCCTAATCACAACATAAATGGTGTTCTACGAGTTCCAGGACTAATCCCTAGCTCTCGCGATGTGCAATTCCATCAGACTGGGTGATGGAATTGTCCCCCAAGCCTCTGAGCCTCAATCCCAAAAGTTAGAAATAATGTGCTCCGAAAGTGAATCGACAGCGCACCACCGACCCCTTGGCGTCGTGGCAGGCAGCGGCGACTAAAAATGGCGCAAGAGGCCAGCACTGCGGCCCCGAAGCGAAAACCTAGAATTTTTGGGATTTTCTATGGGACTTCTAAAACCCAAAATCACCAAAATCCACCTTTAAGTTGAATCAACCCTAAAATCAAGTCCTGAAATCATTACAATACTTCCCAAACAACACATAAACACCAAGAACACATCAAAATTTCAACCAAGAACCCCAATTAGGAATTTAGGGTTCTAAATCCATCCTTCTCAAATCTAAAATTACAGAGTCAAATCATGAATTCCAGCTGCAATCAAACCTTCTAAAAAGTTGTAAACTAACCCTTAATATCAAATCACTTAACCAAACAACTTGGAACCCAAATATTTTTAAAATCAAACTAACCTCAAAAATTTCTTCAAGAACATGAAGAACACAAAGAAAAGCTTAGATGATCCATACCTCAGCTGAAGAATTCAAAATCCCAGCCTTTTGATGACCACTAAATAGCTCCTATCCCTTTGTGAAGGCTTGAATCTCACTAGAACTCCTCAAACATCCCAAATGATCCCTTAGACCTTGAGTAACTCTTGTGCCAAAAGAAAGAAGGAAAAACTAGTGTAGGATGAAAGGTCCCAAACTTGTAAGACAGCTACACTCTATGACTCAGCCAAAATTATCTACTTTCTTGGTCGAATGACCATTTTACCCTTCCCATCCAAATGCCCCTTAATAAAACCCAATGGCATTTTATCTTTTACCAAAATTCCTGCTAAACCTCAAATTTCACCACTAATTCCCAATTTAATCCACTAGACCCAAATATCTCTCCCAATTAATTCCATTTACCCATACGTCTCAAAATATCTAAACTTCTCAAAAAACCCCTAGGCTCGACCCAAGCAGGGCATTTATTCCCACTGTTGCTTTTTTGCTAAAATTGCTTGAAAGAACCCACTCATTCCGAGTCAAAATTATGAACACGCCTGTCTTCTACAAAAGTGGGTCTTTAAACACATTTAATACACATAATTATGAATACCCAACCATATAAGCATATAAATCTCATAAATCAATTGATTCACACATAATTACTCCACGTGCCCTCCCAGCACGCTAAACAGAGAACTTAATTTTATTAGAAGTTTCAAGGCATTAAAGTTCGTATAGGTTCGTGCTATGACGTGTTTTTTACTCCAAAATTAAAATACTCTAATGTCATTGGTTGAGTCTAATGAGGTTCCTATACTATTTAAAGGGTTCATTTGAGTTAAGTGGTCACATGATCACTCACCTCTCTCTCTCTCTCTCTCTCTCTCTCTCTCTCTCTCTCTAGCTTTCAAGATTACTAGTTTTCTCCAAGATCTTCATCAAGAAAGCTTGACTTGTATGAAGGATCAAGGCTTGTGAATCCCAATCTCATTCCATTGTAGTAGCTTCAAGAAATTCTAAGGCGAAGGCTAGGAATAGAGTTTTTTGGACAACAAATCAACAATTGTGTCAAGCCTTGTTACTTTTTGTGTTTCACATAAAACCATAAACTTGTGATTTTGTGTTCGAAGGTTGTTCTTCAAGGAAGGTCCACTCTATACTTTGTCTTTTGTGTTTATGCAATTTGTGATTATCTTCAATTAGAATTATATTACTTGTTGTTTATGTTTTGAGATGTAATACAAAACCAAGATTGATTATGCCTAATCCCCAACACCCCAGACCTAGAATGCTTTGTCTTTACGCAAGTATTATTGCTAATTTATTTATGATTGTAATAGAACAATTAAAGTAATAAAATATCTTTAAATTTGGCTATTACTTTGTAATTTCCTTGCTTTATATATTTTTAAGAATATTATATTCATTCCGCATTACTTTATCAGAAAATGATTTCTACAACATTGACCGAATCACCAAAACAACAATGCACATCATTCACTCTACTACATAAAATCCACAAAATCTTGTACTCTTCTGACAAAGAAACCAACCACCGTCATGTCACATCAACAACCCTCTGCAATGGCCTTGACATATCACTGATAAAGTCTCGCGATCCTACTACATAGCCTGAGGCCACACTATGACCCAAACCCCTTCCTTTATAAATAGTCCAGATGCTTGTGACCAATATCATCTCCTACACAATTCTTTAGCCCCATCATAAAGAAATATAAAAATAGTAAAGAAAAAGAGAAGAAGTAAAAAAGAAAATGAATGTAAGAGAGTTAGAAAGAAAGAAGCAATGTTGAAATGCTTCGTGGATTTAAGGTGCTATCCTACCTACTTAATTACCCACCAACCAACCCTCCAAGATGCAGCCCACCACTTCCTTTCATTGATAATAAAGCATGGCCCAATATCCTTTTTCAATTTTTTCACAGCAACTTTAACACCATCACCGTGCGCAGATTCAGCCTAAGCAATTTGATCTACTCTGACTAAAATGACATCGAACTACGACCAGCCATTTCCCAGTCTAATCTGCTCTAACTACGTGGAACCTGGCTTCCCTAGCTCGACAGAGGAGGCACGCGTATCGACCCATGAACATCACAACACCCTTCTCCCACGATATGGACAACTTTGAGTTTTCCTAAATCCCAAAAGCAGGAAATACAAGGGTATTGGTGCTATGGAAAATGATAAGCGCACTGCCTCCTCCTCCCGCATTGAGGGGCAACAACGTGTAGTGGATAGATTAAGCGAGCGGTCTCCACATGCCACGTCCAGTAAGCATCTAGGATGAATATTCCTCCAATTTGCACTAAGCCCCCGGCAAGCCTTCATTTGCTCTCGGCTTAGCTTTTCAACTACCACCTCTTCATTTTTGATGGAGACTTCAGAGTTGTACCTTAATCCTCCCTACGCTTCTGCTACAAGCGTAGTATGGAGCTGCTACTATACATAGATATATCGCAAAGGCTACATTTTTATCTATGCGTAATCAGTGTGGGTTATATTGTTGTCAACTTTTATAACATATAAACGTGTCACGACAATTTGTATGTAACTAGTTCACTTTATGTTGTTATAATTTCTCTACTGAATTATGCATCATAAATAAAAATACTTCTTTTTATAGCTGTAAATGTTCACAAAAGAATTTATATATACACAGAAGCCTAACTCATTGAAAATTTGCAAACACATCAAAAATTAAACTCGTTTATCCTCTTTATAAACTCCGCCATGGCAACAATTAAATTGGGATGGCCGACCCCATAACTCTCACATGAGATGTAAAAAGGGATAACATCTTCACTCAGCTTGCGCAGAGCTATTAATGACTCCATCCAACTTTCTTTGCTAAAATTCCTGAGTAGAAATGGTATTTTGTACCAAAACATGTACCTCTCACCTATTGCAATAAACAAACACTTTAACATAAGGCACTTTAATTTGAAGAAAACAAGATATGCTACACTACCCTATTCGAAGTGATAAACTACTCTTAACTAGGCAGACGCTCCCACCATATATAAGGCCTCCTAGAGTATCTCTAGGAATACGGTCTGAATGGTCTCTGACAACACACGTCATAGACAACACTGAAAAAGAAGACAAGAAACATATTTCCCAAATTAACTTTCCATTTACTTAACATTTCATTTCAACATAGAAATTACAAACATCTCCCTAATTCATATAATGGAAATATTTTTTGTGTTTATCTAAACATCACTAAAGTATTTTTACATAAACTAAAATAAATATCAAAACATTTAGTGTCACAAAAAAAATATATGGAGTTCATGATTATCTTTGTCCACCTTCCACACTTTCGCCACCTGCAGACGACGATCTCACACCTCCAACACCCGTCATCGGTGCTCTTGTAGGATGATCTATGGTGCCTTCTACATCAGCAACCATATCCTCTTCCTCCACACTATCCATATTTTGTACCACGCACTTTTATTTCGGGTCTGATAGATACTTCTTTGATAGGTGGCATGAATTCTTCCGTCGAAGGCCCATCAATGCGGTACAAAAATCACAGCCTATCATCATTCCTCTGCAACACTTCCAAATGTTCTGCAGAATAAGAGGATGATATATGTATTTAGTTAAGTATTAATAACTGGACCCACAGTGGCAACACTCACAGGCCCAGGAGTTGGGGCAATTGGTTGGCTCTTCTTGGCTACCAGATGCCCTGAAAAATCCAGAAATAATACGAGGCCTAAAGCCTAAATCTACGCGAAGAGATTTTTTGGCCAAAGGGTCAGTGTTCTCCCTCCTCGCGATTTTGACTTGGGATGCCAACACCTTCCCATCATCATAATTGTCATCATCAGAAACAACAGGTGGTGATTTCCTTTTCTTCTCAGGCTCTGCCGAGCCCGCAATCTGTGAGGGAAAATTATTATTAGAAGATCACTTTGACACATGAGAACTCACCTGGCAAAAATTTTCACGACTAATATTGAGTGTTGGTCTAGGAAACTCTACAGAAGACCCTTCTTCAGAAGCTCTTCTATCTTTGGCATCAATGGTAATATGATGCTTTGTGTAAGCCTTTTTAGTTTCAAAATCGGCTCTTTCAATCTCTTCGGATGAAATCAAAAAAAGCGTAAGATTGCAAGGGATGCGAAGTGAACCTCTTCATCTATTCCTCACATGCTTTGAGAACCTCAACCTCAGAGTGATCGCCCCATAAAGAATACACCAACGCGACAATAGGGTCCACATTACTTATAAAACATAAACAAGACATGATTTGCATAAAATAGGAGTTACAAATCGTCTGGATACTGATGGTTGAATCCTTAGATTCTGGAAGAAACCGTTTTCACCAAAAGGGCCTCCCTATCTTTGCCAATTTTTATGTTCGACCAGAGGTAGTTTGGAGTAAGAATAGATAACAAATTTTTTTAAAGATTGAAAAGAAAAAACACCATACAACTAAGCAAATACATCATACGATTTAAACAGAAGTTGAAAACAAAACCCCCCAAATTGAGACAATAGCAACGGAAAATGAAAATGAAAGATCAAAAGAATGCACAAATTTTTACATACAATTCGCAAAGATCCTTGCAAGAGGGAAACTCTCATGGGAAAAGAACTTGGGATACCATTCACCACCGACTGCGTAGAGGGAAAAGTAGAATGTTTGCCACGGTCTATTCTTTGAAGTTTTGTTGTTTGATTTGTTAAAGGAAGCATAAATGTCGCTCGTTCCAATTGAATGACCTTGTTGCACGCCCAACATTTGAGCCCTAACTATCCCCTAAACGACATTTGGGACATATTGACAAATGTGAGCTTTCGAACATGAAACAATCTGAACAAGAATAGGAGGCAGGGGGAAGAGAAGATATTCAATATTCTTTGAAATCAATACTATCTCATCTTTTTTTACTACGTCCTTACAACACCAATTGTTCAGTTTGTGATCATTGAGCATGCAGACAATCACATTCTCTGGGATATCGCAGTTAGTGAGTAAATGTTCTATAGTAGACTTATAAATTCTCTTTGGGTTTAGATCGGTGGACGATTTGGGGGCCATAGCTTCCAAAGTTTAGGAAACGAACTGCGGGTACATTTCACAGAGAATTTTTTAGAAAGAAAATTGATTAGTGTTTGGGTGTTAAGAGAGAAATGATGAAGAAAGGGAAGAAGCGAAACTTTATTTGTTTCTTTCAAAGTACGAGGGATGTTCAAGCGGTAGCAATTCTTAATATATTTCTTAATTTAATTAATTAATAATGATAAACTTAAAATTTCTACTAAAATTTCAGCAGCATAATGACTATATTCTAACATATCCCAAATATTTTAAACCCTGCAAATAACACTCAAAAAATTCTCAAGGCATTCACAATATACATATTATTACTCAAATTCAAACACTAACACATCTTACAATTTTATACACACATTCACAATTAATATATTATTCTACACACATATATAAATATCACTAAACACATCTTACTTTCTACACACATTCACGTATTAAACAAATAAATTAAAAAACCATAATAAAAAAATTAATACCTTGATGCAACAAAATTAAAAATACCCTAGTCACCAAATATTCAAGAGATACTCCTTCAATTCCTACACAAACATAATATAAATTGTTATAAAAAAATTATATAAATAAAAAACTAAATATATATATACACTTACCACACACATAGTATATATTTATAAAAAAATATATATTCTCGGCACACACACATAATTTATACAAATATTTATAAAAAAAAACTATACACAAATTACGCAAACATATATATATATATTTATACTCTCACTCGGAACACACACATTATATATATAACCTTATAAAAAATATGAATAAATATATATATAAATCAATAACTAAATATATATATACATATATATATACCCATATGTACGCCCTGATTTTTCCACGGGGTGATTAGCGAGCTGAGCTGCAGCCTAATCATGATTACCTCGTGGATATCCCCAAAAAATCGAAGCTGCCGTCATAAGATTATATCTCCTTAGATCGAGGTAACCCAAGGGTTCGCCAAGATTTCCTAAGACTTGAGTCCGGACTCTGAAGGCCGAAGGTCGAGTTAGGTATCCAGCTCGTGGTACGAGCTGGATTTGGAGGCTATGACTCTTTGTAAAGTCAACACACGCAAGGTAAACGTGCACATATCAGACATCACGTGTCTGATATGCCCCTGACTTCTCGGACACGCAGCAGGAACGTGCGTATTCAGACACCCACGACTGGGTTGGGCCGTGCGGCCCATTATCTCCTTACCTATTAATTTGACCACACTTATGTGTCAGGTTTAGGAATTAATCATGAATGTCACAGAGTTGATATGATAGGTAAGAAGGTCACGGGATGACCTTCTTACCAACTCCCAGGTGCCTTCTCCTATAAATATGGAGACCCTGGGAGTTGAGAGGGGTTGGATTATCTCTTGTAAGAAATACCCTATAATAAAATATCCAGTATATAGCAATAATACTGACTAGTGGAGTAGAAGGATTTTAACCTTCAAACCACTTAAAAAACGTGTCTTGAGTCACCATTTCACTTTTCCAAGATCATATATCTATTATGGTTCAACATTAGCACTAATCCCTTTCTCTTCTTTTCCTAATTACCTAACCCCTTTAGCGTTGGCGACTTGGGACCGTACCAGGTCATCAAAATCATTAAGGAGGGAACTTATAAGTTAGCTCGGCTTAATGGAGGGGCTGTCCCGCGGACTTGGAACGCCATCCACTTAAAGAAATATTATCAATGATTCACTTGTAAGGCCTGGAAGGCCATTTTTTATGTATTAATGAGAATCGGCTTTTTGTACATGTTTGCAAGTGTAATCTAAAGTAACCACGAAATACCCTTTCCCAGTTACTTGGGGGGCATATGGTACCTGGATATAAGCAGGTCTCCTTAATGACTTAGAAGTTGATTCATATCGATTGACTGTTGTTTTTCTTAAAAAAACACGAGATATTGATAAGGATTAATGCTAACTAAGTCCCATCCTGGTCATAACCGGGTCATAAAACTTAGAAGTTGATTTAAATCTATTGATCGTTGTTCTTCCTAAAGAGCTCGAGATATGGATAAAAGATAACGCGAACTAAGTTTTCAAAATAAGTTCTTGGTCATAACCGGGTCATAAAACTTAGAAGTTGATTTAAATCTATTGATCGTTGTTCTTCCTAAAGAGCTTGAGATATGGATAAAAGTTAACACCAACTAAGTTTTCAAATTAAGTTCCTGGTCATAACCAGGTCATAAAACTTAGAAGTTGTTTTAAATCTATTGATCGTTGTTCTTCCTAGAGAGCTCGAGATATGGATAAAGATTAACGCGAACTAAGTTTTTCAAAAAATTGTAACCAAAATGCGTAAGGGCAAGAAAGAGGATCAATGAAAAGCGTTGAATCAAATTGTCTCGAGGTGGAAGCACCTCATGCAAAGGTTACACAAAAAATATTAAAAAATAGTGAAGGGCACAAGAGAAGAAATGCCCTAGGCTCCGCCAGGTGGCCCCTTGGAGGTCATCGTCTTGCCTTGCTCAGCTGCGCCAGAGCCCTCCCCGGCCTCGGAGGGCGCTTCTTTATCAAGGCGAGCTTGGAACTTCACCAGCAAGCGCTCCCAGAGGCTCGCTGACAGGAAGGAGAAGTCAGCGTCTGGATTGTAGGCCCAACAATGGTAGAACAGGTCTTCCAGGGACTTTTCCGAAGTTGTCTGCTCGGCCTCTAGGGCGGCCGGGGCGGCCTGAGCCTCAGCCTTCGCGGCATCTAGGTCTGTCCGCGAGGTGGCGAGGGAGGTCTCGAGCTCTTGGCCCTTCGAGCGGGTTTTTTCCAACTTGACCTGTGAGGCCGCCAAGGCATCCTTAGCTGCCTGCAGGGTGGTCTGGTGCTCGCTCCTCATGTCCTCGAGCTGAGTTTTGGTCCTGGCGATGCTCCGGTGAAGGGTAACGGCGCTCTGCGAAGGTGAAAAGACAATTGCCTTAGAAAAAAGAGAGGAAAAACAGGGCAAAGTGTAGTAATAAAAACTACAAAAAGGTTAGTTAGCTTACCGTCATGGCCATGCCCAGTGAAGACTCCAGCACGCCCACCGGGCTCATTGTCTCGATGGCCCGGAGCTTGTTCTCGGTGAACTTGTATATGTGGCTGACGGCGTAGTTCGCCGACTCATACACCGTTCCCCAGAAGGCCTCGGGGATCTTACCCAGGTCCTGAGGATTGACTAGGATGCGTACCTCAGAGGGTATAATTTCCGAAGTCCCGAGCTCCGTTCCTGCGTCCCGGGTGGCGGCCGGAGCTCGCGGAGGGGGTAGAGGCATGTTGCTTCCCCCTGCAGCAGGAGGAACCGCTCCCATGACCTGAGCAGCTGGGGCTTGCCCCTTCTCCTTTGCAGGAGACTTGAGGGTGGGGGGGTCCCGGCGGCGTGCTTGGATGTCCGGAGCCTCTTCATTTTTGGCCCAGCAGCCCCTGCTGGGGGGTTCCGCCCGAAGAACGCACCTCGCAGGCTCTCCTCGGGCTGAGACATATCTTCTGTAAAAACGAGAACATGGTTAGTACAAGAGTTTGCAATCATACAGAAACAAAAACAAAGGGCTAATAAAAAAAATTCAAGTATGTGTATACTAAAGGGAATCCTACCCCTCGAGCTAGAAGAAGAATCTAAGTTGATTACTTCCCGAGCTGGCGCGAGTTCTGGGTCCGAGGCTGACTCAGGGCTAGATTCCTCTACATATTGCCTAAGCCCCGGAGCTGCGACGCCCCTCCAGAGTGATGGCCATGACCGAAGGTTGGTCCCATACTCCTCGAATAGGATCGACCTAAAGGCTAGGGTGTTATCTACTACTATGGTACCCCTAGGCCGGCTATCTTGGTAATCCAGCACAAGCCGGTCGACACAGTGGAGCAGGGTTGTGTTCAGGTCCGGATCTCTTCGGTGACGATGGACGAGCTGCCTAGGGTTGAACCTAGCCAGCCGGGGGTCTGTTGTGGCCCTATCTAGACTCCTAAACATGTAAGGGTTACCTTGGCCAGAAGGACCCGCGGTTGCTCTGGATTGGATCCTCTCCTCGCCCGTCCTCTGGGCGACCTCCAAAGCCTGCTTCTTGTTCCCCACGAGGGGAACTTCGTCGTCCTCGTCCTCCGCATCTTCATCTCTCGCGACCTCCTCCACGATGATGGGTCTGGTGTCGCGAGCTGGGGGAAGCCCCCGGGGCCTCCTGAGGTTCAAAGTCTGATTTGGGAAAATCAACTTGCAGACTACCATCGTCTCGTCTGTTACGAGCACGCGGTAATCTTTCTCACTGGGGGGCAAGCCCGCCAGTGTCTCGTACTGGGCCCCGAGGGTTACAAATTTCTCTGTCCTCGCGAAGATGGCTGCAGGATTAGTCTAACTCAGAAAGGGATACGGGAGGAGCTAAAATGACACTTAACTTACGAGCTAAGGATGAAAAATACTTACGAGGATAATTGAAGTAGTGGAGCTCGCAGTTCCTGAACCCCGTCGACATGAAGAATTGATCCTTGAAGTCGTTGGGGTGGCTGGGCAGCGCGATGACCGCAGCCGTATTGGGAAATCGGGTTAAGTAGTAAAACCCGTCGCCTCGCCCCCGCTGATCCGGGCTGGCCTTGAGGCAAAAGAAGTACAAAATGTCCGCTACAGTGGGGACCTCCCACTCGTGCTTCAAAAATAAATATCTCAACCCCGCCAACAACCGATAAGAGTTGGGGGGGAGCTGGAATGGGGCCAACTTCACATAATTTAGGAAGTTAGCAAAATACTGGTCCAACGAGAGGAATGCCCCCGCCTTGAAATGCTCGCCGCTCCAGACCGCGAATGCCTCGTCAAGCGGCGCGCAATTCCGCTCGCTTTCCGCGGGAGGTCGGGCAATCACTGACGTCCTCCCCAGTGCGATGTTGTGGGAGAGGAATATCTTATTGATCTTCATCTGGTCGGTGATCTTTGAGACGATCTTCTCCGCCTCGAAGAACGCATCAGGAGCCACCTCGAGCTCCTGCTTCACTGCCGGCCCAAAGTTGGGGATCGGGGAGTCCGGTATCACCGCCTTTCCTTTGTCTTGCTGGGAGGCCGAGCTGCTGACTGTCTGCTTGGAAGCGTTCCACTTCAGTGCCATTTAGTCGCCTAGTGAACAAAATAAAATATTTCAGAAAAGGCGACCCAAGCATGAGGAAAAATCAAATGTTATTTGCACGAGCTGAGGTAAGCCCAGCCCGTGGAGAGTGGGACCACGCGGTTCAATGAACACGCGCCTGTGCTCCCAACAGATCCCCGATTACTCGGAATTCGTGGGTCAGGAGTGTCAGGATAGAATTTTCCTTGGGGGGAAACTTTCAGTAGGCAAAGATTGCAAAACTGCCTGTGAAGCGTGTCCCCTAAGCTACCCGGTTTTCCACCCAAAATTCCAAAACTCCTACCCAGAAATTTTCCCCAGAAAATGCATCCTATAAACCATACTCCTAAACGATTTCCTACAGCAAAAAATACCCTAACCTAAAAGGCTTTCACCCTTCATACCCAGAAAAACCAGTAATCCCTTCCATGTGGCTACAGTAAATATTTACCTAAGCTACAGTGAAAAATGTTTTCAAAACATGCATGGTAAGGAGACTTACAGTGTTTGGTTGGGAGGTGAATGAAGGTGTCGCCTAGGTTGGAGCTTTGTAGGAGTTGCTGTCTCCAAAGATTCGAAGGAATCCTCACGCCTGAGCTTCTTGAACACTGAGAATGGTGGTCGCAGAAAGGAGGGTTTCTTTTTCTTCTGAGATGAAGAGAGAAGAAGGAAAGAAGTTCGGAGAAATTTCAAGTGAAAGGGTGGCCCATGCGTAGGATGGCCACCCCTTTTATATATAAAAAGGATCACGTGTAGAGGGCCGTTGGATGGCCCTGATGTGGGATCCAAGGCCCTCCACTCGAAATACGAAACGACGGCTGGGCATAGGCTAGGCCATTAAATGCGGTTCTCGTAAGACATACCGTCACCAACCACGATGTACCACGTATCAGGCGCCTGCGTAAGATGTGGAATGCGAAGAGTTCATGGGGAAGCCTAAAAGCCCCTACTGTGGCCTTACACGACGTAGTATACCACGAGTAGGGGCTTGGGGGGAAGATGTATGCCCTGATTTTTCCACGGGCTGATTAGCGAGCTAAGCTGCGGCCTAATCATGATTACCACGTGGATATCCCCAAAAACCGGAGCTGCCGTCATAAGATCATATCTCCTTAGATCGAGGTAACCCAAGGGTTCGCCAAGATTGCCTAAGACTTGAGTCCAGACTCTGAAGGCCGAAGGTCGAGTTAGGTATCCAGCTCGTGGTACGAACTGGATTTGGAGGCTATGACTCTTTGTAAAGTCAACACACGCAAGTTAAACGTGCACATATCAGACATCACGTGTCTGATATGCCCCTGACTTCTCGGACACGCAGCAGGAACGTGCGTATTCAGACACCCACGACTGGGTTGGGCCGTGCAGCCCATTATCTCCTTACCTATTGATTTGACCACACTTATATGTCAGGTTTAGGAATTAATCATGAATGTCACAGAGTTGATACGATAGGTAAGAAGGTCACGGGATGACCTTCTTACCAACTCCCAGGTGCCTTCTCCTATAAATATGGAGACCCTGGTAGTTGAGAGGGGTTGGATTATCTCTTGTAAGAAATACCCTGTAATAAAATATCCAGTATATAGCAATAATACTGACTAGTGGAGTAGAAGGATTTTAACCTTCGAACCACTTAAAAAACGTGTCTTGAGTCACCATTTCACTTTTCCAAGATCATATATCTGTTACGGTTCAACATTAGCACTAATCCCTTTCTCTTCTTTTCTTAATTACCTGTTGGCGAAGAACCGCGTCAACACCATAAATAAATAATTATATATATATGTTACGCCTTGATTTTCCCATGGTCTGATTAGCGAGCTGAGCTGCGGCCTAATCATAATTATCCCGTGGAAATCCCTAAAACCGGAGCTGCCGTCACAAGATCATACTTCCTACGCTCGAGGTAACCTGAGGGTTCGCCTCTGGTGACTTAAGGAGGGAGTCCAGGCTCTGAAATCCGAAGGTCGAGTTAAGTACCCAGATCGTAGTACGAGCTGGGGTTGGAGGCTATGACCCTTTATAAAGTCAACCACGCATGGTAAACGTGCATATATCAGACATCACATGTTTGATATATCCCTGACTTCTCGGACACGCTGCAGGAACGTGCATATTCAGACACCCACAACTGGGTTGGGCCGTGCGGCCCATTATCTTCTTACCTATTGATTTGACCACACTTATGTGTCAGGTTTAGGAATTAATCATGAATGTCACAGAATTGACATGATAGGTAAGAAGGTCACGGGATGACCTTCTTACCAACTCCCAGGTGCCTTCTCCTCTAAATATGGAGACCTTGGGAGTTAATAGAGGTTGGATTCCTGATTGTAAGAAGGACCCTGTAATCAAATATCCAGTATATAGCAATAATACTGACTAGTGGAGTAGAAGGATTTAGCCTTTGAACCACTCAAAAAATGTGCTTTGAGTCACCATTTCATTTTCCTAAGATCATATATCTATTTCGGTTCAGCATAAACACTAATCCCTTTCTCTTCTTTTCTTAATTTCCTGTTGGCAAAGAACCGCGTCAACAGTTTGGTGCTTTCATTGAGAGCAAGTTTGATTAGTGCTGTCACAAACATCCAACTATGGTGACTACTCGATCCAGGCACGGTAATGAGACAGGGCAGCATGATGGGCAAGAGGCTCATCATACTGCCATCCCTGGTGAACAAGTTCCTGAAGCCTAGTAGCGGCCAGGAAAGCAGCCGGCGGGCCAAGATGACACTGAAAGTTCGGCGCCCCGGCCACCTAATCCACACCCGTGTTATTACACTGCGGTGGAGATGGAGAATGCTCAGTTAAGGAGCCAGCTAGCAATAGCTAGCCAACAGATCAAGGATGCGCTGGCCCGACTACCCCCTCTCACAACCGACGCTAACGTCGGAGAGAGGCAAGCCGAGGCTACTAAGTCTCGCCGGGGTAACCGGTCCAGGCATAGCCGCTCGAACGGATTTCCGACAGCCAACTCCACTCCTTCATCACACCATCGAGAGGCAAACTTTGAAGAAGTGCCTGGAGCCAGGCAACAGCAATACAGTCGTTCAGTCAGAACATCGACTCCTAGCTCCCAACCATCCTCGAGAGCGCCCAGGGGAGCTCAAGGAAATTCCCGAAGGAGATCCGGGGAGGGCTCGCAGCATCAGCCCGTCCCCAACAACCGTCCTGCACCTCGTCCAGATCACCAGGCTCGGAACAGCCGGTTGGCAGGGCCGAAAGGCCCCAACCAAACTTGATCCGTCCAGACGGAACCAGGATCGCCTCTCCAGTCAAGCATCCTCCGTCTTCAATCAGATATCCATCTCCTCCTCGGCCCGTCCGAGATATTCCAGCCTACGGATGTAGCAGGAGAGATCCGCCGTCAGCTGGACATTCCCGGCTTAGCAGGGCATCAAGGGAAAGCCCAGGTACTCAACACCAAAGGCGAGCTCCAAGCCTCTCTAGTAGGAGCTACTGGACTGGCAGTCGCCGGAGTGACCTTTCTGGCGGAGACCTGCGTCAGCGCCTAAGTTCATCATAAAGCCCACAAGCCGCTCGGGGAGGCGATCTGCGGGATCGCCGTAACTCCCATAAAGGGGAGCAAGTAGGAGGAGACAGCCATGCTCGCTCAGGGGGGGCCCTGTCCGAAGTATGTAACAGAGGGAATGCCCCAAATAACCTATCTCAAGATAGGAGGGGCAATAACCCACCAAATATGTACAATGGATCCGATGCTGTTGAACAGCCCCGGAATAACCAAGGACACCAGGACCAAACCCTCGAGCGCCTGGCCCAAATGGAGGAGTTTATGAGGAAGCTCCTGTCAGAAAAAGAAAAAGATGAATATGATTCTGGGGACGAGATGGAGCTCTTTGCCCCCAGCATAGCAGCAACGACTTACCAACCTGGTTTCCGTATGCCGCACCTGTCTAAGTTCAATGGAGACGGAGACCCTTCGGATCACCTAGGGATGTTTAACACCCTAATGATGGCCCACAACATTGGCCCCGAGCTGAGGTGTCTAATCTTTCCTTCCACACTAACTGGACCTGCCAGGCAGTGGTTCAACCAAGGTAAAAGCCAGTCAATCAGCTCCTAGAAGACTTTCTCGGCAGATTTCAAGAGGGCATTCTGAGCCTCCCAGGCTGCCCGCGTTCAGGCCGACTCTTTGGGTAACGTGAGGCAGCAGCCCGGCGAAACTCTGAAGGCCTACCTGAGCAGATTTGCGAACGTCACTGCTCGGGCCAGAGACGCGGATGATAGCTCCAAGCTCATGGCCATGAGAACTGGAATCCTCGTCGGAGGGGATCTCTGGAAAGACATACAAAGAAAGGGAGTCAGCTCGGTTAACGAAATCCTTAATAAGGCCCAGGAATGGATAAAATTGGAGGAAGCCGAATCCTCAGCTACAGGAACCAGCCAGGTCCCTAATCAGCCCACTGGAGTGGGGACGGAGGTCGTGGCAGTGACCCAAAACGTCACATAGAACAACCAGCTCGGTGGAGGAAAAAGAAAGGGAAATGGTGAAGGTAACCAGCACGGACAAAAGAAGAATAAGCCTGTAGACAAGTCTAGGGAGAACATTTTCCTAGCTAATTCTACTCGCCTCCCCTGTAAGAGGCCCGAGCCGTTGAAGCACCAAAAGGGGAAGAGAGACACCTCCAAGTTTTGCCGCTTTCACAACGATGTTGGCCACAACGATGTTGGCCACAACACCGATGATTGTAGGCATCTAAAGGATGAGATCGAGACCCTCATCCGAGCCGGCCCATTGGCTCAATACGCGCGGTATAGAGTCCCAGCAGGTCGACCCACTCCAGAAGTCCCGGCCAGTCAGCCCAGGTCTCGGATAGATCAGGACGTCCGTCCTCCCTTGGTTGGAGGGGAGATATCCACCATCTCTGGAGGACCGCATTTGGCTGGCACGAGCAAGGGCGCCCAGAAGAGATACGTGAACGAACTGAAGGCGCATAACGGACTGGAGTTCGTCCCGGAGCAGCGCCTGCCGATGCAGCAGCGATTGGAGAAGCAACCGATCATTTTTACGGAGGAAGATGCGGGCCATGTCCAGTTCCCTCACAATGACCCTTTGGTCGTGGCAGTTCAGCTCGCCAATCGGAGAGTAAGGAGGGTGCTGATCGACAACGGGAGCTCGGTGAACCTCCTATTCCGATCCACGTTAGAGAAGATGGGTTTCACCGTCGCCGAGCTGAAGGCGACCTCCATGATGTTATATGGTTTTTCGGGAGAAGGATTGGCGACCATAGGGACGATCGAGCTGGTGATCACCCTGGGAGAAGGACCTCGAACAGTCTCGAAACTCCTCGAGTTCATGGTCATTGACTGCACCGCTGCGTACAACGCAATTTTGGGATGACCTACGCCCATGGCATTTGAAGCCGTCACTTCCATTCGCCACCTCGCGATGAAATTCCCCACTTCCACGGGAATATGCACTGTCCATGGCGATCAGCTCGCTGCCAGGGAATGCTACAACATTTCCATGAAGGGAAAATCTAAACCTGGGCAGCTGGCAATGGCCATCCAAAGTGGTGAAGAGGAATCTCAGGAACCCTTAGCTGACCCTGAGATTGAAAAACCTCAAAGCGCCGAAGGGAAAATGTCGTCTTAAGTGAGGATATTGACCCCCGAATAGGCGAGGACAGATCCAAGCTCCAAGCTATTGAGGAGCTCGAGGAAGTGAACATTGATCCACAGAATCCATCATAGATGGTCAAGCTCGGGAAAAACCTCTGCAGCGAGTGGAAGGCAGAGCTGGTCAGATTTCTGCGGGATAACCTGGACGTGTTTGCGTGGTCCCATGAGGACATGGTGGGAATCATCCCGAATGTCATCATGCATACACTTCATCTGGATAAAAGCATTCCCGCCAAGTCCCAGAAGCAAAGACGCCTAGGAACAACCCGGACTGAAGCCTTGGAGGAAGAGGTAGCCCGGCTCAAAAAATGTGGCTTTATCCGTGAAGCCAAGTTTCCAATATGGGTCGCCAACCCCGTGCTGGTCCCGAAGCCCAACGGAAAATGGTGGACCTGCATAGACTTCTTCGACCTCAATAAAGCCTGCCCTAAGGATTGTTTTCCACTGCCAAGGATTGACCAGTTGGTAGATGCCACGGCGGGGCACGAGCTCATGTCATTTATGGACGCATACTCGGGCTATAATCAGATCACCATGTGTCCGGCGGATCAGGAGCACACCAGTTTCATGACTTCGACTAACGTTTATTGTTACAAGGTCATGCCGTTCGGGCTGAAGAACGCTGGAACTACCTACCAAAGTTTAGTAAATAGAATGTTCGCAGACCAGATCGGAAAAAACATGGAAGTGTACGTCGATGACATGCTAGTCAAGTCAAAGACCGCCGATAACCATGTTTCCGACCTGGAAGAATGTTTCAAGAAACTACGGGAGTATGGCATGAGGCTTAATCCGCAGAAGTGCACTTTTGGTGTCGCGTCAGGGAAGTTCCGGGGTTCATTGTCAATACCCGAGGAATCGAGGCAAACTCCAACAAGATCAGATCACTGCTCGAGCTTCCCTCGCCCAGGCCTCGAAAAGATGTCCAAGGCCTGACAGAAAGAGTGGCGGCCCTCAATCGATTTATTTCCAAGTCCACCGATAAGTGTTTGCCATTCTACAACCTGCTCCGAGGAAACAAGAAGTTTGAATGGACAGAAGAGTGCGAAAACGCATTCCTCGACCTGAAGGCACATCTGGCCGAGCCGCCCGTACTATCCAAACCAAAGGCAGGAGAGCCTCTTTTTCTCTACCTGGCTGTCACTGAGGAAGCAGCCAGTGTCGTATTGGTCCGGGAAGAAGATCGAGTTCAGAGACCAGTCTACTACATCAGCAAGAGACTTCTCGGGGCTGAATCCTGGTACCCGTTGATGGAGAAATTGGCATTCTGCCTTATCACGTCCTCGCGAAGGCTCAAGCCGTACTTCCCATCCCACTCAATACACGTCATGACCGATCAGCCTTTAAGTCAGGTTTTGCAAAAACCTGAAGCATCGGGTCGTTTGTTAAAGTGGGCAATCGAACTTAGTCAGTTCGAGATTTTGTACACTCTGCGAACTGCTATAAAAAGTCAGGCCCTAGCCGATTTTATGGCAGAGTGCACGGGATTCTAGGAGGATCCCGCAGAAGACTCACCTCAAGTCAACTTGCCCCAGGCGTCGTGGAGAATCTTTGTGGATGGTTTATCCAACAAGAATGGCTCTGGAGCTGGAATCATTTTGATATCCCCCGAGGGACATAGATTCCACTCGGCCCTAAGATTCGGATTCAAGGCCTCCAACAACGAGGCCGAATACGAAGCCGTGCTGGCCGGGCTGAGGATAGCTCAGGAGTTGAAGGCGAGCTCGGTCCAGTGCTTCAGTGACTCCCAGTTCATGGTAAACCAGGTTCTGGGCGAATATCAAGCACGCGGAACCAAGATGGCTGCCTACCTAGGAAAGGTAAAAGTTGAGCTGTCCGCGTTTAGGCGAGGCTCGATCGAACAGATACCACGGGAGCAGAACGCTAACGCAGATGCTCTTGCCAAGTTCGCCACCTCTGGGGAAACGGAGACCTTGGGGTTAGTACCAATAGAATTCTTGGAAAAACCAAGCATAGAAGATGTCAGGACGGAGGTCGAGATGATCGATGCCAGGCCGACCTGGATGACCCCCATCCTTGAGTATCTCATCGAGGGAAAGCTGCCTGAAGGACGTAATGATGCACAACGAGTCCCATATCAAGCTCCCAGGTATACGATGGTAGATGGAGTGTTATACCGACGTGGGCATTCCCTACCTCTCCTGCGATGCGTTCTTCCAAGCGAAGCAAAGGCCATCCTGTAGGAGGTACATGAGGGTTTTTGCGGAGACCACACTGGGGGGCAGAGCCTGGCCTTAAAGGTCCTGAGGCAAGGATATTACTGGCCAACTCTGTCCAAAGACTTGGTTTCATACGTGAAAAAATGCGACAAGTGCCAGTGATTCGCCGCAGTTGCCCGAGCTCCTCTAGTCGAGTTGAAGATGATCTCGTCTCCATGGCCGTTGGCTGTTTAGGGGATCGACTTGGTGGGCGCCCTCCCTACTGGGAAAGGCGGGGTCCGTTACGCCGTGGTAGCCGTCGACTACTTTACGAAGTGGGCCGAGGCAGAACCTTTGGCGACGATAATGTCCAGAAAAGTGCTTGACTTCGTGGTTAAAAGCATTGTTTGCTGATTCGGCTTTCCCAAGAAGATCATTTCCGATAATGGCACTCAGTTCGACAGGGACCTGTTCACCGAGTTTTGTGAAAGGTACGGAATTGTGAAAAGTTTCTCCTCCGTAGCCTATCCTCAGGCGAATGGCTAGGTCGAAGCTGTCAACAAGACTCTAAAGGCGAGCCTCAAGAAGAGATTAGATGAAGCGTAGGGGGTCTGGCCAGAACAGCTCCCCCAGGTCCTATGGGCATACCAGACCTCACATCGGACTCCTACGGGTCATCCTCCTTTCTCCCTAACGTTTGGGAGTGAGGCAGTCCTCCCCGTGGAAATTAAGGTGCTTTCGCATAGGGTCCAGTCATATGACCAGGACCGCAACCACGAGCTACAGTGCAATTCCCCTGACTTAGTTGATGAAAGGCGAGAAGATTCGCAACTCTAGCTTGCCCATTATCAGCAAAAGATCACTCGCTATTTCAACTCCAAAGTCAAAAAGCGCCCCTTTAGCGTTGGCGACCTGGTCCTAAGGAGAGTTTTCTTAGCCGGTAAGGACCCCAAAGATGGAGTCTTGGGACCGAACTGGGAAGGACCATATAAAGTCATCGAGGTCATTAAGGAAGGAACTTATAAGTTACCTCGGCTTGATGGAGGGGCAGTCCCGCAGACATGGAACGCCATCCATTTAAAGAAATACTATCAATGATTCACTTGTAAGGCCTAGAAGGCCATTTTTTATGTATTAAGCAATGAGAATCAACTTTTTGTACCTGGATATGTTTCAAGTGTAATCAAAAGTAACCACGAAAGACCCTTTCCTAGTTACTTGGGGGGGCATATGGTACCTGGATATAACCGGGTCACCTTAATGACTTAGAAGTTGATTCATATCGATTGATCGTTGTTTTTCTTAAAAAAAAATGCGAGATATTGGTAAGGATTAACGCGAACTAAGTCCTATCCTGGATATAACCAGGTCATAAAACTTGGAAGTTGATTTAAATCTATTGATCGTTGTTCTTCCTAAAGAGCTCGAGATATGGATAAAAGTTAACACGAACTAAGTTTTCAAATTAAGTTCCTGGATATAACGAGGTCATAAAACTTAGAAGTTGATTTAAATCTATTGATCGTTGTTCTTCCTAAAGAGCTCGAGATATGGATAAAAGTTAACACGAACTAAGTTTTCAAATTAAGTTCCTAGATATAACCAGGTCATAAAACTTAGAAGTTGATTTAAATCTATTGATCGTTGTTCTTCCTAAAGAGCTTGAGATATGGATAAAAGTTAACACGAACTAAGTTTTCAAATTAAGTTCCTGGATATAACCAGATCATAAAACTTAGAAGTTGATTTAAATCTATTGATCGTTGTTCTTCCTAAAGAGCTCGAGATATGGATAAAAGTTAACACGAACTAAGTTTTCAAATTATGTTCCTGGATATAACCAGGTCATAAAATTTAGAATTTGATTTAAATCTATTGATCATTGTTCTTCCTAAAGAGCTCGAGATATGGATAAAAGTTAACACGAACTAAGTTTTCAAATTAAGTTCCTGGATATAACCAGGTCATAAAACGTAGAAGTTGATTTAAATCTATTGATCGTTGTTCTTCCTAAAGAGCTCGAGATATGGATAAAAGTTAACACGAACTAAATTTTCAAATTATGTTGCTGGATATAACCAGGTCACAAAATTTAGAAGTTAATTTAAATCTGTTAATCGTTATTCTTCCTAAAGAAGCTCGAGATATGGATAAAGATTAACGCGAACTAAGTTTTTCAAAAATTGTAACCAAAATGCGTAGGGGCAAAAGTAAGAATCAATCAAAAATAAAATTAAGTTAAATTGTCTCGAGGTGGAAGCACCTCATACATAGGTTACACAAAAAAAAGGGGGAGTTAAAAATGTTGGAAGAAAGGGCACGAGAGAAGGAGGCCCTAAGCTCCGCCAGGTGGCACCTTGGAGGTCACCGTCTCGCCCCGTTCAGCTGCGCCAGAGCCTTCCCCGGCCTCGGAGGGCGCCTCTTTATCAAGGCGAGCTTGGAACTTCACTAGCAAGCGCTCCCAGAGGTTCGCTAACAGGAAAGAGAAGTCAGCGTCTGGATTGTAGGCCCAGCAATGGTAGAAAAGGTCTTCCAAGGCCTTTTCCGAAGTTTTCCACTCGGCCTCCTGGGCGGCCTTGGCCTCAGCCTTCGCGGCACCTAGGCCTGTCTGCGCGGTGGCAAGGGCGGTCTCGAGCTCTTAAACCTTTGGGCGGGTTTTTTCCAACTCTGCCTGCGAGGCCGCCAGAGCATCCTTAGCTGCCTGCAGAGAAGTCTGGTGCTCGCTCCTCATGTCCTCGAGCTAAGTTTTGGTCCTGGCGATGCTCCGGTGAAGGGCAACGGCGCTCTGCGAAGGCGGAAAGGCAATTGCCTTAGAAAAAAAGAAAGAAAAAACAGGGCAAAGTGTAATACTAAAAAGCCATAAAAGGGTAAAGTCAACTTACCATTAGGGGCATGCCCAGTGAAGACTCCAGCACGCCCACCGGGCTCATTGTCTCGATGGCCCGGAGCTCCTTCTCATTGAACTTGTATATGTGGCTGACGGCATAGTTCGCCGACTAATACACTGTTCCCCGGAAGGCCTCTAGGATCTTCACCAGGTCCTGGGGATTGACTGGGATGCGTAACTCAGAGGGTACGATCGCCGAAGCCTCGGGCTCTGCCCCTGCATCCTGAACGGGGGCCGGAGCTCGCGGAGGAGGTGGGGGCATGTTGCTTCCCCCTGCAGCAGGAGGAACCGCTCCCACGACCTGGGCAGCTGGGGCTTGCTCCTTCTCCTTTGCAGGAGACTTGGTGGGGGTCCCGGCGGCGTGCTTGGACGTCCGGAGCCTTTTCATTCTTGGCCCAGTGGCCCCAGCTGGGGGGTTCCCCCCGGCAAACGCACCTCGCAGGCTCTCTTCGGACTGAGGCATTTCTTCTGTCAAAACAAAGACATGGTTAGTACAAGAGTTAGCAATCATATAGAAACAAAAACAAAGGGGGAAAAAGAGAAATTAAAGTATATGTATACTAAGAGGGATCCTACCCCTTGGGCTAGAAGAACCTATGGTTATGACCATCGGCTCCGGAGCTCCCACGGGAGAATCTAAGTCGATTATCTCCCAAGCTGGTGCAAGTTCTGGATCTGACTCTGGTTCCGGGCTAGATTCTTCTACATATTGCCTAAGCCTCGGGGCTACGGCACCCCTCCGGAGTGATGGCCATGACCTAAGGTTGGTCCCATACTCCTCAAATAGGATCGACCTAAAGGCTAGGGTGTTATTTACTACTACGGTACCCCTAGGCCGGCTATCTTGGTAGTCCAACACAAGCCGGTCGACACAGTGGAGCAGGGTTGTGTTCAGGTCCGGATCACTTCGGTGACGATGGACGAGCTGCCTAGGATTGAACCTAGCTAGCAGGGGGTCTGCTGTGGCCCTATCTAAACTCCTAAACAAGTAAGGGTTACCTTGGCCAGAAGGACCCGCGGCTGCTCCGGACTGGATCCTCTCCTCGCCCGTCCTCTGGGCGACCTCCAACGCCCGCTTCCTGTTCCTCACGAGGGGAACTTCGTCGTCCTCGTCCTCCTCATCTTCATTTCCCGTGACCTCCTCCACGATGATGGGCCTGGTATTGCAGGCTGGGGGAAGCCCCCAGGGCCTCCTTAGGTTCAGAGTCTGATTTGGGAAAATCAGCTTGCAGGCCACCATTGTCTTGTCTGTCACAAGCACGCGATAATCCTTCTCGCTGGGGGGCAAGCTCGCCAGTCTCTCGTACTGGGCCCCGAGGTTCACAGATTTCTCTGTCCTTGCGAAGATAGCCGCAAGATCAATCTAAGTCAAAAAGGGATACAGGAGGAGCTAAACGATACTTAACTTACGAGCTAAGGATGAAAAGCACTTACGAGGGCGATTGAAGTAATGGAGCTCGCAGTTTCTGAACCCCGTCGACATGAAGAATTGATCCTTAAAGTCATTGGGGTGGCTGGGCAGCTCGATGACCACTGCCGTGTTGGGAAATCGGGTCAAGTAATAAAACCCGTCGCCTCGCCCCCGCTGATCCAGGCTGGCCTTGAGGCAGAAAAAATACAAAATATCCGCAGGAGTGGGGACCTCCCACTCGTTCTTCAAAAATAAATATCTCAACCCCGCCAACAACCGATAATAGTTGGGGGGGAGCTGAAATGGGGCCAACATCACATAATTTAGGAAGTCAGCAAAATACTGGTCCAGCGAGAGGAAGGCCCCCGCCTTGAAGTGCTCGCCGCTCCAGGCCGCGAATTCCTCGTCGAGCGGCGCGCAGCTCCGCTCGCCTTCCTCGGGAGATCGGGCAATCACTGATGCTCTCCCCAGCCCGATTTTGTGGGAGAGGAATAACTTGTTGATCTTCGTCTGGTCGGTAATCTTTGAGACGATCCTCTCCTCCTCAAAGAATGCATCAGGAGCCACCTCGAGCTCCTGCTCCACTGCCGGCCCAAAATTGGGGATCGGGGAATCAGGCATCACCGCCTTTCCTTTGTCTTGCTGGGAGGTCGAGCTGCCGACGATCTTCTTTGGAGTGTTCCTCTTCGGTGCCATCTGGTCGCCTAACGAACAAAAGAAAAGATTTCAGAAAAGGTGACCTAAGCATAAGGAAGAGTCAAAAGGAGTGTTCTTTGCACGAGCTGAGATAAGCCTAGCCCATGGAGTGTGAGACCACGCGGTTCAATGAACACGCGCTTGTGCTCCCAACAGATCCCCGATTACTCGGAATTCGTGTTAGAGGAGGGTCACGTTAAAATTTTTCCTTGGAGGGAAAGTTCCAATAGGCATGAAAGGCAAAACCGCCTGTGAAGCGTGTCCCCTAAGCTACCCGGTTTTGCACCCAAAATTCCAAAACTCCTACCCAGAAATTTTCCCCAGAAAATGTATCCTGTAAGCCATACTCCTAAAACGATTTCCTACAGCAAAAATACCCTAACATAAAAGGCTTCCACCCTTCGTACCCACAAAAACCAGTAAACCCTTGCATGTGGCTACAGTAAATATTTACCTAAGCTACAGTGAAAAATATTTTCAAAACACACATGGTCGGGGGACTTACAGAGTGTTTGGTTGGGAGGTGGATGAAGGTGTCGCCTAGGTGGGAGCTTCGCTGGAGTATTTGTTTCCAAAGCTTTGAAGGAGTCCTCACGCCTGAGCTTCTTGAACGCTGAAAATGGCAGTCACAAAGAAGAGGGTTTTTTCTTCTGAGATGAAGAGAGAAGAAGGAGAGAGTTTCTGAGAAATTTCAAATAAAAGGGTGGCCCATGTGTAGGGTGGCCACCCCTATTATATACGCGAAGGGGCATGTAAAAAGGGTCGTTGGATGGCCCTGATGTGGGATCCAAGGCCCTCCACTCGAAATACGAAACGACGGCTGGGCATAGGCTAGGCCATTAAATGCGGTTCTCGGAAGACGTACCGTCACCAACCATGATGTTCCACATATCAGGCGCCTGCGTAAAATGTGGAATGTGAAGAGTTCATGGGGAAGCCTAAAAGTCCCTACTGTGGCCTTATACGACGTCGTATACCACGAGTAGGGGCTTGGGGGGCAGATGTACGCCCTGATTTTCCCACGGGCTGATTAGCGAGCTGAGCTGCGGCCTAATCATGATTATCTCGTGGACATCCCCAAAACTGGAGGTGTCGTCATAAGATCATACTTCCTAAGCTCGAGGTAACCTGAGGGTTCGCCTCTGGTGACTTAAGGAGGGAGTCCGGGCTCTGAAGGCCGAAGGTCGAGTTAAGTACCCAGATCGTAGTACGAGCTGGGGTTGGAGGCTATGACCCTTTATAAAGTCAACCACTCAAGGTAAACGTGCATATATCAGACATCACGTGTTTGATATATCCCTGACTTCTCGAACACGCAGCAGGAACGTGCGTATTCAAACACCCACGACTAGGTTGGGTAGTGTGGCCCATTATCTCCTTACCTATTGATTTGACCACACTTATGTGTCAGGTTTAGGAATTAATCATGAATGTCACAGAATTGACATGATAGGTAAGAAGGCCACGGGATGACCTTCTTACCAACTCCCAGGTGCCTTCTCCTATAAATATGGAGACCTTGGGAGTTGATGGTGGTTGGATTCCTGATTGTAAGAAGGACCCTGTAATCAAATATCCAGTATATAGCAATAATACTGACTAGTTGAGTAGAAGGATTTTAGCCTTTGAACCACTCAAAAAACGTACTTTGAGTCACCATTTCATTTTCCTAAGATCATATATCTATTTCGGTTCAGCATAAGCACTAATCCCTTTCTCTTCTTTTCTTAATTTCCTGTTGGCGAAGAACCGCGTCAACAATATATATATACATATGTAGGTGGTAGTGGTGACCAGCAATCGGGAGGCGGTAGTTGCAATCCTCGTCGTGGTCCGACGGGCCGGTGGTGGTGCTCGTGGTGTGGTGTGGTGGAGAGAAAGGGAAAATAGGGGTTTCCTTGTGGGGAAAATGGGAGAAAGGGAGAGAGAGAGAGGGGGTTTTGATTTTGGGAAAATGGGAGAGAGAGAGGGGTTTATATTTAAGGAAAATGGGGTATGAATTTAAGGAAAACGGAACCGGTATCTAGAGAACTTTTTTTTCTTTGGTTGCACGTTCGTATGGCAAAGGGGACGAGATATGGGGATATATATAAATATCAATGGTGACAACCTCAATATTAGGGGAGACGCGTTACCCCTATAATCTTCACTAAAAAAAATTCCGTCTAAATTTCCCACCTATTTCTGGACAAAATATCTCATTTTCAGGGCGACGGTCTCAATATCAGGGGCAAGGTGACATGTCACCCCTGATATTGTTGCAGAATATTATAGGCGACTCCCCACTTGTTGCCTCTGATTTCTTGAATATTAGTGGCGACATAGTCGCCCCTGATAGAGTCGCCTCTAAAATATTTTTTTCTTATTCCCATTGGTACTTGGTTTTCGCGAACGTGGGATGTGACTGGTGAAACAGAATAGTCCATGATTACTAGCAGTTAATGAATATGACGTGATAATACCAGAGGCATTTTTATAAAGATCGTGGAGGACTTGACCCATATTAGAGTTTGCAAAACTGCTAAGTACGGGCTAAGGGACAAGTTTTGGGCCCAAAAATACCCGGCCTGGCTCAAAAGTTCAATTATACATAGTTATTGGGCCCAAAGCGTTCGGCCTGACCCAAATGGCTTCTTGGTAGGCATTCAATACAGTACGTTTAAGTGAGTTAGTTCGTGTACGTTCAGAAGTCAAGCTTCGGGGCGGAATGTAACATATAACTCGCCAGCGGAAGCTGTGAATGGTATTATTTATAATTATATATTTTTAACTTCTATGAGAAGAGGGAGGAGTAGAAGCTGGACAACTAGTTACATTTTAACCAATCACATACTCCACTCCAAACCTCATCTCTAAATCTCTTTAAATAGCTGATGTTGTGAACAACATAGAAATCTGATTTTTCTGCAACAATTACTCTGTTAAAATATACACTTATCTAACTTAAGTATCAGAGAGTTTTCTTGCAAGTAACCACCAGACGTTTTGTTCACTTTAGAGATTCAAGATTCAAGATTCAAATCGGAGAAGAGGCCAAAGTGATCGGAGAAGAAATATCAATTTACCAGACTACCCGACAAAATTTTAGACATCAACAATTATGTTTTAATTAAGAGTCAAACACAATATTTCGCAAACACAATATTTCGCAAGAACACGTAAAAATAGTTGGAATTAACCCTTATCTTAGGTTAGCGTATATATACTCTTTCAAATGGAATCCTTCACAAACTCTCGTCCAATAGTTATATTTTATGCCAGGAAAAGATTAAACTATTCATATAGATACCTTAATAATTTAATTTTAATATATTAAGTTATCATTCCATTGTTCCTATTCAATTATTTGACGGTTCAAAATCTATATATCAATAATATACTAACATCTAAATTATAACATAACCTATCAAGTCTAAAAAATTAGTAAATTACAACCTATATATAAGCTAAAGTTAGGAATATTATACTTTAAGCTCTTGTTTGGTGACTAGGATATCATATTATTGAATTGAATGCAAAAGAGAGTGAGTTATTATCATTTATACCAAATAATTTGGATAAAACAATATTAGTTTATTATATATAAAGATTGGAAATTTAATAAGATATAGTTTTTGTAAGATTTCAAACATCAAATTAGTATATATTGGACTTAAGAATCCAAATTGAGTTCTATTCTAAAATTGATTGGTGTTAACTTTAAGAGGAGTAATTATATTTTTTTATAAAAGTATTATGTTTTCTATATATATTTTTCTATGAGACTTTTTATTTCTAATAATCAACAATATTATATAAATATATATAATTTTTTTAGTGTAAAAACTTTCAATCGATCCTTTAATGTAGGTATTGATCGATCAACAAAATGATCTACCTGTAAATATGCATGTATGTTTATGTATATTTCAAGCAATATGGACGCATACTATACAAGTATATAAATATATATATATATATACCCAAATTCAAACTGATATGCATAAATGGTAGAGTTTTCCAAATTTATAAGTTAACTTAGACAAAATAATTTGGTCCTTTGGGACATTATTATGATGTGTAATGTCCTGCATTAGAACGTTGACAGGCAGGTCTATGATGTGATTTTGGGCCAAGGGGAATACTTCGTGATTGTGCTTTATCCAAAAAGGAGTCACGTGCCTTGCTACCCATGTAGTGTATACCCATTCATAAATATAAAATTATATATATATTCATGTGTATATATTTGCTGTGATAACTGAATAGGATGGCTTACCATCCATATATAAATATATATACATTCCATACTGCCAAATCATTCAAACAATTTTGTCGGAATGTTGGTGGTTAGCCAACTAAAACTAAATCATTTTCGTTCTAGCTATATAAATATATATATATATATATATATTATCTACATTTGCTCTAGTCAATATCCTAAGCATCTCATCAAAAAAGTTAACAGTCTCAATTACTGACCATCTAATAACGTTTCACATATGCCATTAGCTTCATGATTAATTTCTTAAAATCATATAACTAGCTGCCTAGAATATTCTAAATTTCTATTCACATATATAATAAGAAGATTATTTATTTAGGGAATTTATTTTTACTTCTCAAATACTTTTTTATATATAAATATTACAGCCCCCACTAAACGTGTAACACGCGGCTTCTTAGTCTTTTTTTTTTCTTTTTTTTCTTGTGGAGGAGACTTTTTTAGTCCTTACCATGAGTGCAATCAGTTAATGGAATATTCATCGGTTTGGGAAAAAAAAAAAAAACAAAAAAAGAAGAGAAGAAGATGCTAGGAATGATAGGTTGGCATGCACAACACTGAATATGAAAATGGAAAAGGAAATTAATGAGAGAAATAGAATGGTTGTTAGCAAAGGAGATGTAGATTATATATTGTATTAAAGTAAAAAAGCAATTCCTTTCAAAAAAAAAAAAAAAAGTAAAAAAGCAATTGTGATCATAGTTGCCGTCATCATAAATTTCCTATATATATAATGCATTGTATTGTATATATTATAGATATTTAGGAGTGAAGAAAGGCAATGATAAGAAGACAAGTGTTTGGGAGATTATAAATTATATCTCCGTACTCTGCACAAAAAGTGAGGCATTGATGGAGTGGCGGGTCCAACATCCAATTTTTAATTGAATGGGTTGAGTTGTCATGACTGACCTTACCTTGTAGCTGGAAACCCTGTCATCTGTCTGTCCAGTTTCATTTCTCCAATTCGTACTTCCTACCTATATTCATCTTCATATTATTGATTGAGGTCATTATCAATTCAAGATCAAGATAGATTAGGATAACTCAGAACAACAACCCTTTAGGAGTAAAAGTTAAATAAATAAATAAAAAGATGTATGTAATAGAACTGGGGGATGATGAAAGATTTATATAGCTAATCTAATTTTAATTAATAATATAAGTGTACAAAAGTAATTTTCAGATTTTTTTTTTAATATATAGAGGAAACAAAATTTACTTAACACTCTTAGAGCACTTCCAATAAAGTTTTTCTTTACCTTATGCTTTTAAATATATAACCAAAATCTATCTTTTTTATTTCATTTTACATAATGATTTTACAATACATTACATATCACTTGTTTAATTTTCTGTATATTTAAATCTGGTGGAGTGCTTTTCTAAGACATTTTTTATAGTTTAAAGAAAAAACTCAATTTTATAATAACTATTGTGAGTGTTTTAAACATTTTTTATATCTCTTATTTTCTTTCATCTAGGTGCAAAAGTGTCATCAGCACTAAAATGATGAAATTCATTTTCAATTTTTATAATGCAAATGCTTGCTTTTCCTTTTTTGGAAAAATATATAATTTTTTTTGTAAAATGTTTATTCTTATTCTTCTGTATGTGCACAGAACATAAATATTTGTGGACCTTCTGAATTCACTTGTCCCAAATGTATATTCATGGTAATACTACAAAGTTGAAATATTGTACCCATTACAAAGTCACCCAAAAAAACAATTAGACAGAAAAAAATAATGGACAGAAGTTTAATAAGAAATAAGGAGAAGCATTTGCAATATATTTGACAACTTTTTGCACTCAAGTAATTTCATAAAGAGAAATTTGCCACTAAAGCACTAAATTTTTTATTTTTTTATTCTTAAATATTAGAATTTTTTTTGTCAGTAAAAATACCAAAATGTTTCTTTTTCTTATATTATCTAGGTATCAACTTGTAATAACTTTTTTAACAGTAAAAATACTTAAATTTTGTGTTTATCTATTGTTAAATCCAAAAAAAATCGGTAAAAATACAAAAATATTCAATTAATTAAAAAAATCATTTTCGCCATTTTAAAATCCTATAGTAATTTTAAAATAAAAAGAATAACTAAATTGTTTTTAGAAATAATTAAAATTCATTTTAAAATATAAAAAATATTTTAATTGATTTTAGAATTAAAGCTAAATTTTTATATTAAAATATATGTTAATTTAAAAAACAAAATATAGTAATTTTAAAATTAAAAAATCAAAATATAAAAAATATATATTTTTTAATTGAATAAAAAAACTTTAATTATAAAAATCTATTTGAATTAAAATAAGAAGGAAAAAAAAGCAAAACAAAAGAGGAAAAGGTCGAAGGAACAAATCTTGTGGGATGAAGAAGAGGGGATAAGAACGAAGGGAAAAAGTTAGTTGTGATTTTAAAATCAATTAAAATATTTTATCAAATTAATTTTAATTATTTTTTTATTTTAAAATTGCAATAGAATTTTCAAATGGCAAAATATAATTTTTAATTTAAATAATTTTAATAGTTTTGTGTACTTTTCACCATAGTTTTTTTTGGGATTTAACTGTAAGTGTTGTTCGTATTTTCACCAAATGACACGTGGCACTCATCAGATAAGTGATTAATCTCCACGGAGCCTAATGAAGTCCTTAAGAGCTCTCCTAGAGCTCATCGGAAGGTAGGTCTTTCCAGAGTATGTTGTGATACATTTCCATAGGTGAATGTCTCCGTGTAAGGTTACGTTCTGAGAACCATCATCGTGGTCCTCCCATTCTCTTGTTCATCTAGTCCTCCAAGCCTAGGAAGTTGTCCTCAAGGCTTGGGGTGAAGTGTCAAGTGTCATGTATCATCTGACAAAGTTACTACTCCCTCAAGTAGTGGCGTCGAGTCCGTACAGTCGACAAGCAACATGTCCCAATGCGCCTCCTGACGTGGGATAGCGTGTAGCTACCCATGATAGTATCAGGGGCCTGTCTCCCCAAAATTTTGTGGAATGCAATCTCGGAAATGGGCCCCATGTTATACGCACACTAGTACAAAATACTCATGGGAGGTCAGTTAAAAACTGACCTATAAACGCTCATAGGTCAGTTTAGAACTGACCTCCCATGCAGTTACTTATGATGTCAAAACATGGTAGGTCAGTTGGCGGCTAACCAACCTATGGCGTAACACACGGTAGGTCGGTTCCATAACTGACTTATGGTGTAACACACAGTAGGTCGGTCCAATAACCGACCTTTTGTGTAACACACTTTAGGTCGGTTATAACTGACCCATGGTGTTTTGTATCATAAGTCGGTTGTACAACCGACTTGTGGTGTTATTATTATTTTTTTATATATATATTATATGCATATTTATCCCCAAAAAATATTATTTTTATACAAAACGTCCAGAACATTGTTAATTACAATAATATGACTAAATTAATAATTGATCATTACAAAAAAAAAATACAAATGTCTATATGTTATCTATGAAATAATAAATTACGTTTAAATTTCATGAAATACAACATCAAAATTGCTATCGAACACTTTCTTTGTGTAGAGCTCGTAACTTTGTAACTTTGAAATGATGTAAGAAAGAGATTTTTGTTGTCTTTTCTAGCGAAGCAGACTAGTACAATACAAAGATACAATAGAAAAAAATAAAAATGTCAGAATAACAACATTTTAAAGCTAATAGACTATACAAGTAGATAAAAACAATCATTTTTTAAATTCGTTTTAAGAACTCAATTACCTAGATTAAACAGAAAAATAGGTTAAGATTAATTAATCAACTATAAAATGGATGTATGAAGAAATAAATAATAAATGAATTAACAAACTTTAATTGAAAATTTTGGTTTCACAACCAATTCTTAGCTAAAAGAATCAAATAAAGATATCAATAATACAATCCCATTAAATGAAGAATATAGCTATATCAGCTAAGACCAACATGGCAAGATCAGATTTCAAAAACTTTACACACTACAGTTCTAATTGCGAATGAATTCTTATTGTTATTAAAATTACTACATATTATACAACTCTTTTTTTCTTCAATTTCCCCAGCCACACGTAACAACACATTATTATTCAAATCCAATAACTAATCATTAATTTAAAATTCAAAACAAACTTAAGAAAAATAAAACAATGATAAAGAAAATAAACTGATCAAACAAAACCAAGTCATAACCCTGTTTAATAAATCAAATAACATTCTCTACCCCTTTCTAATAAATATTAAGGCCACTCAATTACTAAGTTCCACTTAATACTCGCAAGCTCCTTTTCTGTATATTTCTATGCTTCAATATTTTGGCACCTCTATCATACCAAGACTTGGTAAAATTTGGATCAATTTTCCATTTCCTCTGATGTTTCAAACCCTAATAGAAAGTTACCAAGAAACAATGCTGCATAAATATCCAGTTTAGACAATGCTTCATAAATATCTAGTTCAAATATTAGACACAAAAGTGTATTTAGAGTAATCAAATGAGCATTTCAATTAAAAAACAAAGTTATTTTTAACTTATCCAAACAACGACCAAGAGAAAAAATCTCATATACAATAACTTATGTGTTAACCACGATTTTGGCCAATGATGAATAGACGTCAAAACTACAGTAAGCCTTGAATAGAAAGCAAATAACACCAGTAATTTTTATAGTGGTTCAGCCCCAATTTGTTGGTAATAGCCTAATCTACTTGGAATTGTGATATATGTAGCCTATACTTAAGATTAGATTAATCTTAGTCAACTGAGTTTCTCAAGTATAAGAAGAAAAGTACAGTGTTTCTCTCTCTAAACTCTCAGAAAATGTTCACAGAATGCCCTAAGTAACGGTCCCCAAGTCTCAAAATTAGAGAGTTTTTTTCTCTCCCCCAAAAAGATCAGATCGCTATAATGATGCCATGAGCTCTTTATTTATAGGCTCATGGATCGTACATGAGAAATATCCCCTTTTGACGGGGTCCTTGGTTGTTTCAACCAACTTTAATTAATAAAATAATAAATAAATCTAGATTACAACAATATAGCTATTACTTCGGGATATCTGAGAGATTCGCGCGATAGTTACGAGTGATTCAGGTTGAAGTTGTTACTGAGATTCTATAAAGAAGTCACTAGGCAGTTAACCCTTGAGATTCTGACACATCCGGCGGTCGGCTACTCCTTCAATTTGACATAGCTGGTCGGATGAAACCCATTTCTAAGAGGACTGGTCAGATGAAATCCATCTATGAAGTGACTTGTCGGCCAAAACACATTACTGGTCGGCCAAGACACATTACTGGTCGGCCAAGACACATTACTGGTCGGCCAGGACACATTACTGGTCGGATAACACTATTTTCTGAAGTGACTGGTCAGACATAATTTTTTACTAGTCGGTCAAAAGAACCATACTGGTCGGACAGCAACCTTACCTTGTAACGCCTTGGATAGCCAAGACCGTTCCACTGTATGTTTATAAAGTGCTAAACTTGCTAATCAAGTCGTTTAATTAAAAACGTGTTATTGAAACTACAAAGGAACTAGGGTTAAAATGTTTTGGTCTCAAAGGTCACATTTTCATAAAGAAACATCTCCTGTTTACACGACATCCCAAAATTATTAAGTTTTAAACTATTTACAAAAGATTCAAGGACTAAATACAGTATCAGCCATATTAAGGCAAAATAGACATTTAGGCAATCTCTGTCCCGATCCACTCCTCGGCCATGGCGACTGAACAGCTGGCTATGTACATTCCACCCCGCAGCCCTCCATCTCAGGACTGGTCCAACTTGCCTTTGCCTTTACCTACACCACGTAGCACCCATGAGCCAAGGCCCAACAAGAAAACACAACAACAGAGCATAAGCAATCAACAGACAAATTAATATCTCATATTGCGTCCCATATTCTTAATCATATCAACATTTAGAATAGTCAAGTATTCAGCATACTGAACATATCAATTCATAACATACACCAAATCACATATGATAACTAGGGTTAGCGCCCTCAGGCCGCACCTTTCATTATCCCACTGACTCCGGCCTGCTTAAACCGAGCTCAGTGAATATTAAGCTGTCCTCGGCAACCAGTGGCCAAGCCGCGCCCTTTGCGCAAATATTGTGTACGGTACCCTTAGGCCGCTAACACATGTCCCATGGCATAATACCATCATTGACATAATACAAATATCGAGAGCACTTAGTCCCATCACAAACATATAACCGGGTGCAGTTTTCTTACCTTTCGATTCGCTAGCTTTGATCACTTGACTCTTTGAGCACGATCCCTCTCGAGCCCTAGCGCTCACCTAAAAAAAATCATAGGTCAAAGTCATCACCAAACCTCAAGTCCAAAACCTAGCCTCAGAACCAATCCCAAGCCCCCGGGAAGTCCTAGTTCCACCAAACAAGGTGGTGGAATCGAACCCCGAACCCTTGGTCAAAAACCCTTGTAAATAACCCTAAAATCCCTTTCTGGAAACAGGGCAGCACTACAGAGCTCTTAGGAGGGCGCTACAGCGCTACAAGCAGAAGCAAAATCCCCTAGGAAGCATGGCCTAGCACTACATCGCCCAAAGGCTAGCGCTGTAGCGCTAGTCACAGACAGGCAATACCTCAATTTTCCTACCTGCGATTTCCTCGAACCAAACTCAACCAAAACTTCTCCAAACCTTCACCAAACTCAAAAACAAGCTTATTAACACATTCCACTCATCCCAAGCACCCCAAATACTCAAAACCCAAGCACATGCATCCCTAATCTCAAAATCCACCGTAGCCACTTCTAGACCTCAAAACTCAGCAGAAACTAGTCAAAACATCAAAGTTAAAAGCTCAAAATTTATACCTTTGATGGAAATTTGACCTCAAGTTGCCTCTAGACCTCCTTGGCTTGCTCTTCCTCAACCCTTGGATCCAACTTCCCTACAATTCCCCATCAACTCAGCTTAGACACCTTAGTTAAAAACCAAAAGGCACGTGGCTGACACTTGGCGGAACTCTGCTAGGGTATCGACTAGAAGAAATATTACAAGCAAAAGACAGTCGAAGTTTACCTGCAACCAGTATGGTCGCAGGTTCCGCGTGCCTCATGATACTTTTATAAAGATCTTAGTCAATCCCGAAATTGACTCCCATGATTTTCTGAGTATCCGATTATTTAGGAAAGAATATCTGTAACAAACTAATGTAATCCCCCTTGAGCCTATAAATAGAGAAAGATAGCTCAAGGAAGGGACTTTTGGCCTTCGAATTATTTGAGATTAGAGTGATCCTATTTGATATATTTCCTTGTTCTTCAGAGGTTGGTGAAACTCATTGAACCCTAGTTCTTTGATCACTCCTTTGAATCCTATATCAATAACAATTCAAGTGGACGTAGGTTATTACCAGATTCTGGGGCCGAACCACTATAAACTCTTGTGTCCTTTATTGTTTCCTCATCATATTCTTTCCAACGTGTTTGTCCAAATCAAGCATATTTGACTTCGTGTCAGTTGGCCAAATCAGGGTCAACACTATTAATTCTAAACCCTTTAATCCACTTAGGGGCATTATAGTCATTTTACCAAATTCCTGCTAATTCCTCGAGTGTCCCTAATATTTTCCACTTACTTCTCAATACCTAATTAATCACCAATAATATTCCTCGATGTCAAAATAGACTCCAATATACTCACTAAATTCCCATTTATACCCCCAGGCTCACCCCGAGCCGGGTATAAATCCCCGCCATGACTTTTCCGCTAAACTGCTTACTAGGATCGTCTCGAGTCACAGATCACAGATATATCCACATAATAATGTGGTCTGAACAATTATCATATATATGTATACAGTTCTGCCCATAATGGCCAAAAATACGATTATGCCCTTCTAACCTAGTCAGGGCCTACATGCATACTAATACACATAGTCATGCATCTGAAATATTCAAATAATCATATAACATGCTTTAAATCATAATCATGCATTTTACTCTTTAAAGTCACACATAATTCCCATTATGCCCTCCAGGCACACTAATCAAGGCCCTTAAGCCTTATTAGCGAATTTGGGTCGTTACATACCTGGTCGGTCAAATTACTTCCTGACCAGATAAATAAATTTCGTGATCAGTAATATCACAACTCCGAAGATTAATTTCCAAAATTTTCACTTCTTTAGTCAACACATTTATTGACTATTAATGTGCCATTTACTAACCATGCATTGCAACTTGTCCAATCCTATTGCCACGTCATCGAACGAAATTTTGGGATAACATTTGCCCCCCAAGTTTATTATATGATTTTCTCATATGATAAACTTTTTCTCTAGCTAATAGTTATTCATGTCATCCAAAAGCTTCCACCCGGTCAGTAACTTTCGCTTTTGAAGTGAACCCACGATTGAACCTTTATGTCCATAAAAATGATAGTTATCAGTTTCCCATTTCCATTGCTCTTTCTGGCTGATGGGTATTTGATGAACATTTGTCTTTCCTTAGAACCACTTGAACTCTTCAAATTCCACTTTTTGATCTTGTTATAGTACCCCATGAGTAGGAAAACATGTTTGTCTCCCATGCTCTTGAGATTTGTTGTCTCCTCGGACCCTATAGTCGATCGGTCATTTCCTTGGCCCCTTGAATACATATGCGACTAATAGGATAGGCCTAGCTCCTCGGTCCCTTCTCAACTCCTCAAAAATAGTTTGCCTGATCGGAACATCCACTCATTTGGCTAGGGTTCTTATGGTTGTGATGTTTGGGGTATGTTAGGATGGTTTTTGGGTTCATTTGGAATGAAAAATGGGATTTGAAAGCATTGGAAATAGGTTGTGATCGGAGGAGATGAAGAAGGAGGTTTCAGGGGGCATCAGGTCTGGAGGTAGCGTTATCGCGCCCACCCTAGGGTGCTACATCGCTACACAGGGGTCTTTTGGGCATGTTGGGTGTTCTGAGTATAGCGCTGGGGCGCTAGGGATCAGCGCTGTAGCACTACTCTGTTCCTTCAAAGTCTCATTTTCAGTTTTTTTAAGGGTTTTTGACTTGGGGTTTCAATCCTTAAGGCCAGGGATCGAATCTACTCATCGTGTGGGCATGTTTCGAGGTCCCGAGAGTGGTGCTTAGGTTAAGACCCTATAATTGTGGATTCTCATTAATGGAGGTTATAATTGGTTATGATTAGGTAATCGCTAGGAAGCAAAGGTTGGTCGTTCTCAGGAGTCGTTCTTATTATTATTTCTAGCTCGAATAAGAGGTAAGAAAACTGCACCCCATATGTGACATGCATAGTTATTCTTGAGGCATGTTGATTGTGTAAATGTGGACATGGATTGATTATTGAATGCTTAGCAGATCTTGCTCACTTGTGCATGGTACTAACTCATTAGTCAAATATGGCAAAGGTGTCAGTATCAACTGTGAAGCTGTGACTCATTAGTCAGGTTCGACAGTGGTACTGGGCACTGGTCACATAGAGCTGACTCATTAGTCAGGACGGCTTTAGCATATTCAGCGTAAGCCATTAAAGGTTAGATCTAATCGACATCTGCATTGCATGACTCAAAGAGCATTAATGCCGGACCGACCTCAAGTTCGATGAATATTATAAGCGCTTGTGTGGCTTACCCATCAGTCACTCATCTGTTAAGTTAGAGACTTACCTATCAGTCTCTCATCTGTTTAAGGCTAGTGGCTTACCTAGCAGCCACTCTTCTGTTTAAATTAGTGACTTGCTTGTCAGTAACTTAGAATGGTTTACTAGAACCTCAAGTGATATTCACTCATCTGTTAAAGAGCTATAAGCTCTGTGTGATTATAATGATAATCATTTGATAATGTTTATATACAATACTGTGTTTTCTTGCTGGGCTTTGGCTCATGGGTGCTATGTGGTGCAGGTAAAGGGAAAGAAAAGCTCACCCAGCCTTGAGTGGAAAGCTTAGGTGGTGATGTGTACATATGCGGCCGCTTAACCACCACAGCCAAGGAGTTCTCAAAAGAACTAGGGTGTTTACCCTATTTTTGCCGCTTAGGTCGACGAGGTTTGTAATTTTGAATCAGTAATGACCTTTGAGTTGTAAATAACTTGTAAATGTTCTTGTGGGCCCATGAACAGTTTTATGCATATAATAAAATATATCCTTTCCTTTTTGTTGGTTTTTCACCTTAGCCTATTAATAACACTTAGAACACGTTTTTAACCAAAGGACTCGGGTAGCGGGTCAAATTTTTGGTCCACCGTTCACCGTAACGGTTCTGGGATAACCAGGGCATTACAACTTGGTATCAGAGCATGCCAAGGTTAAGGTTCTTGTAGACTGGCTGGGCATGTACACACATCCCTAAAGTTAAGCTCGACTCATGGTTTGGTAACTATTTATGTAGTTATATGTATAACTGCTTAAATATAGTATATGTACTTTACATGTATGCATGAGATACCATGTTAAACCTGTGCCCTGAAATATGATATCCTCAGCAACTGTGTGCTAATTAGTACTGAAATTGCTGGAGCATACTCATCAGTATTGTTGATTATGAATTATTATGTGATACATGTTGAGTGCTAAATGTTATAAACATGTATCTGCTTGTATAACTGAATGACTGTGGAATATAATAATTGTCTGCTTGTTCTTGGACTGTGAGGCAGCAAGAGTTTTAGTTATTAATACCTGACTGGCCGTATTGATCAATGTTTCAGCAAGGTATATCAGATAAGAATGAATCCAGGGCAGACAAATACTTCAGCTGGCCAGAGTGATCAGGGCCAGAATAATAATAATAGTCAGGGTCAGGAAAATGACCAGTCTCAGATTCCACAGCCAGCTCCTGCAAACTGGCAGCAGCTGTTTAATGATTTGCAGGCAACAGTGTTGAAACAGGGAGTAGAGCTTCATCATCCTGAGACAGCAACAAGTTCCTATAGTGGCTAGTGTATTAGAGGCACCTCCTGTGTCGGTGCCAGCAACAGAGCAGCTGCCTGAGGTAGGAAATAAATGGGAACCTCTTTGTGAAAGGTTAAGAAAGCAACCTCCTCCAGTATTTGAGGGCAGTGTAGATCTTGCCAAGGCAGAACAATGGATGAGCATGATTACCACTATCCTTGACTTTATGAGGGTAGCTGGTAATGAGAGGGTGGCCTGTGCCACCTATATGTTTCGGGAGGATGCCTGGATTTGGTGGGAAGTAATTACCCAGACCAAGAATGTTAATTCCCTGAGTTGGGAGGAGTTTCAGACCTTGTTTAATGAAACGTACTACAATGATGCCATCAGGGCAGCTAAAGTTGAGGAATTCATTAGGCTACTCCAGGGAAGTCTATTAGTCACTGAGTACACCTTGAAATTTGACCGTTTGGCAAAGTTTTCCAAGGAACTGGTGCCCACTGATGGGACCAGGAGAGAGATATTCCTTCAAGGGATACAACCCAGATTAGCCCATGATGTACATATTACCACAGTGGCAGGGGTTACTACCTATGCACAGGTGGCTGAGAAAGCACTCACATCTGAGAGTGCAGAGATCAAGATCTGGCATGACAGTGCAGTCAGAAAGGATTTCAGGAGGACAGTTCCTCCATTTGTGGGTTCTGGTAGGGGTGTAGGCCCTAGTGATCAGAAGAGGAAGGTTCTTGATACCTTCCCAGTTCCAGGTCCTGACAAGCAACCCCGTGGTATTACAATGGGTCTTCAAGGGGGTAGTGAAGCCTGGAAGACTCATCCTGGATGTCCTAGATGTAAGAGGCATCATTTGGGAGAGTGTAGGGCAAAGGCCTGCTACTTGTGTGGAGCAGTAGGTCATTTTAAGAAGGATTGCCCTCAGGTAAGAAAAGAAGAACCCAGGAAGGCGGACAGCTCGCCCCTAGCTTGAGTGTTCGAATTGACTCAAGCAGAAGCTGAGGCTTCCCCCTCAGTTGTTACAGGTCAGCTTCTTAGTGCTGGAACCCCTTATAATGTGTTGATTGATTCTGGTGCTACACATTCTTTTGTTGCTAGTAGTATTATTGATAGACTGTGTAGGCCTTGTGATTTCTATGCTGTGGGGTTTGGTACTTTGCTACCCACTGGAGAGTTAGTGGTATCCAGGAGATGGGTTAGATCTTTTCCAGTGACAGTGGAGGGCTGAGAGTTGTCAGTGGATTTAATAGAGTTGGTTATGACTGACTTTGATATGATATTGGGTATGGACTAGTTGGCAAAGTATGGGGAAACTATTGACTGCAGAAGGAAGATGGTCACCTTTGAGCCTGAAGGTGAGGATCCTTTTGTGTTTGTCGGTGCTGTGCATGGACCTCGCATTCCTATGATATTTGTGTTGAGGGCTAGGGATTTATTGCAAAAAGGTTGCATTGGATTCTTAGCCAGTGTGGTTGATACCACTCAGGTCATGCCAGTGAGACCAGAGGATACTAGACTTGGTTGTGAATTTCTGGATGTATTTCCAGAAGATTTGCCAAGGTTGCCACCGCACAGGGAAATTGAGTTCGTTATAGAACTGGCACCAGGGACGGAGCCAGTGTCTAGAGCGCCATACAGAATGGCCCCAGTTGAGTTAAAAGAATTAAAGGTGCAGTTGCAAGAACTGTTAGATTTGGGTTTTATTAGACCTAGTTTCTCACCTTGGGGTGCATCAGTTCTGTTTGTGAAAAAAGAAGGATGGTTCTCTGAGAATGTGTATTGATTATAGAGAACTGAATAAGCTGACAATTAAGAACAAGTATCCTTTGCCAAGGATAGATGATCTGTTCGATCAGTTGCAAGGTAAGAAGGTATTCTCAAAGATTGACCTCCATTCTGGTTATCATCAGTTGAGGGTCAAGGAGGGAGATATATCGAAGACTGATTTTCGTACCATGTATGGGCATTATGAGTTCTTAGTCATGTCATTTGGATTGACTAATGCCCCTACTACTTTTATGGATTTGATGAACAGAGTGTTCAAGGACTATCTAGACCAGTTTGTAATCGTCTTCATCGATGATATTCTGGTATATTCTCAGAGTTAGTCAGAGCATGAGTAGCATCTGAGGTTGGCTCTATAGTGACTGAGGGAACACAGATTGTTTGCTAAATTCAAGAAGTGTGAGTTCTGGTTATCTCAGGTATCCTTTCTTGGGCATGTTGTCAGTAAGGAGGGGATTAAGGTAGATCCAGAAGATTGAAGCGGTTAGAGATTGGCCAAGGCCAAAGAATGCTTCTAAGGTTAGAAGTTTCCTTGGATTGGCAGGTTATAATAAGCGGTTCGTGGAAGAGTTCTCAAAGATTGCTAGTGCCTTGACTGAGCTGACACGCAAGAGCCAGAAGTTTGTGTGGTCAGATAAATGTGAGAACAACTTCCAGGAACTGAAGCAGAGGTTGATTACAGCTCTGATTCTGAGTCTTCCAACAGATCAGGAGGAGTTTTTGATTTACTGTGATGCTTCTCATCAGGGTTTAGGCTGTGTTCTGATGCAGTCAGAAAAAGTAATCGCTTATGCTTCTCGTCAGTTGAAGGAGTATGAAAAGAGATATCCCACTCATGATTTAGAGTTGGCGGCAGTGGTCTTTGCTTTAAAGATATGGAGGCATTATCTCTATGGAGAGAAATGTGAGATCTATACAGACCACAAGAGCCTGAAGTACTTCTTCACCCTGAAAGATCTTAATATGAGGCAAAGGCGTTGGTTGGAGTTAGTAAAAGATTATGATTGTGAGATCCTGTATCATCCAGGAAAAGCCAATGTTGTAGCTGATGCTTTAAGCCGGAAGGGTCCGGGACAGATTCATGGTATGAGGCTGTTAGCTAGAGAGTTAGCAGATGATATGACCAGAGCTCGTATAGAGTTTCTAGTGGGCCAGTTAGCTAATATTATGCTACAGTCTACACTGTTGGAGAGGATCAAAGAGGGTCAGTTGAATGATCCACAGCTGATCAAGATCAGGGAGGATGTTCTGACTGGAGCATCCAAAGATTATATAGTGTCTGAGATAGGCTTGTTGAGATACAAAGGGCAGATATGTGTTCCACTAGACACTGCCTTGAGACGAGAGATTCTGGATGAATCTCATACTACACCTTACTCTTTGCATCCAGGCACCACAAAGATGTATAAGGATGTGAGATCGTTGTATTGGTGGCCAGGGACAAAGAGATATGTAGTAGAATATGTAGCTAAGTGCTTGACATGTCAGCAGGTCAAGGATGAGCATCAGAGGCTGGTAGGGTTATTGCAGCCTCTGTTATTCCAAAGTGGAAGTGAGAAGACATCACAATGGATTTTGTGGTGGGCTTACCCAGGACTGTTGGTCAGCATGATTCTATTTGGGTGATAGTGGATCGCTACACCAAGTCAGCTCACTTTCTGCAGGTGAGGATTACTTATACAGTTGACTAGTATGCAGATCTCTATGTGAGATAGATCGTGCGCCTCCATGGAGCGCCTAGGTCGAACGTGTCAGATCGGGACCCGACTTTTACTTCCAAGTTCTGGGGGAGTTTGCAGAAAGCCATGGGGACACAACTAAAGCTTAGTACTGCTTATCATCCTCAGACAGATGGGCAATCTGAGAGGACAATCCAGATTCTGGAAGACATGCTGAGAGCATGTGTGCTGGACTTTGGTGGATCTTGGAGTAAGTATCTACCTTTGATAGAGTTCTCCTACAACAACAGTTATCAATCTACCATTGGAGTTGCACCTTATGAGATGTTGTATGGTAGGAAATGAAGATCTCCCATTCATTGGGATGAGACAGGTGAAAGGAGATACTTGGGTCCTGAGGCAATTTAGAGAACAAGTGAGGCTAATGAGAAGATTAGAGCTAGAATGCTTGCTTCACATAGTAGACAGAAGAGCTATGCAGATCCCAAGTGCAGGAACGTGGAGTTCCAGGTGGGAGACTATGTCTTCCTTAGAGTCTCACCATGGAAAAGGGTGAGAAGGTTTGGGAAGAAGGGCAAGCTGAGCCCTAGATTTGTATGTCCATTTGAGATCCTGGAGAGGGTTGGTCAAGTGGCTTACAGATTGGCTTTGCCTCCGGCGTTGTCAGCCGTGCATAATGTATTTCATGTTTTAGCTCTTCGGAGGTATGTATCTGATGTGAGCCATATTCTGAGTTATGAAGATCTAGAGCTTGAGCCTGATCTCTCCTTTGAGGAGCAGCCAGTTCAGATTCTTGACAGAAAAGATAAAGTCCTCAAGAATAAGACGATACCTTTGGTTAAGGTATAGTGGAGGAACAGCAAGGTCGAGGAAGCAACCTGGGAGCTAGAGTCAGATATGCAGAGTCAGTATCCCGAGCTGTTCAGGTAAATTTTGAGAACGAAATTTCAGTAAGGAGGGGATATTTGTAATGCCCCGAATTCTCTGATGTGGTTTAATGGCGGGAATAGTAGGCCGGGAGGGCCATACTTACTTAATTAAGCCATTAAATTATATTATGCATGTATATGTGAATTATATTATAATATGATGTTAAATGCACGCATGTGGGTCCACATTATAATTACAGGGGTGTGATGGTAATTTGGCCTGTTGAGGGTATAATTGTATATTTGTATGCATGTCGGTGATATGTTTTTGAGACCACATTATAATGTGGGTTTGTTCGAGCTATTCAGCATGAGACGATCTTGGATTATTGATTAGCGGTCTAGTCGTAACAGGTTTATGTTCGGGGCTCGGGATGAGTCTCAGGGAGATTTTAATGATTAGAGCATTACCGGGAATTAAAGGTTAACGGGATATGAATTGTTGGTGTTTGAGATTATGGAGAATAGCGGGAATTGGAGAGCGTTAATTATGATTAACGAGATAGGTGGAAAATACCAATTTTTCCCTTGGGAGCCTTTATAAACCATAAATTGACCTAGGGGTATAATGGTCATTTCACCCCTAGGATAGATATGACAATTTTTGAGCTGAAAGAAAAGAGGAAAACAGACTATACTTGAAGCTTCTCCCGTACCTATCTTCCCTTCAGTTTTCTTTGTGATTTTTGAACCATTCTTGAGGATTCAAGCTTGGGAAGTAAGCCTTGGGAGTTTGGGAGTGTGTTCCTCCATTGAAGAGCATCATAAGCTGAGCTTTGGGTAAGTTTCTAACCATTGGAATCCATGGTTTGCCCTATTTTAGTTCTGTTTTCCAGTTGTGATTTCTAGGTTGAGATCTTGGTTTTGTTGGGAGTTTTGGCTAGGGTTCTTATGGTTGTGATGTTTGGGGTATGTTAGGATGGTTTTTGGGTTCATTTGGCATCAAAAATGGGATTTGGAAGCATTGGAAACATGTTGGGATCGAAGGAGATGAAGAAGGAGGTTTCAGGGGGCATCAGGTCTGGAGGTAGTGCTATATCGCCCACCCTAGGGCGCTACAGCACTACACAGGGGTCTTTTGGGCGTGTTGGGGGTTCTGAGTATAGCGCTGGGGTGCTAGGGATCAGCGCTGTAGCGCTACTCTGTTCCTTCAATGTCCTGTTTTGAGTGTTTTTAAGGGTTTTTGACTTGGGGTTTCAATCCTTAAGGCCCGGGATCGAATCTACTCATTGTGTGGGCATGTTTCGAGGTCCCGAGAGTGGTGCTTAGGTTAAGACCCTATTATTGTGGATTCTCATTAATGGAGGTTATAATTGGTTGTGATTAGGTAATCGCTAAGGAAGCAAAGGTTGATCGTTCTTAGGAGTCGTTCTTATTATTATTTCTAGCTCGAATAAGAGGTAAGAAAACTGCACCCCATATGTGACATGCATAGTTATTCTTGAGGCATGTTGATTGTGTAAATGTGGACATGGATTGATTATTGAATGCTTAGTAGATCTTGCTCACTTTTGCATGGTAATGACTCATTAGTCAGATTTGGCAAAGGTGTCAGAATCAACTGTGAAGCTGTGACTCATTAGTCAGGTTCGACAGTGGTACTGGGCACTGGTCACATAGAGCTGACTCATTAGTCAGGATGGCTTTAGCATATTTAGCGCAAGCCATTAAAGGTTAGATCTAATCGACATCTGCATTGCATGACTCAAAGAGCATTAATGCCGGACCGACCTCAAGTTCGATGAATATTATAAGTGCTTGTGTGGCTTCCCCATCAGTCACTCATCTGTTAAGTTAGAGACTTACCTATCAGTCTCTCATCTGTTTAAGGCTAGTGGCTTACCTAGCAGCCACTCTTCTGTTTAAATTAGTGACTTGCTTGTCAGTAACTTAGAATGGTTTACTAGAACCTCAAGTGATATTCACTCATCTGTTAAAGAGCTATAAGCTCTGTGTGATTATAATGATAATTATTTGATAATGTTTATATACAATACTGTGTTTTCTTTCTGGGCTTTGGCTCATGGGTGCTATGTGGTGCAGGTAAAGGGAAATAAAAACTCACCCAGCCTTGAGTGGAAAGCTTAGGTGGTGATGTGTACATATGCGGCCGCTTGACCACCACGGCCAAGGAGTTCTCAGAAGAACTAGGGTGTTTACCCTATTTTTGCCGCTTAGGTCGGCGAGGTTTGTAATTTGGAATCAGTAATGACCTTTGAGTTGTAAATAACTTGTAAATGTTCTTGTGGGCCCATGAATAGGTTTATGCATATATTAAAATATATCCTTTCCTTTTTGTTGGTTTTTCACCTTAGCCTGTTAATAACACTTAGAACACGTCTTTAACCAAAGGACTCGGGTAGCGGGTCAAATTTTTGGTCCACCATTCACCGTAACGGTTCTGGGGTAACCAGGGCGTTACACTATCCGATCGGTAACTTTTTGATCGGGATGTTTCTGACTAGTGACATCTAGAAGGGGTTTTTGAGTTCTCCCTTTGTGTTGATGCAGTTCTAGAGCGGATTCCGTCATATACCTGACCAGTCTGATTGCTTCGACTCTAGTCAGGTCCCCGAGAGTCTGTCCTCCCAGCATGGGACTTTCGACTATCGTTGTCCTTTCATGCTCCTTGGACGCGGCTTGAGCATTGGCTTGGGCCAAATTTGTATCCACTTCTAGAGCAAGTGCTACTTCACGATGTCTCTGGTCGACCTCCTCCTGTCATCGCCTAATCTCTTTATCCTGGCATCCATCTCTTGTTTTTGTTGCTCGAATGCAGCCTTCTGCCTGGCCATTTCTTCGATGAAAGACTCCTGCCGAGCATTGAATTGCATCATCTCCTCTTGGAAAACGCCTATTACTTCCTAGAGTTGTTTAACTTCTAGAGTGGTCTCCTCGAGAAAGACCCTGGGTTCTACGATCCAGGACCTTCTGTTCTAGCAGGCTCTTTTGACGTAATTTGCTTTTTGGAGGCCATATTGGTATTCTTGGGAGCCATATTGGTAGGGTAGCAGTGTATTTCTCTATTCAGGCTCTCAGTGACAGCACAAAAAATGTTGACCACGATTTTGGCCAACGACTAATAGACGTCAAATCTACAGTAAGCCTTCAATAGAAAGCAAATAACACCAGTAATTTTTATAGTGGTTCAGCCCCAATTTGTTGGTAATGGCCTAATCCACTTGAAGTTGTGATATATGTATCCTATACTTAAGATCAGATGAATCTTAGTCAACTGAGTTTCTCAAGTATAAGTAGAAAAGTACAGTGTTTCTCTCTCTAAACTCTCAGAAAATGCTCCCAGAATACCCCAAGTAATGGTCCCCAAGTTTCAAAACTAGAGAGTTCTTTTTCTCTCCCCCAAAAAGATCAGATCCCTATATTGATGCCATGAGCTCTTTATTTATAGGCTCATGGATCGTACATGAGAAATATCTCCTTTTGACGGGGTCCTTGGTTGTTTCAACCAACTTTAGTTAATAAAATAATAAATAAATCCATATTACAACAACATAGATATTACTTTCGGGATATCTGAGAGATTCGCGCGGTAGTTACAAGTGATTCAGGTTGAAGTTGTTACTGAGATTCTATAAAGAAGTCACTGGGCAGTTAACTCCTGAGATTCTGACTAATCAGATCGGCTACTCCTTCTATTTGACATAGCTGGTCGAATGAAACCCATTTCTAAGATGACTGGTCGGATGAAATCCATCTATGAAGTGACTGGTGGGCCAAAACACATTACTGGTCGACCAAGACACATTACTGGTCGGCCAGGGCACATTACTGGTCGGCCAAAACACTTTACTGGTTGGATAACACTATTTTCTGAAGTGACTGGTTGGACATAATTTTTTACTGGTCGGACAGAAACCTTACCTGGTCGGTCAAATTACTTCCTGACCAGATAAATAAAATTCGTTTAAAGTAATATCACAACTCCAAAGATTAATTTCCAACCTTTTCACTTCTTGTTGACGCTGTTTTTCGTCAACTTAAAATGTAGAGCACATAAACAGTAAAGAATTATGGCTAGAAAAACACGATAAAGCAAGGAGAGTTTTTTACGTGGTTCAGCAGTTAACTCTGCCTAGTCCACGAGTCTTTGTTATTAGAACTTAGGAAATTTCTGAAAATCCTTCAGGGATGAATTCTCCAGAGTTTCTCTCAAGATCACAAAATTTCGGTCATTTACAAAGGTACATGACTTCTCTATTTATAGAGGAAGTCTCAAAATACTATCCCACACGTTCAGGGAAGTTATTCTATATATTAATAAATTTAATGGCTTTAAAGCCTGTAACTCCTATATACAAGGAAACATCCCCTGAAGACCAGGGGGCGTGTAACCGACTAATAAATATCCCTTTACTGTAGGGAAGTTACAACAATAATATCTCTTGAATGCATGAACTGTGTCTCTTCAAGTGACCTATTAAGCTGTTTGAGGTCAGCAATCAGCACCATGTCCGTCTAAGTCTCTGAGCGAAGTACAAGTTGTCTTGTTTTCCCGAAATCAGTTCGGAGAGGGTAAGTACCACTGAGGCCACCTTACCCCAAGCTCACACTTACGCCAAGCTCGAGCCACTTGATCCGAGGTCATCTGACAATGGACATACTCCGATGTTCTGTCTTTCGAGCATGCAAGAACTTCGAGGCCACCCATCTTCGAGGTTGCCACCTGCTTTGAAGGTTCGGTATCTAGGTTACGAGCATGTATTTTGACCATCTCGAACTCACCCCTGACGGATCCAGCTTTCGAGGTTACAATCTCAAGTCTCGAAATCTGGGTGTAACACTTCTTTAGTCAACACATTTATTGACTATTAATGTGTCATTTACTGACCATGCATTGCCACTTGTCCCATCATATTGCCACGTCATCGAACGAAATTTTGGGATAACAATATGCCCCTGTTTAATATAGTAAAAGTTAGAATTATTGAAGACATTGATAGAATAATAATAATGCTAACAATTTCAGAAACTCAGATAGAAATGAAATATGTGCATATGATGTATCTATATCAGATAAGAGGATAAACGTGAAGTGTGACCAACCAAAAATACAGCAGTGCATTTTCTACATCATAGAATGCTTAAATAAAAAAAAATACTAAAATCATATGTATGCTCGGTGTCCCATGACCCATCTCGACTTTTACTTCCAGCAAACCCAATCCCTCATGAGCTCATCCCTAAGTGAACCCAACTCCGGCGATGTCCACATCGACACTGTCTGAGTCGTACAACTCATTTATTGTCCATGCTCACTACCGTTTGCGAGCCATCCTTAGTATCGTCCTGTAGGTGAGAATAGCAAATAAGTTCAAGACCAAGATCAAGAGAGTATAGAGAATGAGTAGCTCGCCTGGGCTGTTGTCATTCACCTGGGTCGTTCGCCTTGGATGTCCTGTAGGAGAGGTCGACTGGTTGGGAAGAAAATGAGGGTTGAAGCCTTCGTTTTTTCCTAATATTATTAACAGAAAGTATATTTATTTTAAAATTTTATTTTATTAATATTTAATATAAATTATTAAAAATTCAATATTTTTAAATTATTGAAAAGTTTAACTATTTATTCAAAAACCTCATTCATCTAATACTTATTATTTAAATATATATAAAATAATTAACTTTTATTTCTATATAATAATTTTAAAAGTGGTTAATTAATGCATATTTTTATAAATATATTTATATAATTTAGTTTACTATTTAAATTATATTTTTAGGATTTTTTTTTATTTGGACTATGGCGCTGGTTTATAAAGGTTGGATTTTTATAATAACCTTGTTAAATTCATAAAATAAGTTTTAGAACTTTTATCTATTTAGCAGGGGAGGTCGGTTGTACAATCGACCTACCGTGTCATTTAGAAAATTAATATTGAAAATCGAGATATAATTTTCTTATGTTTTTTTTATTATTTGAATTGTAAATATTATATACATTTTATTAAATTCTTTTCACTTTTATTAAATATAACATTAAGTATTTATTTTTTAAACTTATTTTTATTCATATATTTATTAAACTTAAAAAATTAGAATGCAATATTTTTTTTAGAAATGATTACAATGTAATATTGTATTTTAAAAAATACAATATAAGGTAATTAATAAATAATAATTAGTATACTTTAACAAAGATATATCAATAAAATAGCATGGTAGGTCGGTTTATAAAACCAACCTACTAAGTAGTATGGTAGGTCGGTTCTACAACCTTCCTACTAAGTTGCATAATAGGTCGGTTCTACAACCGACCTACCATGTCATTTAGAAAATTAATATTGAAATATAAATCATATAAATTTTTCTTAAGTTTCTTTTTTATTATTCGAATTGTAAATATGATATATATTTTATTAAATTATTTTCATTTTTATTAAATATAAACATAAAATATATAGTTTTGAAACTTATTTTTATTCTTATATTTATTAAACTTAAAAAAATTACAATGTATTATTTTTGTTTAGAAATGATTACAATGTAATATTATATTTTTTTAAAAATACAATACAAGGTAATTAATAAATCATAATTAGTATACTTTTAAAAAAATATATATCAAGAAAATAGCATGGTAGGTCGGCTCTACCATGTCATTTAGAAAATTAATATTGAAACATAAATCTAATTAATTTTTCTTAAGTTTTTTTTTTTCGAATTGTAAATAATATTATATGCATTTTATTAAATTCTTTTCATTTTTATTAAATATAAACTTAATATATATTTTATAAACTTGTTTTTATTCATATATTTATGAAACTTAAAAAATTACAATGTAATATTATATTTTTAAAAAATACAATATAAAGTAATTAATAAATAATAATTAGTATAACATATCAAGAAAATAGCATGGTAGGTTGGTTTATAAAACCGACCTACTAAGTAGTGGGAAGGTCGGTTCTACAACAGACCTACTAGGTTGCATAATAGGTCGGTTCTACAACCGACCGACCATGTCATTTAGAAAATTAATATTGAAATATAGATCTTATTAATTTTTCTTAGGTTTTTTTTATTATTCGAATTGTAAATATTATATGCATTTTATTAAATTCTTTTCATTTTTATTAAATATAAACATAAAATATATATTTTTTACACTTATTTTTATTCATATATTTACTAAACTTAAAAAAATTACAATATATTATTTTTGTTTCGAAATGATTACAATGTAATATTATATTTTAAAAAAAATTACAATGTATTATTTTTTTAAAAAATATTGATAAGGTAATAATAAATAATTAATATAATTTAAAAAATATTTTAAAGTAAATGGCATGGTAGGTCGGTTCTATGTATACCGACCTACCAAGCTTATCTTTGACTCACACCGACCTAATATGTCTTCAACAAGCATGGTAGATCGGTTTGCGGGAAAACGACCTACCATGTATGCATGGTAGATCAGTTCCTTAAAAACTGACTTTCCATGCTTCTCTTTGACTAACATGATAGGTCGGTTCTCTGAGTATCGACTTATGAACATATATTAAGTCGGTTTCTACAGAACCGACCTACCATGATCAATGTCTGATGTCCAGATTGTAGTAGTGGCACGAACCCACCACCACCTTTATTATGAGAATGTGTATTAACTAGCATTTAGCCCATAATTAATTGGGAATGTTTTGTAATAAATCCTTGTTAAGGGAATTAATTGTCCTCAACCACTATAAATAGGGCTAGAGCACTCATTATAAAGGATCCCAATCTTTTTGTATTCAGAACATTACTGAAACGCTGCCTGAAACTCCAAATAATATTTCTTCCCAGACTAGGGTTAAATAATAACTTGAATCATGTAAATACCCATGTCCTTTACTGCATTTCTTCAAGCTTTTGTTTAATTAGTTGATAGCGAAAAAGGCAGTCAACATTTTGGTGGTTTCATTGAGAGCTTGAAGAAAACTTTGAAGATTCAACAACGGTGACCACCAGAAGAAACACACATGACAACATTACTCCTCCCACCGTTACTAAGGGAGGAGAGCCTAACAAACCACCTCCGCCAGCAAACCCGGAGGTGGCCAAGGAAGATTACGACAAGAATGTCGCGTACGACAACAAGGACATCGAGTATTACGAGAGTGATTACTCTCAATCATTTTACATGGAGGAGCCTCAAGAAGTGGTGGCCCTCAAGAGCCAAATCACCTCCCAGCAGCAAAAAAATAGATTCCTCCCTAGTACCTCGCTGACATGGTGCAAGATTTGCTAGCTGGCGTGCCACCCATGCACCTAGCTGGAGCTGGAGCCCCACCTGCGACACAGGATTTGGCAAAGGGAAGGTTGATGAAGAGCCCTCTTAGAGAAAAAGAGCTTGTTGGGCTTCCAAGCCTATCTAGGCACCGGGATGAGCAAATGATAATCAAGGGCATGTGCCCGAGGAAACCGCCAAGCCTTTAGCATCTGTGGAGCCCAAGTCCTTCTACCTAGGCGCGCTACGACAGAACGCGTTAGACTTGGTGGTGGTGTTCCGCTAGCACCTCACTAGCCTAAGAGAAAACCTTGCTAAGGGGCCTACAGGAGAAACATCTCCACCAACAGAGGACGAGTAATTAACATCTCGGTTAGCAATGAATATGTTGACTCTGAGGGGGAGATCGAAGTGGGATATCCCAAGGACGGTGGTCGTTACAATGTGCAACTTGACCTGCGAGATGACCTGAATGCTCACAGGAAAAAAATAGCTCCTTAGGACAACCCAGGGAGATGACAATAGCCAAACCTCTGAGATGATATTAATGCTCAGAGGAGAGAACACCCGGCACAGAGTGAAAATCAAGATCACGACTCTCTCATTGCATAGTTGGAGAGTTTAAAGAGGATAACACTTAAGATGGCTAGAGACAAGGCCATGACTCTGACTCAGAGGTTGAAGACGGGGAGCCATATGCTCCTCACATTGTAGGAGCCCCATTGCCTCGAGGCTTCAAAATTCCAGACATTACTATGTATAGTGGAGGAACAGATCCCACCGACCATCTTTTGAAATTTAGTCGATTGATGGTTCACCGCATCCCCGAGGATGCCAAATGCCATGTCTTCTCGTTGACCATGATGAGACCATTCGATGAGTGGTTCGAGAAACATCGACCAAGATGCATCCACTTCTGGCATCAACTCTCCACTTTCTTCCAAAGTCAATTCATAGCTGCTCGGAAGGTGAACTTTGAGGTCAATGCTTTGGATAATATAAAGCAAGGACCGCTTGAGACTGTTAAAGCTTACATTAAGCGCTTTAAGGAGGAAACAGCCAGGACAAAGAGGATCGATAATGGAAAACAATTAATGGCCTCACAAGATGGCATCAGAGCAGGTTCTCTATTATGGGATGACCTCCAGCAGAGAGGATGTCATAGGCTCGACACTTCATAGGTCGGGCCCAAGAATATATCAATTGGGAGGATTCCTGTAATGCCCTGGTTACCCCAGAATAGTTACGGTGAATAGTAAACTGGAAATTTGACCCGTTACCCGAGTCCTTTGGTTAAAAACGTGATCTAAGTGTTATTATCAGGTTAAGGTGAAAAACCAGTAAAAAGGAAAGGATACATTTCATTAAGTAAATAAACTGCTCATGAGCTATTCAAAACGTTTACAAGTTTTTTACAATGAGCCCAAGGCCTTCTACCTAGGCGCGCTACGACAGAACGCGTTAGACTTGGTGGTGGTGTTCCGCTAGCACCTCGCTAGCCTAAGAGAAAACCTTGCTAAGGGGCCTACAGGAGAAACATCTCCACCAACAGAGGACGAGTAATTAACATCTCGGTTAGCAATGAATATGTTAACTCCGAGGGGGAGATCGAAGTGGGATACCCCAAGGACGGTGGTCGTTACAATGTGCAACCTGACCTGCGAGATGACCTGAATGCTCGCAGGAAAAAAATAGCTCCGTAGGACAACCCAGGGAGATGACAATAGCCAAACCTCTGAGATGATATTAATGCTCAGAGGAGAGAACACCCGGCACAGAGTGAAAATCAAGATCACGACTCTCTCATTGCATAGTTGGAGAGTTTAAAGAGGATAACACTTAAGATGGCTAGAGACAAGGCCATGACTCTGACTCAGAGGTTGAAGACGGGGAGCCATATGCTCCTCACATTGTAGGAGCCCCATTGCCTCGAGGCTTCAAAATTCCAGACATTACTATGTATAGTGGAGGAACAGATCCCACCGACCATCTTTTGAAATTTAGTCGATTGATGGTTCACCGCATCCCCGAGGATGCCAAATGCCATGTCTTCTCGTTGACCATGATGAGACCATTCGATGAGTGGTTCGAGAAACATCGACCAAGATGCATCCACTTCTGGCATCAACTCTCCACTTTCTTCCAAAGACAATTCATAACTGCTCGGAAGGTGAACTTTGAGGTCAATGCTTTGGATAATATAAAGCAAGGACCTCTTGAGACTGTTAAAGCTTACATTAAGCGCTTTAAGGAGGAAACAGCCAGGACAAAGAGGATCGATAATGGAAAACAATTGATGGCCTCACAAGATGGCATCAGAGCAGGTTCTCTATTACAGGATGACCTCCAGCAGAGAGGATGTCATAGGCTCGACACTTCATAGGTCGGGCCCAAGAATATATCAACTGGGAGGATTCCTGTAATGCCCTGGTTACCCCAGAACAGTTACGGTGAACAGTAAACCGGAAATTTGACCCGCTACCCGAGTCATTTGGTTAAAAACGTGATCTAAGTGTTATTATCAGGCTAAGGTGAAAAACCAGTAAAAAGGAAAGGATACATTTCATTAAGTAAATAAACTGCTCATGAGCTATTCAAAACGTTTACAAGTTTTTTACAATGAAAAATGGTCGCTATTGTTTCAAATTTACAATCCCCGCCGACCTAAGTGGCAAAAATAGGGTAAACCCATAGTCCCTTTGAGAAATCCCTAACCGTGGTGGTCAAGCAGCCAAATATGTACACAGCACCGCCTAAGCTCTCCACTCAAAGTTGGGTAAGCTTCTCTTTCCCTTTACCTGCACCACATAGCACCCATGAGCCAAGGCCCAGCAAGAAAACACAATAAAGCATGATATAATAATAACAATGATCATAATAATCATTCAGGACTACCAGTCCAAGACAGATAGGTGACAGTAGCAAAAGTCACAAAAGTGGGTACAGCTCCCTCTAGCCATGTGACGATAGGGTCACCAGGGCTTAACTGATAAGTGATTCTTTCATAAGTTTGATCAGGATAGGTGCATGGTGATTGGTCACCAACATAACCTCCTTCCCGACTCTAGAGTCGTAACTATGGATAGCGTCCCCTAGCCATGTGACAAACAGTCACCGGGGCCATATGACCTGGCTATGAACATCTGGTCTTAGACCAGGCAAGCGCTTATAAGTTCTTCGACCTTAGGGTCGGTCCAGCATTAATACCATAGAGCCACTCAATGCTGATATTGATTGGATATAATCTTCAATTGGCCCGGCGTTCACAACGCTCTGCCATTTCTGACAATTGGGTCAGTGTCCCTGACTAGTCAGTGCCATAAACAAGTAATCAACATTCGCTTGCATTTAATATGCAATCCACGTCCACATACATCAACCAACATGCTTCAATAGCAAACCACACATGTCATATACATTTACAGGGTGCAACTATATCCATACACTGTTTTCTTACCTCAGGTTCAAGCGAGAAATTCAACAAGGACGATCCCTGAGAACGATCAATCTTTTAGTTCCTTAGCGGTTACCTAGTCACAACCAATGATAACCTACATTAATAGAAATCCACATAAATAGGGTCCTAACCTAAGCACCACTCTCGGGACCTCGAAACATGCCCACACGGTGAGTAGATTCGATCCCGGGCCTTAAGGATTGAAACCCCAAGTCAAAAACCCTTAAAAACACTCAAAACAGGACTTAGAAGGAACAGGGTAGCGCTACTGCGCTCAACCCCTAGCGCCCGAGCGCTATACTCAGAACCACCCAAATGCCAAAAAGCCTCCTGAGGAGCGCTGTAGTGCCCTAGGGTGGGCGCTATAGCGCTACCTCCAGACCCAAACTCCCCTGAACCGACCTTCTTCAACTCCTTCGATTCTAACTCGATCACCAAGCTTCCAAATCCTATTATTGATGCTAAATGAACCCAAAAACCATCCTAACACACCCCAAACACCACAAGCATGGGAACCCTAGCCAAAACTCCCAACAAAACCAAGAATTCACCTTAGAAATCTCAGCTGCAAAACAGAACCAGAACAGGGCAAACCAGAGAAATCCATGGTTAGAAACTTACCCAAAGCTCGGCTTATGATGCTCTTCAATGGTGGAACACACTCCCAAACTCCCAAGGCTTGCTTCCCAAGCTTGAATCGTCAAAATTGGTTCAAAAATATCATAGAAAGGTGAAAAGAAGAAGGTACGGGAGAACTCTTAAGCATGCTCTGTTTTTCACTATCTTCTTCAGCTATCAAAGAATATATCTATCCTAGGGGTGAAATGTCCATTTTACCCCTAGGTCAATTAATAGTTTCTAAAGGCTCCCAAGGGCATATTTGGTACTTCCCTCCTATCTCGTTAATCATAATTAACGCTCTCCAATTCCCGCTATTCTCAATAATCTCAAATACCAATAATTCACATCCCGTTACCCTTTAATACCCGGTAATGCTCTAATCATTAAAATCACCCTGAGACTCAACCCAAGCCCTGACACTTAAACCTATTGTGACTAAACCGCTAATCAATATTCTAAGATCGTGTCATGCCGCATAGCTCGAACAAACCCACATTATAATGTGGTCCCAACACATATCATCGACACGCATACAATTATACTCTCAACGAGCCAAATGACCATCACACCCCTGTAATTAAAATCTGAACCCACATGCATGCATTTAACATCATATTATAATATAATTCACATATACATGCATAAACACATTTAATGCCATAATTAAACAGTTATGGCCCTCCCGGCTTACTAATCCAGCCATTAAACCATATTAGGGAATACGGGGCATTACAACTATCCCCTCCTTACAGAAATTTCGTCCTTGAAATTTACCTGAACTGCTCGGGATACTGACTTCGCATATCCGACTCCAGCTCCCAGGTCGCCTCCTCGACCTTGCTGTTCCACCACAATACCTTAACCAAAGGTATTGTCTTATTCCTGAGGACTTTATCTTTCTTGTCAAGTATCTGAACAGGCTGTTCCTCAAAGGAGAGATCTGGCTCTAGCTCCAGATCTTCATAACTCAAAACATGACTCTCATCAGATACATACCTTCGAAGAGCAGAAACATGAAATACATTATGCACAGCTGACAATGCCGAAGGAAAAGCTAGTCTGTAAGCCACTTGACCAATCCTCTCCATGATCTCAAATGGATCTACAAACCTAGGACTCAGCTTGCCTTTCTTCCTAAACCTTCTCACCCCTTTCCACGGCGAGACTCTAAGGAAAACATAGTCTCCTACCTGGAACTCCACGTTCCTGCATTTGGGATTTGCATAGCTCTTCTGTCTACTCTGAGAAGTAAGCATCCGAGCTCTAATCTTGTCAATAGCCTCACTGGTCCTCTGAACTTCCTCAGGACCTAAGTGTCTCCTTTCACCTGTCTCATCCCAATGAATGGGAGATCTGCATTTCCTACCATACATCATCTCATAAGGTGCAACTCCAATGGTAGACTGATAACTGTTATTATAGGAGAACTCTATCAAAGGCAGATACTTACTCCATGACCCACCAAAGTCCAGCACACATGCCCGCAACATGTCCTCTAATATCTGAATCGTCCTCTCAGACTGCCCATCTGTCTGAGGACGATAAGTTGTACTGAACTTCAACTGTGTACCCATAGCCTGCTGTAAACTCTTCCAGAACTTGGAAGTAAAGGTAAGGTCCCGATCTGACACGATCGACCTAGGAGCTCCACGGAGGCGCACGGTCTCTCTCACATAGAGATCTGCATAATGGTCAACTGTATAAGTAGTCCTCACTGGAAGAAAGTGAGCTGACTTGCTGTAGCAATCCACTATCACCCAAATGGAATCATGCTGACCAACAGTCCTGGGTAAGCCCACCACAAAATCCATTGTGATGTCTTCCCACTTCCACTCTGGGATATCCAGAGGCTGCAATAACCCTGCCAGCCTCTGATGCTCAGCCTTGACCTGTTGACATGTCAAGCACTTAGCCACGTACTCTACTACATCGTTCTTCATCCCTGGCCACCAGTACAATGATCTCACATCCTGATACATCTTTGTGGTGCCTGGATGCAAAGAGTAAGGTGTAGTATGAGATTCATCCTGAATCTCTCGCCTCAAAGCAGTGTCTAATGGAACACATATCCATCCCTTGTGTCTCAACAACCCCAAATCAGACACTGTATAATCTCTAGATGCTCCAGCCAAGACATCCTCTCTAATCTTGATCAGCTGTGGATCACTCAACTGACCCTCCTTGATTCTTTCTAACAGCGTAGATTGTAGCGTAATATTGGCCAACTGGCCCACCAGCAACTCTATACCAGCTCTGGTCATATCATCAGCTAACTCTCTGGCTATCAGCCTCATTCCATGAATCTGCCCCGGACCCTTCTGGCTTAAAGCATCAGCTACCACGTTGGCCTTTCCTGGATGATACAAAATCTCACAATCATAATCTTTTACTAACTCTAGCCAACGCCTTTGCCTCATGTTCAAGTCTTTCTTGGTGAAGAAGTATTTCAGGCTCTTGTGGTCTGTATAAATCTCACACTTCTCTCCATAGAGATAGTGCCTCCATATCATTAGAGCAAAGACCACAGCTGCTAACTCCAAATCATGGGTAGGATACCTCTTTTCATACTCCTTCAACTGATGAGAAGCATAAGCTATCACCTTCTCATATTGCATCAAAACATAGCCCAAACCCTGATGAGAAGCATCACAGTATATCACAAACTTCTCCTGATCTACGGGAAGACTCAGAATCGGAGCTGTAATCAACCTCTGTTTCAGTTCCTAGAAACTGTTCTCACATTTATCTGACCACACAAACTTTTGACTCTTGCGTGTCAGCTCGGTCAACGAAGTAGCAATCTTGGAGAACCCTTCCACGAAACGCCTGTAATACCTTGCCAATCCAAGGAAACTTCTAACTTCAGAAGCATTCTTTGGCCTTGGCCAATCTCTAACCGCTTCAATCTTTGTTGGATCTACTTTAATCCCCTCCTTACTGACAATATGTCTAAGAAAGGATACCTGAGACAACCAGAACTCACACTTCTTGAACTTTGCAAACAGTCTTTGTTCCCTCAACCTTTGTAGAACCAACCTCAGATGCTGCTCATGCTCTGACTCAGTCTGAGAATACACCAGAATATCGTCGATGAAGACAATCACAAACTTGTTTAGATAGTCCTTGAACACTCTGTTCATCATATCCATAAAAGCAGCAAAGGCATTAGTCAATCCAAATGACATAACTCAAAACTCATAATGCCCATACCTGGTACGAAAAGCAGTCTTCGGTATGTCTCCCTCCTTGACCCTCAACTGATGATAACCAGAACGAAGGTCGATCTTAGAGAATACAGTCTTACCTTGCAGCTGATCAAACAAGTCATCTATCCTTGGCAAAGGATACCGATTCTTAATTGTCAACTTATTCAGTTCTCTGTAATCGATACACATCCTCAGAGAACCATCCTTCTTCTTCACAAACAGAACTGGCGCACCCCAAGGTGAAAAGCTAGGTCTGATAAAACCCAATTCTAACAGCTCTTGCAACTGTACTTTTAATTCTTTCAGCTCAGCTGGGGCCATTCTATATGGTGCTCTAGACACTAGCTCCATCCCTGGTGCCAGTTCTATAACGAACTCAATCTCTCTGTGTGGTGGCAACCCTGGCAAATCTTCTGGAAACACATCCAGAAACTCACAAACAAGTCTAGCATCCTTTGGTCTCACCGGCACGACCTGGGTGGTATCAACCACACTGGCTAAGAACCTAATGCAACCTCCTTGCAATAAATCCCTAGCCCTCAATACAAAAATCATAGGAATACGGGGTCCATGCACAGCACCAACAAACACAAAAGGATCCTCGCCTTTAGGCTCAAAAGTAACCATCTTCCTTTTGCAATCAATGGTTACCCCATACTTTGCCAACCAATCCATACCCAGTATCATATCAAAGTCAATCATAACCAATTGTATTAAATCCACTGATAACCCTCTGCCCTCTACTGTCACTGGCAAAGATCTAACCCACCTCCTAGACACCACTAACTCTCCAGTGGGTAACAAGGTACCAAACCCCACAGCATAAAAGTCACAAGGCCTACACAGTCTATCAATGACACTACTAGCAACAAAGGAATGTGTAGCACCAGAATCAATCAATACATTATAAGTGGTTCCTGCACTAAGAAACTGACCTGTAACAACTGAGGGAGAAGCCTCAGCTTCTGCTTGAGTCAATGCAAACACTCGAGCTAGGGCCGAGCTGTTTGCCTTCCTGGGTTCTTCCTTTCTTGCGTTAGGGCAATCCTTTTTGAGATGACCCACTGCTCCACAAGAGAAGCAGGTCCTTGCCCTACACTCTCCCAAGTGATGCCTCTTGCATCTAGGACACTCAGGATAAGACCTCCAGGCTTCATTACCACCTGGACGACCCATAGAAACACCACGGGGCCGTCTATCAGGACCTGGAACTGAGAAGGTGTCAGGAACCTTCCTCTTCTGATCACTGGGGCCAACACCCCAACCAGAACCCACAAGTGGAGGACCTGGCCTCCTAAAATCCTTTCTGGCTGCACTGTCACGCCAGATCTTGATCTCTGCACTCTCAGCTGTGAGTGCCTTCTCCACCACCTGTGCATAAGTAGTAACTCCTACCACAGTGGTGATACGTACATCTCGGGCTAACCTGGGCTGTAGCCCCTGTAAGAAACGCTCTCTCCTGGTCCCATCAGTGGGAACCAACTCCTTGGAAAACTTTGCCAATCGGTCAAACTTTAAGGCATACTCAGTAACTGATAAGCTTCCCTGAAGTAGCCTAATGAATTCATCAGCTTTAGCTGCCCTGATGGCATCATTGTAATACTTTTCATTAAACAAGGCCTGAAACTCCTCCCAGCTCAGGGTATTAACATTCTTGGTCTGGGCAATCACTTCCCACCAAATCCGGGCATCATCCCAAAACATATAGGTAGCATAGGCTACACTCTCACTACCAACTACCCTCATAAAGTCAAGAATAGTGGTAATCATGCTCATCCATTGTTCTGCCTTGGCAGGATCTGCACTGCCCTCAAATACAGGAGGTTGTTGCTTCCTGAACCGTTCATAAAGAGGTTCCAATTTGTTTCCTACCTCAGGCAGCTGCCCAGTAACTGGCACCGACACAGAAGGTGCCTCTGCAACACTGGCCACTACAGGCACCTGCTGCTATCTTAGGAGACGAAGCTCCTCTCCCTGTTTTAACACTGTTGCCTGCAACTCCTCAAACAACTGCTGCCAGTTTGCAGGTGCTGGCTGTGGAATCTGGGATTGGTCATTCTCTTGACCCTAGCTGTTATTATTCTGGCCCGGATCACTCTGGCCAGCTGACTTGTCTGTCTGCCCTGGATTCATTCTGTCACTAATACCTTACTGAAAGAACATTCAATACGGACAGTCAGGTAGTAATAATTAAACCTCTTGCCGCCTTACGGTCCAAGAACAAACAGACAATTATCACATTCCACAGTCATACACATATATGGGCAGATACATGTTTATAGCATTCAACACACAACATGTATCACATAATATTTCATAGCCAACCACACTAATAAGCAGTTTCCAGCAATCTTAGTACTAATTAGCACACATTTGCTGAGGATATAATATTTCAGGGCACAGGTTCAACATGCTGTCTCATGCGCACAGGTAAAGCATATATACCACATTTAAACAGTTATACATATAACCACATAAATAGTTACCAAACCATGAGTCGAGCTTGACTTAAGTGATGTGTGTACATACCCAGCCAGTCTACAGGAACCTTAACCTTGGCATTGCTATGGTACCAAGTTATAACGCCCTCGTTACCCCAGAACAGTTATGGTGAACAGTGAACCAGAAATTTGACCCGCTACCCGAGTCCTGTGGTTAAAAATGTGATCTAAGTGTTATTATCAGGTTAAGGTGAAAAACCAGTAAAAAGGAAAGGATACATTTCATTAAGTAAATAAACTGCTCATGAGCTATTCAAAACGTTTACAAGTTGTTTACAATGCAAAATGGTTGTTTTTTTTTTTTCAAATTTACAATCCCCGCCAACCTAAGCGGCAAAAATAGGGTAAACCCATAGTCCCTTTGAGAAATCCCTGACCGTGGTGGTCAAGCAGCCAAATATGTACACAGCACCGCCTAAGCTCTCCACTCAAAGTTGGGTAAGCTTCTCTTTCCCTTTACCTGCACCACATAGCACCCATGAGCCAAGGCCCAGCAAGAAAACACAATAAAGCATGATATAATATCAACAATGATCATAATAATCATTCAGGACTACCAGTCCAAGACAGATAGGTGACAGTAGCAAAAGTCACAAAAGTGGGTACAGCTCCCTCTAGCCATGTGACGATAGGGTCACCAGGGCTTAACTGATAAGTGATTCTTTCATAAGTTTGATCAGGATAGGTGCATGGTGATTGGTCACCAACATAACCTCCCTCCCGACTCTAGAGTCGTAACTATGGACAGCGTCCCCTAGCCATGTGACAAACAGTAACCGGGGCCATATGCCTTGGCTATGAACATCTGGTCTTAGACTAGGCAAGCGCTTATAAGTTCTTCGACCTTAGGGTCGGTCCAGCATTAATACCAAAGAGCCATTCAATGCTGATATCGATTGGATCTAATCTTCAATTGGCCCGGCGTTCACAACGCTCTGCCATTTCTGACCATTGGGTCAGTGTCCCTGACTAGTCAGTGCCATAAACAAGTAATCAACATTCGCTTGCATTTAATATGCAATCCATGTCCACATACATCAAACCACACATGTCATATACATTTACAGGGTGCAACTGTATCCATACACTGTTTTCTTACCTCAGGTTCGAGTGAGAAATTCAACAAGGACTACCCCTGAGAACGATCAATCTTTTAGTTCCTTAGCGTTTACCTAGTCACAACCAATGATAACCTCAATTAATAGGAATCCACATAAATAGGGTCCTAACCTAAGCACCACTCTCGGGACCTCGAAACATGCCCACACGGTGAGTAGATTCGATCCCGGGCCCTAAGGATTGAAACCCCAAGTAAAAAACCCTTAAAAACACTCAAAACAGGACTTAGAAGGAACAGGGTAGAACTACAGCGCTCAACCCCTAGCACCCCAGCGCTATACTCAGAACCACCCAAATGCCAAAAAGCCTCCTGAGGAGCGCTGTAACGCTACCTCCAGACCCAAACTCCCCTGAACTGACCTTCTTCAACTCCGTCGATTCTAACTCGATCACCAAGCTTCCAAATCCTATTCTTGATGCCAAATGAAACCAAAAACCATCCTAACACACCCCAAACACCACAATCATGGGAACCCTAGCCAAAACTCCCAACAAAACCAAGAATTCACACTAGAAATCTCCGCTGCAAAATAGAACCAGAACAGGGCAAACCAGAGAAATCCATGGTTAGAAACTTACCCAAAGCTCGACTTATGATGCTCTTCAATGGTGGAACACACTCCCAAACTCCCGAGGCTTGCTTCCCAAGCTTGAATCGTCAAAATTGGTTCAAAATTCACATAGAAAGGTGAAGAGAAGAAGGTACCGGAGAACTCTTAAGCATGCTCTGTTTTTCACTATCTTCTTCAGCTATCAAAGAATATATCTATCCTAGGGGTGAAATGTCCATTTTACCCCTAGGTCAATTAATAGTTTCTAAAGGCTCCCAAGGGCATATTTGGTACTTCCCTCCTATCTCGTTAATCATAATTAACGCTCTCCAATTCCCGCTATTCTCAATAATCTCAAATACCAATAATTCACATCCCGTTACCCTTTAATACCCGATAACGCTCTAATCATTAAAATCACCCCAAGACTCAACCCAAGCCCCGACACTTAAACCTGTTGTGACTAAACCGCTAATCAATATTCTAAGATCGTCTCATGCCGAATAGCTTGAACAAATCCACATTATAATGTGGTCCCAACACATATCATTGACACGCATACAATTATACAATTATACTCTCAACGAGCCAAATGACCATCACCCCCCTGTAATTAAAATGCGAACCCACATGCATGCATTTAACATCATATTATAAGATAATTCACATATACATGCATAAACACATTTAATGGCATAATTAAACCCTCCCGGCTACTAATCCAGCCATTAAACTATATTAGGGAATCCAGGGCATTACAATTCCAAGATTGGATTGTTTGAAGGACCATCCTCTTCCCCCCTTCAATAGTCCCAAATAGTGTTGCTGAGGGACCCCAATTCTTTCCATACACTCTTGCCCAAATGAATGTTATGAGCGCTCCATAGTTTAATCCAGCTGTTCCACTAGCTGGCTTTAGTGTCATTCCTACCGCTGGCTTCAATGCCGACTATGGAGTAGCTCTAGCTGGACACAGTGCTTTTCAGACTACATTCAGTGCTGGAACAATAGCTCAGGCTCAGTCAGCGGCACCCAGCGAGACCCCTAATGGGAGCAAACCAGATGGAAAGGTTAAAGACAAGGCAAGAAGCCCAAGGAGTTGGAGTAGCTCCCGACGAAAAATATACTCCCCAATACATCACATACAAGGACTTGGTAGATACTTGGGAGAACAGTTTCCTAGACACGGTGCAGCAGATCCACTACTGGAAGCCTCATCCTATTCGGAGGGATCAGGAGAGAAGAGATTCTTCTATGTTCTTTTGATTTCATAAGGATGTAGGGGCACCACACCATTGAGTGCAGACAGCTTTAGATAAGAGATCCAGAATCTCATTAAGTTGTGACATCTCCACAAGTATGCCAAAGCTGGAGCACGCCTTGCTCAGGCTCCAGCTGTTGTGATGCATCCTCCATTGGTGGCACCTCAGGCCCCAGGCCAAGTGCTTATGGCACCACCACAACAGATAGCCCATGGACCTCCCCCGGTGAATGAGAAAGTATGTACTATCTATGGAGGCCCCTCTGGAGGACCCCGCATGGGGGGCACATCGAGGGGCTCGCAGATTTGTTATGTGAGAGACCTAAATCACAACGATGAAGTGTTGGCGCTAGCCTAGCTACTTGCACAAATGTCTCGGATGACAGATCAGGTCATCACCTTCTCCCGAGGATGATGCTCAGAGAGTGAATTTTTCCCACCATGATCATTTGGTAATCGAGAGCGAAATTTCTAACAAAATGGTGGCTCATATCTTGGTGGACAATAAGAGTTCATAGAACATCCTATTCAAGTCAGCATTCGGAGAAGATTGGGTTGACTACTAGTGACCTATCCTCGTGCACCTCCACTATTTACGGGTTCTTTGGGGAAGGTCTCATTCTAATGGGACAGATAAAGGTGTCAGTGAAACTTGAAGAAGTGCCTTGTCGTGCCTTCAAGTACTACATGTTTGTGGTCGTAGACTGTTCCTTCGCATACAACGCCATCCTAGGATGTCCGACCCTGGTGGAGTTTGGAGTCGTCACCTCTATACACCACTTATGCATGAAATTTCCCACTAAGGCAGGAATAGGCACTGTCCGCAAAGACCACAAAGAGGCATGTCAGTGCTATAACCTATCCTTTAGGCATCTAGTTATAGTTGTTTAGGCGATAGTCTCTCAGTAGCCTCCTCTTGAGGATATGGAGGTCCAAGCTATTCAAGAAAGGGAATCCAACGAATTAGACCACAGGGCTCGAGAAGAAAGGCCTATTGAGCCCATGGAAGAAGATAAGGAGGTCATCCTTGGCACCTCCAATCGTGAGAAAAAAAATATGGTCGGGAAGAATCTCAAGGCAGAGGTCTGAGAAGCGCTAGTGAGATTTCTCAAGGAAAACCAGGATGACTTTTTCTGGTCCCACTCTGACATGACGTGCATTGACTCAAACATCATATGCCACACCTTGAATATTGACCCAAAATTTTCCCTAGTGCAACAGAAGTGGAGGACAATTAATCCGACTAGAGTGGAGGCCTTTAAGGCAGAAGTCGACAAGCTTCTCATGATTGGCTTCATTCGAGATGCTAGGTAGCCAAAGTGGTTGTCGAACCCATTTCTGGTGCCTAAGAAAAATATCACCTGGAGGACATTTATAGACTTCTCCGACCTTATCAAGGCATGCCAAAAAGATTTCTTCCCTTTACCGAAGATTGATCAGATGGTCGATGCTATATTTGAGTATGAAATCTAGTTCTTCATGGATGCATACTTCAGATACATTCAAACATACATGCATGTCACAGACTAGGAACACAACAGCTTCCTAACAGACAGATGCGTCTACTGCTATAAGGTGGGGCCTTTTCAGTTTCAAAATTGCTAGTGCCACGTATCAGATATTAGAAAACTAGATGTTCAAAAACCAGCTTGGTCGAAACATGGGGTTTATGTAGACGATATGCTGGTAAAATCAAGAACAACCCTCGACCATGTGAAAGATTTGGCGGAACCATTTTCAGTCCTCTCTAGGTTTGGGATGAAGTTAAATCCCCAGAAATGCACTTTTGCAGTGGCCTCCGGGAAGTTTTTGGGATTCATTGTTAGCACCTGAGGAATATAGGCTAATCCCGAGAAGACAAGGGCCTTGATAGAGATGCCACCCCCCAAGAAGCACAAGGATTTGTACAGCCTGACTGGGCGGATGGCAGCTCTGAGACAATATGTCACAAAGGGAATCACTTGTCAGTTTCCTTGGTCTCCGAGAATGCCATAAGTGTTGCCTTAGTCCACTAGGAAGGTCGTGTTCAATATCCCATTTACTTCATGAGCTAACGGCTCCTCAAAGTGGATTCCAGGTATCCACTCATAGAAAAGCTCACATTTTGCTTGATGTTAGCTTCTCGGAAGCTACGACCTTACTTCCAAACGCATCCAATTAGGGTCCTCACCAACCAGCCCTTAAGGCAAGTCCTCCAAAAGTTGGAGTCCTCGAGGAGGCTCCTCAAGTGGGCGATTGAACTGAGTCAGTTCCACATTACTTACCTTCCAAGGACTGCCATAAAAGGAAAAGCACTTGAGAATTTTAATGACGAGTGCTCATGAACACACGAGCGACCCGGGGAGGCCCAAGTGGTCGACCCATTTGGAAGTTGTTTATAGATGGGTCTTCGAAAAGAAAATGGAGTCGGGGGCAAGCCTTTTCGTTGTATCCCCCAAGGGTCATAGGGTTCACAGTGCATTGATATTTGGGTTTGATGCCTCAAACAATGAAGCTGAGTATGAAGCACTCATTTTCGAACTCCGAGTAGCCCTAGAACTCAAAGTTGAAGGCCTTAAAATTTTTAGCGATTCTCAACTCGTAGTGAACTAGGTCCTCGAAGAATATTAGGCCCGGGGCACAAAGATGACCACTTATTTTACCAAGACCCAGCAAATGCTGCACAACTTCAAGAAGTTCACCATTCGACAAGTGCAAAGGAAACAAATTCCAATGTTGAAGTTGTTGGTATTAAATGATCAAATCAAAGGTTTGCAGTGGAATATATGAACCCATTTTAATAAATATTAATACCAGCCATGATCATACACATATATAAATATTAAATCACATACAAATAGATCAGGGATTACCTCTTGTAGCCTATCAAGTGTCCTTGAGTCTTTTTGTATAAATCAATGATCTTCCTATCCAGTGTTCTGAGATCTCATAGCCTGATCTTCCAAACCAATCCTCGAGTCTTTTTATATAAATCAACGATCTTCCAATCCAGTGTTCTGAGATCTCATACCCTGATCTTCAAAACCAATCCTCAAACACAAAAAGACGTGTGTGGGCATGTATGATTCAAAAAGTTGATTTATGTGACTCTCTAGATGTACTCAACACATGAAATCTAGAGAGTTTTGACAGAGAGAAGGTTTAGAATAGTTTTCAGGTTTAGAGAAAACTATCACTTTAGAGAGAGTCTGATTATCTTTTTTTATTCTCTTCTGAATATCACGTATATTAGATATATAAAGATATTTAATCCAATTAAATAATCTTTATTTAATTAAAATATAATTCAAATTAAAACTGATTAGATATTTTCATTTAATTATCTATTTAAATCATATTTAGAAAAGAATAATTAAATATCTGATTAAACAAATTTATTTGAAATTTAAAATTCAAATCACAGGGATAAAATCCCTGATGCTAGGCGCCACACAATGTAATGTACAGTGTGTGTCCTCCAGCCCTACTAGGGTTGCCATAATTTTCACATTTGTTTATTTAGTCAACTTTTAAGACAAGATATTTATTCCAACATAAATATCAGTTAATTCAAAATTAACTTTATCTTAAAATGTCAGTTTTAAATTAAATAAATAAATATCATATTTTAAATTAGATATTTATTATTTTCTCTCTTTATATTAATCAAATTAAGATTAATATTAATTTCAACTTATAGTTACTCAAAATAAAAACTATATAGTTAAATAATTAATTAATTCACAATTACTGAATTACTCATAATTATCAAATAATTATTTCCTTTCCCTGGAAAAATTAATTCCATTGCAATTTAGTCATTTCTCTTAACAAATATTTATTTTGACATCATTACCCTTGACAGTGTAGGACAAAGGTGATCTAGGGACCATGGACCAATAATACGAAGCTCTAATAAACCAGATTATTAAATAAACTTTTTAATCTAATAATCTTATTTATTAATTCCATGATTACTCTACTATAAATATGGAATTGCATTCTAAGTATTTATAGAATTATATTTACTGAGTTTTCTATAGTAGTCCATTGATGTAATCAATATATGTAGTTTTTTCCTCCATTATTAGTTCGTTAATTAGACCTGGTCAAAATTACTGTTTTACCCTTCTAATTACCTCATGATCCTTAAGTACCATTATTTCACTACCGAATAATTAATCTATAATCTAATTATAGATTTGAGCTTAATAACTATTTAGTTCATGAATCAACACTTAAGGGAACCAATATTCGATCCCCTAGGAAAGCATGCATTCCAATATTGTAATTCATGTTCCTAGCCATCCATGATATTGAATCTCCAAAACAAAAGTCATTAGCCTCATCATTCTAAGAGACCTTAACGAGTGAATCTAAAGATCCAATAAAAATAAACAAGAGTTCATGAATACTTAGGATTTAGACTCGTCTACAAATGATCATCTATTATGACAAGAATTAAATCTTTACGTCTAACGACAAGTTTATAAAGATAATTAATTCTCATCGGTCCTGTCATATATAATCTCTATTATATATTTATATGCTTTTAGGGCACTAATCCTAACAATCTCCCACTTGCCCTCAAAGCAAGTGAGGCATTTCCCTTAATCCATATCGCTACGTCACCCATGAATGACTTTGTAGGAAGTGTCTTGGTTAACGGGTCAGCCAGGTTCTTTTCCGACGCTTTCTTCATAACAGTCACATCACCTTGGTGTATAATCTCTCTTACTAGATGATATTTTCTTTCTATATGCTTCCCTCTCTTGTGGCTTCTAGGTTCTTTGGAACTAGCTACTGCTCCACTATTGTCACAGTACAGGATTAGTGGCTTATCCATATTTGGAACAACTCCCAAATTAGTGTAGAATTTCCTCAATCAAACCGCTTCCTTAGTTGCTTCACAAGCCGCTATGTATTCGACGTTCATGGTTGAATCAACTATGTTGGATTGCTTAATACTTCTCCAGACAGCAACTCCTTCACCAAGAGTGAACACTGACCCAGATGTTGATTTTTGACTATCTTTGTCTGAATGGAAATCAGAATCAGTGTATCTAGTAGGGTTTAGCTCACCCCCTGAATATACCAGCATATAGTCTCTCATTCTCCTAAGATACTTGAGAATGTGCTTTACTGCAATCTAGTGTTCCAAACCAGGATTTGACTGATAACAACTTACAATCCCAATTGCATAACATATGTCGGGCCTAGTACACAACATATCATACATCAAACTCCCAAATACTGAAGCATAGGGATACTTTCTCATATCCTCTTCTTCCTGAGGTGTCTTGGGACATTGTTCCTTGGAGAGAGCAATTCCATGTCTGTTCCATAGTTCCAGTGGCATTTTTCTAATGGTCTTATATGGGACTACATTCAAAATGTACGTTGCCCTTTGAAGTGCATATCCTCAGAATGAGAGAGGAAGTGAAGAGTAGCTTAACATAGACCTGACCATGTCCAACAAGGTCCTGTTTTTTCTTTCAGAAACACCATTTTGATGTGGCGTTCCTGGTGCTGTGAGTTAGGATAGAATACCACGCTCTAGCAAGAAATCTTTGAATTCTAAATCCAAATATTCCCCACGTCGATCAGATCGAAGTGTCTTTAGAGTCTCACCTAACTGCTTCTCAGCCTCGGCTTTGAATTCTTAAAACTTACCAAAGGTTTCAGATTTTCTAAGCATTAGGTAAGTATGACCATATCTTGAGTAATCGTCAATAAAAGTGACAAAATAAGCATACCCACCTATAGCTTGTACATTGATTGGACAACAGACATCGTTGTGTACAAGCTCCAAAGGTTCTTTGGCTTTATTGCCTTTTGCTGAGAAAGGACATTTGGTCATTTTTCCTTCTAGACAAGATTCACAAAATGGAAGAGTTCCAACACTTAGTTCTCTCAAAGGTCCATCTTTTGTTAATTGGTTTATCCTATCTAGACCTATATGACCAAGTCTAAGATGTGAAAGATATGTGTCATCCTCATTTGAAACTTTTTATCTTTTGTGACCTTGTAGTTTTGCTACTTTAAATAATTCTGAATTATTGAACGTTCGTTCATTTTAATGAAAGCGATAAAGTCCAAATATTCAATTTCATGTCTAAAGAAAAAATTAAGAATAATTAAATTATAAATAAAATATTCTAAAGTCATTGCTTGCAATAAAATTCCAAATTAACTAAAAAAAATGAACTAAACATTGTTCAAACAACATCAAAGTTTTTCTTTTAATAAAACTAAAGAATTTTAAATAAATGGACTTTCTTTAATGCTTTCTTGAACTAGATGCTTTTCCTCTTCAACTTTTTGTCTCTATCTGCAAGTTCCTCTTGATCGCTCAAGTGTCTATAAAGAAGAACAAATAACAGAAAATATGATTAGTGGTTTCTAAATCAAAGATTTAGATCTTTACGTATCATAATCCACTATTAAACCTAAGGCAAAGTTACATCATATCTACCTTTTTCGTGATTGTGGTCTTGTCTGTAAATCCTCAAAGGCAACATTCAACAAATCATAAGCATATTCAATGTGTTCGAACTTTTTCCATAGCTTCTTTTCCATGGTACTAAGACAATAAGATCTTGCCATGTGATTTGATCTCATCCAATCAGCATATTTCTCATGTTCCTCTTTGCTTGCATCTCATGATTGTACAGGAGGAGGTCTCTTATCATTATAGATTTGATTAAGCTTTTTGGCTAGAAAAACGAACAAAGTGGAATTTTCCCATCCTTCTTCATCCTCCTCAATCATTTTTACTTTCTTTACATGATCATCAATCTTTTTATGCATTACTGGGCACGTTATAGGAAAATAATTGGGTGGCAACATTTTATGACGGAAAATAAAACACAATAATATTACCATTTGAAAAAAAATATCAATATTTTGGGAAGTAAACATGAAGCATGAATGCAACAATTAAAACATATAAATTATCATTTACTTTTCCACGATAAAACAACCTTTTCATTATAATTTAAAACTTAAAATAACTCTTTATTTTCTCTTTTAAATATAAAGTACAACTGGTTTGGTCAAGATGTACTTATCCATTGCAAAAGCTTAATTACATCTTTGTAAGTTTAACCCCTTATTTTGGAATTAATGACTTAACTTATAGAGTGTCGCCTTAGGGTCGGTCAATCCTAAAATACATCACTTCCTCCTATCTTCGTAAGAAACCAATTTTGGTATTGATATGTCTAGAAACCGTCCTTAGGGGGATAGAAACAAAGCCGCCTTGAGGTCCTATTCATATCTCACAGTGTTGTACTAATAATGGAGACCATAGGTCACATTGAGATGTTCACCTTCTCCCACTTACTATTTTAGATTAAATGTGTTTTTATTAAACTAATGGATTAATTCCAAATTAATTACTAGTTTATTAATAACCCCATGAACACAATTAATTACAAAAATCATAATTATAAAAGAGCTTGTTTCTATAATTAATGTGATCTAAATAATTACCCATTACATTCTTCTAACTACTAAAACACTTTTTACATAAAGTTTGTTATCTTAAAGGCCTATAAAAACCATTCCCTTTATTATGGCGTGAGTTACCAAGTTTTAAGTAATTTAATACTTTGTAGTTTACATGCAATTGATTTCACCAAAAATAATTCATATAAACAAATAGGACAATCCTAGATAATCATGTTTCTAAAAGATGCATGATTAATGAGAAACTGTGTGGGGGTATCATGAATGACATGTAATTGACTAATGCATGATCATGTTATCAATCAAACATCAATGAATATTTATTTAAATAAATACAATAAATAAATAAATAAACAATAAATGATGAACCGAGTACTAATGAGTATTTCTAAGATTTACAGCCCTTTGCAATCTAGGCCTATGTAGCTTTCAGGGCTCTCCAAGAATGTTCCTCTTCTCCTTTAGGTTTTCTTGCTAATCTTTAGGAACTTTGTTTTTCCAAAATTATTAATTAGAAACAAATTTTCTAATTAATTTATTTAATTAAAGCTAAATTTTAATTAAATAATCATTTTCGTCATCTTTTTAATTTACTTGAATTTAAATAATTAAAGAATCAAAATTCAAATAATTATTTAAACTTAAGATATTAAAATATCTAAACCAACTAAAAGATATTTTATTTTCTAATAAAATAAAATTAAATAATTAAACTTTTAAACTCAAATAATTTAAAAAAATAATTAAATAAAAGCTATTTTATAACAAATTTATGATCTAGGGTTTGGGCACCAAGATGGTGCCCTAGGACTGGTGGCACAAAGAGCCAAGGGCACAAGTGCATGGCTGGGTAGGCTGGCTAGCACGCAGGTGCGCACACGGCAGAGGCCAAGCACACGGGTGTGAGCGGGGCTCAGACAAGAACTGGGTGCGTGTGGGGCTCCTCAACAGGTGCCAGGTGCACTAGGCAATGCATGTAGGAGGCACCATGGGCGCACGCAAGGGAGCAGGGGCTCAGGCTGAGTGACGCGCACGGGAGCTGGGAGCTTGGGCTCTGGGTGAGCATGCGGGTGAGGCAGCCACAGTGCTGAAAATAACTAATCAGTTATCAGATTTTGATTAAATAATAATATTTTAATCATATTACAATATCTCATAATTTATTTAATTTTTATATGATCAAAATTGTGGAACCAAGAAACTACCAAGAGCTTATTATGCGTGTAGCATAGTGACTGAGCACTGTGCTACACGTGTACCACAGTGACTAGCACTGTGCAACACGTGTACCACAGTGACTGAGCACTGTGCTACACGTGTACCACATGCCAAGGAAGGCATGTGATTTTTCCCAATTTTTTTCTTATTATTTAAATACAAAAAATCCCAAAAATAAATTAATTATATTTTTATTAAATCAAATAATTAATTAATTACACGTAATTATACAATAATTATGTTTAGCGCATAGAAAAATATTTTACTTATCAAATAAGTCCTTTTGCCCATTTTTGTATTTACCTTTGTCAGTGTTCATTTGAGCCATTTCGGGGACCATGGACCTATAACATTAAGCTCCAATAAATTGTAACTAAATAATTAAACTCTTTAATTATAATAGTTAATTTATTAATTCTTATATTTCTCGACTATAAATTCAGAATTACACTCTTTATGTTATATATACACTTTTAGAGAAATCTTATTCTAAGTTGTCCATTGATATAACCATCTTTCAATAGTTCAACCCTCTAATTAATTAGTTCATAAATTAGAATGGAATAATTACCATTTTACCTTTCTAATTTACTTCTTATTCCTTAAGTACCATTAATTCACTAGTGAATAATTAATCTATAATCTAATTATAGATTTGAGCTCAAAATCATTCAGTTCCAGAATTAACCCTTAAGGGAACTAATATACGATCCGTTAGGAAAGATTAGATTCCGTATTGTTGATACATGTTCCCAGCCATCCATTATATTAAATCTCCAAAACAAAAGTCATTAGCCTCATTCTATGAAGAGACCTTAATGAATGAATCAAAAGATTTAATAAACATGAACAAGAGTTCATGAACACTCAAGATTTAGGTTGCTCTATAAATGAAGTTACAAGTCTTTATTATTAAATGGTTTTTGGATAAAGACTTTTATTCATATCGGTCCATGTCATATATAATCATATTAGATAAAGCACCTTTACCAAAATGTCTTACCACATCAATAATCGGAATCTAGATTATTTTTATCATCATGATACTCAGAAAACCATACTTACAACCCCAATTAAAGAATTCCATAGCTTTAATTTGTTGTTGTTGACCATTTTTATTCATTCATGTGATCTTAATTCTCTCGTACTATTACAAGATCACATCCTCAATAATGAATATGGAATTTTTCTGATATTTACAAAATTATTCAAACAATAATTTAATAATCTTGTTGACTGTGAGAACTCGTCAACGGAGTTAAATTAGAAAAATCAAAGTATAGAGGTTATCGATGAAAAACTTCAACAATCTAAATCGAAACATAGAGAATAATTGCAGAAAGAAAATGGTGAAAAGAACTTGTAATTCTTGTGGTATGATGCTACAGTGTTTTTTCCAACCCCCTTCCATGTAGACCATGTGGAAGTGGGGTTCCTTTTATAGTGGGCTCTAATGGCCCCTGATACATTATGGTCCAGGGGACCAGGTGGTACACAAGTACATTGTTAGGAGAGTGGTCTTAGGGCTAGTGGTGTTGGCTCCAGTACTTGGTAAGATACCATGAGGATGTGTCCACTACTTCTTTCGTATGAATGTCGGAGGAGTGGCATCAGGCGTAGTGGTGCTGGTGGTGGTGTCAACTCTGACATCTAGTTAGAAGCATATAGGCCATGTACCCTCACCCAGTACTCCCACTACTTGTCTGGCATGAGTATTTTGATCAGACATATGGGGTCTTACAGGTCATACCCCGTATGAGCTCCGTACTTGTATGATCTTTTCGAATTATACTTGTTCTTTTGCCTCTAAATGTTGGAGTTTCCGCCGGTTCTCATAGGATACAAAGCTTTGAGGTGCCAGGCGTGAGGCCACCTAGGATGCCTTGGGCGCACGAGGCGCTGGCCTGGGTGAGCCATGAGAGGGAGCCCTTAGGTCATCAGTGTGTGGCGCTTATAGGCGGGGGCAAGACACCGTCTCGCGAGGCCCATGACGTGGGGCCTTGGGTGCGCGGCCGAGGCGAGGGTGAGACACCATCTCGCGAGGCCCATGGCGAGGGGCCTTGGGTGCGCGGCCAAGGTGAGGGCGGGACACCATCTCGTGAGGCCCATGGCGCGGGGCCTTGGGTGCGCGGCCAAGGCGAGGGTGAGACACCGTCTCGCAAAGCCCATGGCGTGGTGCCTTGGGTGCGCGGCCGAGGCATGGGCGCGACAGCGTCTCGCGAAGCCCATGGCGCGGGGCCTTGGGTGCACGGCCGAGGCATGGACGAGACACCGTCTCGCGAGGCCCATGGCGCGGGGCCTTGGGTGCGCGGCCAAGGCGAGGGCGAGACACCATCTCGCGAGTCCCATGGCGCGGAGCCTTGGGTGGACGGCAGATGCGAGGGTGAGACACCATCTCGCGAGGCCCATGGCACGGCCGAGGCGTGGCGAGGCGCGAGACGCTCCTAAGCGTGAGGCGCCTCCTTGTGTGGGGCTCCTCCTGGCACGAGGCGTCTTCTTGCATGAGACACTTGTGGGCGAGGAGCATGGCGAGGCCTGGCGAGGCGATCCCTTGCGATGCTCTGATGGTACGACTGTGGCAAGGCGAGGCGAGGGCATAATAGCCTCGCAGAGATGTAGGGGTGAGTACCTCGTGTAGGTGCCTGAGGGGCTTGAGTGGCACACCTCCTAGGCTCGCAAGGCAAGAGACGGGGGGTCCTTGGTGGCACACTTACTGGGGCTACGTTTGTCAAGATTTCCCAATACACACCTAGGGACATGGGTCCTAAGCACGTACTTTGAGTCTTTCATCAGCGTGGAATTTTGAGCATCTACAAATCTAAATATAACAATAATAAACCATTGTATTTATTTATTCATTGAAATAATAAATATCTTTTACATGCTTTTAGGACACACTCCTAACAATCTCCCACTTGTACTTAAAGCAAGTAGGGCATTTCTATCAATCCCACATTACGTACATGACCCTTGAATTTCTTTGTAGGAAGCGTCTTCGTAAACAGGTCTGCCAGGTTGTGTTCTGATGTGATTTTCAGAATGGACACATCTCCTCTATGTACGATTTCTCCGACTAAGTGGTATTTGCACTCTGTATGCTTTCCCTTCTTGTGGCTTCTTGGTTCTTTAGAATTAGCCACTGCTCCACTGTTGTCACAGTAAAGAACAAGTGGTTTCTCCACTTCTGGAACCACTTCCAGATCCGTGTATAACTTTTTAAGCCAAATTGCTTCTTTAGCTGCTTCACAAGCTACTATGTATTCATCTTCCATGGTTGAATCAGCTATACTGGATTGCTTAATGCTTCTCCAGACAATTGCTCCACCACCAAGAGTGAATACTGAACCAGTAGTAGACTTTCTACTATCTTTGTCATATTAAAAATCTGAGTCAGTGTATCCAGTAGGTTCAAGGACACTACCCAAATATACTAGCATATAGTTCCTCGTTCTCCTGAGATACTTGAGAATATGTTTCATCGCAATCCAATGTTCCAAACCTGGATTTGACTGTTAACGACTGACAATCCCTACTGCATAACATATGTCAGGTCTAGTACATAACATTGCATACATTAGGCTTCCTACAGCTGATGCATAGGGATACTTTCTCATGTCCTCTTGCTCTTGTTGTGTCTTAGGACACTGATCTTTGCAAAGAGTAATTCCATGTCTGGTCGGCAATTGACCCTTTTTTGGAATTTTCCATAGAGAATATTTCAAGCACTTTATCAATATAATTTGTTTGTGAAAGTTCCAGGAGCTTGTTCTTTCTATCTCTTAGAATTTTAATGCCTAGAACATAGCTCGCTTCTCCCAAATCTTTCATTTGGAATTTGTCAGCCAACCATTTTTTTACATTTGATAATGTCTCTACATCATTCCCAATGAGTAGGATATCATCAACGTGAAGAAGTAAGAAAACCACAACTTTCCCTTTGATGTATTTATAAAGACATGCTTCGTCTACATTTTCTTCGGAGCCATATGTTTTGATAGTTTCATCAAATGTTAAGTTCCAAGATCTTAATGCTTGTTTCAATCCATATATGGATTTCAACAACTTGTATACCTTTTGATCTTGATCGTTCTTTATAAACCCTTCTGGTTGTTCCATATATACGGTTTCATCAAGTTGGCCATTCAGAAAGGCTGTCTTGACGTCCATTTGCCAGATCTCGTAATCATAGATGGCAGCTATTGATAAAAGTATGCGAATGGACTTAAGCATGGCCACAGGAGAAAATGTTTCTTCATAATCTACACCTTCTCTCTGTGTATAGCCTTTGGCCACAAGCCTTGCTTTATAAGTCTCTACCTTTCCATCTGCACCCCTTTTCTTCTTGTAGATCCATTTACATCCAATGGCATTAACATTGTCAGGCAGATCTATAAGTTCCTAGACTGAATTGGAATACATTGATTCCATTTCTTGATTCATGGCAACTTGCCACTTATCAACATCAGGGTCTTCCATTGCTTCTTTAAAAGTCAATGGATCGTCCTTTCAGTATCTAATACAAGAACATGTGCCTCATGTTTGTAGCGAATAGGTTGTCTCACAAGCCTCCCACTACGACGTTGCATTGGTTTTTCCTTTTCAGGAATTGTGGTTTCTTTGGTTGTTTTATCATTAACTGATGAAGAAGATGGAGATGAAATTTTATCTGTCATTAGTTCCTCTAAAACTACTTTGTTCCAAGGTCTCAAATCAATCATATTGTCGTGTTCTAAAAAGGTTGCATTCGTCGAAACAAATACCTTTTGATCACTTGAGCTATAGAAATATCCACCTCTGGTTTCTGGAGCATAGCCAACAAATATACATACCTTAGACCTTGAAATGTTGTAAACTAGGTTTATTTCCATTCCATAATTCTAGTGGTGTTCTTGTCATAGCTTTGGAGGGAACTACATTCAAAATGTAATTAGTCGTTTGAAGTGCATATCCCCAAAACGATAAGGGAAGTGAAGAGTAGCTTAACATAGACCTGACCATGTCCAACAAGGTCCGATTTCTTCTCTCTGAAACTCCGTTTTGTTGTGGTGTTCCAGGTGCTGTGAGTTGGGATAGAATACCATGCTCGAGTAAGAAATCTTTGAATTCAGAATCCAAATATTCACCACCACGGTCAGATCAGAGTGTCTTTAAAGATTTACCGAATTGCTTCTCAGCTAAGGCTTTGAAGTCTTTAAACCTATCAAAAGTTTATGCCTTCTTAAGCATTAGATAAACATGACCGTATCTAGAATAGTTGTTAGTAAATGTGACAAAATATTCATAACCACCTCGAGCTTGAATGTTAATTGGACCACATACATCACTATGTATAAGCTCTAGTGGTTCTTTGGCTCTATTTCCCTTCGAAGTGAAATGTTGTTTAGTCAATTTTCCTTTTAAACAGGATTCATAAACCGATAGGGTTCGAACTGTTAGTTCCCTCAAAGGTCCATCTTTAGTTAACCGGTTTATCCTATCTAGACTAATATGACCTAATCTTAAGTGCCAAAGATACATGTCGTTTTCTTTAGAAACCTTTTGCCTTTTGTTACTTTGTGGAATAGCTACTTTAAATAATTCAAAATTATTGAGCGATTTTTCAATTGGATTAAGCATGTACAGTCCGTCCTTTTGTTTTGCATGACAAATATTGTTCTCATTCCTTGAAATAAAAATCATATTATTATTAAAAGAAATGCCAAATTTTTGTTCATGTAACAAAGATAAGGAAATAATGTTTCTAGTAATTTCAGGAATAAATAGAACATTATTCAAAACTAGAAAATTGTTTTTAAAATTTAAACGGACTGTTCCACATGCTTTAGCTGAAACAAGCACTGCACTTCCCACTCTCATAGTCATCTCTCCTTGCTCCAACTGCTTTGCGGATACAAGCATCTACAAACAAGAACAAACATGGTTAGTGGAACCAGAATCATCTATCCATGTATGGGCATTATGAGTTCCTAGTCATGTCTTTTGGATTGACTAATGCCCCTGCTGCTTTTATGGATCTGATGAACAGTGTTCAAGGATTATCTGGACAAGTTTGTGATCGTCTTCATCGATGATATCCTGGTTTATTCTCAGTCTGAGTCAGAGCATGAGCAACATATGAGGTTGGTTCTACAAAGACTGAAGGAACACAAACTGTTTGCAAAGTTCAAGCAATGTGAGTTCTGGTTATCTCAAGTAACTTTTCTTGGGCACATTATCAGTAAGGAGGGGATGAAGGTATATCCAGCAAAGATCGAGGCAGTCAGAGATTGGCCAAGGCCGAAGAATGCTTCTGAGGTTAGAAGTTTCGTTGGATTGGTAGGTTATTGTAGGCGTTTCATGGAAGGGTTCTCAAAGATTGCTACTGCATTTACTGAGCTGACACGCAAGAATCAGAAAATGGTATAGTCAGATAAGTGTGAGAACAACTTCCAAGAACTAAAGCAGAGATTGATTACAACTATGATTCTGAGTCTTCCAACAGACCAAGAGATGTTTGTGATTTATTGCGATGTTTCTCATCAATGTTTGGGCTGTGTTCTGATGCAGTTAGAGAAGGTAATTGCTTATGCTTCACGTCAGCTGAAGGAGTATGAAAAGAGATATCCCACTCATGATCTAGAGTTAGCGGCTGTGGTCTTTTCTTTAAAGATATGTAGGCATTATCTTTATGGGGAAAAGTGTGAGATCTATACAGACCACGAGAGCTTGAATTACTTTTTCACACAGAAGGACTTGAATATGAGACAAAGGCGTTGGCTGGAGTTAGTGAAAGATTATGGTGCAAGTCTGATGGCCAGAGAGTTAGCAGATGCTTTAACCCAGAAGGGTCTGGGGAAGATTTATCGTGCAAGTCTGATGGCCAGAGAGTTAGCATATGACATGACCAGAGCTGGAATAGAGTTGGTGGTGGGTAAGTTGGCCAATATTTCGCTATAGTCTACACTATTGGAGAGAATCAAGGAGGGTCAGTTGAGTGATCCACAGCTGATCAAGATCAGAGAGGATGTTTTGGCTGGAGCATCCAGAGATTATTCTGTGTCTGATTTAGGCTTGTTGAGATACAAAAGGCGGATATGTGTTCCGTTAGACACTACTTTGAGGCGAGAGATTCTGGATGAATCTCACACTACACCTTACTCTTTGCATCTAGGAACCACAAAGATGTATCAGGATGTGAGATCGTTGTATTGGTGGCCAGGGATGTAGTAGAGTATGTGTATAAGTGCTTGACATGTCAGCAGGTCAAGGCTGAGCATCAGAGGCCGGCACGATTATTGCAGCCTCTAGATATCCCAGAGTGGAAGTGGAAGGACATCACGATGGATTTCGTGGTGGGATTACCCAGGACTGTTGGTCAGCATGATTCTATTTGGGTGATAGTTGATCGCTACACCAAGTCAGCTCATTTTTTTCCAGTGAGGACTACATATACAGTTGATCATTATGGAAATCTCTATGTGAGAGAGATCGTGCGCCTCCGTGGAGCACCAAGGTCAATTGTGTCAGATCGTGACCCCACTTCTACTTCTAAGTTCTGGGGAAGTTTACAAAAGGCCATGGGAACACAATTGAAGTTCAGTACTGCTTATCATCCTCGAACAGATGGGAAATCAGATAGGACGATCCAGATATTGGAAGACATGCTGCGAGCATGTGTGCTTGACTTTGGTGGATCTTGGAGTAAGTATCTACCTTTGATAGAGTTTTGCTACAATAACAGTTATCAGTCTACCATTGGAGTTGTACCTTATGAGATTTTGTATGGAAGAAAGTGCAGATCTCCCATTCATTGGGATGAGACAGGTGAAAGGAGATACTTAGGTCATGAGGCAGTTCAGAGGACCAGTGAGGCCATTGAGAAGATTAGAGCTCGGATGCTCGCTTCTCAAAGTAGACAGAATAGCTATGAAGATCCAAAGCACAGGAACGTGGAGTTCCAAGTGGGAGACTATGTTTTCCTTAGAGTCTCGCCATGGAAAGGGGTGAGGAGGTTTGGGAAGAAGGGCAAGTTGAGCCATAGATTTGTAGGTCCATTTGAGATCCTGGAAAGGATTGGTCAGGTGGCTTACAAGTTGGTCTTTCCACCGGCGTTGTCAGCCGTGCATAATGTGCTTCATGTTACATCTCTTTGGAAGTATGTATCTGATGTGAATCATATTTTGAGTTACGAAGATCTGGAGCTTGAGGTAGATCTCTCCTTTGAGGAGCAGCGAGTCTAGATACTTGACAGAAAGGACAAGGTCCTCAGAAATAAGATGATACCTTTGGTTAAGGTATTCTGGAGTAACAGCAAGGTCAAGGAAGCGACCTGGGAGCTGGAGTCAGATATCCAGAGTCAGTATCCCGAGTTGTTCAGGTAAATTTCGAGGAAAAATTTTTTGTAAGGAGGGGATAGTTGTAATGCCCCGAAATCCCTAATGCGGTTTAATGGCTTGATTAGTAGGCCGGGAGGGCCATAATTGTTTATTTATGCCATTAAATGATTATATGCATGTTTATGTGAATTATATTATAATATGATGTTAAATGCATGCATGTGGGTCCACATTTGATTATTAGGGCATTTTGGTAATTTGGTCCGTTGAGGGCATGTTTGTGTATTTTGGTGCATATTGTGAGTTATGGATGAGATCCCATTATTATGGGGATATATTCGAGCTATTCGGCATGAGATGATCCTATATTGCAAATTAGCGGTTTTGTCATAACGGGGTCAATTATGGGGATATTGGATAATGAAAGTGATTATTTGATGATAAATTGGGAGTTATTGAGATCAGGAGGAAATTCTGGGAGTTTTGACTATTTTGCCCCCGGGGATGTTTTTGGGACCCCGAGCATTAGGTTTTATTTGAGGTTATTTAAGCCTGAAGTAGTTTGACAGATAGATTCGTACGTTAAAAACACTTTTTCTCTCTCACGTTAAACTTTGTGACGTTCGTGGAAATTTTGAAGAAATCTTGAGTTCTAGCAGTGGGAATCAAGCGAGGATCGAGTCATAGCGATCCTAGGAAAGATTAGAAGCTTCTTGACGAAAGGATTTAACGAGAAACAACCCAATCAAAGGTAATCTAAGCTTTAAGTTTTGAGATTTTAGAATTTATAAGATTTGAATTGGATTTTGTGAATCGATGAGCTTTTGATTCGTTTGAGCCTCGGGATTTGATAATTTTGGATCATTGGGATGTTTGGGAACTTTGATTTTTTGATTTGGAAGTGTTTAGGTATGTTTTTGGAAGGTTTAAAATGAAGAAAAACAAGGTTATGGCAGGTTCCCAAGTGGGGGCTACGGCTTTGTTCTTGGGGGCCGCGGCCCAAGCTCGAAGAAGCAAGTGGTGAATTTTGTGTGGCTGGGGGCCGCAGCACTAGGTATTGGGCGCCACGGCGCTTGCTCCTGGTGTGGCTAGGGGCCACGGTTCAAGGTTCTGGGGTCGTGGCCCATTGGTGGTTTTGAGGCCAATTGTGTGTTTTGATCATGGGAACTCAGTTTTAGGCCTTGGGATTGCTCCTACTACCCGAATAAGTGGGATTCGATGTCCCAGAGGCTTGATCTTGGTTCGGGAACCCTTGTTATTAAATTTATTGATGGCATCCCTTATTTGGTTATGACTAGGTGACCGTTAAGTAACTTAAAGGTTGATCGTTCTCAAGGGTTGTTCTTATATTAACTCTCGCTCGTATTAGAGGTAAGAAAACTACACCCCATATGTGACATGCACGGTTATTCATGAGGCATGTTGAATGTTTAAATCTGGACATGGATTGATTATTGAATGCTTAGCAAATCTTGCTCACTTGTGCATGGTACTGACTGGATCGTAAGAATTGGCAAAGGTGTTAGTATCAAGTGTGAAGCTGTGACTCATTAGTGAAGTTCGGCTGTAGTACTGGGCACTGGTCCCACAATGCTGACTCATAAGTCAGGAACAACCTCAGCATGTTCAACGCAAGCCAACAAAGATTAGATCTAATCGACATCTTCATTAAATGACTCAGAAAAGCGTTAATGCCGAACCGACCTCAAGTTCGATGAATACTATAAGTGCTTGTCTAGCCAAAGGCTAGTTATTTAGAGCCACAGTGACTATTTAGTCACATGGATGTGGGTGCCGAGCCCCGTGTGACTTACCCATCAGTCACTCATCTGTTTAAGCTAGTGATTTACCCAGCAGTCACTCATCTCTTTATGCTAGTTACTTACCCAGCAATCACTCATCTGTTTAAGCTAGTGACTTCCCCAGCAGTCACTCATCTATTTAGGCTAGTAACTTGCTTGTCAGTCACTCATTATGGTTTACCAGAACCTCAAGTGTTAAACAACTTACTTGATTAAGATCTATAAGCTCCTTCACGGTTATTGTAAACACAAAGTGATATTCACTCATCTGTTCAGAGCTATAAGCTCTGTATGATTATCATGATCATCATTTGATATTATATGCTTGCATTATTGTGTTTTCTTGCTGGGCTTTGGCTCATGGGTGCTATGTGGTGCACGTAAAGGGAAAGAAAAGCTCACCCAGCCTTGAGTGGAGAGCTTAGGTTGTGCTGTGTACATATGCAGCCGCTTGACCACCACGGCCAAGGAGTTCTTAGAGGAACTAGGGGGTTTACCCTTTTTCTGCCGCTTAGGTCGGCAGGTTGTAATTTTAAACTGTAATGACCATTTTGAGTTGTAAGTAACTTGTAAATGTTTTTGATGGGCCCATGAACAGTTTTATGTTTTAAATAAAATATACCCTTCCCTTTTGATTGGTTTTCCACCATAACTTGTTAATAGCACCTAGAAGCACGTTTTTAACCAAAGAACTCGGGTAACGAGTTAAATTCACGGTTCATCATTCACCGTAACGATCTTGGGGTAACCAGGGCGTTACAATCTTGGTCCTTCGAGGCCCCACTTTTCCGATGTTCCTACCCCTCCTCCTCCTTCAGTGAGTGGGTCATCTGTCCTTGCTCACCCCGGCACCCATGATTTGGAGGGGACATCCTGGGTGAGTCGCATGGCGGCCTCTTACGGGCAAAGGCATATCCGAGTCGCCGAGGGTATTCCTGAGACCAATTGGAGAGGTCTCGGAAATTTTACCATGGCAGTGCTTGGGGAGACCCTTTTGCACTCCACAACCTGGGTGAGTTCATGTATGTTACATTGGTCTATTTTTTTGGGTTCTATGTTTGCTCATTGTTTTTTTTTGCTTCCTTGCAGGATTCTCTGGTTGCTCAACGCTTCATTGACTCGGCACAGGACCTCTCTTCGTCGAACGCTGAAAGGGACCGTCTAGCAGTCGAAGTTGAGGAGCTTGAGAGGGAGCTTACTGACACCAAGCTTAAGCTGGAGAAGGCCCTGGCGAAGGCCTCTTCGTCATCAAAAAAATGGAGGAGAGCGGAAGCCAAGGCTGTGATATTGAAGGAGAGGGTCACTCGCCTGGAGGCTAATCTGGGTAGAGCGAAAGCCAAGGCTGGAACGTTGCAGGAGAGGGTCACTCTCCTGGAGGCTAGTTTGGCTGAGGTCGAGTGCAATTCCATAGAGCGCACCCTCTATGGAATGTGGAGGAAAAATCCTAAGTTCGATTTCTCCTCCTTTGGTGAGCATGTCGTCGCCAAGGTGGCCCAGTGGAATGCTCGCGACGGGAGGCCATGAGATTTTGCTTCTATAATTTTTAGCTTTTAATTTGATTTGGTTGTATGCTCATTTGAACCTCATTATTTTTGGAACTTTTCTTAGTCCTGCCACATTATCATTACTTTCTTTCTCATTTATATATATATGATCATTTTTTTTTTTGCTTCTCTATGCTTGAGGTCTTTTTGAGCCCGCAAAAGGGGTTCGATAGGTCTCTCTTCGGTGCACCTTGATTATATGTATAAGGATATGTTGACCCTTTGGGTTATAGCCATCCTTTTATATACTTTTGCACGCGCTTGTTATTCATTGCGAGAAGCGTCCTTCTTGTCATTATGCATAGTACTATTTTTGCAAGTGTCTCTTTTAGGAACCTTTTTGGCTAAACGACTTGGTGGCCACTCTAGGCTTATTGGTGGATGCTCTTCCTGGGGTCTTTCCACTCATGGAGGAATTAGCCTTTATTTGGAGGCTCTTCCTATAGGACCTTTTGACAGGTCTTATTTAGGTCCCTTTTTGGCTAGACGGCTTAGTGGCCACTCTAGGCTTATTAGTGGATGCTCTTCCTGAGGCCTTTCCTCTCATGGAGGTATCAACCATTATTAGGAGGCTCTGCTTTTACGACCTTTTCATCCTCTTGATGTTCATAAGGGTAGCTAATCCTTGTGAACTCGTGAGATGCCTTGCAAGGTTTTCTTCCTTATTTCCTTTTTTTTTTTATAAGGGTCTCTTTTAAGACCCTTTTTGGCTGTGTACTCTGCCCCCAAGTGGTTGGCAAGATTTATCTCCTCGGGCACTTGGATCATTTTGCTCATGCACTTTGATAATTCAAATTGGTTATAGGTACACAAGAGTTAGATATGTGCTCATGTAAATGATGAGGGTATCATGCCAATTAAAAACATATTCATTAGAAATAATTATAGTACATAGGCAACATTGTTTTTACTTCATATTACGACATCTAGGTTACCCCTCTAATCTATTGCTGCTTTTGAGGGGAGGACTCAGAACTATGTTTGGGGGCAAACTATGGTAACCCTTTTTATTTATCACACTAAAAGTGGAGCTTTACCTAATGCACCCTCTAAGGCGCGAATGCATACCATCAATTTTGATATCCTTAGTAACTTTGGGATTGAACTCACGCAGGTTTGCGTTCCCATGTACTTCCATCGCTTGCACCAGTTCTGGCGGTTTGATGACTGTGCGGAGGGACATGTTATAACATTCCCTTGCTTCTTACTGTTCCCCTTTCATGTTCGATACTCCCCCAGGAGTTGGGAATTTTATGGCCAAGTGGTATACAAAGGTTATCGCCTTCAATTCTCTTAGGGAGGGTCTCCCTAATACCGCATTGAAGGCCGAGGAACAGCTTACTACAATGAAGTTTGTCATTATAGTGGTTTGTTTGGGCAGTTCTCCCATGATGAGGGCCAACTCAATTGTGCCCAGGGGATGTATCGAGTCTCCTGTAAACCCATACAGGGAGGTATTCTTGGGCTTTAGGTTCCTGATGCCCAGTCCCATCTTCTCTAAGGCCGGGCAATATAGGATGTCTACGGAGCTTCCATTGTCCAACAAGATCCAATGTACCCTCATGTAAGCAAGCTGAACATTCAACACCAAGGGGTCATTGTGAGGGAAATGCACACCCCACGTCTTCTTCAATGAAGGTTATTGAATCGTTCTCCCCCTTAAAGCTCTTTGGGGGGCGCTGTTCCAAACTTGAGACGCATGGCAGTGTACTTCACCTAGCTTCCCTGGCATACTTGTCTCTCCCTTTCCTTGATTCGCCTCCGAACCCTGGCCTACCGAAGATGGTCCTAACTTCTCCTTGCACCTCTGGGGCTTCATCTCGTGCCCGTGGTGAGAGTACTGCTTCTTCCGATCTTTGGTTTTCTTTGCAGACGTATCTACCCAAGTGTACCCTGCGTATAAGCTCTTTGATTTCCATCTTCAAATGAGTGCATTTTGCGATGGTGTGCCCAATGTCTTTATGATACTGACAGTACTTTCTAGGATCTCTTTTTGACCGATCCCTTTTCATTGGTGGGGGTCTCCTGAAGGGGACTTGATTCTCATTCGCTACGAAGATATGTTCCCTAGTATGTGTTAGGTCTCTGTCGAAAGTGTGGGATGTTCGCTTGGGAATACCTCCGTGCTTGTGCTTCCTCTAGTGGTTATCTCTTGGACCTTCATACACTCTTTTCTTCTTCATGTCATTCGAACCTTCAGAGGCTGAATGCTTGACAAGTGATGCCTTCAGGTTCTCATGTCCGTCTTCGACACGAATGTACTTTTGGGCTCGTTCGTAGAAATCATCAAAGTCAGTGACCACCCTCATTAGAATTTATCCCACAACTTACTACTCGGGCACACACCGGTTGTAATGGCCATATTTAACTCCCCACGAGTTAGGCTTCCCACTTTTGCTACTTCTATATTGAACATATGGATGTAGCTCTTCAGGCTCTCTTCTTCTCCTTGTTACACATTAGCGAGGCTGGTGCCTGACATGGTGTAATCACGCACAACGTGATGTTGCTGGAGAAACTCGTCATAAATTGTTGCCAAGATCTGACGGACCCTGGCCGGAGTCTCTTAAACCACTTGTACGCAGGACCCTTTAACGTGACAACAAAACAGTGGCATCTGGCTTTGCTTGTAATTCCCCTTAGCTTCATTATGTCATTGAAAACATCTAGATGGTATTTTGGGTCTGTATTGCCCTCGTAAGGGGTCATGTGAGGCTCTTTGAAGTTGACCGGGAGCCGCACAACTTGGATTTCTCTAATGAAGGGCGATTCGTAATCAAACTCATTGTCGACAATGTGTCCCCCAGAAGTGGTGATTATCTTACTCCACAAGCTCCTCATTTCAGCGTCTAAGTCTCTCCTCCTTTTGTTCAAGGAGTCGCTCAAGTCGGATGAGTTGGCCTTTCCTGTAACGCCCTACTACCTTAGAGCCGTTACTAAGTGTGTTTAAAATGTGCAACTAACTCGCTAAACGAGGTTTTTAGAACAAAAGTGTGATTAAACGGAAAATCAAGGCTGTAATCTTTAAAAGTACTCTATCTCATTAAAAGTTCCAGGAGTTTAACATTTGGGATCCCAAAATATGGTTTGTAAAATATTTACAATTCAAAATAGGTTAAAAGATGACAAATCACCAAAAACATAGTTTAATACAGCCATTTCTCAAAATGTCCCCAACCAAAGCAGTCACGCGGGCCAAACATGTACGCGCCGCACCCACGCTCTCCGTACTCATGACTGGTTGACTTTCTCCTTGCCTTTACCTGCAACGCAGAGCACCCGTGAGCCGAAGCCCAGTAAGAAAACTCACACAACACATAACATATGCATATTATATAATCCACACATTAGACAATCCACAGACAAAACAGATAGTCCATCAGACTAAAAAGGTAGGACCATGTCGTCATGGAAGCGTTACCAAAGCCCGGGATCTCGGTTCTCACAGTAAGGATATCCCATGTATCCATTGGGGTCTCACCCTAACCATAAGCACTCCATGTGCTAAGTGATATTCCTGGCCCCACTGCTGTTCTTGGCCCTTCGCCGTTCTCGGCAACTTGCCGTTCTCGGCTCCTCTGCCGTTCATTATACTATAACCACATATAGCATAATTAAATATCATACAAACATATAATAACTCAATAAAGACTACATCCTAATAACAACACAACTTAGGGCCACGCCCTGCAACAACACTATGGGCCCATGCCCTGCTCTACGGGTGCTACAGTTTTCTTACTTGAATCCCGAGCTTTTCGATGCACCAAGGTCATAAGCACGGTCCTCTATCACGAGCCTCTCCAAAATCCTAATCACAACACATATAGAACACTTTTAATACTAACCAATCCCAAAACCCCTTCCCGGGACCAATCCCGTACTCTCGGGACCTCTAATTCCCTAAAACAATGTATTGAAACCATCCCCCGAGCCCCCAGGCAAAAGCCCTAAAAATGCAAAATTTGACTGTCAAAAATTTCATAGGGCCACGACACTCCCATCAAGGGCCGCGGCGCCCAGAAGCTATCCCTAATCCTGATGCAAGCCTGCGCTGCAGCACCAAAGAACAGGGCCGCGGCGGCCCTCTGCGAACCCAGATTTTTGGGTTTTCTCTTGCATTTTTCCCGAGCCAAAACAACTCCAATTCTACCCAAACAACTACCTAAGCCCCAAAATCAATTTAAAACCCCAAATGAACGCTTTAACAACCTATAAACATCAAAAACAAACTCAATTACACAATCACACTCAAAATCCATTCTTGAGTTTCAAATTTCAGAAGTTCAAACCATGGCTTCTAAAACATAATCCAAAGCTTAAAAACTGCAAACCATACTTCTAAAATCTTAAACCACACTAGGTACAAAATTTAAACATGCTAAGAATTCATACCTCAATCAAAACTCAGCTTGAACTCTTCTCAATTCCAGCTTCAAGCATCTTTCCTTTTGATTATCCTAACTGAATTTCCAAGTAAAACCAGCCATATTTCCTTTAGGTTCCCACACTTAATCTCTGTAAATTCAAACTTAATATCAACAAACACAGAGCACAAATTCTTGCCTTTGATCAATCCTTGCTCAAATTCGAATTTGGTTGCCTCAAACTCCCTTAATTCTCTCCTAGGTTTTAAGAATTCAGTTTTCCTCTTTTCCTCTAAGTTTTCCTTCAATTTCAGCATAAACCAATTTCTAACTAAGTGTTATACGTGATCCTTCAGCTGAAGCTATCTAGCCCTTAACCAAATGACCATTCTACCCTTCCATAAGAATTCCTTCCTAACTAAACCTCAAGGGCACTTTTGTCCTTTCACCTATATTACAATTCTACCATTTTCCCATCTAAACTTGTTACTCTCAGCAGTTACTAATGGTTACTCAAGTTACTCAATCATCAATAACCATTATCCACTAATTCTCAAATTTACAAAATTCCCAAAATACCCCTAGGCTCCTCCCGAGCCGAGTATTAAAATCCCATTGTGACTTTTAAGTTAACTAGCTCCTTAGGACCATCTCGACACGTGCATCACATTATTATCACCACACTCACATGGTACGAATCACATAATACAGTTTTCACATTTATGCCCTCAGCGGGCTAAAATTACCAATTTACCCCTATCATGCAAACGCGGTCCACATGCATATTTATACCACCTGAACATGCATTCTAATCACATACTCATGTAAACTCATATATTATCATGTTAGTTCACGTATTGCCCTCCAGGCACACTAATCCAGGTCCTAAACCTTATTAGCAAATTAGGGTATTACAATTATCCCCTCCTTACAAGAATTTTGTCCTCGAAATTACCTAAATAACTTGGGATGCCACTCCCGCATATCAGACTCAAGCTCCCACGTCGCCTCTTTAACCTTGTTGTTTCTCCACAGCACTTTAACCAAGGCGATGGTCTTGCTCCGTAAGACTTTGTCCTTCCTATCAAGGATCTGAATAGGCTTTTCCTCGTATGATAAATCCTAATCCAGCTCCAAATTCTCATAGCTCAACACTTGAGTAGTATGTGACACATATTTCCAGAGCATGGATACATCATGAACCCCTGATAGAGCTGGAGGCGTCGCTAATCTGTAAGCTACCTCACCAACTCGTTCCAGAACCTCAAAGGGCCCAACAAATCGGGGACTCAGCTTGCCCCTAACACTGAATCGTTTCACTCCTCTCAGGGGTGAAACCTTGAGGAATACATGATCGCTGACCTGAAACTCTACATTCCTGCGTCTCAGATCTGAATAACTCTTCTGGCAACTCTGGGAGGCGAGCATACGAGCTCTAATCTTCTCAATTTCCTCGTTGGTCCTTTGTACCATCTCCGGACCTAGATATCTTCTCTCACCTGTCTCATCCCAGTGTATCGGTGACCTGCACTTTCTTCCATACAGCATCTCATACGGAGCCACTCCAATAGTCGCCTGATAGCTGTTATTGTACGAGAACTCAATCAATGGGAGGTACTTACTCCAAGATCCCCCAAAGTCCAACACACAGGCTCGTAACATATCCTCCAATATCTGAATCATCCTCTCAGACTACCCATCTGTCTGAGGATGATAAGCGGTACTAAACCGTAACTGTGTGCCCATTGCCTCCTGCAGGCTCTCCCAAAACTTGGAGGTGAAGGTGGGGTCTCTGTTGGATACTATCAACCTCAGAGCCCCATGAAGTCGGACAATTTCCTTCACATATAGCTCAGCATACTATTCTACAGTATAAGTTGTCCTCACAGGTAGAAAGTGGGCGGACATAGTATACCTGTCCACAATCACCCACACCGAATCATGGTGACCCACGGTCTTCGGCAATCCAACCACAAAGTGCATGGAAATATCCTCCCATTTCCACTAGGGAATCCCTAGAGGCTGCAATAACCCTGCTGGCCTTTGATGTTCAGCCTTGATCTGCTGACAAGTCAAGCACCTAGCCACATAGTCCACCACATCCCTCTTCATGCCTGACCACTAGTACAAAACTCTCAAATCTTGGTACATCTTCGTAGTACCTGGGTGTAAAGAGTAGGGAGTGCTGTGAGACTCGTCTAGAATCTCTCGTCGAATATCTGGATCAATCGGAACACAAATCCGTCCCTTGTACTTCAATAAGCCCATCTCTGAGATCGAGAAATCCTTAGTCGTTCCAGCTAGGACATTCTCCCTACGTTCAACTAACTGGGGATTCCTTCCCTGTGCTTCCTTAATCCTCTCTCGGAGCGTTGACTGAAGAGTTATGTTGGCTAACCTACCAACCACCAACTCTATTCCTGCTCTGGTCATCTCCTCGGCTAGTCTATCTGATGCATGCCTCGAACTATACAACTGACCTGGGCCCTTCTGACTCAATGCATCAGCCACTACATTAGCCTTCCCAGGATGATATAGGATATCACAATCGTAATCCTTTACCAACTCTAGCCACCACCTTTGGCGCATATTCAGATCTTTCTGGGTAAAGAAATACTTTAAACTTTTGTGATCTGTATATATCTCGCACCTTTCGCCATACAGGTCATGTCTCCAAACCTTTAGTGCGAATACCACTGCAGCCGACTGAGATCATGCGTGGGATATCTCTGCTCGTACTCTTTTAATTGCCTTGATGCATAAGCTATCACTTTCCCAGCTTGCATCTACACACATCCTATACCCTGTCTAGAAGCGTCACAATAAACCACAAACTTCTCATTGTCTGTCGGCAGGCTCAACACTGGTGCAGTAATCAATTGCCGCTTCAATTCCTTGAAACTGTTCTCACACCAATCTGTCCACACATACTTGGTCTTCTTTCTTGTCAACTCTGTCAATGGAACAGCAATCCTGGAGAACCCCTCTACAAATCGCCGGTAGTACCCTGCCAACCCGAGAAAACTTCTGACCTTAGGAACTCTGCTCGGTCTAGGCCAATCTCTCACTGCCTCTATCTTACTTGGGTCAACTAGTATCCCCTCCTTACTAACGATATGGCCTAGAAATGTAACAAGCGGTAACCAGAACTCGCACTTGCTAAACTTAGCATATAACTTATGCTCTCTCAATCGCTGCAACACCAGGCGCAGATGATGCTCATACTCTGTCTCTGAATGGGAGTACACTAGTATATCATCGATAAACACAATCACAAACTTATCTAGATAATCTTTGAAAACCCTGTTCATCATATCCATAAAAGCTGCTAGGGCATTGGTTAGTCCGAAGGACACAACCAGAAATTCATAATGCTCGTACCTTGTCCGAAAAGCAGTCTTCGGTATGTCCTCCTCTTTAATCCTCAACTGATGATATCCTGACCAGAGATCAATCTTCGAAAACACCGTACTCACCAGTAGTTGATCAAATAAATCATCAATCCTAGGTAGTGGATACTTATTCTTAATGGTCAGCTTAATCAACTCCCTGTAATCAATGCACATTCTAAGCGACGCATCCTTTTTGTTAACAAATAGCACTGGGACACCCCATGGTGAGAAACTCGGTCTAATGAACCCCAAATCCAATAGCTCCTGTAACTGAATATTCAACTCTTTCAACTCCGCCGGAGCCATTCTATAGGGTGCCCTGGACACTGGCTCTGCCCCCGGCGCCAACTCTATGACAAACTCGATTTCCCGCTGTGACGGCAACCCCGGCAAATCCGCTGGGAATAAGTCTGGAAACTCACATATCAATCTGGTTTCATTCGGTCCCACTGTCACCACCTTAGAGGTATCTACAACACTCGCTAGGAATCCTATGCAACCTTCCTGCATCAGGTCTCTAGCCTTCAGTTCTGAGATCATAGGCACTTGCGGTCCATTCACCATCCCCACAAACACAAAAGGTACCTCACCTTCTGTTTCAAAAACCACCATACGCCGCTTGCAATCAATCGTTGCTCCATACCTCGTTAACCAATCCATCCCTAATATCATATCAAAGTCATTCACATCTAATTCAACCAGATTTAAAAACAATTCCCTACCGTCTATCTCTACTGGTAATGCTCTAACCCATCTCCTAGAGACTACCAGTTCTCCTGTTGGTAACAAAGTCTGGAAACCCCTAGCATACACAATACTAGGTCTACAAAGCTGGTCGATCACCCTAGCAGATACAAATGAGTGGGAAGCCCCTGAATCAATCAATGCAGTATACAAGGAACCAGCACTAGAGATCTGACCTGTCACAACTGAGGGACTAGCCTCCGCCTCAGTTTGAGTCAACGCGAATACCCTGGCAGGAGCGAGACTGTCTCCCTGTTTTGGCTCTTCTTTCTTAACTTGTGGGCAGTCTTTCTTCAGATGGTTGGCACTCCCACAGATAAAACATGCCCTAATTCGACACTCACCCTGATGTCGTCGCCTGCACCGAGGACACACTGGAAAGCTCCTCCAGTTGTCACCTCCGCCCTGACGGCCACCAACGAAACCCCGCACCCTCCTATCAGAACTAGGAGGAACAAATGAATTTGGAACCCTTCTTTTCTGCTCACTGGAGCCACTGCCCCGACTAGACCCAACAAAAGGAGGCACCGTCCTCCTGGCATCGCGCCTAACAACGCCATCCTTCCATAACTGATCCTCAGCCCTCTCTGCAGTAAGGGCCTTATCAACTGCTTGAGAATAAGCAGTAGTCTCTGGAATCAACGTAATATTCACATCACGAGGGATCATCACATTCAACCCCCGTATGAATCTATCTCTCCTGGCCGCATCTGTTGGCACTAAGTCTGGCGCAAACTTCGCCAGTCTGTCAAACCTCAGGGCGTACTCAGTAACTGATAACCTGTTTTGAGTCAGGTTGATAAACTCATCAACCTTCGCAGCTCGGACTACTATGCTATAGTATTTCTCATTAAAGATACTCTTAAATTCTTCCCAGGTCATAACTGTAACATTCCTCCGCTGACTCACTACATCCCACCAGATGCGGGCATCCTCCTTAAGCATATAGCTAGCACAAGCTACCCTTTCATTTCCTTCAACCTTCATAAAGTCTAAGATCAAGGAAATCATATTCATCCACTGCTCTGCCCGCAGTGGGTCCGATCCACCCTCAAAGTTAAGAGGTTGTTGCTTCATGAATCTTTCATACAAGGGTTCCCACCTGTTCTCAGTCACAGGCTGAACTGGCACTGTTGCCATATTCTGCTGTATTGGTAACCCTGTAAACCTGTGAAGGGGCCTGTTGCCTCATCTGATGAAGTTCTTCCTCTGTTATCTACAATCTAGCCTCCATTTCAGCTAATATCTGTTGCCAGTTTTGTGGGGCAGGTGGAGGGTCCTGACCCTGATTGTCATCCTTCGCCCGACTGCCGCGGAGTCTAGATGATTGCCGAGGCATTACAACTATATGCCTGCAATCAATGACACCGCTCATCAGGCATGATAACAAGATCCAATTCAACCTCCCATTACCAACAACCCACCAAAATCAACAATCCAGATAAGATACAAATAACATATAACACACAACGGGCCTTGCCCTGGCATCATGCATATGTTATTTCATTCATCATGCTCTTTACAAACTAAGCAGGCAAACAAGGCATTCAAACACATATTCAAGTATATTAATCAAACATACCAATCAACCCTGAGTCAAGCTTTTCAATGGCAACGAGCATACATGTTCGGTCAATCTCCAGAACCAATAAACCTTGGCTTGCTCTGATACCAAGTTGTAACGCCCTACTACCTTAGAGCTGTTACTAAGTGTGTTTAAAATGTGCAACTAACTTGCTAAATGAGGTTTTTAGAACAAAAGTGTGATTAAACGGAAAATCAAGGCTGTAATCTTTAAAAGTACTCTATCTCATTAAAAGTTCCAAGAGTTTAACATTTGGGATCCCAAAATATGGTTTGTAAAATATTTACAATTGAAAATAGGTTAAAAGATGACTAATCACCAAAAACATAGTTTAATACAGCCATTTCTCAAAAGGCCCCAAACCAAAGAAATCAGGTGGGCCAAACATGTACGCGGCGCCCCCACGCTCTCCGTACTCATGGCTGGTTGACTTTCTCCTTGCCTTTACCTGCAACACAAAGCACCCGTGAGCCGAAGCCCAGCAAGAAAACTCACACAACACATAACATATGCATATTATATAATCCACAGATTAGATAATCCACAGACAAAATAGATAGTCCATCAGACTAAAAAGGTACGGCCATGCCGTCCTGGAAGCGTTACCAAAGCCCGGGATCTCAGTTCTCACCGTAAGGATATCCCATGTATCCATTGGGGTCTCACCCTAACCATAAGCACTCCATGTGCTAAGTGATATTCTCGGCCCCACTGCCATTCTCAAACCTTCGCCGTTCTCGACACCTTGTCATTCCCGGCTCCTTTGTCGTTCATTCTACTATAACCACATATAGCATACTCAAACAACATACAAACATATAATAACTCAATCAAGACTACATCCTAATAACAACACAACTTAGGGCCACGCCCTGCAACAACACTATGGGCCCATGCCCTGCTCTACGGGTGCTACAGTTTTCTTACCTTTATCCTGAGCTTTCCGATGCACCAAGCTCACAAGCACGGTCCTCTATCACGAGCCTCTCCAAAATCCTAGTCACAACACATATAAAACACTTTTAATACTAACCAATCCCAAAACCACTTCCCGGGACCGATCCCATACTCTCGGGACCTCTAATTCCCTAAAACAATGTATTGGAACCATCCCCCGAGCCCCTGGGCAAAAGCCCTAAAAATGCAAAATTTGACTGTAAAAAATTTCCTAGGGCCATGACACTCCCATCAAGGGCCGCGGCACCCAGAAGCTATCCCTAATCCTGATGCAAGCCTGCGCTGCAGAACCAAAGAACAGGGCCGCGGCGGCCCTCTGCGAACCCAGATTTTTGGGTTTTCCCTTGCATTTTTCCCGAGCCAAAACAACTCCAATTCTACCCAAACAACTACCTAAGCCCAAAAATCAATTTAAAACCCCAAATGAATGCTTTAACAACCTATAAACATCAAAAACAAACTCAATTACACAATCACACTCAAAATCCATTCTTGAGTTTCAAATTTCAGAAGTTCAAACCATGGCTTCTAAAACATAATCCAAAGCTTAAAAACTGCAAACCATACTTCTAAAATCTTAAACCACACTAGGTACAAAATTTAAACATGCTAAGAATTCATACCTCAATCAAAACTCAGCTTGAACCCTTCTCAATTCCAGCTTCAAGCATCTTTCCTTTTGATTATCCTAACTGAATTTCCAAGTAAAACCAGCCATATTTCCTTTAGGTTCCCACACTTAATCTCTGTAAATTCAAGCTTAATATCAACAAACACAGAGCACAAATTCTTGCCTTTGATCAATCCTTGCTCAAATTCGAATTTGGTTGCCTCAAACTCCCTTAATTCTCTCCTAGGTTTTAAGAATTCAGTTTTCCTCTTTTCCTCTAGGTTTTCCTTCAATTTCAGCATAAACCAATTTCTAACTAAGTGTTATACGTGAATCCTTCAGCTGAAGCTATCTAACCCTTAACCAAATGACCATTCTACCCTTCCATAAGAATTCCTTCCTAACTAAACCTCAAGGGCACTTTTGTCCTTTCACCTATATTGCAATTCTACCATTTTCCCATCTAAACTTATTACTCTCAGCAGTTACTAATGGTTACTCAAGTTACTCAATCATCAATAACCATTATCCACTAATTCTCAAATTTACAAAATTCCCAAAATACCCCTAGGCTCCTCCCGAGCCGAGTATTAAAATCCCATTGTGACTTTTAAGTTAACTAGCTCCTTAGGACCATCTCGACACGTGCATCACATTATTATCACCACACTCACATGGTACGAATCACATAATACAGTTTTCACATTTATGCCCTCAGCGGGCTAAAATTACCAATGTACCCCTATCATGCAAACGGGGTCCACATGCATATTTATACCACCTAAACATGCATTTTAATCACATACTCATTTAAACTCATATATTATCATGTTAGTTCACGTATTTCCCTCCAGGCACACTAATCCAGGTCCTAAACCTTATTGGGAAATTGGGGTGTTACATTTCCTTTCCTTTTGTCTTCCTTGGGAGCCATAGGAGGTGTAGTCCTCACGTTCGCCCTTTTCTTGTTGAGTTCTTCCCTTAAGTCTCAGGGTGTTTCCCTTGAAGTGACTTCAACTTCGTAATGTGGGTTGGCGTTGTTCTTCCACCCTGGCCTCTTGGGCTGCTTCACCTATCCAGGATGTTCGTGCTGCTTTGTCCAAAGGGTATTACTAGTGGAGAGTCGAGTCCTCCCATCGTCCACAGGGACTGTGGCTTCTCCACCCTCTTTGCCTTTCTCCTTTCGTTTAGGAAGAGGCACACTTGGTTTTCCTTGTAGCAGGCCGTTCAACACCTCTTGCATATTTTCAAAGGTGGTTTCTAGCCTTTGGTTCCACCGGTGTAACTCACGTATCTCCTCTTCGTAAAATTGAGACCTAGAGCTCGAGCTTATGGAATGTACTTGGGGGCTCTTGTCTGGCCGGTGCGTTGATGGACCCAGATCTTGGCAGCCGAAGTTTGACACCTGCGGTGGCTTTTGGTGCGGAAACTTTCTGCCCTCTTTCGTAGGAGCAGCCGATGGTCTGGGATTGTTTTCATCAGGATAGACAGCTGGGGATGAAGCCTCCCTTTCATCTCCAGGAACCATGGGCTCCTTTGGTGCATCCACATTTTTGGGTGGTGGAGGGATTTTCAAGGAGGCCTTCAGCTGATCTCTGTTAAGGTGGACCTCCACCTCTCGTGGTTCTCTCAGTCGCTTAGAGTGTCTCGACATCTTTCTCTGCCGGAATCCATGGAAGAACAAGGGCTTGTCACGTATCGTCCCCACAGATGGCGCCAAAATGTTGACAGTAAGAACTCGTCAACTATTTTAGATCAAGAACTTCGTGAGTTGTAAAAGAAGAAGATTCAAATCAAATTGTTATCCAGATTTCCGGATAGCGTTTAGATTGATGACCTCGGGGAAGCAGAATTATCGATGTCTTTCACGGAGGGTGACCAGAGTTCGCGGATGGACAGAAAGGCTTCGCCTCTCCTGTCTAGTATCCGGATTACTCTTCCAAACAAGCACAACACGGAAACTCTTCAACTCTCCCGGACTCCCGAAGGATACCCCTCGGGGAGGCCCCCTCCAGGAGAGGCTCTTCGAGTGGTCTCCGCGGAAACAGTTCCGTGCCCCGCACAGAACAAAACCGAACGGTCGAGTCCGGGAGAAGGCATATTTGGAATGATATCCGTCTGACACAGGATCCCGCCTGACACGCCCGTCAGGTCAAAGCCGCACACATCCCAGCACGCCTAAGGGTACCTTTTCGCCTACTGTTCCGCTGACAACTTGGAAAAGACGGCTGACTTTGTGTGTTCCCCATACTTTCACGTAAATATACCCACATAGAGTCTGGTAGCCATGCTACTACAGTAATTGTATCCCCTATTTATGGCTGGTGTAATTAAGACTCATGTACGTAGAGAAAAACCCTAATCCGAAACCCTAGCTATAAAGACTCCTTCCTTTTACAAGAAGGAGGAGGGAGAGATCAGAGAGCAAAAAACTCTACCAAAATCTCTCTAGCTTCATCTTCTTCAAGAGAACCCGAGAGAAACATTGTGAGTGTGTGAAGTTCTTATGCACCAGCCATCTTACTGTAATCTTTTCCAAGTATAATAACATCGACTCGTGGACTAGGGCTTGTTAACGCCTGAACCACGTAAAAACACTGTTTGTTTAGTTACATTTTAGTATTTCTACAGTTCTTATCTTTTTATTATTCTGTTAGTTATTCGTTTCCGAAAAACTCGGTAAACATTTTGGTGCTTTCATTGAGAGCTGTAGGAAGTTGTTAGTCAGTTCTTTTTCTGTGTACGTTTTTTGTATTCACTTCGTACTAAAGAGATGGTGACTACGCGAAAATCCGCTGTTGACAAAAATGCTACGGTCAACCCCGATACCGTGATGGAAGATGTGGTGCAGAGCGAACCCTTAGACTACCGAGGTGAAGACCCGACATCCCGCCAGGATCAGGTCAGTACCGAAGATACAACATACTTAGAAGACGAAGAAGAGTATGTCCAAGACGGTTATTACAAGGACGGCTGCTACTATGAGAAGGACCCAGAACTGGTCCAAGTAGCCGAAGAACTGGTGGCCACTAAGGCCAAGCTTGCTGAGCAGGAGCGCGTCTCCGAAAGAATGCAACGCATGATGGAACGCCTCCAAAGTAAGTTCGGAGATCTAGGCGACTCGGACGAGGATACCTCTGTTCGAGGTGGTGCTGATGCCCCCATGCCGGATCCAGCCGCTGCTGGACCATCCAAAGCCGCCCCTAACAAGGGCAAAGAAAAAGTTGGAGAGCCTGTGCGCGCTGACGCCCCTGCACCTCCTAAAGGCGTGAATCACCAGGCCGACTGCCCCCCCCCCCCCCGCGCGCAGAAGGTCTCTGGCGCTCCTAAGCCCAGACGCCCTTCAGCCCCAAGGGGGCACTCTGTGCCTAAAGGGCCCGGTGCTAAGGCACCCAGGCCTAGGGGAAGGAACAACCGCCCCAGTGATTCCGTCAATCAGGACGGTCAGGCTGCGAACTCGCACTCCGAAGATAGCTGGTCCACGGTGGACCTAAGAAGAAGGTTGGAGGCCAAGTATGAGAAGGCCAAAGGGGAAAAAGCCCGGCCTCGCGGAGATGACCTCCGAAATCATATTAATGACAAGCTCCGGGGACGTGACCTCCCGGAAAGTGATACGAAGAGGCTCGAGGAACAGATTGCTGCCTTGACCAAGCTGGTCCGGAAGCAAAGTGGGGCCCTGTCAGATTCTGAGGAGGAAGACCCGGAACCATGTATTAGGAGGATCGCGGAAACGTCCCTCCCGGATAACTTCAAAATGCCTCACATAGAATTATATGATGGGAGGACAGACCCGCGTACCCACCTAGCTAAATACAATAAAATGATGCAAGTGGCGCGCGTCAGTGAGGACGCCAAATGCATGTGCTTCTCACTCACCCTTACCAAGTCTGCGGAGGACTGGTGGAAAAGATTAGCTCCCGGATCAATCCACAGTTGGAAGGAGCTACAGTCCGCGTTTAGGAGGCAGTTTATTGCTGCCCGCGACCACGACATGGAGGTTGGTTCCTTAACCAACATCAAACAGCAACCCACTGAGAACCTCAAAGCTTTCATTCAGAGAATGATGGATGCTGCTGCAAAAACCAAGGTCAGCGATGACATGAAGCTGATCGCCCTTCAATCGGGCCTTACTGTCGGCTCCCTGCTATGGGGGGAAATGCAAAGGAGACGGGCAGAAACCCTGTCCGAATTCATGTCAAAAGCTCAGGGAATCATCAACCTTGAGGATGCCTACCAGCAAGCCTTTGGAGTTCCCCCGGCTCCAACCCCTTCCGTGACTGCGCCGAGCTTTGCTTCGCAAGCTCCCGCACCAGTCCTCACGCTTCCAGGAGCCCGATTCACTCCGAGTGTGTATGGGCCTTCCGCGTCTGCTCAGACGCTGGGTCAAACCCATTTCTCTGGGTATGGAGCGGTACAAACCGGATGTAGTATCGCTCCTAGCATGCCGCAGCCGCAAGCGGAAGCCCCAGAACGAAGTTTGAGCCAATCGCGGAGCAAACGAAGCGGAAAAAACTCCAACCGGGGAGACCATTCAAAGAAACCCCGAAAGGATTATGAGCCCAAGTTCACGGAATATACCAGTTTGATAGACTCGCGAGAGAATGTCTATCGGGCGACCTGTAATATGGTCAACTACAAGAAGCCCCCGAAAGTGTCTCACGGAGGAAGGCGTCCGCGAGACTCCAATAAGAGGTGTGAGTTCCACGGAGACGTGGGGCACACCACGAATGAGTGCCTTCAGCTGAAGGATGAGATCGAGTCCCTGGCAAGAGCGGGACACCTCGGTCAGTGGGTGAGAATACCCATAATCTATCCCGGACAGGGGGTAGTTCACGGAGCTGCATATTCACCGGGACAGAGGGGGGCCGCTAGCGCTCCTGGAGCCGGTCACCCCCAAGCTCCCGGGTCTCAGTTCCCAGCACTTCCTCCTCCACCTGCTCCGGCGCCCATTGCCTTGTTGGCTCCAGGGCCAGGCAACCCATATCCGCCCGGCCTTGCTCCGCCACCCGTTGACGGACACGTCGCCACCATTTCCGGAGGACCACACCTTGCCGGAAGCACCCGCAATTCCCAGAAGAGGTACTTGAGGGAGTTAGAGCACGCCGAGGAGATGTGCGCCTTGGTCCAATCACCTGCTCAACGTCCCCGAATGATGGATCTTCCCATCACCTTCACGGAGGACGATGCTCGACATGTGCACTTCCCCCACAACGATCCCCTCGTGGTGGAAGCCCAGATTGCCAATAAGAAGGTCTCACGGGTCTTGATCGATAACGGAAGCTCCGTGAACATCCTCTTCAAAGCGGCCTTCCACGCGATCGGATTGACCGAGACGGACCTGGCCCCATGCCCCATCCAGCTTCAAGGTTTCAATGGGGACGCACTCATGCCATTAGGCAAAATTCAACTTTCGGTCACCCTCAGAGGAGAAAGCGACGCTTGTGCCTTCAAGCATAGCACATTCGTGGTGGTCGACTGCCCCACGGCGTATAATGCCATCTTAGGCCGACCGGTCCTGATCGATTGTGGGGCCATAACCTCGATACGTCACTTATGCTTGAAGTTTCCCTGCGACGATGGGCGTATTGGCACCCTCCGAGGAGACCAGAGAAGTGCACGGAGCTGTTATAACGTCTCCGTCCGAGCCGTCTACACGGTCCGAGAGACGTTTGCTGCCATTCCTTTGGCGGAAGTATTGCCAGAAACTAGGGATGCTCAGGAGGCATACTTTGACGAACTCGACCCAAGAGTGGGAATCGAGAAAGCAATAGAGCCGATGGAGGAAGTCGAAGAGGTGATCCTCAATCCGGGAGAACCCACCAAGGTCATTCAGGTGGGGAAAAACCTGCCGTCGGCCGTTCGAGATAAGATCGTGGCCACTGTGAAGGATAATCAGGATATCCTGGCATGGTGCCACGCTGATATGACGGGGATTAATCCCAATGTTGCGTGCCACGCACTCAACATAGACCCAGCTGCAACTCCAATTCGCCAAAAGAGGAGGCCGCTGGACCCAGTGAGAGCCGAAGCCGTCAAAGCTGAAGTGGACAAATTGATGTCCATAGGCTTTCTCCAGGAGTCGCACTATCCCGTGTGGTTGGCCAACCCAGTTCTGGTCCCGAAACCCGATGGGTCCTGGAGAATGTGCATTGACTTCACGGACCTAAACAGGGCCTGCCCGAAAGATTGTTTCCCTCTCCCGCGAATCGATCAGATGGTGGACGCTACTTCCGGGTACGAACTCTTATCCTTCATGGATGCGTACTCCGGATACAACCAGATCAAGATGCATGTCGCGGACCAGGAACACACCAGCTTCCTCACGGATAAGGGTGTCTATTGTTACGTGGTCATGCCTTTCGGTTTGAAGAATGCTGGGGCGACTTACCAGCGTCTGGTAAACAGAATGTTCAAGGACCAACTGGGGAGGAACATGGAGGTGTACGTGGATGACATGTTGGTAAAGTCCGAGACCTCCGGGGACCACAGCAACGACCTTGAGGAAGCTTTCGCCGTGATCCGAAAGTACGGGATGAAACTAAATCCAAAGAAATGTACTTTCGTGGTCTCGTCTGGGAAGTTCCTCGGTTTTATTGTCAGCTCCCGCGGCGTGGAAGCCAACCCTGAGAAAATAAAGGCGTTCATAGATATGCCTTCCCCCCGGAAGCATAAGGATGTCCAGAGCGTTACCGGAAGGATAGCTGCTCTCAGTCGCTTCGTATCCAAGGCCACCGACAAGTGTATCCCCTTCTTCAATGTTCTGCGAGGGAACAAGAAGTTCGAGTGGACCCCCGAATGCGAAGCGGCCTTCCAACACCTCAAAGAACATTTAACCCGAGCCCCCATTCTGTCCAAGCCGGTCGAAGGAGAGGCGTTGTTCTTATACCTAGCTGTGACTGAGCACGCAGTAAGTGCCGCTCTCGTCCGGGAAGATGGCCGTATCCAGCTCCCTGTGTATTACGTAAGCAAGAGGTTATTGGACGCCGAGGCCAGATATTCGATGATCGAGAAACTCTCCCTTTGCTTGCTGATCGCTTCACGGAAGCTGAGGCCATATTTCCAGGCGCACACCATCAAAGTACTCACCAACCACCCTCTCCGACAAGTCCTGCAGAAGCCCGAGTCTTCTGGCAGATTGCTTAAGTGGGCCATGGAACTAAGCCAGTTCGACGTCCACTACCAACCGCGTGTTTCCATAAAAGGTCAAGCTCTCGCGGACTTTATTGTGGAGTGCTCGGGAATGAATGACCTCCCAGAAGATCCTGTCCCGGAACTTCCCACCTGGAAGGTCTACGTAGACGGAGCCTCAAATGAAAAAGGAGCTGGAGCGGGGGTTATCCTAATATCTCCCCAAGGGCATCAGCTCCAGAGCGCCATCCGTTTCGCATTCCCAGCATCCAACAACGAGGCAGAACACGAAGCCATGTTAGCTGGGTTACGACTGGCCAGAGAAGTCGGAGCCCAAAAAATCGAAGTGTACAACGACTCCCTACTTGTGGTAAACCAAATATCCGGGGAATACCAGACGAAAGGCGAAAGAATGGCTGCCTACGTGTCTCTCTCCCGCGACCTACTGCAGCATTTCAAAGGCTACAAAATCCGCCAGGTCCCCCGGGACCAGAACTCACTTGCGGACACGCTGGCCAAGCTTGCAACGGACCCGGAGATTGAACAGTATGGCTTAGTCCCCATCGGGCACTTAGAAGCCCCCAGTACTGAGACGCGAAGGATAAACGCCATCATCGACTATTCCCACTCCTGGATAGGACCCATCCTCAGATTTCTCACAACCGGAGAACTCCCCACCGATAAAGCTGACGCAAGGAAGCTCCAGTATCAAGCTCCCCGATACGTGGTTATGGATGGAAAGCTTTACCGCAGGGGGTTGTCCATACCCTTCCTTAGGTGTGTTGCCGGAACCGAAGTCAGCACCATCATCCATGAGATTCACGGAGGCTTCTGTGGCGATCATACCTCCGGGCTGAGCCTCTCCAAAAAAATCCTTCGACAAGGATACTTCTGGCCCACCATGAAGAAGGATTGTGTGGATTATGTCAGGAAGTGTGAGCAGTGCCAGAGGTACGCCAAGGTTCCGCGAGCGCCGCCTACGGAAATTACCCTAATGACCAGCCCCTGGCCGTTCGCCGTTTGGGGCATTGACCTAGTAGGTTCCCTCCCCACTGGAAAGGGTGGAGTGAAGTACGCCATAGTCGCGGTAGACTACTTCACCAAATGGGCTGAAGCTGAACCTATGAACACGGTCACATCTAAAAAAGCACTGGATTTTGTCATCAGGAATATAGTGTGTCGTTTTGGGCTTCCACGGAAAATTGTGTCCGACAACGGAAAGCAGTTTGACAGTGAACACTTCACGAACTTCTGTGCTTCGCATGGAATTATCAAAAGCTTTTCCGCAGTCGCCAGACCCCAGGCTAATGGACAAGTGGAAGCTGTAAACAAAATATTAAAGACCACGTTGAAGAAAAAACTCCAAGCCTGCAAGGCTCACTGGCCGGAAGAACTTCCGCGAGTACTTTGGGCTTATCGCACAACAGAGAGAACTTCGACGGGGCACACGCCTTATTCCATGACCTTCGGTTGCGAGGCCGTCATCCCAGTAGAAGCTATGATCCCCTCTCACAGGCAAGACACCTACGATCCTACCCGGAACCATGCCCTCCTCCAGGAGTCCTTAGACATGATCGAAGAGCTCCGGGAGCAGTCGTAGGTCCAACTAAAAATGTACCAAGGCAAGATAGCCCGACACTTTAACACGAGAGTCCAGAGCCGTGCATTCGAAGTTGGGGACCTTGTCCTACGGAGAGTATTTCCTGCTACGCAGGATCCGGGAGTAGGAGTCCTCGGACCCAACTGGGAAGGCCCCTACGAAGTCCAAGAAAAAGTGGGCCATGGGACGTATCACTTAAAGAGACTCGACGGATCTAAAGTCCCGCGCGCCTGGAACGCGGAGCACCTCCGCCGTTACTACCAGTAAGCCCCGGACCATCCAGTCGGAAGTCCTTGGTGAAAATAACAAAAGTGAAAAATGTGGAAATAATCCTCCCTGTTGTAAAACTAGCGCCTAGCAGGCTATTTTAATGAAACACGGAGGGATTCACTCCGCTTTTACTGCACTTTTTATCCCTATGTTCAAAGCTGCGTTTTAACAAGCGACCATGCGGTCCGGAGACGTCCGGACCCCACGCTCACTTGGGGGGTATACATGGCTAAGGCTTAGCCATACGCCCCTTGAACAAAACGTACACAGAACACCACTTATGTGCTAACATTGTGTTTGAAGTTTTTAAATTGTTTTGCTCTAATTGTTAAGCTTAGGTTTATTTGTTGCCATGAACATGCTTGCATTACGTGTCATATGTGCATTATGTGCTTAAGTGAAAATTGCCACAGAAATGCCTGCCATTATGTATCATGAGAATTATCTCTTGTGTAGCCCAGCTCCTTGACAAGTCCTTTGCAGAATTCTCCGCGAGCTCTGTAGAGCTTTGCTTCGCAAGCTCCAGCTCCGGGTCCCGCAAGGCGAAAGATGGCAAGATCCGCGAGCGCTGAAGAGCTTTGCTTTGCAAGCTCCAGCTTTGGGTCCCGCAAGACAAAAGATGGCAAGATCCGCGAGCGCTGTAAAGCTTTGCTTCGCATGCTCCAGCTCCGGATCCCGCAAGGCAAAAGATGGCAAGATCCGCGAGCGCTCTAAAGCTTTACTTCGCGCGGATCTAGCCTCGCAGGGCTCCATGCCAGGTCCCTAAAGCCAGCCACCATGAGGTTCGCAACAACAGTTAGTTTTGCTTCGCAAAGATCTAACCTTAAGTCTAGCGACGCTCACCAAAAGAACTCCCGTTCCAAACAATGGAACGACTCACCTTAGCAATCCCAGCGAACAGTATAACTACAAGTCCCGGGATTGGCTATTTGCCTCAGGAAAGATAAAGTACGGTGAAAGGAGCCTGGCCGTTGGAACCAGAAAACCTTCGTAACCTAGAAACTACGTGGGGAAAGACATCATCCGTTAAAGCTTCAACTGGGAAGTGCATAAGTTTTGGCCGTTGGAACCAAAACCCCATACGCCCCTACAACAGTTTCTACCGTATAAATGTCTACCCTAAGCGCAAAGATAAATAAAGAACTCGGCAGAAAAAGAAAGGAGAATGCTATGATTATGGCAAAATTGTCCGCAATGAAAAACTCAAAATGAAAAACAATTAAAGATAAAACCCCTTCAAGCATTGGGGGTAACTACAGCGTCCACGACCGCAGCTTCGGGGGCATCTGTTTCAGCTGAGGCTGGCGGAGTCGGCTCATTGGAAGGAGGGATTTGGTCATGAGAAGGTTCAGAGGTCCCCGCCTCTCCGGGATCTCCCGCCTCAGGAGCTTCAGCACGTTCGTCAATGTTATAAGTTTGGACGTACGCCTCTGGGCCCTGATCCCACACGAGTAGCTTCTCCCTCATGGCTTCGGCATCATCTCCCAGATAGCCTAACACCTCCGGGTTCACTTTCCAGAGTTGATGCATGAGGACCACATGCGATATATTAATAGTCCTGTTCAGTATCACCTCAGCATCCTCCTTCTCCTTCAACCGCTCCACCTCGGAGGTTGCCAGCTGTGCTTCCGCGGCAGTTAGTTGGGCCCTCAATTTTTCCATTTCGGCCTTGGAGGCATCCCGCTCCCCCTTAAGAGAATCAATCGCCTTGCACTGCTCCCTATTTTGGTTCAGCACGGATTGCTTCTCGGTCACATGCCCCCTGGCAGTGAATTGCAAAGCCCCGATCTCTTTATCCTTCTCGGCGAGCCCCAACTGAAGCATAGACACGAGATCCCTGCTCCTTTTATGGAGTTGCTCCTCGTCGTGCAGCTTACTCTGAAGAGTGGAATATTCCTCTTGCCGCTTAAGGAGGAGATCGTTCTTTGATTGCAAGCGGGCTTCCAGGGTATCTTTCTCCACCTTGGCTTGGGACAGCTCTTCCCGGAGCTTGGAGTTTTCGGTCTTAATCCCATCCGACCGCTGTCTAAACTCATTCTCTGCCTTGGCCCGGTACTCTTGATATTTGGCAAGATATTTCTTCTCCGCCTCTTCTTCAGCCGTGCGCCGGGCCTGATCAATCTTCTCCGAAGCCCCCAAGGCCTGTTGGGTCAGTTTCTGTTTCTCCGCTTCCAAGGCCTGGCGAGCCAGTTGGCTCTCCTCCAGCTGAACCAGAGCTGCACCAACCTCCCGGAACGAGTGTTCCGCGATCATAGAGGCCTGCAAGGAAAGACAACAGAATGAGCTAAAGCAGGACCAAAAGACAGATGGTCCCAAAAAAAAAAAAAAAACAACTGACGGCTTACCCCGGACAGTTGCTGCTTCACAGCGTGTGTCAGCAACAGCGGATCCTTGCTGCTGCTGATGGCCCATTTCTCAGAATTGCGCTCGCATAAGCTCAGGGCCATGTCCTCCATCATCTCAGCTCCGAACGGCGCCAATGCACGTCCGAGCCTAGGCACCAGCCTCTTCTCCAAGGCTGGACCATCCAGAACCGCTCCGGCCGGGTGAGGAGATCTCACCCCCTCGGCCAGCTCAGCCCTCTTCACGGCAGACAAGTTATCTGCCCTTCCCTGAGTAACAGCCTTCTCCGCCTCTAGCCGCCTCTTCAAAAAACTATCGGCCCGTCTTACACCCTCCAGGAGGGCAGCGGGAAAACTGGTCGGCTTCCGCGGAAAGTGGAACTTCAGGCCAGGCAGGGGAAGATTGGTTGTCTGAGAAGACGGAGACCCCGGAAGGGTGGACCCCCTTTGGGCTGAAGGAGGAGGCAGCCGGGGTATTAAGGCCCCGGTCTGTTGCTTTTGCTGCTGCGGTAGCAGAAGTAATTGCCCTTGTTGCTGCTGCTGGTTTGGATGTTGCTGTTGCTGCTGCTGCGGCATTGGTGATTGTCTCTCTTGTTCCTGTTGCTGCTGTTGTTGTAGTTGTGATTGCTGTCGTTGCTGTTGTTGTTGCCTTCGACCGGGAGAAGAGTGTCTAAGGCGTTTGTTCTTAGCACCCTCAGCATCTTCTCCGGGACGCTTGCTCACCCCAGTTGTCCTCACGGGGAACACAAGCCCTTCCCCGTCGCTACTGCTACTCGAGACCATCATAGTCTCGGAAGGCCCTTCAGCAGGGGACTTCTCTACCCTCGGAGACGCTTGCGCCTCGCCACTTGTCTTCTTGGGGGAGGCAGCCTTACCTCCCCTACCAGCCTTGGTCTTCCGTCCTTTCCCCGTGGGCGGGTCTTGGCTGGTGGCAGCCTTCTTAATAAGCAAAGTAACCCTCCCCAACATCTTGGATTCGGGATACTCTGCAAGAAACGTACAAAGCAAGGTTAACAAACCAACAAGAAATGAGAAAGAAGATAAGCGGAAGACAAGACAATCAGCAACATAAAAGTACAAGCAAGCCCGCCAGCAGGGAACAAGAAACAAGAAAAAGAAAAGTTTGAAAGGGACGACCATGCACGAGAAACGTGGATGGCCTTCCCCGAGCAAAACAAAACATCGCTTCCTGCTCCAGGAAGCTCCCGTACTCCTTGAAGTCCGGGAAGAACATGCTGAGAGAAGAAGGGTCAACCATGATGACACCTTCTGGCAGACTACCATCACTCAGACACCAGAGGAGCTCATCTACCCTATCACAGTACCTGTCGAAAGGTATCCTACGCGGATCTAGCCTAAGGAAACGAGGATCAAACCCCATCTGAGAGGTTTGGGAAACTTCAGACAGGCTGGGGGTGTGGATCAATCGAAAACTAGTCTTACCTCTCCCGGAGGAACTAGCCCCCGGAGCCCCTTCGTTAGGGTAAGCCGCGGCGTGGCGAGCCTCGATCTCCTCTCCCTCCGGCTGGGGGTCGGGGAACCTCTCCGCCCAACTAGGAGATAGAGTATTTTCGTCCCGAGCGGCTTGGGTGATCACCTTAGACAGCTCCAGGGCAATCTGCTCCCGGATGTCAGCCGACACCTGAGTCTGCCCCCTACCACTTACTGGCTCGATATTTTGGAAGGAGGCGAGTAACCCATACTCCCTCAACGATTCGGAGGTCACAAGTCCCTCCACTCTCAACTCTTCCTCAGAAAGCCCTTCGTAGAACTTGGACCTCCTTATCATCTCTGCGCAGCGAGGTGTCCGCGGAACGACTTCTGCAAAAATCAAATACAAGCGTTAGAGATCCTCCCAAAAGGCAAATCAAACACAAAGAAACAAAGTTGAAAAGGAAAAGAGGAAACACTTACCAGGGATTTTGAAGTCCAAAGATAGAGCTGGCACCCTCTTCAGCGGGAAGCCAGTCGTCAGGAACCAGTATTCCCGGAGGTCTGGAACCCTCGCGGTATGACAAGTAGGGCACATCACATCCGGGTGCCTTTCTAGCCTGTAAAACCCCACCTTGTCTGAGTGACCCCTCATAGGCTGAGACTTCAACCCATAAAAGTACAGCACCTCCTCCGGGGTAGGAGCTTCCAGTCTCCGGGACTTGCAAAAGATGAACCACCCCGCTAAGAGCTTGTAGCTGGGAGGAATTAACTGGAAGGGGGCAATCCCCGCCTTCACACAGAAATTGGCGAAGTAACTCCTTAGGGGCAAGTGCGCTCCGCACACTATGTGTGCCCAGCTCCAGGCACCAAAGCCCTCGTGGCTCTGGCTAGCTGACTCGCCCAGCACCGACAGACGGTGCCACATCAGACCTGGGATGTTCTTCAGGCCTGCCTCAGAGGAATACAGCTCCAGCATGCCATAATTCCTGAAAAGGTTCGGTTTTTGGTCCATCTCCCAGATGGAACTATTGGAAGTTGGTGGGCTAGCCGCGACCGCTTTCGCCTTTCCTTTCCCCTTTCCACCAGCGATAGGAGAGCCCTTCTCTTGGGCAGATTCAGCCTCCCCCGCAGCAAGGAGTTGTTCCTTCGAGATGTTCGTCACTGGACAAAAGAAAAGAAAGAAGAAAACACTCTAAGCAGTCAGCACCCTTGTCATACCCTAGTGGTATCAAAGGCGTCGGGGAGACCCTCCCCGAAATCTGCTTGGAGAGGCTCCCACCGAGCTTGCCGAGGGATTGGCACCATGCCACCCGAAGGACAGCAAGGAACCAGACTCAGACCCCGAGCCTAAGCCCACCAAAAGAAGTGTTTTTCCAGAGAAAGACACCCTAAAGGCGTTCATGCTTATGCCCTAAAACAGCAAAACAAGGGACGACTTTCCAAACGCAAATCGCCAAAACACGCAGAAAAGGCTACTTATCGACTCACAATCAATCACATGCCTACCAAAGCCCTATTCACACATGCACATAAGCAATAATGGCAGAAACCTCTACTCTAACAACTACCAACAACCTAAGGCTTGGGAGGAAAGAGAAAAGTAGAAATACTTACTGATATTCGGGTAGGTGGAGGTTGAAGGAGTAACTGGATCACTGCACAGCACGATCGCGAGAAGTAAAAGCTGCAAAGATGAACGGCGATTCAAACCAGGAACTTCGGGGAATAAACCCACTGCCAAATCAAAAAGAAAAGTTTCCAGATACTTACCAAAAGAAATGGCAAGTTCGGAGGAACGTAAGCTGGGAAGCCTGAGAGTTCGAAGGTTTGGAAATCTGAAAATCCTAAAGATGGAGAATCTGAAAGCGTAAAGAGGAAGAAAGGTCCTTTCCCTCGTTTTTATAGCAGGGAAGAAGCCGTTTTGAATTCCTCGAGTGGACGGTCCCGATCTTCTCATTCCATGTGCGTCAGATCCAACGGCTGGAGAGGAAGCGACGATCCTATTTATGACTCCTCGGATGGGAATAAAGTATTTATTTCCCATCATTACACCACCTCGGGCCCTGAGTACCATTAAAAACCGTCAAATAGTCAGATGACTGACGCACGCATCCTCAACCAGTCGCCTCACGCACACGTCTTGGTCGCAGAACCATTCCCAGAATGACACGTGATCCTTGCCGCACTTGAGTACTTGATCTCAAACAGAAGAAATTCCTTTTTCTCTTTCATACTAATACTCAAGCGGGAAAAAGGAACCCTTCTGGGAACACAGAAGGTGCCCCCTCGCCTAGTCTAAGAAACCGATTGTACAAGCTCCCGGATCTCTCAAAGCTCCGCGACCTTGGGGGGTAAATGTTATCCAGATTTCCGGATAGCGTTTAGATTGATGACCTCGGGGAAGCAGAATTATCGATGTCTTTCACGGAGGGTGACCAGAGTTCGCGGATGGACAGAAAGGCTTCGCCTCTCCTGTCTAGTATCCGGATTACTCTTCCAAACAAGCACAACACGGAAACTCGTCAACTCTCCCGGACTCCCGAAGGATACCCCTCGGGGAGGCCCCTTCCAGGAGAGGCTCTTCGAGTGGTCTCCGCGGAAACAGTTCCGTGCCCCGCACAGAACAAAACCGAACGGTCGAGTCCGGGAGAAGGCATATTTGGAATGATATCCGTCTGACACAGGATCCCGCCTGACACGCCCGTCAGGTCAAAGCCGCACACATCCCAGCACGCCTAAGGGTACCTTTTCGCCTACTGTTCCGCTGACAACTTGGAAAAGACGGCTGACTTTGTGTGTTCCCCATACTTTCACGTAAATATACCCACATAGAGTCTGGTAGCCATGCTACTACAGTAATTGTATCCCCTATTTATGGCTGGTGTAATTAAGACTCATGTACGTAGAGAAAAACCCTAATCCGAAACCCTAGCTATAAAGACTCCTTCCTTTTACAAGAAGGAGGAGGGAGAGATCAGAGAGCAAAAAACTCTACCAAAATCTCTCTAGCTTCATCTTCTTCAAGAGAACCCGAGAGAAACATTGTGAGTGTGTGAAGTTCTTATGCACCAGCCATCTTACTGTAATCTTTTCCAAGTATAATAACATCGACTCGTGGACTAGGGCTTGTTAACGCCTGAACCACGTAAAAACACTGTTTGTTTAGTTACATTTCAGTATTTCTATAGTTCTTATCTTTTTATTATTCTGTTAGTTATTCGTTTCCGAAAAACTCGGTAAACACAAATGAATTTCAAGAACAAAAAATGTGAATACTGAAATTTCAAAATGTAAAATAGAGAGAAGGAATAGTGTCTATTCCCATTAACAATGTGTGGTTACAAAATTCTCCCAAAATTTCTCCCTCCTTTCTTAGGTGAAGGGAGGACATACTTATAGTATAGCACTATTGGATCATTGTACATGGTGGTCCCTGGGGACACGACTCTGCATATGTAGTCAATAGACAGTAGTGGTGCCAGGAGCGTGGGGGTCGGCTCCAGTACATTCTCAGGGTCTACAGGAGCACCCCCACTTTAGTACCTAGTTATACCTCCACCATCTGTTTAGTACGAACGTTAGAGGTTGGCTGGGAAGGACCACATTAGGTACCCTATTCGTACGACCACTACTAATCTGGCGTGGTATTTAGGGTTAGACACCTGGGCATTCAGGGTCGTACCCCCGTACGTACTTCGTATCCATATGAGATCTTTTGAGTCTTTCGTGGGTTTTCTTACACTCATAATGCATCTTACTCTCTTAAACTTTATATGTTGGAGCCTTTATGGGTCATCTTCGGAGATAAGATCCCAAAAGGCATGGGAGGCAAGAGCCTTGAGGTGCCTGTCATGGGGGGAAGGACCATGTGCGAGGTTATATCTCGTGAGGCGGGCTGTCGAGGGTCAGTGGCGCGAGGAGCAGGCCAGAGGCACTAGTGTCTCGCGAGGCAGGCTTCCGAGGGCCAGTGGCGTGAGATTCTAGGGCGTTCGTGTCTGAGGCACGGGCCAGAGGCATGAGGCTCTGGTGTCTTGTGAGGCGGGATGTTGAGGGCCAGTGGCGCGAGGCGCTAGTGCGCTGGTGTGCGAGGCACTGGTGTCTCGCGAGGTGGGCTATCGAGGGCTAGTGGCGTGAGGTGCCAGAGGCGTGGGACAGAGGTACGAGGAGCCAGTGTCTCGCGAGGCAAGCTGCCGAGGGTCAGTGGCGCGAGGAGCTAGTGTGCTGGTGCGTGAGGCGCAGGCCAGAGGCACAAGGCATTGGTGTCTTGCGAGGCGGGCTACCGAGGGTCAGTGACTCGAGGCACTGGTGCGCGTTGCGCAGGCCAGAGGCGCTTGTGGATCACGAGGCAGGCTGTTGAGGGCCAGTGGCACAAGGCACTGGTTCGTGAGGCGAGCTGATGTCTCGCGAGGCATGTAGTGGTGTATCGCTAGGTGTGGCTCGAGACGTGGGCTGGTGGTCCGGTTGCACGCGTGAGGTTGTGGCGTGCGCCTATGGCGCGAGGACTTTGGTGGGCGTGCGAGGCGACGCACGCAAGAACATGGTCCTTCGAACCTTCTTCTAGGCGTGGCGAGGAGAGGCATTCAGCGAGGCGCAAGGTGTTCAGCGAGGCGAGATGCACCAGTGGTCACGGGCTCGCAAGGGCCTCCCGTGGGGCAAGACAGGGAAGTTACGTGAAGGCCTCGCGTGAGGCATGGGTATCACGTGGGGTGAGACACGAGGTTTCTTGGCGTGCCCGAGGTCACTACGGGAAAGCCTCAACTTTTCTCTCGAGTGTCGACAGTGGCCCTCTCAGGATCATGCCCAGTTTTTGGCATTCACAGTTTGTAAGTTGAATAGGTCCATTTATGGGCTTAAGCAAGCTTCTCATTCCTGGAATCTTAGGTTTGATGAAATAATCAAAACCTATGGCTTTGAACAAAATATTGATGAGCCTTGTGTTTACCAACTGAAGGCAAATCAAATAGTGGTTTTCCTGGTTCTTTATGTAGATGATATCTTACGCATTAGAAACAATGTTAAGAAATTATCAGATGTGAAGAATTGGCTGAGCACTCAATTTCAGATGAAGGATTTTGTTGTGCCAAGTTATGTTCTAGGTATCCAGATCATCAGGGATAGAAAGAACACACTCTTAGCTCTATCTCAAGAAGCTTACATTGACAAAGTGCTTGAATGTTTCTCAATGACAAATTCCAAGAAAGGATGTTTACCGTCCCGCCATGGAATTCATCTTTCAAAGAAGCATTCGCCCCGAACTCCTGAAGAGGAAGATGCAATGAGAAAAGTTCCTTACGCATCTGCATTTGGAAGTCTGATGTATCCCATGTTGTGTACTAGACCAGATATCTGCTATGCAGTGGGAGTATTGAGCATGTATCAGTCAAACCTAGGACCGGAACATTGGATAGCAGTTAAGCATATCCTGAAGTATTTATGGTGGACTAGGGATTATATGTTAGTCTATAGGGTGGTGTTCTGAACCCTGTAGGCTACACCAATTCAGATTTTTAGACTGATGTCGATGGCAGGAAGTCTACTTCTGGAATGGTGTTTACTCTTGGGGGTGGAGCTGTGATATGGAGAACCGTAAAGTAGTCTACAACCTCATATTCCACCATGGAGGCTGACTACATAATCGCGTCGGAAGCAGCTAAGGAAATAGTCTGGCTAAAGAAGTTCTATTCGGGTCTTGGTGTTATTCCAGAAATGGATAAACCGCTTGTGTTGTTTTGTGACAATACATGAGCGATAACCAACATGAAAGAACCTCGTAGTCACAAGAGGAGTAAGCATATAGAATGGAAGTATCACATTATTCGAGAATATGTGTCCAGGGGAGATGTGAAGGTTATGGAGATTGCATATGAAGACAATCTTGCAGATCCGTTTACAAAGACACTACCAGAAGCTACATTTAATAAGCATATTAAGGAAGTGGGATTAGTAGAATTAAGGCATTAGTTTCAATTAGTGCAAGTGGGAGTTTGTTGGGGTTTTATGCCCTAATTAAAACCCTATTTCTTTATAATCTCATTTATTATAAATAAAAGAATAGAAATCATTTTTTGACCTGGTCAATCACTTTCCTCACATGTTTTATTTTCATGATTATTTGTTTAATATAAACTTCTATTAAATCCCGAGCATATAGCTAATCGTATTTATAGTGACGTAATCATAGTGGAATATAAATATTATTATATGTTCAAAAATAAGTTAGTCTTAAGATTAGTCAGTGCACAAGATTTACACTAACTTGTCAATCTACGATATGTTATACTTACTTATTACAGAGTTATGTTCTTTCCAAAACATTAGAAAAATCGATAAGATCATATGTATTTGTTACATTGGACTGGACCGATATTGACAGTTGATAGTATAAGTAAACATACCGTTATTATCTATTCTAGTCATATCATATAGTCTACCATAGGTCAATTCAATCTCAATTCTGAGTTGTTAGTATTCTAACTGATTGTTTTATTTCAGTTCTTTGACTTGTTCGTTACAAGCTTACCCTACGGACTAGCCCATACTTACATCTTGGGAACTCGGTAGTATAATTGAGTGGGAGTGTTAATCATAGATATGAACATCTATAGCTTCTGATGAAGAAGTGAAACGATGGTTGCCTTTTAGTTTGGTTTAAGGTGTTAAATGATAGAGATCTCATTTCAGTAATTATATTAGTTTACTGAAATATCATTTACAAGGAACTAAGTGTTTTAAGGATAAAATACAATGAGGGGTAAAACGGTATTCTTGTCCCATGTCATTGTAGACCGTCTATAGAGGATTGAGTGACAATTATGGTTGTAACAATGGATAATTAATAGCGTATCTATATTTGTTATAGAGCGTTCTATGAATTCAAGAGTGCAATTCCAAGTCTTTAGTGGAATCGCGAGGAATTAATAAGTTAGTAAATTTATTTGTTAGATTTATGATAACTTATTGGAGCTTGATTTCACAGGCCCATGGTCCCCAATGTACATTGGATAAAATAATCTAGATAGTCTCAATTAATTGATTTAATTATCAATTAGACTTATTAAAGTTGACCAAGTCAATTTTGGATAGTTTCACAGAGTTATGTAATTTTGAGAAGAAAAAAGAAATTATGGAAGATTTACTAATTAAGATAAATTGGTATCTAAATTAATAAATAATTTTAAATCAAGGTTAAAATTATAAATAATTAATTTGATAAAGGATTTAAATAATTATTTACTTAATTAAATCAATAGAAAATAATGCATACCTTGATTTTAAGTCCAATGGGCTTATAATCAAATGGGAAATTTTACGGGCCTAAAGCCCATGATAATTTCGACCTAGGGCTCTTAATTGGCTATTATTTTATTGATTTTTTAATTAAATTAAATGGCCTAATTGAGTTTATAAAAGGAGTGCTAAGTGAGAGATGAAAATACAAGTTCAGAAGTCAAAAACACAAGTTTTTGATAGTTTTTTAGACTATCTCTAAGCACAAGTCCTTTTCTAAGCCTTATTGTTCTTTTATCGTCTTCTCTCTGTATCTATCTCATGTGTTGAGAATTTCCCACTCTAGTCTAGTTGATTCTAAGGATACTTTGGAAGACTGTGAAGAAAATTGAAGATCGGTTCAGTTTCTTTCTAATACAATGTGACAGAAAGGATACAAGAGACAAAGAAACTGAAGGAATGACTCTTTCATTCCGTTGCGTATAATGTAAGTATTCTTATCATAATTTCTCTTTGAATTCAATTTTAGAAACATGTTCTAGGTTATCTCATATTAATTTGTTTAATATTAGATCTACATGAAAATAAATAAAGATCCTATATAAGTTTCCCAACACTGTGGAGCAGCCTAAAGCATTGTGGATCTACCATGCCACTGCTAGGACCTCTACTGGCCATTCACCATTCTCCATGGCCAACAGTTATGTAGCCCCACTCCTAGTTGAGGCAGCAATCTCCACGAACCGAAGAGACACTTTCGATCCGACCACAAATCATGGTTTACTCCGAGAATCTCTCGACCTTGTGGAAGAGCTCCGAGAAGCACCACAACTATGTGTAGCATCCTACCAGCAAAAGGTGACCAGATATTTCAACTCAAAAGTGAAGGATAGGAAATTTGGGTTTGGAGACTTGGTGTTGTGAAGAGTCTTTCTAGCAACCCAAGACCCAGGTGTTGGAGTATTGGGCCCTAACTAGGAATGCCCATACCAAGTCGAGAGCATCGTGTGTCAAGGGACATACAAATTGTCCTGACTGAATTGGAAACTAGTGCCCCATGCCTGTAATGCTGAGCATCTCCGTCGGTATTACCAGTAATATGAGCAATTTATTTTCTAAATTTTGTAATCATTTGGTAGCCTCCTTGGACAATTAGTGGAAATCGTGTGGACAAAACACTATAGATGAAATTCAAAGAATTTGCTTGTATTTTTAATTATTTGTTCATTAAATTTTACTGCCTGAGGAGTACCCACTTACTGGCCTGTACAAGTGAAGACAGACTAGTCTCTGATCACTTGAGGGACATAGCAGGGTCACCTTATAGGATAACTTCTCGCAGAGCACAAACTGTTTGGAACAAGTTTCCTAATACGTAGCGAAATTGTGTGATGGGTTAGCCCAGTGTACAACAAAATTTTTGTAACATATTTAAATTACTTTTAAACATGTGGATCCATTAATATACATACATTAATCATAAACAAGAAAAAATTAAAGAACATACCTCTTGATGCCTATCAAGTGTCCTTGCCATCTTTTCATAAAGAAAACGATCTTCCTATCCAAGTTGCTCCTAGGTACTCACACCAAGATCTTCAACAACGTTCTCTACACCTTAACAAGTGTGTGGGCACTTAGAGAATAAAGGATGGTATATTTCTGATTCAACTTGATGTACTCAACACATGAGATCAAGAGAATAGGCTTGAGAATGGTTCAGTATCTTTTCAGGGAGAGATGGAAAGTGTCGTTCTTTTCTTAGAGCGAATAATTGAGTATTGAGTATATTTGTTATTTTTTAATAAGTCTAACTTATATAGAAAATATTTAAATTTAAAAAATAAATATGTAACCAATTAAAATTTATCTTTAAATTAATTAATTATCTTATTAATGAAAATATCAAAACTATCTTTTTGAATTTTTCATTAATTAATTAATTAAATAAATAAAAGTGAAAAATCAATTCCATGATTTCTATAGCTGCACGCCACACACAGTCCAGGGACTATGTGTGTCATGCAGTACCCTATAAAATAGGGGAATGTGATTTTTCCACAATTATTTAATTATTTATTCAAACTACCTTATCAGATAAAATCCAACAACTTAATGATTAATTCAAATTTGAATCTATTATCTTTTTAACTAATTATCACATATAATTAATTATTATAACAAATATTAATCTTTTTAAATTCAAATCCAATTTGAACTTGCCAGATTATTATCTCCCACTCAAATAAAGATATTTAATTAATTCTACTAACTAATTAAAACCAATTTTAATTAAATATTAAATTCAGATATTTAATATTAATTTTATTATAGTTTCGAAAATTATAATAAATTAATTATTTATATAATTTCAAAAATTATACAAAAATTAATTATTAATAAATTTTGATAATTACAACTAATTTTTAATTAATTAATTAATCACTATTATCATATAATTGCATATTTGGCTCGAATAACAAAATTCTTCTTAAATATGTCATTTTACCATTTTACACTTTATATCAACTCTTACCTTGAATAGTGTTGATAGAGCTGCTGTGGGGACCTATAGACCTATAATTCCAAGCTCCAATAAATTTGTGATTATTAATTAAACTCTTTAATTAAATAATCTTGATTTATTAATCTCATGATTACTTCACTATAAATATGAGACTGCACTCTTATAATTATGGACATTTCATTTACTGAGTACTTTATAACAATAAAGTGTCCATTGATATTGTCATTACATACAAATTAACCCTCTAATAATGGTTCATAATTAACCGAGAATAAAATTACTGTTTTACCCTTTTAATTATATCTTATTTCGTTTAGTACCATCGACTTTACTAGTGAAGGTTAATTCATAACCAAATTATGAATCTGAGCTCGATAACCTTTCAGTCCCAAAAGTCAACTCTTAAGAGAACCCTTATTTAATCTCTTATGAGAATGTATGGATTCCTTATCTGTATACTATGTTCCCAACCATTTACATTATGAGTTCCCAAAATAAAAGTGTCTAGCCTGATCATTCTAACAAACCCTAACGAGTGAATCAAATAACTCATACAACATAAACATGATTTCATAGTAACTTCAGGATTAAGAACTATTTGTATATGGTCAGAAGTTGATATATTTTAATTAATACTTCGAAACGGTATTTAACTAAGTATTAATGAACATATCTAGTCCAGTTCTATATATTCTCTAATATAGAAAGCACATCCACTAAAGTGTCGTATTAGACTAGTAATTCGGATCTAGATCACATGTATTCATAATAGTAGTGGACCGTACTTGCAGTAATTAATCTAAATATTCCATAACTTTATTTTACTCCAAACTATTCAATTTCATTTATCTCAATTACAATCCTCCCGTACCAGTACGTGGTTGAGATCACATATATGAACTTAGGAATTTTTTTTTATTTACTTAATATTATCACAGAATAATATAGTCCATAAAATATATGCATAACAAATTCAATTTATTTATTTATTTCTTAAAAACACTGTCTACTACATATGCTTTCAGGACACAATTCCCAGCAATCTCCCACTTGCCCTAAAGAAAATGAGGTGTCTCTCTCATTCCCATGTTTCTTACATGCTCCTTAAAAGAATTAATAGATAAAGTCTTTGTGAAAGGATCTGCAAGATTATGCTCTGAAGCTATCTTCATAATTGCAGCATCTCCTCGATGAATTATCTCTCTGATCAAGTGATACTTCATCTCGATATACTTTTCTCTCTTGTGACTCCGTGGTTCATTTGAGTTAGCTATTGCCGTACTGTTGTCATAGTATAGGACTAGTGCCTTATCCACATCTGACACTACTTCCAAATCGGAATAGTACTTCTTGAGCCACACAACCACTTTACCTGCTTCATAAGCTACTATGTACTTTGCTTCCATGGTGGATTCTGCAATGCTGGTTTGTTTAATACTTTTCCAGACTACTGCTTCTCCTCCAAGAGTAAACACTCATCCAGAAGTCAATTTCTGACTATCTCTGTCTGATTGAAAATCAGAATCAATGTAACCAGTGAGGTTCAGGTTTCCACCTGAATATACAAGCATATAATCTCTAGTATTTCTAAGATACTTGAGAATATTCTTCACTACAATCCAATGACTCAAACTAGGATTGGATTGATAATCACTGACTATCCTTACTGCATAGCAAATGTCAGGTCTTGTACATAGCATAGCATACATAATACTGCCTACCGCTGAGGCATAGGGATAATGTCTCATATCTTCCTCTTCCTGAGGTGTTTTGGGACACTGCACCTTGGAAAGGACTACTCCAGAACGGGTTGTCATATCACCCTTTTGTGAGTTTTGCATATTAAAGTGTTCTAGCACCTTATCAATATAAGTTGCTTGAGATAGTGCCAAAGTCTTGTTCTGTCTATCTCTAAGAATTTGAATGCCCAGAACATACTTGGCTTCTCCCAAATCTTTCATTTGGAATTGTTCAGCTAACCAGTTCTTTACCTTTGATAATGATGTTACGTCATTTCCAATCAGTAATATATCATCAACGTAAAGAACGAGGAATACTACTACACCATCTTTGATTTGTTTATAGACTCATGATTCATCAACATTTTATTCAAAATCAAATGTTTTAATTATTTCATCAAATCTAAGATTCCAAGATCTAGAAGCTTGTTTGAGTCCATAGATGGACCTAAGAAGCTTGCAAACTTTTTGCTCTTGACCTTTTACTTCGAACCCTTCTAGTTGAGACATGTGAATGGTTTTGTCAAGGTAGCCATTCAGAAAAGTTGTTTTGACATCCATTTCCCAAATCTCATAATCAATGCACGCAGCAATGGATAAGTGTATACAAATGGATATTAGCATGGCAACAGGAGAAAAAGTTTATTCATAATCAACCCATTCCTTCTGTGTGTAGCCTTTGGCTATAAGCCTTGCTTTGAAAGTCTCTACTTTCCCATCTGCTCCTATTTTCTTCTTGAATATCCACTTGCAACCATTGGGCTTGATATTCTCAGGAGGATCATCAAGAACCAAGACAGAATTGGAATACATCGATTCCATTTCTTTGTTCATGGCGTCTTTCCATTTGTCCTTGTCAGAATCATTCATTGTATCTTTAAATGTCAATGGATCATCTTTGTTTGTGTCAGACACAAGCATTTGAACTTCGTGTTCATAGCGTATGGGTTGCTTACTAACCCTCCCACTACGACGAGGCTCTCTACTATGGGTTGCTGGTGACTTTGCAACTTCATTCGAGACCATCTCATCCAATACAACCTTACTGCGAGGTTTGTGGTTATTTACATAGTCATGTTCAAGAAAAGTTGTGTTATCCATAAAATTAGCATTGGTGACGTGGCAAGTGATCCCTGGACAAGTGGCTGACACCTGGAAACATTCTGCTAGAGTATCGACCAGAGGACACATTAGAAGCAGTGCAAGCCTGTCATACCTGCGACCAGTCTGGTCGATAGTTCCGTGTACAAGGCGACATTAATGGGAAGATCTTATGAATCCCGAATTTATCTCATACAATCTCCTGAGTATCCGATTATTCAGGAAAGAATATCTGTAACAATCTTTTGTAATCCCCCTTGAGTCTATAAATAGCAAGAGATAGCTCAAGGGAGGGGACTTTTGCTTTTGGAACCGTGAGAGATTATAGTAATTATCCTAGGAATATTGTATTGTTCTTCAGAAAGTGGTGAAACTCATTGAACCCTAGTTCTTTGATCACTCTTCTGGTTTTTATATCAATATCATTATAAGTGGACATAGGTCATTACTAGATCCTGGGGCCGAACCACTATAAAATACTGTGTCTTATTTACTTTTGTCATTATGTTCTTCTCATCTCTTTCATTCATATCAAGCATATTCTGACTCCGTGTCAGTTGGACAAATCGTGGGTCAACATTCTGGTGCTTTCATTGAGAGCTTGATTTATCGTTGTTGAGAAAACTAATGGCGAAAGCTGGAAAGAAAACTGGACAGGCGGCCGCCGCTGCACCGTCAAACCCGCCTCCTCCTCCTCCTCCTGCAAGCATGGCAGAGGATGAGCCACAACTGGACTTTGAGGAGGAGGAAATGGATGATGCAACGCTGAAGAGTACCCTGGGCGCGTTGCAGGAAGAATTGGCTAGTCTGAGGTCCAGTCAAGAAACTGCCGCTGAGGTTATGGCGCGGCAGCAGCAGGAGATTGATCGGCAGCGCGCAAAATTGAGCGAAAGGCAGGCGGAGGTGGACCGCCGCCAGAACGAAGCCATGGCAGCCCTTGAGGCAGCCTTGTTATTGGCCAGAAATCAGACTGCACCTGCCTCGCAGCCTGACCAACCGGTGAATGGACCACCCCAGAGGGGTCCAAATCCAAGCCCACCGATCCAGCCTTTGAGTCCGCAAAGGCTCGAGCAGCCTCAGATGCCCCATGACGATGTCCCACTGGATCCTGAGGCACAACCACCATCCCAAGCTGCTCGGGATAATCCCCCGCAACAGAGGCAGAATAGGGTTGAGCATCAGCCTCGCAGCCCTAGGCGCCGTAGGGATGATGGGCCGAACCTACCGAACAGAGGTCAGTACCCTCCTGGCAACAGGAGGGACTCAGAGTTAGGCTCTGCGGTCCGGGGCCCCCCACGACACGATGATGCATGGGGACACCACGACCAGCGCAGGCCACCCTCTAATGCTCGTGATGGTTCAGCCAGAAACGGACATCGGGGGAACAGTCGATCTCACCATAGCCAGTCGAGGTTCAGAGATGGCCACAGATACAATGAGGCCGACTCAGGCAAAATAAATTCCGGTGGAAGGAGTGAAGAAAGTGGTAAAGGCAGGAGCCATGTACCCCAAGATGACCAACCAAATAGACAGGATGCTGGGGGGCAGCCCAGACAAAATAATGTCTTCGATCGGCTCGGGGGTAGCGAGCAGCGGAGAAGAGAAGAAGACTTGAGAGATGTACTCAATGATCGCCATGAGAGGCATGGTGAGAATGTCCCCCCGGCAACAGAGGCCACAGCGATTCCTGCCGCTGTGCAGGCCCAGATAGACGCCCTCAACCAGGTTGTGCAGCAACTGGTCGGGGGAAAGACTTCATACATCGACCACGATAGGAGGAAAGGCACTCCTTTTGTACAAAGGATAGCTAATGCCGAAACTCCCAGCAAATTCAAGATGCCTACGCTTCCAAACTTTGAAGGATATGGAGACCCAGTCTCGCATGTCAATAAATTTGAAATTCAGATGGACATTCAGAAAGTGTCCGAAGACGCTCGGTGCAGGATCTTCCCTGCCACACTTTCTGAAGCTGCGCAGGAGTGGTTCTTCAAGTTCCCTCCTGCGAGCATTGTTTCCTGGGAAATGTTCATACGGGAGTTCTACGAACAGTTCTATGCTGGTCGTGTGCACCCAACCAAAGCAAACCAGCTAGTCGAAATTCGCCAGCAGGATGGGGAGTCAGTGAAAGACTACATCCAACATTTTATGCGAGCTGCAGCTGGAGCAAAGACGGTCGGGGACGAAGGGAAGATGATGGCCATAACTGCAGGAGTAAAACGTCGTTCTCCCCTCTGGAAGAGTCTCCGAAAGGAAGGGGTGAGAACTACCCAAGAATTCTTAGACCGAGCTGACCGCTACATCAAGCTCGAAGAAGCCATTGCTGATGATGGAAAACCCTCGAACAAGGGTAAGAAGGCTGCTGAACCCGCCAAAGCTGCCAATGGGTCCAAACCTAATGGCAACGGCAAAGGCAATGGGAACAGCAATGGTAATGGCAAGAATGGTGGAAAACAGTCGTATAACGAGCCTTCCACCTTCGACAACAAACGAGCTAAGAGTAATCGTTATGAGCCTTGGTTCACTAACTACACTGCCCTCGTTGAGTCTGGGGGAGAGGTTTACCAGGCCACAAGCTCCAGTGTGCCTTACAAGAAACCTGGACCCATTCGAAAGGACATTTCGAAAAGAGACACTACCAAGTTCTGTCGTTACCATAACGACTACGGACATGACACTAATGAATGCAACCAGTTAAAGGACGAAATCGAGTTCCTTATTAGACAAGGACACTTGAGAAGATACGTACGGGCCTCGGGAAATTCCCAACGAGAAGCTCCGGGTGTCAACGAGCAGGCGTCCACACGCCAACGCTCGCCACCATTACAGCCTGCCCCCATGGCTGGAACACTCTTAACCATCTGCGGAGGCCCACACCTCGTAGGAAATAGTGGAAAGGCCAGAGAACGATATGCTCGGACTCTACGCCACGACCAGGACATCGAGATGATGACTGTGGAGGACCATGCACCAAAAAAGGCTCGGTCAGAGGAAGGTGAAATAACCTTCTCTGATGGTGATGCCCAACACGTCCGGTTCCCACATTCTGATCCGCTGGTCGTGGACATCCAGATGGCCAATATGATGGTGAAAAGGGTACTGGTCGATACAGGAAGTTCAGTGAACATCTTGTATAAGTCAACACTGGAACGCATGAAATTGTCCGTAAAAGACTTGGAGCCCTGCAATCAAACGATATACGGCTTCTCTGGAGAAGGACTCGCCCCAGCCGGAATGATCAAACTCCCAGTAATGATGGGTACAGCGCCTGCAACAAGGACATTACTCACCACTTTTGTAGTGGTTGATTGTCCTTCGGTGTACAACGCCGTTATTGGAAGGCCCATACTGGTTGATCTACGGGCCATCATCTCTATGTGGCACCTAGCCATGAAGTTCCCAACAGACGCGGGGGTAGGACTCATTTTGGGAAACCAAAGGGAAGCCAGGGAGTGATACAACGCCTCGATCACAAAGGCGAAAAGTGGAACGTCGAGGAGCACTTCCCCAGATAGATTGCAGATGGCAGTTGATACGCAAGCCCAATCAGGTGATGAAGTCACCAAATAGGGTGTTGCCCAAAGTGAGGATGGAGATTTGGATCCTCACTTTGGGGATTTTGAAGAAAATGTTGGACCCGTTGAGGACCTGGAGGAGGTCCAACTCGACAAAGAAGACCCAACCAGAGTCATAAAGGTTGGGAAAAACTTAGAGCCTACCACGAAGCACGCACTGGTGGAATTCTTGCGAGAGAACCAGGAGGTTTTCGCCTGGTCGCATAAAGACATGGTTGGGATAGATCCTACAGTAATCAGCCATGTCCTGAATATAGACAAGACCTTTCCACCCGTGCAACAAAAGAGAAGGTTGCTCGATAAAGATAGATCACGAGCCTTAAAAGAAGAAGTCGAAAGGCTAAAGGAGAATGGATTCATAAGGGTGGCTTTTTATCCGTCGTGGGTCTCCAATCCGGTGCTGGTCCCCAAGCCTAACGGCAAGTGGCAGACCTGTGTGGATTTTACAGACCTCAATAAAGCCTGCCCAAAGGACTGCTTCCCACTCCCAAGGATTGACCAGCTGGTCGATGCTACTGCTGGGCATGAGATCCTCTCATTCATGGATGCATATTCGGGCTATAACCAGATTAGCATGCATCCCCCTGATGAGGATCACACCAGCTTTTGGACCGATACGGGCTTGTATTGCTACAGAGTAATGCCCTTCGAACTGAAAAACGCAGGTGCGACTTACCAACGGCTAGTCAACCACATGTTCAAAGAGCAAATCGGTGTAAACATGGAGGTTTATGTGGATGACATGCTGGTAAAGTCTAAGAAAGCAGAAGGGCATGTGAGGGATTTACAAAAGTGCTTTAATGTGTTAAACAAGTACCAAATGAAATTAAACCCCCTCAAGTGTTCCTTTGGAGTCGGATCAGGGAAGTTTCTGGGGTTTATCGTAAATTCGAGAGGAATCGAGGCCAAACCCGACAAGATAAAGGCCCTGATCGACATGAAGTCGCCAGAAAGGATCAAAGATGTACAAAGTTTAACCGGGAGAATCGCAGCCCTAAGTAGATTCATTTCAAAATCAACAGACAAATGCGTCCCATTCTTCAATCTACTTAGGGGGAATAAAAAATTCGAGTGGACAGAAGACTGCGAGCAAGCATTCCAGGCGTTGAAAGCTCATATGGCACAGCCTCCCATCTTATCAAAGCCAATCGAAGGAGAAACTTTGTTTATTTATCTGGCGATTACTGAAGTTGCTGCCAGCGCGGTGCTAGTACGAGAGGAAGAAGGTGCACAAAAAGCAGTCTATTATATCAGCAAGAGATTGATCGGGGCAGAACTGAGATATCTGCCAATCGAGAGGTTAGCATATTGCTTGATCCTGGCCTCTAGAAAGCTACGCCCCTACTTCCAAGCCCATCCTATCACAGTTCTAACTGATCAGCCCCTTCGGCAAGTCCTCCAAAAACTCGAGGCGACTGGGCGATTGTTAAAATGGGCAGTTGAGCTAGAGCAGTTCGACATAACCTATTCACCGCGAGCAGCAGTAAAGGGACAAGTCTTAGCCGATCTTATTGCGGAGTTCACCGAACTCCCAGACAGTGAGCAGTGCGAACTGCCTAAGGCGCCCGTGCCTCAAGACAAAACTCCTTCGTGGAAGCTATTCACGGATGGTTCATCCAACGAATCTCACGCTGGAGCGGGAGTGATATTGATAATGCCGGAAGGGCATCGATTTCACTGCGCCATCAGGTTCGACTTCACTGCATCAAACAATGAAGCGGAATACGAAGCACTCCTCGCTGGATTGAGAATGGCAAAGGATGTGAGCATAAAGACGCTTGATATCTACAGTGATTCACAGCTGGTGGTAAATCAGGTCCTAGGAGAATATCAAGCGCGAGGTTTGAAAATGGTAGCCTACTTAAATAAAACAAAGGACCTGCTAGCCCAGTTCACGAAGTACACCCTCCAGCAGATCCCGCGAGATCATAATTCAAGCGCGGACGCCTTAGCCAAACTCGCGAGCGCAAAGGATGCTGACACTTTGAACATTATGCCAGTTGAAAGACTGAGTAAGCCGAGCATACAAGCAACTGAGTCCAGTATGGAGATTCGAATGGAGGATACATGGATGGCGCCTTACTTGGAGTATCTGACAAATGGTACGCTCCCAACAGATAGGAACAAATCCAGAACTCTACAAAGACGAGCTGCTAGGTACATTCTGGTCGGTGGTGTTATGTACCGAAGCGGATTCTCAATGCCACTACTCAGGTACGTTACACCTAAAAAGGCTAAGGAGCTCATGAAGGAGGTGGATGAAGGCTTCTGCGGGGATCACGGTGGGGGGCAGAGTTTGGCAAAAAAAGATTCTAAGGCAAGGCTACTTCTGGCCAACGATGAACGAGGATTCGATGGAATATGTACGAAGATGTGATAAATGTCAAAGGTTCTCCAAGATTCCACGAGCAGCTCCAAACGAACTGAAGCAGATGCAGAGCCCGTGGCCTTTTGCGGTATGGGGGATAGATTTGATTGGATCCCTGCCTACAGGGAAAGGCGGAGTAAAGTACGCAGTTGTGGCAGTTGATTACTTCACCAAATGGGCCGAAGCTGAACCACTCGCAACCATCATGACCAAGAAAGTTCTTGATTTCGTCATCAAGAACATTGTATGCAATATGGTTTGCCCAGGAAGATAGTTTCAGACAACGGGACCCAATTTGACAGCGACTTATTCACCGATTTTTGCGAGAGGCATGGAGTTATTAACAGCTTTTCTTCAGTTGCACACCCCCAAGAAAACGGGCAGGTCGAAGCCGTAAACAAGACCTGAAGGAAAGACTTGAAGAAGCTAAAGGAGCATGGCCAGAACAGCTGCCTAAAGTCCTCTGGTCGTATAGAACGTCTCACCGAACAGCAACTGGGCATACTCCATTTTCCTTAGCCTATGGGTATGAGGCTATGTTGCTTGTTGAGATAGATCCCCCCTCACATCGATGCTTAACTTACGACCAGGATCAGAACAGCCAGCTAATGATGGAGTCCCTAGACTCAATCGATGAAATACGAGAGAAATCTCAACTCCGAGTTGCTGCATATCAGCAAAAAGTCGCCCGGTACTTTAACTCCAAAGTTAAAGAAAGAAAATTCAACGTCGGTGACTTGGTGTTACGACGAGTTTTCTTAAACAACCGCGACCCTACTGCTGGAGTGCTCGGACCTAATTGGGAAGGACCTTACCAAATTGAAGAAGTCCTTCATCCAGGCACATACAAACTTGCACGCTTAAATGGAGATCTCATTCCCCGCTATTGGAATGGAGAACACCTGCGCAAGTATTATCAGTAAACAGCCCTTTTTAAAGGACTGGCTTGTAGTAAATTTCATTTTTACAAGTTTTGCAAAGAGGGTTAGCCACGTTGTATGGCTAACTGCTCGTATATGTAAGGTTCTATTATAGAATCACTCGTAAATACATGTTTAGTCCATTTTTAATACGAGATTATAAGGGACTGTGCGCAGCCAGTCATTCTTGCCAACCTTTGTGAATTTACATTTACAAGTATTTGTTCATTACGTGTGTTGTTTTGCTGTATTACAAGTATCATTTTTCCGCACGAACAAGAATTTTCGAACAGGCCATGGTCAGGGCAAGTGACCAAGGACCTAAAGCTCCTCGATCACTTTGGGGGCATATAAGGCACATTGATAGCAAAGCATACTCGCAAGGTATGTAAACACATGAACAAAATGAGTGAAAGCATGCTACAGTACTTAGAGTATTTTTCAAAATTTATGTTTTGTTAAATCATGCCAAAGTACTATGCTAAGTTCGGTCATACGGACAAATGTTATAATAAATAAAGATATTATAGCATCAAGATTTAAGCTTTCACACCGCAAGCATCGCTGCATGGATGTAACTGTTCAAGTAAAAGAAAAAAGATTTGCTGCCCGTGCAGCAAAGTTTAAAAAGAAATATATTGTCTTTACATTACGACCCATGGGTCGTATAGCCAAAAAGAAAGAAAAAATAAATGAGAAAGTTTAAGAGGCATTTGGGGCCGGAGGGTCCTGGGCAGCATCCTGGTTGGTTGCGTCCTCGGCAACTTCTTCTTCTTCTACACCAACGATGCTTGGAGAAGCAGGGATCCTCAGTCTTGCCTCCTCTTCGGCCAGTTGAGAGGTGCAGCGAGCCAACTCAGCAGTCCTGACTTCCTCCGAAAGATAGCTAAATTTGGCACCCTGATTATGTTTCCAGAAGTTGTAGAAACATCGGAGAGTCGTCCTCTTGTACTTTTCAAGATTTTTGGAGTTGTCAAGCTCCAGCTGCTTCACCTTGCCTTCAAGAGTGACAATAGCCTCGTCCTTGGACTTGAGTGTCTCTCCCAAATGCTTGATCTCGCGAAGATGGGTTTGATTGGACTCTCGATACTGCTGCCTCAACTTCACCGCGGCATCTTTTGCGGCTTTAGCCTCTGACAGTTTGGTCACCGCAGCATCCCTCTCTCGAGCCAGTGCCTCCAACTCCTTGGCGTGCCTGGCCACTGCAGCCGATAGCTCCTCAGCTGCCTTCACTTGATGCCTCTCAGTGGCCTTTGCCTTGGCCTGCTCGATGGAAGCCTGGATACGAGTGCGAGCAGTGATAGCAGATAGCAAGGCCTGTGAACAAAGGAAAGAGTTAGAACCTTCCGTAAAGAATGAAAGACTAAGACTTAAAAAAGTGAAGAAATACCCACACTGGAGATTTCATTCAAGGCCCTGTTCAGAACCTGGTCGGCCCCCATGTTTTCAGCCTCGACCATTGCATCTCTGACACGGTCACCTTTGCCAATGCGGTCAAGGCGATCCCTGGCTGATCGAAGGGTACGGCTCATGAGTTTGGCCGCGAGAGCTTCTTCACGAGTAATTTCCTCTTTAGTGGGCGCAGCCGGAGGATTTGGTGGGGCAGGAGGAGTCTGCTTCTCAGTAGGAGCTGGTGGATGAGTTTGCCCCGTTGGCCCAGGAGTTTGCCCAGTTGGCGCGTCCTTGGGAAGGTCTTCTATTCGACCCTTCTTGGCTGGAGGGCCTCGGCTGGATTCGCCAGTTCTCCTCTTTGATCTCCGCTAGAGTTGGGGAACCTCCTCTTCCTCCTCGGCCTGGTACATGTCAAAGATATTGGGAGTGACCATATCTGCATGCAAGTAAACACAGGAAACTGATAAGAATAAGAGGCAGATGAAAATATATTATATGCAACAGAAGAAAGGCAACAAACTGAATACCCGAGCTACAACTACTGGTCGCTACACTATTGACTCTATTAGTCATATACTCATTATCTGGCATGAAGAAGTCTGGCCCTAATTTTGGAGTATACGTAAAGTTGCCTTCCCCGTCGAACAAATGACAAGGAATTGGCAAACCATTTAAAAGTAAAATAGTGTTACCGTTCTCATCAGAGGACTCTCCCAAGTCCACAGCTGGCTCTTTGGCCTTTTGTTTCCCCTTGCCTTGGGGAGCAGAAGGCCTTTCTGCGGAAGGATTTCCCGTGGGCTCCCTAATAGTAATTCCTGTTGGCCTCCTCCGAGGAGGAGACATAGGAGGTTGCTGCTCGGGAACCCCCTCGGCAGTGGCTTCGTCCACCACGGACCCTCTAGTTTCATGGAGAGGAGCCAGGAGGCCAGACCGCCTCAAGTTTTCTTCAGTCACCAGGATCTTGACACTTTTTGCTGCGTCGGACATCCTGGCCAGAGTATTAGACCTCAACACCATATCTGGTGTTGGGGTTGGACGTAACCAAGGGCCTGAAAAACAGATTACGGTTTAAGAAAAACGAAAGGAGACACCTTGAGTAAAAGTATCGACCAGTCAGAAATGGTGCTTACCTCCTCGTGCGAAGGCTAGGTTGTTGCTGGATATGTCTGGGGTAAGGAAGTACTCCTTATTATACTGCCCCACATTCGAGATATGCGTAGTGTCACTCAGGAATGTTCGATTGGTTTCCTGGTGACAAAAAAAAAAGAAACCTGTTCCGTGTTGTTGCGGGTTAGACTTGAGGTCAAAGAGGTAGTTGACCTCGTGGGGTGAAGGTTGTAACGCCCTACTTCCTTAGAGCCGTTACTAAGTGAGTTTTAAGACAAAACAGTGTGCAAAGAACTCGCTAACCGAGGTTTTCTTACGAAAGTGTGACTAATTAAAATTTAAAGCTGTAATCTTTGAAAATGCGTTGATTCAATGAAAACTTCTAGTATTAAACATTTGGGATCCCAAAATAAGGTTTGAAAACTATTTACATCTTAAAATGAGTTTACAGTTGATCAATCATAAAAATCTTAGATTATTACAGCCATTTTTCGAATAAACCCCCAGCCAAAGCAGCCGGGCAGGCCAAACATGTACGCGTCGCTTCACGCTCTCCGTACTCATGGTTGGTTGACTCAGACATTGCCCTTACTTGCAACACAGAGCACCCGTGAGCCGAAGCCCAGCAAGAAAACTCATGCAGAACATAACATATGCAATTTATACAGTTTATCATAACAGATAATCCACATACAAACAAGTCAACCATTAGACTAAGCAAACACGGCCATGCCGCCCCCAAAGCCTTACCGAAGCCTGGGGTCTCGGTCCTCACCGCAGGGATATCACACGTATCCCCTGGGTCCTACCCTCACCATAAGCATCCCATGTGCTAGGTGTTACTTCCGGCTCCGCTGCCGTACCCGGCCTACGCCGCACTCGGCCCTTGCCATTCATTTCATTATAATCATACATAGCATAAATCAAACAACATTCATACAATTATCAATACATGTAAGTCTACACACTAACATGTAATGCAATATAGGGCCATGCCCGGCAATCATCTCATCATGCAATATAGGGCCGTGCCCCGCAATCACACTATGGGCCCACGCCCTATCCTACGGGTGTTATAGTTTTCTTACTTGTATTCCGAGCCTCCTGATGCACTCAAGCTGCGAGCACGGTCCTCTAGCACGAGCCTCTCCAATATCCTAGTCACAACACACATGAAACATCCTTAAATGAGCTTCCAAGCCAAGCTCTAGTACTCGGAACGTTGAACTTCACCAAATATGGTAAAAGACTCAACCCCGAGCACCCTAGGTTAAATTCCCAAGCCTAAATTCTCAAAATCCCAAAATTCCTTAAGCGTCGCGGCATGGCCCAACCATGCCGTGGCATGGCCCCCAAACAGGGCCACAAAAATGCCCAGAAACAGGTAAGGGCCGCGGCCCTACAAGGACCATGCTGCGGCCCGCCCTCCATCCTTAGCTCATCTTAGCCTTCAAGGGCCGCGGCCCTCCAAGAACCATGTCGCGGCCCGACCCTTCGAACCCAGAAAAACCCACCATTTTCAATCTTAAAACCTCACCTTAAGCCATCCCAAAGCTCCCAAATCAAAACCAATTAATAATCACAACATTAGTATCAAGATCAAAACACAATCATACTTAAAAATCTCATCTAGAGTTTCAAATTCCTCAAACTTTAAACCAACCATCCTATCTTTAAATTCCACACTAAAACTTTGAGAAATCAACCTTGAACCCAAGAAATAGCAGAATATAAATCTTACCTTGAGTAGTCCTAGCTCAAATCTGGTTTTTGGTTCCTCAAATCCCTTTGAATCTCCTCCTAGGTCTCAAAACTTCAGCCCCATCTACACCTCTTCTCCTTTCTTCTTCTTCTCTTCCAATTTTATCAAGGCATCAAATGACCCTAAATACCCAAACCGTGACCCACTAAAACCCAGCTGAGAATTGCCTATTACCCTTGCCAAATGACCATGCTACCCCTCCAAATGATCCTTTCTCAACTAATTCCTCAAGGGTACTCTAGTCCTTTCACTAATATTTCAATTCTACCATTTTCCAACTAAACTCGTTACCCGCAGCAGTAACTAATGGTTACCCAAGTTACTAAATCACCAATAACCATTAACCGCTAATTCTCTACTTAACCATAAAATTCCCGAGGTACCCCTAGGCTCCTCCCGAGCCGGGTACAAAATCCCGTTGTGACTCTTAAGTTAATTTGCTCTCTAGGACCGTCTCGGCACGTGCATCACAACAATAACACCACACTCACGTGGTACAAATCACGAAATGCAATTATCACATATCAATGCAGTTATGCCCAACATGGCCAAAATTACAGTTATGCCCTTCTAACACGATCCGGGCCTACATGCATACTAATATACATAGCCATGCATCTTAGATAAACAAATAGTCATATAACATGCTTCAAATCATAACCATGCATTTAACTCATCAAATCACACATAAATCCCATCATGCCCTCCTGGCACGCTAATAAAGGCCCTTAAGCCTTATTAGCGAAATTGGGTCGTTACAAAGGTTCTGGCCATTTCTTAAGTTTATACAGGATATAGAGTGCGACCAGCATTCTATATCCGTTTGGAGTTATTTGGAAGGGGGCAACACCAAAATAATTGGCCACCCCCACAAAAAAGGGATGAAGAGGGAGATAAGCTCCCGCCTCAATATGATATCGAGACCAGGCGTTGTTGACACCTCCGGGGAGGTTAGCCCTCTTGTTTGCGGCAGGTTGTATAATTAAAACCCCTGTGAGGGGGAATCTCCTGAAGCAGTTAGCAATCATCCGAAGAGTTACTGAACTGGCTGGGGAAGTATACCACTCGACATCAGGCAAGTTCTGATGATGAGGGCTGGCTCTGATTTGGATATTGGGGTCAGGAACAAGATTTTCTCGACCACTGGTCGAGGGAGCCCTTGCCTGCAAATCAGGCCGGGCAGGAGAATTTGGGTTGTTTTCAGACTCGGGTCTTTTCTTGCCTGAAGATTTGGAACGGGCCATTGAAGGAGAAGGATGGGGTCTGGAAGAAGATCGCGAGAAAGGGATCTCGTGGACACGGTCAGCTGGTTGATCTTCTCCCTCGAGCAGTTGGGCGAGAAGGTCGTCGTCAATAGGCCTTTCACCTCCCCACAAATCTGGCATTAAAGTCTGCATACAGAAGAATGGGGAGGTGAGGATAGAAAACTCTTAAAAGCTTTTTAGAATAACGCTGGTCGAGTATAAAAATTAAGTTTTTATACAACAGCATTCTAACAAAAAGCTAAATTTTTCTACACGAACAGTTTGAAAAACAGATCAAAGGGTGAAAGTAAAAGTTTTTCTGAAAAAGCTTTTTCAACTCTCCTTAGGGCGGGAAAAATTTATTTTTCAACTAGCCTAAAGATCGAATTTTTACTTCGATTTTACGTCCTAAAAAGCATGGTCCCGGATTTTAAACTAACTCGTAACCCTATTTTGCCTACAAAATATTCTGTCTACAAGCGTCTCAAACCAGAAATAGATAAACTCAAACAGTACACAGTCAGAAGCATGCATCACAAAAAATTAGAAGCGTGGGAACTCGAAAACTTACCAAGAAAAGTGATCGTGAAGATGGAAGAAGGGTCTTCAGAGATCAAGAAGCTCTCGAATGGGGTCCTGAAAGTGCAGACGGAACGGTCTTCAGGAACGTTAAGGGCTCTGGATTTTAGGTTTTCTTGTGGAGATGATGGCGTGCGTAAAAAGAAAATAAAGGCTTCGAAGGTCTTATATAAGTTTGTCTCTGATAGTAAAAAGTGTAATCATTAGTTTCCCTTTTTCAAAGTATGGGGAAGCGGGATGGCCGTCGAAATCTTTTCTGGGGAACCGAAAGGACGTGATATGACAGAGGTAGGTTGCTTTTTTCAAGAACACACGAAGGGTTCTGATGTGTCAGACGGGGTTACCGAAGAGTCGTTCGTTCAAAAGTTTATTTACTGCTCGTGATAAATAAACTTGGGGGGCAAATGTTATCCATAAAATTAGCATTGGTGACGTGGCAAGTGATCCCTGGACACGTGGCTGACACCTGGAAACATTCTGCTAGAGTATCGACCAGAGGACACATTAGAAGTAGTGCAAGCCTGTCATACCTGCGACCAGTCTGGTCAATAGTTCCGTGTACAAGGCGACATTAATGGGAAGATCTTATGAATCCCGAATTTATCTCATACAATCTCCTGAGTATCCGATTATTCAGGAAAGAATATCTGTAACAATCTTTTGTAATCCCCCTTGAGCCTATAAATAGCAAGAGATGGCTCAAGGGAGGGGACTTTTGCTTTTGGAATCGTGAGAGATTATAGTAATTATCCTAGGAATATTGTATTGTTCTTCAGAAAGTGGTGAAACTCATTGAACCCTAGTTCTTTGATCACTCTTCTGGTTTTTATATCAATATCATTCTAAGTGGACGTAGGTCATTACTAGATCCTGGGGCCGAACCACTATAAAATACTATGTCTTATTTACTTTTGTCATTACATTCTTCTCATCTCTTTCATTCATATCAAGCATATTCTGACTCCGTGTCAGTTGGCCAAATCGTGGGTCAACAAGTTGCATTTGTCGATACAAATGTTTTATTTTTTTTAAGACTATAGAAAATTCCACCTTTAGTCTCTTTGGAATAGCCCACAAACATGCACACTTCAGAGCGTGATTCCAACTTCCCAGTCTTTCCATTTTAGCACATGTGCAGGACACCCCAAATGCGAAAATGGTTTAAACTAAGTTTACAACCATTCCATAATTCCATGGGCGTTTTCTGAATACACTTAGATGGAACAACATTCAATATGTATAGAGCACATTGAATCGCATAGCCCCAGAATGACAGTGGTATTGATGAGAAGCTCATCATTGATCTAACCATATCTAGTAATGTTCTGTTCCGTCTTTTTGAAACACCATTTTGTTATGGTGTTCTAGGTGCTGTGAGTTGGGATTGAATGCCATGCTCATGTAGATGGTCCTTGAATTCAAAATCCAAGTACTCTCCTCCTCGATCAGATCGAAGAACTTTCAGTGATTTACCCAATTGCTTTTCAGCCTCTGCTCGAAATTCTTTGAACTTTCCAAAAGTTTCAGATTTTCTTTGCATTAAGTATAGGTAACCATATCTTGAATAATCTTCAATGAAAGTGCCGAAGTATTCATAACCTCCTCTTGCTAGTACATTAAGTGGACTACAAACATCTGTATGTACCAGCTGAAGTAATTCTGTAGCTCTTGAACCTTTAGTGGAGAAAGGTCTCTTGGTCATCTTGCCTTCTAGACAGGACTCACAAACAGGGAGAGAACCAATAGATAGTTCTCTTAAAGGACCATCCTTTACAAGCCAATTAATCCAATCTAGACCAATATGGCCCAATCTCAAGTGCCACAGATATGTTTCACTATCGGAATCAATTTTTTTTAATAGATCTAGGATTAGCTATTTTAAATAATTTAGAATTAATAAATAATTTTTCATTCATTATAAGTATGTAAATTTGCTTATCCCAAAGAATTTGCATAGCAAGTAAATAGATAATTTCTTTAAATAATAACTACTTTATTAATAAAAGAAATAAATGTCATGAAAAAATAGAAATAAGTTTCCAAACATTAATAATCAAAATTACTAATAATAAACTCAATTTCTAGAGTATAGTTTTCTTTGTTCAAAGAAATCTAGAATTTGTAAAACAAAATAAAGAAATTTATATTGTTCAACTAACAATAAAATTTCTAAATAAAACTACTCTCCAAATCTTCTAGCTTTACTCGCTATCAAAATCCTCATCAGTCTCTTCCTCATTTTCAGGATTCTGATTCTGCAAAAAGGAAAAACAAAGAAAAATAAATTAGTGGCAAATATTTTTGAATCTACTATCCAAAAATTGAATCTGCTATTCACAGTATTTGAATCTACTATTCAAAGTTGAAAAAATATATGTAAATCTCATTTACCTTTTTCATTTGTTACAAACGATGACACTCAGCAAAGACTTCCTTTGTCATTGCTTTCCACATCTCATGTGATGAGTCATAGTGTATATAGTTTTCCTTTCTTTCGTCAGGCATGGTTGAAAGCATGAAATAATGTGCCAACCGATCGGATTTCATCCAATTCGCATGTTTTTCTTCTGCTTCATAGCTAGTAGCCAAATGTGGTTCTGTTGGAGGTTTGTTACAGACGATTGACATCAATTTCTTATAAGAAAAAACGGTCAAAATTCCTCAAAACCAGTGTTTTATGTTTTCAGGTTAAAAAACCAAAGATCTAAGAAAAGCATCGGTGTGTAATTCACCAATAGACATCTTTGTTGGAAATAAATAAATAAACAAAAATGAATTTATTCATATAATAAATATCAGTAATTTTCAGAATAGTAAACGTGATGCATGAATGCAACAATTAAATAACACAAAAAAAAATAAAATTACTAATTCCACGATTAATTAATTTGAACATTAATGAATCAGCCTTAGGGTAGGTCAGACTAATTCCAAATTAATTTTGTGACAATTTCTCAAATTTATAAGTGAAAACTCAAATCAACATTTCTCTTTTGACTTATAAACAACTACTTGTTTTGTCAAGGATACACTAGTCCGCTCGAAAGCCTAATGTACCTTGTGAGTGTAACCCATTATTTTAGATCAATGACTTAACTCAAGAGTGTGCCTTGGGGTCAATCAAACTTGAAATACATCATTAAATCTTATTCTTAAAGAAGTTGTCCTTGAGAATAACACAGTCGCATGCCTTCCTGAGGGGGACACAAGTAATGGTGTCGTGAGGCTTTCTCCATGTTACCTCGGTGCCAACTAATAATGGGGACTATGAGACTTATTTTCATAACTCCCTCTCCCACTCACTATTTTAAAATATGTGTTTTCTCAAAACATCCTATGCTTTTTAATTAGTTTGTAAAAATAAAGTGATCTATTTTTACCAAATGATATTCTAATAATTACTAATCCAATTAAGAAAAATTAAAATTATAGAACTATGCCCTAATTAATTCAATTTTAATTTTCTATACTTACTAGGAATATCATTTATTATTTAATAAAACAATTTTATTAAATACTAGAAATTAAACTACTTTTAAAATCTATTTCCGCTCTTGAACAAGTTAAAACTAGATTTATTATTGTATGTCCATCACATAAAGCATATAATTACAAAGGACAATCCTAAGGCATGTTTCTACTCATATGAGATGCATGCTAATTTTAAATACTTTCTGGGTACTATGTATGACATGTCCAAAAACGCATGATAAAATATTAAACAATTTAATCATATTCAAACATTTAAATAAATAGATATTAAATAAATAAATACGGGTCGGGTGTCTTGGGTATTTCTAGAAAAATTACAACACTGATAAAATTATACACAAAATTGTATGAAACTAAATAAAACCTAAAGAGATCTCTTAAATTAATTAGGCCCATCATTTAAATAGATAACATTGTGAAAACCTTAGGGTTAAGAACCCTAGGGCTAGCGGCACAAGGTGGCTCAGCGTGGGGCAGGCGACATGGTGGGAGGCCAAGACAGTGACTCTCAGCGGCTCGACGAGGTGGGCAGGGGGCTCGGGCAAGCAGCTGGGGCCATGGCTCGAAGGCGTGCAGGCTGCAGTTGTGAGCCAGTAGGGCACTCGCGGATGCAGGCTCAGGGGCATGTTGCTGGGGAGCCATAGGCCACGAGGTCGTACAACATCGTACGGTAGCTTTGGGCTCGTGCTTCGGGGCACGAAACCCGGGGCTCGGGCCTTACTGAATCTTTTTCCAATAATTTAATGTAGAAAATTAAATTACAAAAATTCCTATGCCCCAAAATGGCTTACGTTTTTCATCTAGAAATTTAAGAACAATTCCTAAACCAAAAACACCATATAATTAACTACCCTTAAGAATAAACTTTAAACATACATACATCCATCCATTCACACATAATACGATAGCATAAGAAAGCATATTATGCCTACACAGTAATTAATGTATGCAAAGATTAATGATCGCTCTGATACCAATTGGTAGGAACAAGTTTTCTAATACGCAGCGGAATTGTGTGAAGGGTTGGCCCAGTGCACAACAAAAATGTTGTAACATACTTAAACTACTTTTAAATATGTGGATCCATTAATATACATACATTAATCATAACCAAGAAAAGAATAAAGAACATACCTCTTGATGCATATCAAGTGTCCTTGCTATCTTTTAGTAAAATAAACGATCTTCCTATCCAAGTTGTTCCCAAGTACTCACACCAAGATCTTCTACAGCGTTCTCTACACCTCAAGAAGTGTGTGGACACTTAGAGAATAAAGGATGGTATATTTATGATTCAACTTTATGTACTCAACACATGAGATCAAGAGAATAGGTCTGAGATTGGATCTGTATCTTCTCAGGGAGAGATGGAAAGTATCGTTCTTTTCTTAGAGCGAATAATTGAGTATTGAGTATATTTGTTATTTTCTCATAAGTCTAACTTATATAGAAAATATTTAAATTAAAAAAAATAAATATGTAACCAATTACAATTTATCTTTTAATTAACTAATTATCTTACTAATGAAAATATCAAAACTATCTTTTTGAATTTTTCATTAATTAAATAAATAAAAGTGAAAAATCCATTCCTTGATTTCTATAGCTGCACGCCACACACAGTCCCGTGCAGTACCATATAAAATAGGAGAATGTGACTTTTCCACAATTATTTAATTATTTATTCAAACTACATTATCAAATAAAATCCAACAACTTGATAATGAATTCAAATTTGAATCTATTATCTTTTTAATGAATTATCACATATAATTAATTATTTGAATAAATATTAAACTTTATAAATTCAAATCCAATTTTAACTTGTCAGATTATTATCTCCCACTCAAATAAAGATATTTAATTGATTCTACTAACTAATTAAAACAAATTTTAATTAAATATTAATATCAAAAATTTAATTTTCATTTTATTATAATTTCAAAAATGATAATAAATTAATTATTTATATAATTTCAAAAATTATATAATAATTCATTATTAATTAGTTTTGATAATTACAACTAATTTGTAATTAATCAATTAATCACCATTATCACATAATTCCATATTTGGCCCGAAGAACAAAATTCTTCTTAAATATATCTTTTTAACATTTTACCCTCTATATCAACTCTTAACTTGAATAGTTTTGATAGAGCCATTGTAGGGACCTATGGACCTAAAATTCCAAGCTCCAATAAATTTATGATTATTAATTAAATAATCTTAATTTGTTAATCTCATGACTACTCCACTATAAATATGAGACTGCACTCTTGTAATTATATACATTTCATTTATTGAGTACTTTATAACAATAAAGCGTCCATTGATATAATCATTATATACAAATTAACCCTCTAATAATGGTTCATAATTAACTGGGAATAAAATTACCGTTTTACCATTTTAATTATATCTTCTCTCCTTAAGTACCATCGAATTTACTAGTGAAGGTTAATTCATAACCAATTTATGAATTTGAGCTCAATAACCTTTCAGTCCCAAAAGTCAACCCTTAAGAGAACCATTATTCAATCTCTCATGAGAAGATATAGATTCCTTATCTGTATACTATGTTCCCAGCCATTTACATTAATCAGTTCCCAAAACAAAAGTTTTTAGCCTGATCATTCTGACAAGCCCTAACGAGTGAATTAAAGAACTCATATAACATAAACAAGAATTCATAGTAACTTCAAGATTAAGAGTTATTTGTATATGATCATAAGTTGATATATTTAATTAATACTTTGAAACAATATTTAACTAAGTATTAATAAACATATCTGGTCCAATTCTCTTTATTCTCTAATATAAAGCACCTCCACTAAAGTGTCCTACTACACTAGTAATTCGGATCTAGATCACATGTATTCATAATACTAGTGGACAGTACCTGCAATAATTAATCTAAAGATTCCGTAACTTGATTTTATTGCGAACTATTAAAGTTCATTTATCTCAATCGCAATCCTCCCGTACCAATACGTGGTTGGGATCACATATATGAACCTAGGAATTTTTCAGAAATTTATTTAATATTATCACATAATAATATAGTCCATAAAATATATGCATAAACGAATTCAATTTATTTATTTATTTCTTAAAAACACTGTCTACTGCATATGCTTTCACGGCACGATTCCCAACACAACCTAGGAAACTAAGCTTGTCAAGAGCGGAGTAAGCCCAGTGTCAAAACTTGCGAGAATGGACAAAAAAATCCATATAGCCTGTGGGCGGAGAACTTGGGTTATCTCCTGAGGACTATGCGCCGAAGAGCAATAATAAGTTCTTGACTTCCAATAAGCGATTAAAATCCCGAGTTACCCTCACTCGCGTACAAGCCTTAAGTTGCCAAAAACTTGAGAGCCTTAAAACCCAGCAGCTTAAAAAGGCGAACTTGACCAATGTCCCGAGGACTTAGAGCCCGAAGACTGGTAATGATTTTAGAGCTCGAGTTGTTCAGAACTTGGGGAAGTAAGGACACGTCAAGTGCTCACACTTGACAACATACTAAAGTTTCTTCTGAGGACTACGAGCCCATGAAGCAACACTAAGTGCTTTAAAGCATCAAAGAAATAGGTGGAACTACAAGACTCGAGTCCTCAGGACTCGAATACAAGTCCCTAGTTGCACTAACTAGGGCAGAAAAGACCAGAGTCTCATGAATGAGGCCCACATATGGTGGAAAAATTAAGGTTTAATTAAAACATTCTCGTGATGAAAAGTTACGTCTGGAGTTAAAAATAAAACCTTATCAATTTTAAGAAAAATTTGCAAAATTACTAAACACCAATTAATGTGTTTGAGTGATAAGGCAAGAAGTCAAGTAAATAGTGCAGGCAAAGGCCATTCTTGAAAGCTAAAATTATAAACAATTGTGCTCGAGGGCTCGATCCTTAGATTGTTTATACCCCAATAAAAGAAGTGGCACGCAAGCCCATTTACATAAAAAAATAAAAAGGAAAAATCGCGAAGGCCTAGAACTCGATTGGAAGGACATCCTCGATGAGTTCGATCACAGGATCAACCTCGGGAGTCTGACTCGCTTCGACTGTCGCACAAGCCTGCGCAGCCACAGTGTAATCTTCCCGGAGACGCTCTTTGAAGAGAATCCTCATGTTGGGTTTTTCGGGGAAGGCCAAGTCTATATCTTTGTTGCTCTTCCAGGCAACAGAGAGAGTGTCATCCGCTAGTTGATCGACCTCCTTGTTGAGGACAGAGACATGGCCATTAAGCTCATGGACTTGACGCTTTAAGTCATCATCTTCTGTAGAAGCTGCTTACGCCCTTGAAGATGCTTGCATGGCTTCTCCTTGAGCCTTGGTGGCATCCTCATCATGTTGTGAGGCCTCCCCCATGGCCTTGGATGGCTCCTCGTAGGAAACCTGGGTCTCTTCTTGTGACAGTCAGAATATCGTGATCGGTAGGGGGAAAGACTGGGGAAAAGTTGTGAAATCCCACGTCACCTGGGGTAGGTCAAGTGTGGTGATTCTAAGACTGTGTAGGTATGGGACTACACATTTGTGGAAGGCTTAAATGGATTTATGGGTACTACCTATGCCAACAAGATGCATCTTCTTTCGGTGGCCCATCACTTGAGAACTCAAGATGGGTGACCTCCTAGGAAGTTTTCCCAGGAAGCATGCGAGTGAGGACAAGGCATGCTGGAAAGACTCATATTGGTTTGCAGGGTCAGTCATCATTCCAAGAAGCAACCATAGTGACACGGAGCGATACAAATGGTATCAAAGCCTTAACCTAGCCGAAAGTGTTGCCGACAGGGACGTTGGACCCCTAAGGATGGGTGATTGTGACAGTCAGAATCCCGTGATCCGTAGGGGGAAAGACTGGGTAAAAGTTGTTCAATCCCACATTGCCTGGGGAAGGTCAAGTGTGATGATTCTGAGACTGTGTAGGTATGGGACTACATAGTTGAAGAAGGCTTAATTGGATTGATGTGTATTACATATGCCAACAAGATGCATATTCTTTTCGGTATCCCATCACTTGAGCACTCCAAAGTTAAGAGTGCTTAACCTGAAGTAGTCTCATGATGGGTGACCTCCTGGGAAGTTTTCCCAGGAAGCGTGCGAGTGAGGACAAAGCACGCTGGAAAGACTCGTGTAGGTTTGCAGGGCCAGTCGTCATTCCAGGGAGCAACCATAGTGACGTGGGGCGTTACACTTCTCATGCGGCCCGAATGTTCTCCATGGCCTTGTGCATGGCCTCTTCCACGACCTTGGAATGGCCCGTTGCTTCCTCCACCACTTTTATGGAAACCCTCGAGGGCTTGAACCCTAAACTTCTCCACTTCCAGGCGGGTCTCCATGTTGGAGGCATGAGTCTTCTTGTTCTCAAGAGCCTTCTCGAGCTTGGAATACTTATTGAGGGAGACCGATGCCTCCCTGAGTTCCTTCACCTAAAGGACATCATGGTTGCAATGGCCCCGAGCCTTTGCACAAGGCAGCAATTTGCACAACAAAGTGAAGTTATTATAGAAGAATGGAGTACTTAGCTACAAATTTAAGTTATAGAATCTAAGAATTACCCATGTCGAGGAGTATCGGCAAGCTAGGAGGAGGGATACCTAGTTATCCCCTCCGACGTGAGCATATTTGCGAGGACGCATGTCACAGAGGGATCCGCTCAATCCCTGCAGAAGCTCTGGCGCTAGTGGAGTTGTCCTACTTCTGAGTCTCGACATGAAAAGGGACTCCACCTCCTCATGATTGGGAGGTGGCAACATGGCTCCGCTTTGAGGCCTATCCTCATGAAGGTCTTCTGCTAAAACCTTGAAGTCTTCATTCCCTTGTTCCAATCGAGCACTGAAATACTCCACGACTCGCCTATGCCTCTAGAGCTTCTGCATTTGAGTTTTGCTCTCGCAGAACTTTCTCGACCACGTAGAACATGAAATGTCCAAATGTCGCTTTGACTTTTTCCAAGTATGATGCCATTTATTTCCCCAAGATTAGTATTCTCCTAGAAATTAGTTGACAACCAATTGATAGTCACTGTAGCAGTGAATGACTTTAGCTTTTAGCTCGAAAGCTATTTAGAGTCCTAATCATATTGCCTCATATTAAGCCTCACTATTGGAGGCCTCGAAACCTAACCTTAGGGCTAAATGAAACATGTTTCCTGATGGGGTTATTAGGATAATGCCTGCTCCTGATTCGTTCTCGTTAGAGGATCCATCAATATATCATCTCCATAGCTCACGGGCTGGGCTTGCGACTTCTTAATTGGTTATCACTGTACTTTCGACTATGAAGTAAGCCAAGGCTTGACCCTTTATTGTCGTTCTTGGATGATGCATAATCTCGAACTGCCCAAGTTCGTCTGCCCATTTCAATGGTCTTTTGGATGCTTTAGGATTTGATTGTCCTTGTCTCAATGGCTGACCGGTTAGTACATGTATGGAGTGTGCTTGAAAGTAAGGTCGAGGTTTTCGAGATGCATGTATTAAACATAATGCGAGTTTTTCCATAAGAGGATATCTTGATTTTTCCCCTAGTAATCTTTTGCTAACATAATAGACGGGTTTTTTTACTTTCTTATCCTCTCGAACAAATGCTCCACTAATTGCATGCTTGGTTGTAGCGAGGTATAAATACAATATTTCCCCCGTAACTGGTTTGGATAAGATAGATGCTTTTTGAGAGCCTAAAGAGCATGCTCGCACTCGTCTGACCATTCAATCTTTTTTCCCCCTCTTAGAGATTAAAGAATGGTAGGCACTTGTCTGTAGATTTTGAGAAGAACCTACTAAAAGTCGCCATACGCCTCTGAACATCTTTATGCTTTCTAGGTTAAGGGATGTCAATTAAGGACTTTATCTATTCCGAGTTCTCCCCGATGATTCGAACATTCATTATAACTCCGAGAAACTTTCCCGAATATACTCTGAATGAGCACTTTTGTTGGTTAGGTCTCATATTATATTTTTAGAGTATGGCAAAGCATTCAGAGAGGTCATCAACATGGTATTGTGTTTGGACATGACCAGCATGTCGTCAACATACACTTCCATGTTGTTTCTGTTCGACAAACATCTTGTTCACCGGTCTCTGGTATGTAGCCCCAACATTTTTGAGCCCCAAGGGCATCACGTTGTAACAATATAGCCCTTTATCTGTCATAAAGCTCATATGCTCCTGGTCGGGCGCATGCATGGCTATTTAGTTATATCAAGAATATGCATCCATGAATGACATGATGTCGTGACCGGAGGTCCACGAGCTGATCGATTGGTTATATTGGGAAATAATATTTTGGGCATGCTTTGTTGAGGTCCGAATAGTCGATGAAAGTTCACCACTTGCGCTTTGGTTTCGGAACCAGTACTGGGTTGGCAATCCATTCTAGATAAAAAGAATCACAGATGAACCGATTTGCTTTTAGTCTATCGACCTCTTCTTTCAAGGCCTTCTTCCTCTCGTCCTTAAGGAGTCTTCTCTTTTTCTATTTTGGAGGGAAGTTTTTGTCAATGTTTAGTGTGTGGCTTATAACATCGGGACTAATCCCAATCATATCTAAGTGCAACCATGGAAATACATCCTAATTTTCCCTTAGGAAGCAAATTAACTACTATCTCATGCCTATTGTGAGGTTCTTCCGAATATTTACTACCGGTGGTGTCCTTTTCATCAAGTTGAATATCATTGAGCTCTACAATCGAATTGAGAACGGCCATGACTTCTTATACCCTTGGGTCGATCTCTTCCTTTTCATCGAGTTGAATATCATTGAGCTCTACTAATTGATCTCCCTTTAGTGTCCCAATACTGCTGGGTGTTGGGAATTTTATGGCCAAATGACTAGGAGACGTGACTGCCCCCAGCCCAATCAAGGCTGGTCTCCCATACAATACATTGTAGGCAGACGAGGTGTCTACTACAATGAACACCAGCAACTTGGGTATCGAGACTGGATACTCTCCCAATGTCACTGGGAGCTCGATAGACTCCGTATTGGCGATTCCCTCTCATGATAATTTGTATAACTTTGTTCCACATGCTTTAAGGTCTCGAACAGATAGACCCATCTTTTTCAAGGTTGCTTTATATTAGATGTTGACCGAGCTCCCGTTATCAATTAGGATTCGACGCACCCTCTTATTGGCAAGTTGGAAGGATATGACTTAGGGGTCATCATGAGGAAATTGGACGTGCGAAGCGTTCTCTTCAGTGAAAGTGTTAGGTTGGGATTCAACTCTCTATTTTTTCGAAGCTCACGGTTCCAACACATAGGGAGATCCATCTCTCTTTTTTAGCTCTTGGACATACCATCGTTTGAGTGTTTCGGCCCGACCGTGCAATGTGTGATCCCCCCACAATGTTTATTATATCTTCTCCATCAATTGGGGGAGGTCGACTATCCTCCCTCGCATGTGGGGTTCTAGCTTGTTCGGCATGTTGAGCCGAAACTGCCTTTTTACTAGGTGGAGCCTGAACATGGTTCTGATTTCAGATATACTGTTAGAGGTAGCCCCTTGAGATCAACCCCTCAATCTTATCTTTTAACTGTCTGCATTCCTTAGTTGTATGATTCACATCCCTGTGGAATCTGCAGAACTTGTTTGTATCCTTCTTGGTTCTCTGATGTCGCATTGCATCGGGTCACCTAAAGGGGACTCGATTCTCATTCACAGCAAATATATTCTCCCGAGTATCTGTGTGCTCGGTATATATTGTGTAAATGGAGAAGTGCTTATCTCCTTTTTTTTCATACCCCCATCAGCCTCGTGGTTATTCCCTTCATTATTCTTTCTCTTAGAAGAGTTGTCTCCTAAGGGTTGTGTTGCAGAGGGCGTAGCCGAGGTAGTGGCTGAGTTAACGTTTGTCATTGCAGTCATTGAGGGCGGAGAAGCCAGTTTAAGTGCCAACCTCGCCTCCTCTACATTGAAAAACCTCCAGGCCCGAATGGTGAATTCGGCAATTTTCTTCGCATGCTTCCTTTGCATGTCATCCCAAAGAACAATTCCTGGAAGTACTCCATATCATACTTCCATAAGATGATCGTTGTCATCAACATTACGAGCTCGAGCTATGTTGAACCTCGGCAGGTAGCTCTTTAGTGATTCACTTGGTTGTTGTCTAACATTTGTTAAGGTGGAAGCCTTGGGCTTGAAGCTCTTAGCAACTTGGAACTGCTTCTTCAACTCCTTAGACAAGAAAGAGTAATTTTCTGAAGGTGTTTCTCAATACAAAATTGTGCGTGAGTACAAATGCCCAAATCTAAGATATTTATAGACCTAGTTACAAGAATATTTTCAGACAAATTTAGGGAAGTTACCACGTATATTCAAATTTTAAATTCAAATGAATATCTAAATCATAATATAAATTAATGTGTATTATTAAAAAAAGATCCCATAAAAATAGGGATTCAATACACGAGTTTAACAAATCCCAAAGAAATAAAAAATCGCAAACAACTTCTCCGAGTATAGGTTTAACGCATCTTCGAGCTTGATCACTGCTCCAACGTGCTTTCGAGATCACACATAGTTTCGAGCTCATCATTTCACTTGTCGCTACCTTCTTGCTTGGTTGGTATTTTGTTCTCATGTTTCAGGAAGACCTTTGTTACCTTTAAGCCTGCACTTCATAAAAAATTATACAAGCATAATGCTAACACCTGTTGGTCCTGAGCTTACACTTTACAAGCCAAAATTTTGAGGGTATTTATTTATTCTTGAAATTTTGGTGTAACATATTTTTAATTTTCAATAACAAAGTAAATACGAGATTGTTGATTTAATATCTTAAAATATCTTAAGTTTTATTTTTATAAAAAAAATAATGATTCAGGAAAATTTTTATTACAAAATATTACTATATATATTTTTAAGTATAAAAAACTAATATATGAATAATACTTAAATGATACTAACACGTGCATTTGCACTGCCTCTTTTTACTAGTAAGTATAAAAAAAACATGAAAGTTTTTTTTGTTTTTGTTTTTTTGCAGTTAAAAAAGAAGTGAAAGTTTTGATACTGCAAATTTCCCATTTATAAAATAATCAAAAGCACAAGCTTAGCACAAATTATTTTAACTTTGTCAAGAACTATGGTTTCTTTTTTGGGGAATTCTTTAGTCCCTTAGTTGGTTTTGTTGGACTCAGTCAATCATGTATTTTTAGCCGTTGGATTCATATTGGACGGTGAGATTGAACTGTTTGGTTGAGAATGTGTTAAAATACACATATACCCATTCATATCATTTAGCAACCGGCTACCGTTTTCCTGATAAATTTTTTTATTTGATATTATTAATTAAAATGACCCAAAAAGCATATGTTCCCTTTGATGGGTGAAATTGATGTTATTGGAAGAATGAAGAAGTGGAAATTCTTCTTGTAAAATCAGAGGATTGGGTGTAAAGGATTATGGTAGAGCTTGCATACACATAGGTTGAATGTCCCTCCCTCCCCCCGTGGTTTTCTGCCGTCGACGTGGTTCGTCAGTTTGGGTGCGAGGTGAGAGTGTGTGATGGTTTGTGTTAAATTTCTTCAATAGTAGGTCGATTGGTGTGGTTGATTGGTGGTAGAGCCCTTCCTTATATTTTTTTCAATGCTTTTAGGATTGGGCACAAGAAGAAATAGCTCCATGGATCCTTGGTTTTGTACTAATATTTTCGTTTTTCGAATGTCGTGGGTTTCATTGGAGAGTTTTGCTTGCGGGTTCGGGGTAGTTGTTTCGTTAGTTACTGTGTTTGGTCAACGCATGTTCGAGGGTGGTTGTTCCTTCGTGTCGCCGAGTGGTCGAGGTATCCTTTTTGTTCGACGATGTGATCTCAATGTAGCACTATCAATCGTCGGCAATTGTTCGAGGTAGAAATTTTACATTGATCGATTATATTTTTAATTTCGTGGTATTGAGATGTTTGTTTTATTATTGTTATTTGGGGTGTATCACCATCATCAACAAGTAGTGTTTTCTCTTTTTGGGTTTCTTAAGTTTTTTATTGAAATTTCTATATTTTCTACAACTTTTAAGAAATTTTCATGGTGGAAAATATAAATAGCTTAGGATTGTTTAAACAGTATTTTTTAGGACCAATTTCGTTTCTGAAAATTGTTGAAACCCCATAATATAGAAAACTTTAGTTATGCAAAATAGGGGAATCTCATTTTGTTTTGAGTGAGGTATACATATGCTTGGGTGATAAATTGAAATGATGGAGAAAAGCCTTAACATTTAAACTTAGGTTGGGAAACATATAGAAAGAAACAGAGGAGTTGATGAAGAAAAGGAATGCTTAAAAATGTTGTTATTAAGATTGGGATTCAATAAATAAAATAAATGGCTAATGATGTTCTTATCGATTCATCATATTAGAGAACCATGCCAAATTGCTCATTATGTTGTACAATTTCTTGATTGGAAGAAAAAAAATTCACACTATATGCAGAAATAATATGTGTTTCCTAAGATAATTGTTTGGTATCTTTGAATTTTTTTAAGTCAAATCATGAATCATGAGAGAAGCTTTTGCAAGTAGTTGTTATGAAAATAATCATGCCAATGGTTGGAAAAATGAAGTAATGAACCAAATACACCTTTCTCGCACTCTCACACTCTCTAATTGAATATATCTCTCCCTTTCTGTCTCCCTATATATGCATTTACGTACATACATATTTATATATATATACACGTATATGCAAAAGTTCATTAAACTATATGTACAAACAATCTGTCTTTTTCTTATTAGAATTGTTTGGTACCTTAGAATTTTTATTTCCCTCATCAATCATGAAGGTCAGGGTAATTGATAGTCTAAATTGTATTGGTGTAGTGATAGGGTTGTTGCCTATATGAGGTGGGACTGACATATAATAATTTTTGGCAGGGAATAAAAGTAGTATTCATTGCTGAATTTTATTTATCAGTCTCTTGGTTTTTGTTTTTGGTATTTTTGAGTGAGATTTTGAAGACTGTTTATTTTGGTAATATGAATGAAACATTGTTGTTATTGTGTTATAGTATTTATATTGGACTCTAATAACTATTTCTGAGTATTTTCATGAGCTTATGTATATATAATAACTAATCTAATTTTATTTTCCTTTACAACAACAATATTAAATTGTTTGGTAATTTCTATAATTTATTTTTGACTAGTTTTTTAGAGCCAGTGTGGTTGAGATATTGATATTATTACTTTATCCCTGCATCAGTGTGTCTTATAGAACATGTCATTTATGTCCAAATAAGTGGAAGGTGAGCTATACAAGTTGTGGGATTACTTGAAATGAAGCATTGGTATAGTTCAAGGACTGTATTTGTATGTATGTATCTATTACTTTTAGATTGAATTTTATCACGCAGCCAAGTACATTGGTTACTTGTATATTCCAAAGTGTTACTCGAGATGGAAATTAAATGAGTGTTTCGCTTGTTTTTATTAATGTTTAGTATTATATTTGATTGCGATAGTTGTCATAGATTTTATGTTATGGACACATATTTATCACTAGAAATGGTTCAAGAGTAATAGTGTAGAAGAATATAATTCTTTAGTTTGTGCGATTATATATATATTTGAATGATTCAAAGATGTAGATACCAAATAATGATAAACAATTGTAATATTGGTGTTTTAATTTGTTTTCTTCTATAGATCATTGTTACTTGGTGTATTGATTTTTTTCCCTGTAAATTGAAATGAATTTTGTTGACATATATCATTGTGTTTTCCTTTATTGTTTTAATGGCAAGTGAACAATCGCACTAATAAAGATAGTTCATATTGACTTAAGTGGTTGCAAAGCTCCAATCAGTGTCGATAGCCCCTAATCTTACTCAGTGTAGTAGTTTGTGACAACCTTGACTAACTATAAGAAATTTGGGATCTAATCAACAATTTAATTACTACACTTAATGCTCCAAGATCCATAATCGCACATATAAAGAGTGTTCCTGTTGACGTCAGTGGCCAAAAGTCTCATGATAAATGCTCAAAAATACATATTTATTTTACTAAAAATTGAAATTCAATTAAATTTTAATTAATATTTTCATGAATTTAATGACATATATATTTTAAAATATTTAGTTGATATATTTTTAAAAGTATATAGAGCATTGTGGCAGATCTAAAAATAAATTTAAAGGGAGCAAAAATATAATCCATAACCAAGAAAGTAGCATTTTTGCAAATAAAATAATAACTCAAAGTGTATCAGGCCCACACGGCCCAAGGAGCAAACGACCCAAGTTCAGATTTTTACTATTTTTTAATTGCAAAATTACTATATGTTACTTATAGTAAGTTTTATTTCACTTCAATCATTTTATCTTATTATAAATATGTGTTTAGGTAATTAGAAGAATATATAGTTTTAGATAAAGAAATCTAGAGAAAATGTTGCATGCGCTCAAAGATAATTTTATTTACTTATTTTGTTATGAGTTTCTAAATTTTCTTATTATTAGAATGGACGATGAAACCTAGTATACTTACTTAATTATTTATTTTTGTATTGATTCTCAAAAATTCAATATAATGTTAATGTGTTTCGCTACAATCAATAATTTATTTCATCTTTAATATCATGTATTTTTTGTAGTTAGAAATTATTTGTAACGCCCTCCTAATCCAGGACTGTTACACTGTGTAGTTAAAATTATGTCAGACCTGCTGATCAAGTCATTTGGCTTAAAATGTGTAACTAAGGTTAGTGACAAGGGTTAGGGTTAAATTTTTTGGTCAAAGAACCATTGACTTTTATTCCAAAAGCTTTATATAACATGGGATCCCAAAATATTACAACACAACTGTTAAAAATAGTAAATACATAACAAAAGTTACATCAGCCGGCCTAAGCGGCAAAACAGGGCTATAACCCTAATTCCTCTGTGATAACCCCTACCGTGATGGTCGAACAGCCGCTTATGTACACGCCGCCACCGAAGCTCTCCAACTCATGGCTGGTCAAGCTTTCCCTTTCCCTTACCTGCACCACAAAGCACCCGTGAGCCGAGGCTTAGCAAGAAAACATAAAGTATAACAGCAAAGAAAATAACTCTAAATAACCATTCAACAATAATCAACAACATTAATTTTATAACCAATGTCATTTAGTTCAAACACATGATCATTGGATCGACCTGGGGTCATTGCCCTATTCATTTTGCTTTTAAGCCAACCCTCGGGCCTATGCCCTAGCTACATGACCATAGAGTCACTTGGGGCCTCGCCCGTAGCTCTGTCTCACTAGCCATAGAGCTAGCCCAACCCCCGTGGTTCATCTTCGACCTTAGAGTCGATCAACGTAATAGTACGTTGTTATATTAGGCCAATGCCTTGCGACCAACGCACAACGCACTATTGCCATCCTTGACTTATAAGTCAAGCCCCGATCGAGGATTACATACCCTACTTATAGGAAACAGATGTGGATAGGCACATCTTGACCATTAAGCACATATTCATGCTAATCATATAATCCCACTGAATAACCATTTTCATAATACTAAGCACATTCACATAACGGGGCCACTTGCCCTAACCATAGAATTCACATAACAAATATAAGCACTTAAGCATCTAACAAGAAGCATTTAAAACAATAACCTAACATAACCAATCCTAGGGCCCAATCCCTAATCACATTGATATACAACAGACGGGCCGAGCCCTAATAACATACAACACGTTATGGGTGTAATTTTCTTACCTTAGGTCCAAGCAAGCATAAATAAGAACGACCCTCGAGTACGATCCCAGTTCTGAGCCCTTAGCGATAGCCTAAGTCACAACCATAAAATAGGATTCTATTAATATCGAGTGATCAAAGCCTTCTGGAAAAATTCCTAGCCTCCGAGGCCTTGGGTTCCACCAAACCGGGTAGTGGAAACAATCCCGAGCCCCTAAGGTTAAGTTCCCATGCTCAAAACCTTCTAGGAGTCCAAAAACTCCTTCAGAGTCGCGGCCCTATGCCCCCATACCGCGACCCGCCTCCAATCAGAGGCCCAGCCTCCCCAATCAGCAGACACGCGCCACGACCCGCCCTCCTTCCCTGGCTCCCACCTGTTCTAGAGGGCCGCAACACACCAAGAACAGAGTCGCGGCCCAACCCCTTCGAACCCAGAAAATCCTTCATTTTTCAGCAACTAAACCCAAGCCAAACCAACTCAAAAATCACCCCAAAACATAATTCAATTATCCCAAACACTCTAGCATGTTGCAGCAACAAAACTCATCAAAAATCACCAAAATTGTTCAAACACTCTAAAAAAGAAAAACACCAAAATTGTTGAAAACTTGACAATTGGAAAATTAATTGGGTCCTACTATAATTTTGTAAGTTCAAAGCTTAGATTACACAACCGTGATTGGGAATGTTCTACTATAACACATATTCGTACAATCGACACATCCCAATTACTTGACCCCATCTTCCATGCAATCAATAACAAATTATTAATTTCCTCATCAACTAAGCCGCCAATGTGGTTTGCAATTTAAACCTATGTACTTCACCGTACATGTCAAATGAACTTACAAAAGTATAGTATGAATGATTCATCAATTAATCATCTTTTTATATTGTATGAGATTAAATTTTTATTCTCCATTTATGATAGAAATATTTCAATCACACTTTTTTTAACGAAGTAGTGACTCCTAATCAAGCAATCATATAAATATTATAACTTAAATATGATACGTTTAGTGCTATTATTATTATTATTATTATTATACTCTAATTGTGTTACACATCAGGGGATTATAAAATAACTTATGCAAATGGAAAGTCTTACATACCAAATATCATATAATGGCCAAAATTCATTCTAAATTAACTATACAACCTAAAGCTACATAATCAATGGTAATTCATTCTTCTAACCATTAAATAAGTCAAACAAAACTGAAATATTTACTAAGACAATTCATTTGTTACTCGCAAAAAAATAAACAATAATTACTTTCGTTTTTTTTACTTTCAGCTATTATGTTATTACTAACCACTCTATTGAATATTACTTGCCGACATCAAAATGTTACTTATATGCAAATGAGTTACTGTGAAATTCATTACTTTTACATACTGCGTTATTCCTCACTACTCCTTTAAAAATTACTAAGTGACTCCTAAACATTACTTTCCCAATATCGTAAATATGTTTGAACACAATACTAATTTTACCTTATTGCCCTCCACTGTAGACTTTTTTTACCTACAAATTACTGTTTTGCCCATACTTTTCAAACCATGATAACATATTTTTTTCACAACCGTTTACATCACCGGCTCATCAAGTAAAAAAATGTAATAATAAAAACACCAAATAATTTAATAACTTGACTTTTGGCAATTTTTTTTGGATCTCACTTGTTGGACTAAGTCCCTGTGGGACTAAAGAACTTGCCTTCTTTTTTATAAAGTATTCAAATAGTCATCTATTCAAAATTAGTGGACATATAGTTGATGATATGACTTATCTATGCTAAATTATTGACAGGTTTGCAACGCGCCATTTTAAAATATTTATTTCATATGGAATCAGAACAAATTTTTTTTGCGAGATATTTATGGATCATGTAATAATGAATAAGAACCAAATCTAACTCTTCCATTTAGGACCGGAATTTTCTGTCAGTATTAGGTGGTTTTGAATTTTGGATTGAAACCAAATGTATTCCAAACAACATGTCATTACCATATATAAATATATAACACATAAATATATGCATGTTTATATCTAAGAAAATGTTTTTTTTTATAACATATTATTGATTGATCGATCGATCTAAAGCTATGTGAGCCATTGCAATTTGCATATATTATAATTTGCATTACCTATTAATTGTTATATAAAAAAGCTGATATAAGTTACGAATATCCAACCAAAGGTACTGGTGTTAAAATTATTCACTTTAAAGGAGTTAAAAAAAAATATAGCTTAAATTTATAAATGGTGAGGTTGATTGATGTGGACCTTGCCTTATTGAATATGGCGTTTTCTGTGTTGAACTTGTTCTCCACGAAATGAGGCACATCGTTCGTTATGTTGGCATGGTGCAACGTGTACGCTAATTAACCTCTCAATATTAATTCCTTGTATTGATATATGTCGGTCGAAGTTTTTTGTGGGACAACACTCTCCTCAATTTGAAAGGGATGGAAAGTTAAGGGATAAAAATTCCCGCGCCATTTCAAAAGGGCGTGCAAAACTACTTTTGCCTACGTGTTCCACCCAACACGCAAGTAAAACTTCCACATTTTAATGAATGTTGGAGACGTTTTTCAGCGTGTTAGGTGGAATGCCGACAAAAATCCACGTGATGAATACAGTTGTTGGACAGACTTTTGCTGACGCCTTTAGTTGGTCTGACAAATGTGTAACTTAATGAAACAATGTCCTTTTCAGTTAGGGTTTCAGGGTCTACTTTTGCGAGCGTTTTTTGTACTTTTGTCGGCGCAACCGAATGCGCAAGCAAAATTCAAACAATTTAACCTAGTCGCCCCACCTTCTTCTTCCTCATTTTCACTCTATCTTTCTCTCTCTCTCTCTCCAACCACCCCGAGCGTCTCCCTCTCTGCCACCACCAATCTCTCTCCCACTTCTCTTCTGTCTCACTCTCACCCTCTATTTCTTTCGGTGTCGCCTCTCTCCTCCGAGGACCCCTCCGATCAAGCACCTTCCCAAATCTGAGCCCCTCCAAGGTATGTTAACTCATTTTTTTTTCATTTAGTTTTTTTTTTTTTTTTTTGTTAGCTATTTTGTTTTTAGGTGTTCCCTAAATTCGACACTTCGACAAACCCTAATTCGAGCCCCTCTGTGATGCCTCACTGCCAAATCCGAGCCTAGAAACCTCACTGTAATTCTTTTTTTTATATTAAATTGTATTGTTCGTAAATATTTATTAAATAAATTATTTTTGATTTATTAAAAAAACAAATTTGGTATGGAATCATTATGATGTATTTTTATATTGTAATATAGTGTAAAAGAAAAAAAAAAGATTTGGAGATGACTTTTTTGTAGTTATATATATCATATATTTTAATTTATGGACTGTGAAAATGTAATTAAGTTAATTCAATTTTTTTTAGTGGAGCATGAAACTTTTTTAAAAAATTAGATTATTAATGTATGCTTTTTTTTTTTTTTGTATTTATTGATCATATTATGGTTTATCTTGATTTGTGTTGTAATATTATTCTCTTGAATATTTTGTTGTTTTAGTTATTATGGGTTTATTGTTTGTAGACTTAATTTTTTTGGATAGGTCAATTTTAAGTGGATGTGTTGTCCAAATTTTTATAAAAAAAATAAGTAAAAGTTTAATTAGTAAGAAATTTCAAAGGGTAGGGCAAAGGCATACTAATTAAGTGAGTCAAACTTTAATTAGTAATATAAAGGATAAAGATAAATTAATTTAATCACACTGAATAAAAAATTAAAAAATTTAAAGGGTAGGGTAAAGAAATAATAATTAAGTGAGTAAAAATTTAATTAGTAAGGTAAAAATAAAGATAAATTAATTTAATCACACTAAATAAAATATTTAAAACATTAAAGGGTAGGGTAAATATATAATAATTAAGTAAAATTATAATTAGAATTAAAAATAGTTATTATTAACTAATTTTAATTACTTCAATCATTAATTAAATTTAATTGAAAATAATTATTATAATTTAATTAAATATACAATTAAAAGTTTAATTAGAATAATAAATAGTAAAAATGATAAATAATTTAAAAATAAAATTGATATTAATTAATAATTAACTAAATAATTAAATAAAAGTTTAAGTATAATTAAAAATAATTATTAATTAACTAAATAAAAATATGTTATAGTTTACTTATAATAAAAAATAAAACTAACATATAATTAAATAATTAAATAATTTAAAAAATATTTTTATTAATTAATCATTAACTAAATAAATAAATAAAAGTTTAATTATAATATAATATTACAAATTTATTCATAAGCCCAAAATGAATTGCATAAGACATAATAATTTCTTCTTGCATAACAAATCATAATGTAATATTTTGAAAATACGAGATCATAATTAACTACATTTTTTTTTATAATTATAAATATTTATTTTTTTTGCCAAAAATAGGATATTATTATCACATCGTGAAAATTAGTAAGACAATCTTGAAATTATGACTATAATTTCCATCAATTTGAATTGTATTAGACAATTATAAATGTTTTGTTAATTATTTTGGTTGAAGAAGTCAAGCGATAGAAGTTGGATGTGTGCTAGGAATCGTTGGTCACAGGAGTATAGAAATGGTGTTGAGGAATTCATCGAACTTGCTCAAAATTTGTTGACGGTTGGGGTTTGACTTGTTGTTCGTGTAAGAAATGTGGGAATATTAATTTCCATAATCTAAATGCAATTTCAATGCATTTATTCAATAGTGATATCATACAATCCTACAAAGTATGCCATTACCATGGAGAGTCGATGAATAGGGAACCACAAGTAGTTCGAGATGAGGATAGAGATGAGATGGTGGATATCCTTGAGGATGTTTACGCATAAGATAATACTCCCGCTAGAACCTTTAATGATCCTCCATAAGTTAACCACCATGACAAGTACGATAATATGTTTAAAGAGATGTCAAATGAGCTATTGTTGGTATTAAAAGTGTAAATCAGAGATACGCAATGGAGAATTTGAGTTTTTTAAAATTTATTAATATCAATCATGATCATACATATATAAATATATTAAATCACATTCAAATAGATTAGAGATTACCTCTTGAAGCCTATCATGTGTCTACGAACCTTTTTGTATAAATCAACGATCTTCCAATCCATATTCTGAAAGCTCACACCTTGATCTTCCAGACCAATCCTCAAACACACAAGGACATGTGTGGGCACTTAGGATTCAAAATATTGATTTAGGATTTTCTAGATGTACTCAACATGTAATGTCCTACTTCCTTAGAGTCGTTACCGTGTGATTTATAATGTGCCATTAGCTCGCTAATCGAGGTTTTAAGTAAAAAAGTTTGATTAAACCAAAGTTAAGACTCATTTAATGAACAATAGATAAAAAATGTTGGTCATTCATTAAAATTCATAAAAATGTTACATTGGGATCCCAAAATACTATTTTAAAATACATTTACAATCCAAAGATTTGGTACGGTCGACTTAGGCGACAAAAGCGAACATTCACCATGTGTCCTTAAAACAACCCCAGCCATGGCAGCCAGGTATGTACACACTGCTCCATGCCCTCTAACTCATGGTTGTTCAACCTTTTTTCCTTGCTCTTACCTGCCCCACAGAGAACCCGTGAGTCGAGGCCCAGCAAGAGAACTTCAAGCATGACATACAATAATATACTTCAACAAATTAATACTTAATCATAGAGAACAAATAATTACACGTATTTAGTAAAACATAACCATAATAGTACCTCAATACAATAACACTGCAGTATCATAATATAACCCTATAATAACACGACAACACAATAAAATGATAGCACAAAACTACAACAGCAGAATACCAAAGCAGTGGCCTCCGTCGATCGGGGTGCATTACCAGGCACCAAGTCTACGATTAAAACGTCCCAAATTTCATAATGTGGCTTAATGCTTGGATTAAGGGGCCAAGATGGCCATAATCTCTTTAATATGCAATTATGTGATTATATGATTATGTGAGTTATATTATTATATGATGATAATTGCATGCATGTGGGCCCACTTCTTATTAGCAGGGAATTTTCGTAAATTTGGCCATTGAAAGAATAATTGTATATTTATGTGCATGTTTGTGATTTATGGGTGAGACCACATTATTATGTGGATATGTTCGAGCTATTCGGCATGAGACGTTCCTAGGATGCGAGTTAGAAGTTTGGTCATAACGAGGATAATTTCCAAACTCGGGGTGAGACTGGGGAAAGTTGGTAATTAGTACATTACCGGGAATCAACGGGTCATGGAACATGATTTAATAATTATTTGAGGATATTGGGAGTAACATGAATTAGAGGACGTTAATTATGATTAACGGAATAAATGAGAAATGACAGTTTTTCCCTTGGTGGCTTTAAAGGCTAGAAGGCCCTAGGGGCGATTTGTCATTTTGACCATTAGATAGGTTTTAAGTTAAGAAAGGCTGTGGAATTAGACTAAGGCAAAACAAAGTTTTCCTCTCGATCATCTCTCCTTCTTCTACTTGGTTTGGAGTTTTGAAGCTAAGTGGAGAATTGAAGCTTGAGAGTTTAGGATTGGATTGCAACAACTGAAAGGGGTTTATTAATTCAAGTTTGAGGTAAGGATTTTAAGCTTAAAGTTCAAGGATATACTCTGTTTTTGAGATAGTTCATAACTTTGATATCTTGATTGTATAATTGGATATTTGGTGATGTTTCAAGTAACATAAAGCTTGAATTTTGATGTTAGAATGGTGATAATGTTAAATTAACATTTGGTTCTGTTATTGGGGATTTATTGGTGAGATTTGGCTGAGTTTGGATTGAGAAAAATGCAGTGGAGCTGGGTTAGTGGGGTCAAGTTGCGACTGAGTTCATGCAAGTTGCGACTTGAATGTATCGCAGTGCCTTTCCTGGTCTCTGTTAAGCAGGCTCGCCACGACCCACAGGGGCAAGTCACGGCCCACCCCTGGCACCCCAGATAGGGGTCTCTCTGTCTTAGGGGCGCACCGTGGCCCTTGGGGGCAGGTTGCTGCCCGCCTATCCGTTTTGTGTCAGGATGGGTTTTTAATGAGTTTTAGGCGCGGGTTTTCATTTCTTTAAGCTCGGGATTGAATCCACTAACCAATTTTTTTATGATTCGAGGTCCCGAGAGCGGGGTTTTAGTCCATGAACCTTTTATTACTTATTTTATTGATGGAATTTTATACTTGGTTATGATTAGGTGATCGCTAAGGGAATTAATGACAGATCAGTCTCAAGGGTCATTTTTTTTTATTATTTTACGCTCGAACCAGAGGTAAGAAAACTACACCCTATATGAGGCATGTTGAGTGCTCTATTTATGGACATTGGTTGCATTGTAAATGCCTGATAGCTTTGCTTACTTGTGAATGGAACTAACTTATTAGTCAGAAACGACATTGGTGTTTTGTATTGGTCGTGAAGTTCTGACTTATCAACCATGATCGGTAGTAGTACTGAGCACTAGTCTTATGATGTTGGCTTATGAGTGAAGAGTGGCATTAGCGTGTTTAACGCATGCCAAAATGACTAGATCTAATCAACATGAGCATTCAATGCTTGACTGACCTATTGGTTGAAGAAAACTAAAGCGCTTGTCTAGCCTAAAGGCTAGTTACTTAGAGCCAGGGGTAAAAGGCTTAGGTGACTAAAACATCACATGGCTTGGAGCGCAGGACCCCAGAGAGACTTATTAGTCATCTATTCAGAGAGACTTATTAGTCATCTACTCCAGAGACACTTTATTAGTCATCTACCCAGAGACACGTATTAGTCATCTACCCATAAAGACTCATTAGTCAATATCTGATTATGGCTGCAAGCCCTAAAACCATTTATTTATATTGTATACATGCAGTAATAAGTTTTCTTACTGAGCCTTGGCTCACGGGTGCTATGTGGTGCAGGTAAAGGAAAAGAAAACTCACCCAGCCTTGAGTGAAGAGCTTACGTGGCAATGTGTACATATGCGGCCGCTTGACCACCACGACCAAGGTGTTTTCAGGGGAACTAGGGTTTAACCCTATTTTTGTCGCTTAGGTCGGTGGGTTGTAACTTTTATACTGTAATGACCATTTTTGATTGTAAAGAACTTTGTAAACACTTTTATGGGCCCATGTATAGTTTAACGCTTTAAATAAAATATATCCATTCCTTTTGACTGAGATTTTCATCCTGGCCTGTTAATAACACCTAGATGCATGTTTACAACCCGATGACTTGTTTAGTGGGTTAAGCACTTTATAAGTACACAGTGTGATGGTCTTGGGTTATCCAGGGCATTACAACTTGGTATTAGAGCGTGCCAATGTTTAGGGTTCCTGTACATTGGCTGGGCATGTACATGCACCACTAAAGACACGCCTGAATCATGGTTTGGTAACAATTTATGTGGTTATGTGTTTAACTGCTTTAATAGAATGTAAATGCTTTACCTGCATGCATGAGATACACTAATAGCGTTGGCCCTCGACTGTTGCATGATGAGAAAGAACGTGCTTATTAGCACTGATATTGCTAGAACATGCTTATTAGCATTGTTAATTGTTAATTGCTAAGTGTTAAATGCTAAATGTTATGTTCATGAATTGACATGTTTATTGGTATGATTGTGGAACATGGATGAATATCTTCTTGATCTTGGATCGTGAGGCGACAAGAGATTTAGTTATTACTACCTAACTGGCTATATTAATTGTTGCAGCACAGTATAAGTTATAAGTATGCTGCCAAGGCAGATAGACTCATCAGCTGGCCAGGAAAATCCGGGCTAAAATGACAGACAAGGTCAGGAAAATGACCAGAGTCAGATCCCTCAGCCGGCCCATGATAACTGGCAGCAGCTGTTTGCTGATTTACAAGCTAGAGTAATGAGGCAGGAAGTAGAAATCCGCCTTGTGAGACAACAACAGGTTCTTGTAGGGACCATTTTACTAGAGGCAACACCTATAGCAGTGCCAACAGTTGGGCAATTTCTAGAGGCTGAAAGTAAATGGGAAGCTCTTTATGAAAGGTTTAAGAAACAACACCCACCAGTTTTTTAGGGTAGTGCAGATCCAGCTAAGGCTGAGTAATAGATGAGCATGGTTACCACCATCCTTGACTTTATGAGGGTATCTGGTAATGATAGGGTGGCTTGTGCCACATATATTTTTATAGAGGATGCCCAAATTTGGTGGGAAGTGATATCCCATACTAGAAATGCCAATGCCCTGAGTTGGGAAGAGTTTCAAATTCTGTTTAATGAAAAGTATTACAATGATGCCAATAGGGCTGCAAAAGCTGAAGAGTTCAACAAGTTGTTTTAGGGAAGTCTGTCAGTGACTAAGTATGCTTGAAAGTTTGACAGATTGGCAAAGTTTACAATGGAACTGGTGCCCACTGATGGGACAAGAGGGGAGAGATTTCTGCAGGGGCTACAACCTAGGATAGCCCGTGATGTTCGTATTACGACTGTGTCTGGAGTTACTACATATGCACAGGTGGTTGAGAAGGCGCTCACAGCTGAGAGCATAGAGAACAAGATCTAGCGGGAAAATGCAGCCAGGAGAGACACTAGGAGGGTGGGACCTCCATTTATAGGTTCATGTAGGGGCAAAGGCCCCAGTGATCAGAAGAGGAAGGCTCTTGATGCCTTCCTAGCTCTAAGCCCTGTAGGCAACCACGTCCTATTACAATGGGCCGCCAGGGTAGCAATGAGGCCTGGAGGGTTTATCTTGAATGCCCTAGGTGCAAGAGGCGCCATATAGGGGAGTGTAGGACAAAAGCTTGCTTCTTATGTTGAGTAGTGGGACATTTTAAAAAAGATTGCCCTAAAGCAAGAAAGGAAGAGCCAAGAAAAGCAGACAGTTCGGTCCCAGCTCGAGTGTTCGCATTGACTCAGGCAGAAGCTGAGGCTTGTCCAACAGTAGTTACAGGTCAGCTTTTTAGTGCTAGAATCCGTTATACTGGTTTAATTGATTCTAGTGTTACACATTCTTTTGTTGATAGTATAATTATTAATAGATTGTGTACACCATGTGATTATTATGTTGTGAGGTTCGGGACCTTTTTACCTACTGGGGAGTTAGTAGTATCCAGGAGATGGGTCAGATCTTTGCCAATGACAATGGAGGGCAGAGAATTGTCAGATGATTTGATAGAGTTGGTTATGACTCACTTTGACATGATTCTGGGTATTGATTGGTTAGTGAAGTATGGGGCAACCATAGATTGCAGAAGGAAGATGGTAACCTTTGAGCCTGAAGGTGAGGATCCTTTTGTATATGTTGGCACTGTGCATGGACCTCGTATACCTATGATATCTGTTTTGAGGGCTAGAGATCTATTGCAAGGAGGTTGCATAGGATTTTTAGCCAGTGTGGTTGATACCACTCAGGTCATGCCAGTGGGACCAGAGAAGACCAGATTAGTGTGTGAGTTTCTGGATGTGTTTCCTAAAGATTTTCCAAGGTTGCCACCACATAGAGAGATTGAGTTTGTGATTGAACTGGCACTAGGGACGGAGCCAGTGTCTTGTGCACCTTACTGAATGGCCCCAACAGAATTAAAAGAACTGAAGATACAGTTGCAGGAGTTGTTGGACTTAGGTTTTATCAGATCTAGTTTCTCATCGTGGGGTGCACCAGTTTTGTTTGTGAAGAAGAAGGATTGTTCTCTGAGAATGTCTATTGTTTACAGAGAACTAAACAAGTTAACAATCAAGAACAAGTATCCTCTACCAAGGATAGATGATTTGTTTGATCAGTTGCGAGATAAAAGAGTATTCTCTAAGATAGACATTCGATCTAGTTATCATCAGCTTAGGGTCAAGGAGGGAGATATTCCAAAGACTGCTTTTCGCACTAGATATAGGCATTATGAGTTCTTAGTCATGTCCTTTGGGTTGACTAATGCCCCAGCTGCTTTTATGGATTTTATGAACAAAGTGTTCAAGGCTTATTTGAACTAGCTTGTGATCGTCTTCATCGATGATATTTTGGTTTATTCTTAGTCAGAATCAGAACGTGAGCAACATCTGAGGTTGGTTCTACAGAGACTAAGGCAACATAAAATGTTTGCAAAATTCAAGAAGTGTGAACTCTAGTTATCTCAGGTAACTTTCCTTGGGCATATTGTCAGTAAGGAGGAGATTAAGGTGGAGTCAAGATTGAGGTTGTCAGGGATTGGCCAAGGGCAAAGAATGCTTTAGAGGTTAGAAGTTTTCTTGGGTTGGCAGGTTATTACAAACATTTCGTGGAAGGATTCTTGCAGATTGCCATTTCATTGACTGAACTGACATGCAAGAATCAGAAGTATGTGTGGTCAGACAGGTGTGAGAACAGCTTCCCGGACCTGAAGCAGAGATTGATTACAGTTCTAGTTCTGAGTCTTCCAACAGATCAGGCGAAGTTTGTAATATAATGTGATGCCTCACATCAGGGTTTGGGTTGTGTTCTAATGCAGTCAGGGAAGGAGATTGCTTATGCCTCATGTCATCTGAAAGAGTATGAACAGAGGTACCCCACTCATGATTTAGAGTTGGGAGCAATGGTCTTAGCATTAAAGGTATGGAGACACTACCTTTATGGGGAGAAGTGTGAGATTTATACTGACCACTAGAGCCTGATGTTCTTCATCACACAGAAAGACTTGAACATGAGACAGATGCATTGGCTGGAGTTAGTAAAAGATTATGATTGTGAAATCTTGTATCATCCAGGAAAGGACAACGTGGTAGCAGATGCTTTAAGCTAGAAGGGTCCGGGACAAATTTTTAGTGCGAGGCTGATATGACGAGAATTAGCAGAGGATATGACCAGAGCTGGCATAGAATTGCTGGTAGGCCACTTGGCCAATATTACGCTACAGTTTACGCTATTGGAGAGAATAAAGGAAGGTTAGTTGGGGGACCCACAGTTGACCAAGATCAAATAGGATGTTCTAGCGGGAGTATCTAGAGATTATACAATGCCAGAGATGGGCTTTTTGAGAGACAAAGGACGGATATGTGTTCTGATGGACACTACTATGAGGCAGGAGATTCTGGATGAATCTCATACTACTCCTTACTTTTTGCATCCACGGACCACGAAGATGTATCAGGATGTGAGATCGTTGTATTGGTGTCCTGGGATGAAAGGGGATGTAGTAGAATATGTGGCTAAGTGCTTGACATGTCAACAAGTCAAGGCTGAGCATCAGAGGCCAACAGGGCTATTGCAGCCTCTAGACATTCCAGAGTGGAAATGGGAGGACATCACGATGGATTTTGTGGTGGGGTTACCCAGGACTGTTGCTCAACATGATTCAGTATGGGTTAATGTGGATCGATACACCAATTCAGCGCACTTCTTACCAGTGAGGACTACTTATACAGTTGACCAGTATGCAAATCTCTATGTGAGAGAGATTGTGATCCTTCATGGGGCACCGAGGTCGATCGTGTTAGATCAGGACCCCACATTCACTTCCAAGTTCTGGGGAAGTTTACAGAGGGCCATGGGTACACAATTGAAGTTTAGTACTGCTTATCATCCTCAGACTAATGGAAAATCTAAGAGGACGATCCAGATATTAGAAGACATGTTGCGTGCATGTGTACTGGACTTTGGTGGGTCCTGGAGTAAGTGTCTACCTTTGATAAAGTTTTCCTACAACAATAACTATAAGTCGACCATTGGAGTGGCTCCTTATGTGAAGCTGTATGGTAGGAAATGCAGATCTCACATTCATTGGGATGAGACAGGAGAAAGGAGATACTTAGGTCCTGAAGCAGTTTAGAGGGCCAATGAGGCCATTGAGAAGATTAGAGATCGGATGCTTGCTTCCCAAAGTAGACGAAAAAGTTATGTAGATCCCAAACGCAGGAACGTGGAGTTCCAAGTGGGAGACTATGTCTTCCTTAGAGTCTCACCATGGAAAGGGATGAGAAGATTTGGGAAGAAGGGCAAGCTGAGCCCTAGATTTGTAGGTCCGTTTGAGATCCTAGAGAGGATTGGTCAGGTGGCCTACAGGTTGGCCTTACAACCGGCATTGTCGGCTGTGCGTAACGTATTTCATATCTCAGCTCTTCGGAGGTATGTATCAGATGTGACTCATGTATTGAGTTACGAGGATCTGGAGCTCGAGGTAGATCTCTCCTATGTGGAACAACCAGTTCAGATACTAGACAGAAAGGGCAAGGTCCTGAGGAATAAAATTATACCTTTTGTTAAAGTATTATGGACGAACAAAAAGGTCGAGGAAGCGACCTGGGAGCTGGACTATACCTTTTGTTAAACTATACCTTTGGTTAAAGTATTATGAGTCAAGAGCGGCATTAGCATGTTTAATGTAGCCCAAAATGAGTAGATCTAATCAGCATTAGCATTAAATGCTTGACCAACCTATTGGTCGAAGAAAACTAAAGCGCTTGTTTGGCCTAAAGGCTAGTTACTTAGAGCTAGGGATAAAAGGCTTAGGTGACTGAAACGTCACATGGCTTGGGGCGCGGGACCCCAGAGAGATTTATTAGTCATCTATTCAGAGAGACTTATTAGTCATATACTCTAGAGAGACTTATTAGTCATCTACCCAGAGAGACTTATTAGTCATCTACCCAGAAATACTTATTAGTCATCATCTGATTACGGTTGCAAGCCCCAGAATCATTTTCTTTTATTGTATACATGTAGTTGTAAGTTTTCTTGTTGAGCCTTGGCTCATGGGTGCTACATGGTGCAGGTAAAGGGAAAGAAAAGCTCACCCAACCTTGAGTGGAGAGCTTACGTGGCAATGTGTACATATGCGACCGCTTGACCACCAGGACCAAGGTGTTTCTCAGGGGAACTAGGGTTTAACCCTATTTTTGCCGCTTAGGTCGGTAGGTTGTAACTTTTATACTGTAATGACCATTTTGGATTGTAAATAACTTTGTAAACACTTTTATGGGCCCATGTACAGTTTAATGTTTTAAATAAAATATATCCATTCTATTTGACCGAGATTTTCACCCTTGCCTATTAAAAATAATGACTCATTTAGTGAGTTAAGCACTATTTAAAGTACACAGTGTGACGGTCTTGGGCTATCCAAAGCATTACAGCGATCCTAGTCGAATGGGTGTGTACACCACCCTTGAGGGTCTCACCCCGGGGTCCTAAATTTAGAATGCTTAACGCCGATCCCGGCCCATTGCCATAACCAACTTCTTGTCGTTCCTGGCCTTCGCCGTTCACTCACAAAAATGCATGACATAGCATAATATTCAAAGATATTTAAATGCATGTTAAACATAAGCATTAGGGTCTCGCCCTACAATACAAACTATAGGGCCATGCCCTGCTTTACGGGTACAAACAGTTCTCTTACCTAGTATCCCGAGCACAATTCCTAATCTTGAGCGTGAGCGGTAAAACCTTGTCACAACGTATTAATAAATATCCATCATGATCTAAATCAATTAAATGCCTTTGAAATAAGATTCTAGCCTCTGGGACCTCGAATTCTATTAAACCGAGCAGTAGAATCCTTCCCGAGCCTAAACATTTAGGTTCCCCAGCCTAAATCCTTCACTTGGCAAAAATTTCCTATTTGATCCACAGCCTAGCCCTTAAGGGTTGCGGCACGCTCAAGTCAGAGAGTGTTGCTCTTACATTTGGGGAACATGGGCCACAACGCTTGGACAAAATCAGAGGCTCCTAGCCTTTTTGTTCATGCAAGCCATGGTGCCTGAAGAACAGGGCCGCGGCTCGGACATGTGAACCTAGAAATCCTTGCATCGTTCACGAGCAAAAATTCCTGAAATTCAATCTAAACATACTCTAATGCAATAATTGAGTCCCTCAATAATTCCACCACACATAGACAATGCCACTAGAAAGCTAGCTAAATCACCCAATTCAAACCAAATTCAACTTAAGCCTAGAACTTAGCTAAGCTTAATTCTCAACAGAATTTACCAAAGGAAACATGGTAATAACCTTACCTCAATTATGGACTTCGAATATTAGCTATGCCTCAATTTTTCCAATCTTCAAGTCCTTCAGCCAATTTCCCCAAGAGTTCTCCCAAAGTTTCCACAGAATTTCCAAGCCCATTAAAGAGAGAATGCACCGAGAGAGAGAGAGAAGGAAGTTGAGAGTGTGTGTGTTGTGATTTCCCTTGTGATCTAGTTAAATCTAGAGACTTAGGCCAAAACCAAGTCTATCCCCAAGACCAACCTTAGCTTCCTAGTATCACAAAGGGCAAAGTCGTCCTTGCCACATCCTGCTAATTCCTTGAGTGTCCTATAAATCCACATTTAATCCTGACATATCCAAATAATTATTAATACTTACCCGTTACCTAGTGAACCCCAAGCACATGAGAAGTTCTAAATATACCTCTAGGCTCACCTCGAGCCGAGTATCTGACCCCGTTGTGACTATTCTGCTAATATGCTCCCTAGGATCATCTCAGACCACACATCTCAAATATATGCCCATAACGTTGGAGTCTCACTCATAACACATGTATAATTACATATATGCCCTCAACGACCAAAATTACAAACATGCCCCTATTCATAGAAATGAGCCCACATGCATATTTAATACACACAAACATGCATGTCTAATCACATTACCACATCATTCATTTATGACGCGTCATCATGCATAAAATCCATTACTCGCTCATAAAATCCAAATTAGGCCCTCCAGGAAATGTAGTCAAGGCACTTAGCCTTAATATCAAATGTAGTCAAGTGATATAACCTCAGTTGTATCCTCCTCAACAACTAGGCACCCTGTAATTGAAACCGGGTCCTTTCCTTTTAACCTCAGAAGTCACCATCTTATTTTACAGTCCATATCTGTCCCTTATTTGATCGACAAATCTACACTCAAGATCACCTCGTATACCTCATATAACCAGCTTAATCAATTACTACCAATTTTCCCAGATAGATGCTAAAATCTCAAGCCCCATGGCGTGACAGCCATATAGCATGTGCCACATGTCGATGTCTCTCCTGAAAGGTATGTAGCACCAAACTCAATTAGCTCATTTTATAAATAGGAACAAGAACTAGATAGCCAACTGATCACCTCTGAAGGGCTAGCCTCAAGCTCTCACCGTATTGAGACGGTCACTCAAACTAAGGTAGGGTTATCTGTACTCTCTGGTCCTCTTATCTTTGACTTCGGAAAATTCCTATTGATGAGACCTACCATTATTCATTGAAAATATGCCTTCATTCAGCATTCTCCCACATGTCGTCTCCTGCGCCTATCGCATAATAAATAACTCCTCCAAACCTCATCGTCGTTCTAGCGGCCATTCTGAATACTATGAACTTTCCTGTCAAGACCAGGAGTAATAAAACTATCACGGGTCTTTCTTTCTTGGTTACTGGGCATCTGCCCTTACCTGGTCCTGCAAATGGGGATACCATTGCCTGAGCTTTCCACCCAATGACACTTTTACTTCATGTCTCATCTCCTGCGCCTCTATAACAAGGGCCCTCCTTGCTGTCCAAATATAGGTAACAATCTCCTACACTGGAGCGATCCTAAAATTTTGGGCCATCCCAGGGTTCAATCCTCGAGTGGACTGCTTCTTCCGGGCCAAATCTATTGGTACAAAATCAAACACAAATTTGGCCGATCCATGAAACTCACTGACATACTTTGTCACTGCCTTACTATCCTAAACCAAGTTCATAAACTCATCGGTCTTCATAATTCAAACTGTGTCACAATAAGGCCTCTCGTTGAACCATTGTCTGAGTTTCCTTCCAACCCACCGTGACAAAATTTCGGGTATGGGATACAACTTCCCACCAGGGTCATGCATCCTCTCGCAACACATACGTGACACAGACCACTCTATCATTGCCTTTCACTCCTATATAGCCGAGGACGGAGCTAACCATGTCCTTCCACTGTTCAATTATGTATGGGTCCAGACCTCCCTCAGAAACTGGAGGATGACACTTCTAGAATCTTTCATATAATAATTCTCGTTTGTTTCCACCCTCAAGTTAATTCGTAATTGGTGCCATTGTTGCCAACTCTCACAGGGCAACGTTCCCTGACGGAACCCACTGTCTCAATCACTTAATCTCTTCTTCTATCTTTTACAATACTGCTTGCATGTCTGCAAACACTTATCACCAATCTCAAGATCGACAAATGATTTTGGCCTCAGCTACCATCATTCACGCTGCCTAATCCCATTGACTGCCTTGGATACAAAACTTTCGAATCTATGTGCAACCAAAAAACTAGCCTACCGACCCAGATACTCTTATCTAGGGCTATACCATAGTAAGGCTAAACAACACAATAGCCACATAATACACATACCAGTATACAAATCCAAAAGCTCATTCAACACTCATCAATCCTCAATCCCACAAAAACACAAACATATCTATCATGCTCCCTATTCTAGCAGATAAGGCAACTCAAATAAATAATTAAGCAAATATTGCATTTAATATTAGCAAACCCTAAGTCGAGCTTGTCTCTGGCAGTGAGCGTACATGTTTAGTCAATCTTCAAGAACCATAAACCTTGGCACGCTTTGATACCAAGTTGTAATGCCCTACTTCCTTAGAGCCATTACCATGTGATTTATAAATGTTCCATTAGCTTGCTAATCGAGGTTTTAAGTTAAAAAGTGTGATTAAACCAAAGTAAAGACTCATTTAATAAACATTAGATAAAAAGTGTTGGTCATTCAGTAAAATTCATAAAAATGTTACAATGGGATCCCAAAATAATGTTTTAAATTACATTTACAATCCAAGGATTTAGTACAGTCGACCTAGGCGAAAAAAGCAAACATTCATCACGTGTTCCTAAAAACAACCCCAACCCTGGCGGCCAGGTAGACCAAACATGTACACACCGCTCCATGCCCTCCAACTCATGGTTGTTCGACCCTTTTCCTTACTCTTACCTCCACCACAGAGCACCCGTAAGCTGAGGCCCAGCAAGAGAACTTCAAGCATTGCATACAATAATACACTTCAACAAATGCATAATTAATCATAGACAACAAGTAATTACATATTTCCATTAGAATGCATGACATAACCACAATAGAATAAGCTTAATAGTACAATGGCATAATAGCCTAATAGTAAATCAATACAACAACGTAGTAGTATCATAACACAACAGTATAATAACCCGGCAACACAACAACATGACAACTCAATACTACAATAGCAGAATACCATAGCAATGGCCTCCGCCGATTGGGGTGCGTTACCAGGCACCAAGTCCACAGTCCTAGCCGAACGGGTGTGTACAGCACCCTTGAGGGTCTCGCCCTGGTGGCTAGCATTTAGCATGCCAAATGTCGATCCTAACCCCTTGCCATACCCGGATTTTTGCTGTTCCTGGCCTTCTCTATTCACGGCCTTCGCTGTTCCCGGCCTTTGCTGTTCCCGACCTTTGTTGTTCCCCGCCTTTGCCGTTCACTCAAAAACATGCATAACATAGAAAAATATTCACCAAAATTTAAACACATGTTACACATAAGCATTAGTGTCCCACCCTAAAATACAAACAATACGGTCATGCCCTACGGATACAAACAGTTCTCTTACCTAGTGTCCCGAGTTGAAAACCCAAAGAGATCTCGAGCACGACTCCTAATCCCAAGCATGAGCAATAAAACCAAGTCACAACTTATTAATAAATATCCATCATGATCTAAATCAATTAAAAGCCTTTTCAATAACATACTAGCCTCTGAGAGCTCAAATTCTACAAAACCGGGTAGTAGAATCCTTTCGAGCCTATACATTTGGGTTCTCGAGCCTAAAACCTTTATTTGGCCAAAATTGCCTATTTGAGTTGCAGCCTATCCCTTAAGGGTTGCGGCATGCTCAAGTCAGAGAGTATTGCTCTCACGATTGGGGACCACAGGCCGTGGCTCAAGCTGAGGCACGTCGCAGTGCCTGGGCAAAATCAGAGGCTCCCAGCCTATTTGTTCATGCAGGCTGCGGTGCCTGAAGAACAAGGTTGCGACTCGGATCTGCGAACCCAAAAATCATGCATCTTTCACGAGCTAAACTTCCTAAAATTCAATCTAAACATACTCTACTGCCAGAATTGAGTCCCTTCATAATTCCACCACACTTAGACAATGCCAACACCTTAGAGAGCTAGCTAAACCACCCAATTCAAACCAAGTTCAACATAAGCCAGGAACTTAGCTAATCTTCATTCTCAACAGAATTTACCAAAGGAAACATGGTAATAACCTCACCTCAATTAAGGAATTCGACTCTTAGCTATGCCCCAATTATTCCAAGCATCAAGTCCTTTAGCCAATTTTCCCAAGAGTTCTCCCAAAGTTTCCACAGAATTTCCAAGTCCATTAGAGAGAGAATGCACCGAGAGAGAGAGAAGGAAGCTGAGAGTGTGTGTGTGTTGTGATTTCCCCTATTTTCTAGATAGTTCTAGAGACTTAGATCAAAATCAGGTCTATCCCCCATGCTGTAAAATGACCACTTTATCCCCAAGATCAACCATAGCTTCCTAGTATCACTGAGGGCGATGTCGTCCTTGCCACATCCCGCTAATTCCTCGAGTGTCCTATAAGTCCACATTTAATCCCGACATACCCAAATAATTACTAAAACTTACCTGTTACCTAGTGAACCCCAGGCACATGCGAAGTTCTCAAAATACCCCTGGGCTCACCCCGAGCCGAGTATCTGACCCCGTTGTGAATATTGTGCTAATCTGCTCCCTTGGATCCTCTCGGACCACACATCTCAAATATATCCCCATAACACTGGAGACTCACTCATAACACATGCATAATTGCATATATGCCCTCAACGACCAAAATTACAAACACGCCCCTATTCACAGAAATGGGCCCACATGCATATTTAATCAACACAAACATGCATGTCTAATCACATTACCACATAATTAATTTATGACACGTCATCAAGCATAAAATTCTTTACTCGCTCCTAAAATCCAAATTAGACCCTCCGGGCACTTTAGTCAAGGCACTCAGCCTTAATATCCAATTCGGGACATTACACAACACATGAGATCTAGAATGATTTAATGGAGAGAAGATGTATTGTATAGTTTTTTAGGTTCAAGAAAAACTATAGTTTTTTTTTTCAAAGAGAGAGTATGACAGTCTATGAAAACTAAATCTTATAAAAGATCACTTCTTTTAATGTTTATAAGGATAATTAACTAATTTAATCAATCTTTATTTTCTTTAAAGTAAAACTGATCAGTTATAACTTATTTAATTATTTAATTTAAATCATATTTAAAAAAATAATTAAATATATATAATTAAATAAACAAAATATTTGACATTCATAATTCAAATCCTAGTGATAGGAAATTCTTGTGTATGGCGCCATAGTGAGTGTGTCGACCACACCATTAGGGTTATCCCTAATTTTCTCATTTGTTTATTTAATTAATATTTAAGACTATATTTATCCCAATAAAAATATTCCTTAATTCAAAATTAAATTTATCTTAAAATATGAATTTCAAATAAATTAATAAAATTCTTATTCTAAATAAGTTAATTATTAATCTATCTCTATATATTAATCAAAGCATGATTAATTTGATTTTAAACAATTTTTTTTTTCAAATAAAAAATATATAGTTAAATAATTAATTAATTTATAATTTATCAATTTCCCATAATTATCACATAATTATTTCATTGCCCTGAAAATTAATTCCTTTGCAATTAAGTTATTCTCTCTACAAATCTTTCTTTTGACTTCTTTACCCTTGACAGTGTAGGACAGAGGTGATCTGGGGACCATAAACCTATAATACGAAGCTCCAATAAACCAGATTATTAATTAAACTATTTAATCTAATAATCTTATTTAATACTTCCATGATTACTCCACTATAAATATGGAATTGCACTCTAAGTATTTATAGAATTATATTTAAAGAGTTTTCTCTTGTATTCCATTGATGTAATCAATACAGGTAGCTTTGTCATCAATTTATTTGTCGTTAATTAGAGCTGCTCAATATTGTCATTTTACCCTTCTAATTACCTCTTGATCCTTATGTACCATTAATTCACTAGCAAATAATTAATCTATAATCATATTATACATTTGAGCTCAATAATTATTTAGTTTCAGAATTAACCCTTAAGGGAACTGTTGATACCAAAAATCCACCAAGAAAAAAATCCCTAGTCCCTACACGGAACACATGGTTAAAGGTCACTTAGTCATATTGTCGGGCTTGTGCCAATAGTTCTCACGAGACCACGTTCTGGCCAAAACTCTTAAAGCCCCATAGGTCTCTGCCTTTCTGGAGACTAAGTCACCTACGCCCAAGTGCCACCATGTTGCACCTCCGCGAGACCCGCGTGCCCAACAGGACCATCTCACCTTATATTCAGCCAAGGAGCCCTGCATGTTGATGCCTCGGCTAGGCGGGCCTCGCGCACCTAGTGCTTCGGCCAGGAAGGCCTAGCGCCAAAATCTCGTGCGCCTGGAGCCTCGACACTAGCATCTCGCATGCCTGGTGCCTTGGCCAAGAGGGCCTCGCACCAGCGTCTCGTGCGCCTGGAGCCTTGGCGCCAGCATCTCGCGCGCCTGTTGCCTCGTCCAGGAGGGCTTCGCGCCAGCGTTTGCGCGCCTGGTGCCTCGGCCAGGAGGGTCTGGCGCCAGTGTCTCACGCGCCTGGTGCCTCGATCAAGAGGGCCTCGCACCAGCGTCTCGCGCGCCTAGAGCCTCGGCGCCAGTATCTCGCGCACCTGGTGCCTCGGCCAGGAGGGCCTCGCGCCAGCGTCTCGCGTGCCTGGGGGCCACCGCCAGCTGCGCCCTTAGGGGCCTCGCAAAAGATGACCTCATTATAGCCTCGTGCCTAAGACCCTGCGAGAGGGCTTCGCATCCAAGCTTACCCGCGGGATGGCCTCATGCTTGGGCACCCTGCGGGACCTCTCACACCTTACCCCTTCAATCCAACCAACAAAGTTTACCTCCCATATGTATCCTTTCCCGTCAATAAGCAATATGATGCTTAGATAGACATAAAGGGGCTAGATCAACATGAACACCTTCAGAAGGTGAAAACACCCACTAGGTGTAGGGAACACGCATGAGTATGGAATATACCTACAAGCCAGGAGGAGTCAGAGTATGGATACGGTGTCCCCGCCATACAGGTAGTGGCTGTACAAGAATGGTGCATGGTAAGGACTCCCTCAGCACGCTTGTGAAGTCCGTACCCGACAAGTAGTGGAGGCATAATGCGATATCAAGGCAGGAGTACTTTTGTAGACCCCTGACATGTACTAGAGTAAACCACCACTCTTCCAACACCACTACCACCTGTGCTGCTACCCTGACAGTGCACTCATTCAATATTTTGTCCCAAGGGACCACCATGTACAAGGGGCCATTAGAGCCCAACTATAAATAGACCTTGACCCCTCAGAGTAAGGGGTTGGAAAATTCATTGTACACACAAGCTATTAAGAAATATATGAAGGCTCACTCCATTGTTGATCTGTGTTTATCTTTCCATATGTTCATTCTAAGTTCTTATCTAAATATCTCGATACTTACCTTTGAGTTTTCCGATCTAATTTCGTTGACGAGATTTCACCGTCAATAGTTTGGCGCCGTCTGTGGGAAGAACAAGCATCAAGCCAACGATGATGAGGTTGCCGGGACGGAGTAGAACGGAGGGCTTCCAAGAAAGACCCCCCTCTGCCTAAGCATGGAGGTAGACCGGAAGAACCTCTTCCCCCAAGGGAGGAGAAGGAAGCATTGTCCCTGGCTATCCGGCTCGACGGAGGTCATTCAGAGCCGCCAGTGCGCCCACTCCACAGGTCCCCGATGGCACCATGCTCAGGCCACCAAGACCCAGGTCCATCGACGCATGGGCCAAGCAAGGGTCCTAGGGTGCACTCGGTATGTTCCAGCTCAAGAACTCGTTTCTAGAAGGATGAGATTCAAGAGTTACATAAAAAGACTTGAAGGCTGGAAACCACGATAGAGAGCATGCAAGAGGTTTTAAATGATCTACTGCGAGGAAAGTCGAGCATACCCCTTCCTAAGCATAGAGAGAAGGAGCGTGAAAAAGGGGAAAACACTACTCCCGTAGACGATGGGAGAACCCGAGTTTCCACCAGTAAAACTCCCCAGACAAAGTACCATGAGGGATCCAGAGAGACAAAATGCCCCCATGAGCAAAGGTTGTGGGAAGACAATGGTCGTAGGAACGAAGTAGAAGTCACCTTAAAGAAGGCGCCCCCTGGCCTAAGAGAAAAGCTCCATGAGAAGAGGTCAGAAGTAAGAAACACACCCCCCAGGGTTCCCTTGAGGAGCACAACCAGGGCAAGGGATCAATTTGAGAACCCGCAAGACTCCTTAGGCAAAAAAAGGAGGGAACTAGACATCAAAGTGCAGCACCCTCAAGGCGAGATTATCGACGCACTTGGGGGCACCGAGAAGAAGAAGACTTTGACCATGAATCACCCTTCACAACGGAGATCTAGGTTGAGCGAATCCCTGCCAACCTCAGAGAGCCTCGCGTGACTCCATACGAGGGTACAACGGACCCGAAGTATCACTTAGACTACTTCAATAAATTAATGAGGTTAACAGGGGTCAACAGCAGAGAAAAATGCCATTCTTTGTTGTTACGCTTAAAGGTGTTGCATACAAGTGGTTCAAGAGGTTAAGGCCAGAAACAATCAAATTATGGCAGCAATTCTCTGGCGAATTTCTTCAGCAACACCATGCGGTCTGTGATTACGTTAAGCCAATTACTAGCCTCACTAACATAAATCAAGGCGAAAATGAATGTCTGAAAAACTATATCCATAGGTTCAATATGGAAGCAACAAAGATGGGAAGTTTTGTTGGGGTTTTATGCCCTAATTAAAACCCAAATTCTTTGTAATCTCATTTTATTATCAATAAAAGAATAGAAATCATTTTTTGACTTGGTCAATCACTTTGCTCACTTGTTTTATTTTCATGATTATTTGTTTAATATAAACTTCTATTAAATCCCGAGCATATAGCTCACCTTATTTATAGTGACGTAATCACAGTGGAATATAAATATGATTTTATGTTCAAAATAAGTTAGTCCTAAGTTTAGTCAGTGCACCGGATTTACACTGACTTGCCAATCTACGATATGATCTACTTACACATTACAGTGTTATGTTCTTTCCAGAACATTAGCAAAGTAGATAAGATCAGATGTATTTGTTACATCGGACTAGACCGATATTGACAGTTGATAAGATAAGTAAACATACTGTTATTATCTATTCTAGTCATATCATATAGTTGACCATAGGTCAATTCAATCTCAATTCTGAGTGGTTAGTATTCTAACTGATTGTATTATTTGAGTTCTTTGACTTGTTCGTTACCAGCTTACCCTACGGACTAGCCCATACTTACATCTTGGGAACTCGGTAGTATAATTGAGTGGGAGTGTTAATCGTAGATATGAACATCTATAGCTTCTGATGAAGAAGTGAAACGATGGTTTCCTTTTAGTTTGGTTCAAGGTGTTAAATGATAGAGATCTCATTTCAGTAATTAAATTAGTTTACTGAAATATCATTTACAAGGAACTAAGTGTTTTAAGGATAAAGTACAATGAGGGGTAAAACGGTATTTTAGTCCTATCTCATTGTAGACCGTCTATAGAGGATTGAGTGACAATTATGGTTGTAACAATGGATAATTAATAGCGTATCTATATTTGTTATAGAGCGTTCTATGAATTCAAGAGTGCAATTCCGAGTCTATAGTGGAGTCACGAGGAATTAATAAGTTAGTAAATTTATTTGTTAGATTTATGATAACTTATTGGAACTTGATTTCATAGGCCCATGGTCCCCATTGTACCTTGGATAAAATCATCTAGATAGTCTCAATTAATTTATTTAATCATCAATTAGAATTATCAAAGTTGACCAGGTCAATTTTGGATAGTTTCACAAAGTTGTGTAATTTTGAGAAGAAAAGAGAAATTATGGCAGATTTATTAATTAAGATAAATTGGTATCTAAATTAATAAATAAATTTAAATCAAGGTTCAAATTATAAATAATTAATTTGATAAAGGATTTAAATAATTATTTAATTAATTAAATCAATAGAAAATAATACATGCCTTGATTTTAAGTCCAATGGGCTTATAATCAAATGAGAAATTTCACGGGCCTATAGCCCATGATAATTTCGACCTAGGGCTTCAAAATGGCTGTTATTTTATTGATTTTTTAATTAAATTAAATGGCCTAATTGAGTCTATAAAAGGAGTGCTTAGAGAGAAGATTTTAGAGACGACAGACAAGTCAGATTTTCTGATAGTTTTATATTCTCTCTAAACACAAGTCCTTTTCTAAGCCACTTTGTTATTTTCTCTTCTTCTCTCTATATCTATCTCATGTGTTGAGAATTGCCCACACTAGTCTAGGTGGTTCTAAGGATACATTGGAAGATCGTGAAGAAAATAGAAGATCGGTTCAATTTCTTGATAATACTCTGCGACAGAAAGGATACAAGAGTTAGAGAAACTGAAGGAAGGACTCTTAATTCCGCTTCGTATACTGTAAGTATTATATTATTTGTTTCTCTTTGAATTCAATTTTAGAAACATGTTTTAGGCTATCTTGTATTAATTTGTTTAATATTAGATATACATGAAAATACATTAAGATCCTGTATAAGTTTTTTCCAACAAGTTTAACTAAAGCGGAGCTCAAGATGTCTATTACAGCCGAAGTTCATCCATGAAGCAAGTTATGGGGAAGCATGCTCAAAAGAGAAGTTTCAAATTTAGATGACTTCTTCGAAAGAGCACAGAAGTACATACGTGTGGTAGAGGGTCATGAGAACTCGTATGTTGAAGAAAGCAAACCTTCTTCCAGCCGCCCTACTGCCAGTTTGTCTGAAGATTCCATATACAAGTGGACGTCGGGCTAGAAGGATCACTGACCAAGTTTGAGATTGAACAAATACCATCTAGCCATGAAAGTCTCGACTTGAGGGGAGATCACCTCAAAAATTGCAGAAAGGGTCTCAAAAGTAGACGCTTGCAAAAAGGGTCTCAAAAGCAGATGCTTGAAAAATAGGTCTCAAAAGAAGACGCTTGCAAAAAAGGGTCTCAAAAGTAGACGCTTGTAAAAAGAGTCTCAAAGTAGATGCTTGCAAAAAGGGTCTCAAAGTAGACGCTTCCAAAAAGGGTCTCAAAGAAGACGCTTCCAAAAATAGTACTATGCCTAATGACGAGAAGGACGATTCTCACAAGAAATAATAAGCGCACGCAAAAATATATAAAAGGATAACCAGAACGCAAGGAGTAAATATATCTTTATAAATGCAATCAAGGTACACCAAAGAGAGACCTATCGAACCCACTTTCGCGTGGGCTCCAACGGACTCCGAGCATGATAAATACAAAAAGAAAAATATAATAATAAAAAAAAAGGAGAGAAGAGTCTACAAGAACTCGTAAAGGCCTCCCTATAGACTAGGGGGCAAGTGTGGATACCAAAAATATAGGAAGAAGAAAATCTCTAGTTGCTACACGGAACACATGGTTAAAGGTCACTTAGTCATATTATCGGGCTTGTGCCAATAGTTCTCAAGAGACCACGTTCTGGCCAAAACTCTCAAAGCCCCGTAGGTCTCTGCCTTTCTGGAGACTAAGTCACCTTACGCCCAAGTGCCACCATGTTGCACATCTGTGAGACCCGCGTGCCAAACGGGACCATCCCGCCTTATATTCAGCCAAGGAGCCCTACATGCTGATGCCTCGGCTAGGAGGGCCTCGCGTGCCTGGTGCCTCATCTAGGAGGGCCTCACGCCAGCATCTCGTGTGCCAGCATCTCGCACGCCTGGTGCCTCGGCCAAGAGGGCCTCGCACCAGCGTCTCGCGTGCCTGAAGCCTCGACGCCAGCATCTCGCGCGCCTGGTGCCTCGGCCAGGAGGGCCTCGCGCCAGCATCTCGCGCGCTCGGTGCCTCGGCCAAGAGGGCATCACACCAGCGTCTCACGCGCCTGGAGCCTTAGCGCCAGCATCTCGCGCGCCTGGTGCCTTGGCTACGAGGGCCTCGCGCCAGCGTCTCTCGTGCCTGGTACCTCGGCCAGGAGGGCCTCGCACCAATGTCTCGCCCGCCTGGGTGCCTCGGACAGGAGGGCCTCACACCAGCATCTCGCGCGCCTGGTGCCTTGGCCAGGAGGACCTCGCACCATTGTCTCGCGCGCCTGGGGGCCTCGGCCAGGAGGGCCTCGCACCAGCATCTTGCGCGCCTGGTGCCTCGGCCAGGACGGCCTCGCGCCAGCGTGTTGCACCCAGCAAGTGCGCCCCATGAGGTAATTATCAAACACGCCTCACGCCAAGTGAGGAACTCTTTGCATAGCCTCTCATAGTGAGGCCATTTGTCTCGCGTTAAGGGCCCAAGAGCCCCGTCTCATGCCAATGCACCAAGAGCCTCGAGCCATGGGTCTCGCGCCTCACCTCACCTCGCGCACCATCCGCACCCTTAGGGGCCTCGCAAAAGATGACCTCACCATAGCCTCGTGCCTAAGACCCTGCGAAGGGGCTTCGCACCCAAGCTCACCCGCGGGTTGGCCTCATGCTTGGGCACCCCGCGGGACCTCTCACACCTTACCCCTTTAATCCAACTAGCAAAGTTTACCTCCCATATGTATCATTTTTGTCCATAAGCAATATGTTGCTTAGATGGACATAAAAGGCCTAGATCAACATGCACACCTTCAGAAGGTGAAAACACCCACTAGGTGTAGGGAACACGCACGAGTACAGAATGTACCTACAAGCCTAGAGGAGTCAGAGTACAAATACGGTGTCCCCGCCATATAGGTAGTTGGAGTACAAGAATGGTGCATGGTAAGGACTCCGTCAGCACGCTTGTGAGGTCCGTACCCAACAAGTAGTGGAGGCATAATGTGATATCAAGGCAGGAGTACTTTTGCAGACCCCTGACATGTGCTAGAGTAGACCACCACTATTCCAACACCACTACCACCTATGTTGCTACCCTGAAAGTGCACTCATGCACTATTTTGTCCCAAGGGACCACCATGTACAAGGGGCCATTAGAGCCCAACTATAAATAGACCTTGACCCCTCAGAGTAAGGGATTGGAAAATTCATTGTACACACAAGCTTTTAAGGAATATACGAAGGCTCACTCCATTGGTGATCTGTGTTTATCTTTCCATAAGTTCATTCTAAGTTCTTATCTAAATATCTCCATATATACCTTTGAGTTTTCCGATCTAATTTCGTTGATGATATTTCACCGTCAACAAGAACCAATATTAATTATGTTAGGAAAGTATGGATTCCATTATTGTAAATCATGTTTCTAGTCATTCACGTTATTGAATCTCCAAAACAAAAGTCATTAGTCTCATTATACTAAGAAACCTTAACGAGTGAATCAAAAGAACCACCAAACATAAACAAGATTTCATGAATACTCAGGATTTAGATTGATCTACAAAAGATCATCTATTATGATGAGAATTAAATCCTTATGTTATACAACAAGTTTATAAAGATAATTAATTCTCATCGTACTTGTCTTATATTATCTCTATTATATACAACACATTTACTAAGAAGTTTATCCACATCAGTAATCTGAATCTATATCACTCGCATCTCATATTCTTAGTAAACCGCACTAGCAACCATTCATTAAAGATTCCTTACTTTAATATGTTACTCACAATTTTATTCATTTTATATGTTGATCTGTGAAATTCGCCAACGGTCGTTTGTACAGTATACAAAACCATTTGAATAGAAAGAATAAAATATACTACAGAGTACAAATATCTAAAAAAAACACACAGGAATTTATAGTGGTTCATCCCTGTTCTTCTGAACAGTAATAACTTAATCCACTTAGTCTTTTTTATTGAATAGCTCGATAGATAATTACAAAGATAAACTTGGATTTCACTCGTCACAAGTTCGTCCAAAAGATCGATCCAAAAATCCAGAAAAAAAGATCCCTTGAAACGAAGCCCTGGGTCCTTTATTTATAGAACCTAGGGGCTATTACATGATCAATAAGAGTGGGATCATGGTTTGGTACACGATCATTGGGAGTGGAGATATGTGTCCACCCTCCCATGATGATGAGATCATGGGTCTTCCCGTTGTCTTCTCTGGATCATGGTCAATAATGCACGATTGAGACCTTCGAGAAAATGTTAAGTCTTGATTCGCCTATGAGAGTTAGGTTCTAGGCTCAACGACCCTTTAGATCTTGGGTGCTAGGCCCGTTGGTCCTCTGGGTGCTAGGCCTGTGATGTTCTGTGTGCTAGGCCCGTTGATCTTCTTGGTGGGCCGACCACCCCATTGAGTTCTTGGGCATGCTTGGGCTGACCACCCTAGGGGGCCAATGACAGGCTGACCACCCCTAGGGGGTTTAGGCCTGGTCGACTTCCTATAGGTTCTGGACCTATCCATCTTTGTTCGTCGGTCTTTTTTCAATACTTTGTCGTTTTTTCAAGAATTGTGATGTCACGTGCCACTTTCCCATTTGCCATGTCATCCCTGGATTTTTTAGGATAACATTTGCCTCCCAAGTTTATCATAATGTGTTCAACATTACGGTAAACTTGATCTGGCCCGAGAAACTTATCGTAGCAGTACTCTAACAGGAAAGTACTTCAAGACATTACTTAGTTCTTTTATCAACTATTGATTTCAAGGATAATTGTATTTCCTAAAAATAATTATATTTTGCAAGGAAAATTAATTTCCTAAAAATCTAATATATTTTTCAAGGAAATTTGAAGTCCTAAAAATATAATATATTTTTCAAGGAGTTTTGAAGTCCTGAGAATATAATATATTTTTCAAGGATATTAATTCCTAAAAATACAAAATATTTTTCAAGGAATTTGAATTTTTCACCATTCCAAATATTTTTCAAGGATTTTGAATTCCTAAAAATGTGGTTAGCATTAGAGGCTATAAGTAGGGCCTCACTCATCAAACTCCTGACCCATGCGCCTCCTTCAGGAAGTTCTGAGCTGTGGAATTCTTCACTTTTTCATCAACTCTGCGTATCTTCTCTTTGGTAAGTATTCTTTCCCAATTTTTACGTTTTACATGAATTTGTTTGAATCTCCTTGTTTTGTTTTTATTTTGATCCAAAATAATTGACTTGTTTGAATCAAAGATTGTTCTTAATAAATAATTGGCTTGTTCCTTGCCCCTTTTTGCGTGGTGCTTAGGGTTTAGATGCCTATAGGCTTACCACCCTTTTGATTCATTGGCCTGGGAAATTTCCACGCTTAGGAAATTAGGGTTGGACCATTTCCAGGGTCCCCCATCTAGCCATAAGCGATTTCCAGGTCTTCAAATTCCCTCATAGGCCGACCATTCTAGGTTTTGCTTAGCCTGGGTGATTTCCAGGCATAGGGGATTAGTGTTTAGGCCAATGACCCCTAGGGTTCTTAGCTGGGTGATTTCCAGGCTTAGGGTAATAGGGTTTAGGTCGACAACTCCTAGGATTTTCTTAGCTGGGTGATTTCCAGTCCTATGTGCCCTATGATTGGCGATTTCCAAGTATATAAATTTCCTCATGGGCCTACCACCCCTAGGATTTCCATCATGGGATGACAACCCCTAAGGCTTCCATTGCATTTCCCTTGCCTTGTTCGATTTCCAGGGTCCCTAGTCCTGGGTGGTCAGCTCAAACCTTGTCATAGGTCGATCACCATACTCCCTGGGCGAATTCCAGGCTTCCAAGATCCAGGGTGGTTGGCCCATCCATAGGCCGACCACCTGGGGCCCTAATTTTTTTTCCTTCGGTTTCTTCACTTATGCTCTTTAGTTAATGGATATGCCCCTAGATATTGAATTCATTATGTTCATATACTAACTTTACTCTTTATTTTTCCTTTGTTGCAGATGTCCATCTCTTCTTCATTAGATAAGTCTGCAAGCGAGTGTACTCCACAAGTGTTCTTGGAAAGGGTGAAAAGGATTTTCCTTCACTTTGCTTTATATTTTTTCTGTGAGGAATACTTCTTTAAAAGGTATAGCCCAATGGCGAGAGTAAAACAGACAACTTGGCAACCCTCCAAAGATAATCCTCAGATTACCATGCATATTACTCAGGGCTCTTTTCCTCGCTCTTCGCATATCTCTTCTCAGCATAGCATAGTACTCCTCGTGGCTCTCAGGGCACATCTCATCTGAGTTTGTCTGGTTAGCAGGACTCCTTACCACGCCCTTTGAATCGAGATACCAGTCGGGTTCCCCATCACTCTTCTTCTCAGCAAGAACATACCGAGGGCTCGCATCACCAGGTTACTTACTCGCAGGAGCATTCTATTCATAGGTTCTGGCCTAAGGTGGTTCGCCCTTCTTCCAATAGCAAGACAGTCTGCTGCACAGCAGAAGAAGAGACGACAAAAAGAATTCCATTCATCAGATTCCGGGGCCACCTTTGCCGGTGAGATCATATGGAAATCGGTTGAGAAGCCTCGCCATGCTGATTACGATGTTGTTTGGTTTCAGGGGGCTGCCTCTGACATGACTAAAGAGAAGGTAAAGAACTTAAGGTAGACCTTTGACCACTCAGCCGTGTCTATTACTATCCTTCGTCCAAACGATAGACCTCATTGTCGTACTAGCAGCCGCTCTGAATACTATGACCCCTTCTGTTAGGACCATGAGTAATAGAACTATCAGGGGTCTTTCTTTCCTGAAAACTGGGCCTCAACCCTTACTTGATCCCACAAATTGGGATACCATTTCTTGAGGTTCCCACCCTACGACACTCTCACTCCATGTCTCATCTTCTACGTCCTCTATAACAAGGGCCCTCCTTATTGCCCAAACGCAGCATATTTTGAATTGATTAAACAGTTTTGACTAAGTAAAAATGTGATCCTAACAGCTGCTGGAAGGTTCTAGAGCTTCTAGATCTTTCTTTTAATTAAATTACTTATCTAAAATCCTTTAATCCTTAAATAAACATGCTTGTGATAAGTGTCATGCTCTTAACAATTCTATCTAAAACTCAGGTTATAATAAATAATATTTCTTGGACCAGCTATATTAATCAAACCTTATGTTATAATTAATATTTCTAAACTTATAAAATCCATAACTGTTGTTATGAATTTCCAACTAAGTCCCGGATTGAACCAATAGCCACGGAAACTAATATACTACAAGCTACTACTACCTTCTACTACTACTACTACTATCTAGCTAAGTAAAATTCTGAGACACTACAATTCTCCCCTACTTAAAAGAATTTCATCCCCGAAATATACTTACCAAACAATTTTGGATACCGTGCTAAGATGTCTTCCTCCAACTCGCACGTTGCCTCCCATTCTGAACTATTACTCCATAGGACCTTGACTACTAAAAACTCTTAGACCATAATTCCTTCATCCCTATATGTAGGATGCTAACCGGTCGTTCATCATAACTCAAATATTCTTTCTGGAGTGCTATCATATCATACTTAAGGATGTGAGATGGGTCTAACACATATCTACGCATCATCGAAATGTGAAACACATTGTGGCTATCGGCTAGAGCTGGCGGTAGGGCTAATCTATATGCAACTTTTCCCACCTTGACTAATATCTCAAAAGGACCTATAAACTGGAGACTAAGTTTGCCTTTCTCCTCAAACTGCTTCAATCCCTTCATAGGAGATATCTTTAAGAAGACTTGATCTCCGACTTTGAATTCCACATCTCGTCGCTTGGCATTCACATAACTTTTCTGTCAGCTCTGAGCTGCGAGCATATGATTTCTAATCAGTGCCACTGCATCCTGAGCCTCTCTAACAGCTTCAGGTCCAAGAAGTTGTCTTTCTCCTACCTCATCCCAATGTAATGGCAATCGGTACTTCCTTCCATAAAGTAAATCATAGGGTGTCATACCGATCGTTGACTGATAGCTATTGTTGTAGGAGGATTATATTAGTGGCAAATACTTGTTCCATGATCCTGTGGAGTCTAGTACACAAATGCGCAACATATCTTCTAAAATATGTATGGTACGCTCGGACTGGCCGTCGGTCTGAGGATGAAATGTCGTACTAAGACTTAACATGGTACCCATGGTTTGCTGCATGCTTCCCCAAAATCTCGATGTAAACACCAATTATCTATCTGATACTATGGTCTTAGGGATTCCATCCAGTCGTACTATTTCTTAATATAGATGTCTGCATGCTGGTCTGCTGTGTACGTAGTCTTGACAGGAAGGAAGTGAGTTGACTTGGATAGTTTATGTACCACTACCCAAGCCAAGTCGTGTCACTTATTTGTTCATGGTTATCCTGTCACAAAGTCCATGGCTATATCTTCCCACTTCCATTCTGGAATACTAAGAGGTTGCCATAATCCTTGCTGGCATACTAAGCATTTGGACACATATTCTTCTACGTCTTTCTTCATTCCTGGCCACCAATATAGTGCCTTAAGATCGTGAGTCATCTTGGTCGACCCCGGGCGAACTGAGTATGGGCTAGTGTGTGCCTCTTCTAAAATCTTTATTAATCCCATGGTATTCGGCACGCATTCCTGTCCCTTATATCTCAAGAACCCCTGTCGTGATATAGAGAAATCTGTGGCTTTTCCTTCTTTGACTGAGCTATGAGAGATACTAACGTGTCATCATGCCCTTGCCTGATCCGTATATCTTCTAATAGATTTGATTGGATGGACAAGTTAGCTAGTTGATAAATGACTACTTCTATTCTGGCATTGATCAGCTCTTGCTATAGTGGCTTTTCTATTCCGTATAACACTGCTAGATTTTTCGTAACTCTTCCTGCTTAACGCATCAGTAACTACATTTTCTTTTCTTGGGTGGTATAGGATTTCGTAGTCATAATACTTTACTAGTTCTAACCACCTACGCTGCCTCATGTTGAGCTCCTTCTGTGTGAAGAAATACTTTAAGCTCTTGTGGTCCATATAAATCTAACACCGTTCTCCATAAACATAGTGGTGCTAGGTTTTCAATGCGAAGACCACCTCTGCCAAATCCACATCGTGCGTTGGATAACGTTGTTGTATTCCTTCTGTTGCCTTAAGGCATAGGCTATCACTTTGTCATTTTGCATCAGCACACAACCCAAACCTTGGTTTGATGCATGACAATATACTATGAACTTGTCATTGGGTGTCGATACACAAAGTACTGGTGCTGAGCATAGCTTATCCTTGAGCAACTGGAAGCTCTCTTCACATCTATCCGTCTAGTTGAACCTTTAGTGTTTCTGGGTCAGGTTGGTAAGCGGAGTGGCTATCTAAGAAATGCCTTTTACAAACCTCTGATAATAGCCTACTAGCCCAAGAAAACTTCTAACATTTGACGCATTCTTAGGTCTTGTCCAATCCTTCACAACCTCTACCTTAGCTGGGTCTACAACAACTCCATCTTTGGATACTATATGGTCGAGGAACACTACTTGCGAAAGCCATAATTCACATTTCTTGAACTTGGCGTAAAGTTGTTGCTCCTTCAGTTGCAACATTGTCAATCTTGTGCTTGACTTCATCCTTGGAGTACACCAAAATATTGTCAATGAACACTACGACGATTTTGTCCAAGTAAACCTTGAAGACCCGATTCATTAAGTCCATAAATGCAGCAGGAGCATTTGTAAGACCAAAAGACATAACTAGAAACTCATAATGTCCATATGAAGTTCTAAAAGCTGTCTTTGGTATATCCTCTTCTCGTTCCTTAAGCTGGTGATAACCAAACAATAGATCAATCTTAGAAAACATGGTCGCTCCTTGGAGTTGATCAAATAAGTCGTCAATCCAGGGTAGCGGGTACTTGTTCTTAATCATCACCTTATTCAACTCGCGGTAATCTATACACATCCGCTTGCTTCCATCCTTTTTCTTCACAAATAGAACCTGTGCTCCCCATGGTAATGAAACCCAAGTCTAAGAGTTCTTGCAACTGCGTCTTTAACTCCTTGAGTTTGGTTGGTGCCATCTGGTATGGAGCCTTAGAGATAGGTTCGGCTCCATGTACTAGTTCGATTATGAAGTCAATTTTCTGAGTAGGCGGCCACCCTGGTAAGTCGTCGGGACATATTTCTGGAAATTCCTTTATAATGCCGATGTCTCTAACCTTTAGTGGTGTTTTCTTTGCTACATCTGTGACGCTTGCTAAGAATGCGTGACATCCTTTCACTATAATTCTTTGAGCTTTGAGAGATGAGATAAGCAGTGTTCGTAGTCTTAAAACCTTTCCCATAAAACATAGTCTCTTACCGTTAGGAGTTTCGAACGTCACTTGCTTGCATCTACGGTCGATGGTTACACCATGCCTTGCTAGCCAATCCATGCCCAGTATTTTGTCGATGTCCTTGATTTCTAGCTCTATCAAGTCTCCTTCTAGTTCTATGTCCTCGATTTTGATCGGTACACCTCGTACGATTCCTGATGATGGGACTACTTCTCCCGAAGGAAATTCTGTCAGAAACCTAGTTCTAAATCTTTTACAAGGTTTGTATAATTTATCTATCATTCCTAACAAGATATACGAGTGTGTTGCTCCTGAATCAAATAATATTGAACATATATTATCGAGGATAGGAATCTGACCTATGACCACTTCATTACTAGCTTCGACTTCTCCCTGGGTCAAGGAAAAGACTTTGGCTTGAACCATCTTATTATCCCTCTTCTATTCTTGCTTGAGCTATGGACATTCCCTCTTCCGATGCCCTTCCTGGCCATAATTGTAACATCCTTTGGTGTTTGCACGACACTCCCCAGGATGTTTCTTTTGGCATTTGGAGTAGTGTGGGTATTCTACATAACTCGACCTATTGTCTCCATTGCTAGTCTGTGCTCTTTTGTCATTGTCAGCCTGCTTACTATCGGGATGCCTTCTCTTCTGGCCAATATTGCTGCTATGCTGATGGTTGTTATTGTAGTTTCTACCATTCTGAGGTTGATTTTGTTGCTTAGGTTCAGACTTGCTAGCCTGTTCCTTACTAACATTTTCCTGAAGCCTCTCTACCTCTATAGCCGTTTCTAGAGAATCGACGTGAGAAGTAGTTCTAGGATTTGCTAGCTTGACTCCTAGCTCAATCTTGGGTCTGAGTCCCCTAGTGAACTTGGTGACCCTCAAGAAGTCAGTTGGAACCAATTCTGGAGCGAACTTGGTTAATCGATTGAATTGTCGAGCATACTCGACTACTGTAAGATTGCCCTGCTTGAGACTAGAGAATTCATCCACCCTTGTGGCGATGACTACCGAGTTATAATACTTCTTGTGAAAGAGATCCACAAATCTAGTCCATGTCATGGTGGCGACGTCGTGAGTTTGCTGTACTAAATCCCACCAGATTCAGGCATCCTTCCTCAGAAGAGACAAAACGCAAGATATGAGATCTGCATTGCCGAGCCATTCTTCTGCCATGAAGGGGTAGGTTGTCCCTTCAAGGTTTGGAGCGTGTTTCTTATGAAACTGCTCATAGACTGGCTCTTTGTACTGAGCTGGGAAAGGCGCATAGTTCGCCATTGGCCATCCGCCATATGGACCTACTTGCTGGGGGTGCTTGAGCCACTGGCTGAGGCTGCGGTTGCAGCTGAGTCTTAGGCTGCGGCTGAGTCTGTTGTTGTTGTTCTGCAACAATTCTTCCACTTATTGACGTAGCCTGACAATCTCAGCAGTGTTGTCAACCGGAGGCAGTGCATTTCTGTTGGCAGCAGCATTGGTAGCAAGCGATCCCCTTCTTCGGACTGGAGGGGCTACGTTAGTCTCGTTGGCGGCGCTGGAGGCATTGTCGTTCGTGCGTGCAGACCTTCTGAGCGAAATCTTTAGCAAAGTTGTAACAGTAGAGAAAAACATGTTAGAAATTACCCTAATATGCTCTAAGGCAAGACTTAGTCTAATGAAACATAACTTGGACCTATTAGTTATGATTTCTTATGAAAAAATTATGTAAGCCTTCTTTATAATCAGGATGTGTTTCTATACTTAGAAAATTAGCCATCTTTATTATTTTCTAAGTCTATTTCTAATTATCCTATATGACTTAATTCTCAGGCTCGAAACTCGTCGTTGTTCCAAAGTTGACCATATTAAGGGAGGGCTGGGATCAGTAAAATCGTTCCCACTACTATGGCCCCCTAAACTCTCAATACAGAAACCAGTCCATTGATTTGTATCCACCCTCACTGAACTTGGTCATTGTTTATTGAACTTATTATTTATTATGATTGTAAAGAAAATCAAACTCATTTGGATAAAGGTTTTCACTAAGTACAATCATAAATGCAAAAATAATTAAATGAAGAAATAAATAAACGAAACTAACATAACTAGGGTAAATCTAAAAATCAGGATCTTCTACATCTGACCCTTCATCTAACATGTCATCATCTATTTATTCATAATCATCATTATCTTGAACCTCTATATTTCCTCGGGGAAGATTCATGAAGATGCTATGCTATTGTTCATTAGTGAATTGAAATTCCAACTTAGAGGTGAACCTAAGTATGAGAAAATAATATCTCATGGCTACGGGTTAATCATCACCATCATCTATAGTCTCCCATATTTCATCTACTATTGAAATTACAGAAGAAGAATCTTTAAAAAGCCTAATTACTAGGACATATTGTTTCGTAGCTCTCATCATAATTTGCTTAGTAGTCTGAAGGTGAAATATCTCCTTGTGGAATAAGATCAATCTTTGAGTGATTCTTTGTAACACTCCTACTGTAATCCTTGGCTCTCTAATCATTTTTAATGCCTTAATGGCTCAGATATCCTGATAGGTCAAGGCTCCATCCATTTTTAACGGAAAACATAATTACTAATATGTTAGCTATTAACACAAACATAGTCATCATAACATAAACACTTACATTGGCAGTTAGACCTGGAGCTTGTGTGTGTATCAAGGAGAACATCATGCATATGAACTGTGGCTTTGATACCAACTATAATGCCTCGACTAATTCTAGACCACAGACCATTAAAATCTACTAAAAATTACTACTAATTTGAGTACATATATAAGAAATAACATAACTGGATTTAAAACCCAAAATATTGTACGAAATACAAAATAAATTATGGGTACCCATTGTTTAGTACATAAAACATAAAAACATAACCTTAATCAATTTTTTTTTTAAAATAAATGCGAAAATACATAATGACATAAATCAAAAGATGTCATCCTCGATCTTCAAGAAGTCCATTCAGTCCATTCATCCCTAATACAAATGCCAAGCTGCCACAAATCCTTCTTGCTTTCCGTACTCATTTTCCTTCACCATCTAAAAAGAAAGGAATGAGCCTAATGCCCAGCAAGGAAAATCTACTAAAAAACATATATGTCATAAATCATAAAACATAAGAATATATCATAAAGCATATACTATAAAATATATGACTATCAAAACATATATCATATATGACTACAATATTAATGGTCATTAACTCATTAACGTGGTATGTGATAAGACCATCTAGGTCCTTAATCTACTAATCGAGGTAGGTTAGATCACAACTATAGTACATGATAACCCATCTAGGTCCTCTGTCTACTAATCAAGGTAGGGTAAATCATAACCCTAAACCACGAAAATGATAAAAATTCTTGGGGCTTGCTATCTAAGCAAGTCATATGCCCAAGTGACTACAAAACATATATCATATCACATATCATATCATATCATAGCATAAAACATATCTTAACAAACACATATAAACAAATATAATCTAACCTATTTTCCTTACCAAAAACTGGGATATGGAGTCAAGAACGGGATTGGAACACTCCTAAAACCAACAGTAAAACCATGAGTTTCTAAAGAAAAATGATGAAACAGAGAACTAAACCATCAAAGTAGAAGCTTACCGAAAACCTTAAGTTTCATAGAGCTTAAACACCTAACGAAGAATCATAACAAGGAGTTAGGATCTGAAAGAAAATAAAAGAAAACAAAGAACTGATCTTAAGGATAAGATTACCTTGGATGAACTATGACTTTGATCTATACCTTGATACCGAAATAACATTCTAACATACTTCCCAAGTGTTTAGAAAAGCTAAGATTGGAAAATCTGTTAACCCAAAACCCAAGTGTTTCTCTCTATAGTAACCTTAGCTCCTTGGAGGCTCTGAACAATACTTGAATGATGAGTGCAATGGCTAAGTACTAGGTCCTATTTATAGATTTCAAGGAGTGAAACTAACCCCTTTTGAATGAATAAATAAATTAATATAAAATGAAATAGATTTGAATTTTCGTTCAAAAGATGCCCAGAACTCGGTCAAAATCGTTCAAGAGCAAGTCCAAGTGCTTAAGGGCTGTTTCTAATTTAAATCCGCAAATATTTCCAAAATGGCTCCATGAGCCGATATATCGCCATTCCTATGTCCTGAGCTTCCATGCTTTCGTTCATGCGAAGTCGACGTGTTTTCCGTATCTCCCGTAGGCAAGATATCGGCCCCTATAGATGCGATATATCAACATACATTGATATATCAAACACGTATTTGCACTCTTTCAACATATTTTGAATTGATTAAACAGTTTTGACTGAGTAAAAATGTGACCCTAACACCTTCTGGAAGGTTCTAGAGCTTCTAGATCTTTCTTTTAATTAAATTATTCATCTAAAATCCTTAAATCCTTAAATAAATATGCTTGTTACAAGTGTCATGCTCTTAATAATTCTATCTAAACCTTACGTTATAATAAATAATATTTCTTGGACTAGATATAGTAATCAAACCTTATGTTATAATTAATATTTCTGAACTATAGGCTAAACTTATAAAATCCATAACTGTTTCTATGAGTTTCTAACTAAGTCTTGGCTTGAACCAATATCCACGGAAACTAATATGCTACAAGCTACTACTAGTTACTACTACTACTATATAGCTAAGTAAAATTCCAAGACACTACACCCTTTGAGGGTCTCACCCTGGCACCCTGCATTCAGCATGCTTAATCTCGATCCCAGTCTTTGCTGCTCCCGGCCTCACCGTTATCAGCCTTCGCCATTCCCAACCTTCGTCATTTCCATAAAAAACACACGTATGACTTATTAGTTACACACAATTACGCATGAAACTTGACACAATATAAGCATAGAAAGCTTTACAGGCATAAAAAATTTCTTACCTTGAGTTCATAGATGACAGCACAAGGTGATCCCAAGCACGATCCGTAATCTCGAGCCTTAGCTATAAAACTTAATCACAACCTAATAATAAATAGCTATCACAATCTAAATAAATTAGAAGCCTCGGAATAATATTATAGCCTTCAAGACCTCGAATTCTAATAAACTGAGTCATAGGATCATTCCCAAACCGTAAAATTTGAGTTCCAAGCATAACCCTTTTTCGGCATTCCTCAATTTGAGATGCGGCCCAGCCCCCTAGGGTCGCTGCGCGCTACAAGTCAGAGAAACTTGGGGCTCTCTCTTTTTGGGAACACGGGCCACAACACTTCCTACTTGTGCCGTGGCGCCTGGGCAAAAAATTCAGATGCTCCTAGCCTTTTTGCACACACGGGCCACGGCACCTGAAGAACATGGTTGCGGCTCGAGCCCAAAATCTAGAATTTCCTACATTTTTATTGCACCAAACTCACTAAAATATATCCTAAACAATATCCAAACCCAGAATTCAGTATAAAGCTTGGATCAGTACAGCATAATCATTATAATTAGCTCAAAAACTATTCTATACTCCTTCCAAAAATCCAAAACCAGTCTAAGTCCGAAGCTTAGCTAAACCTCAAACTAAACCAGAGAAATTCATAAGAAAGCTTCTACTAAACCTTACCTCAATGTCAATTTCAACCCCCAGTAGAATCCACACCTGCTCCTAGTTTGATTCTTCAATCTCCGACCCCAAATTCAGAAGTTTTATTCAAATTTTCCCCCAAACCCTTCCAGGCACACCAAGGGGAGAGAGAGTTGTTGAACAAAGAGAGAAAGGGAGAGAGAGAGAGTCTTATCCCTTGTTTTTTTCTTTTCTGATGGTTCTCAAAGCTTCTAAGTGGAAGTCTATCCCTTGGCATAAAACTAAAATGCCTAAATTTCCCCTGGATTAACCCTTAGCCCTATTATACCACCAAGGGAAAATCCGTCATTCGCCACATCTCGCTAATTCCTGAGTAGTCCTAAAAATTCCCAATAAATCCCAACATACCCAATTAATAACCAAATAATTACTCGTTACCCATTCAACCTCAAGTACAGGCATTCCCAAAATACCCCTAGGCTCACCTCAAGCAGTGTATTAGTCCCTGTTATTACTATTATGCTAATCTGCTCCCTACGACCGCCTCAGACAACACATCTCAAATATATTCCCATAACACTGGGGTCTCACTCATAACACATACATAATTACATGGACCCCCTCAACGAGCAAAAATTGCAAACATACCCCAATTTACAGAAATGAGCCCACATGCATATTTAATACACATAAACATGCAGACCTAGTCACATTACCACATAAATCATTTATATCACATAATCACACGTATAATCCATTAATCACTCATATAATTCCAATTAACTCCTCCAGGCACAGTAATCAAGGCACTCAGCCTTAATAACAAATTTGGGGTGTTACAATAAGCACTCATTCATTCGTTGTTTCAGATGTTTAATGATTCTGAACTCGAAGAGTTGCACATACACTAATATCACTCATTTGATAAAAGATTTCTTTCTTTACTTTGTGACGAGCTAGAAGAACAAGTTGTTGAGAACTCACTGCCATCGAGGAATTTGCATTTGTAAAGAAAGGGCTAAGAACGCGATGACTTAGTCGTATCTCGGGCGATCGTGCCTCACAAATTTAGAGAGCTTCAAGAGGGTAGACGTCAACTCTCTGTTGAACAAACTCACGTAATCGCGACGTCTTCCCAACCATCCTCTTCAATGGGTACAATAATCACACTCCCTAGTTCGATGCCTCATCCCCACATGCCCGAACTGTATCTATTGCTACTCAAAGACCACTAGGCCCAACCTTGGACCCTCGAGAACCTCCTCCTAAGGTCACCCATCAAGGTGCTCGGTGCCATAGAGGAGCACTATGGGACCTACTCTACCCATTTGTTGGTTTTTATTGATCAAATCAGAGATTATACACAGCGAAACAACAATCAAATTGTCAGTTTAATCCCAAAAGATTTCTAGATCTACTTCTTCACATACATATATATATTGAATCAAAGAGAAGAATAGAAAAAATACCTTAGGTCCTTCCTTGCTGCTATCTTTTTGTATGGCTAAATCCTTGAGATCTCACACCAAGATCTTCCAAAATGTTCTCAGCACACAAAGAACGAGTGTGGGCTCGCTATACAAATAATAGGTAAAAAATTATTTATCAGATGTTCTCAACACATGAGATCTGATAAATTTTGGACTTAGGTTTTGTGAAGAACAATGACTTTTGATTATGTCACTGTTCTCTTTCTCTGAGAGAGATTTCTAGATATTTTTCTATCCCTGAAAAGTTACGTTCTGTGAAAAACTGATATCCTATATTTAATATATCTTATATATTAAAATATTTGTTATTTTAAACAAATTCAAAATAACTGATCAGTTATCAGATTTTTATTTAAATAATAATATTTTAATCATATTAAAATATCTCATTATTTATTTAATATTTAAATAACTAAAATTGTGGAATCAAGAGACTGAGTACACTCTTATGCGTGTAGCACAGTGCATGTGCACTGTGCCACACGTGTACCACATGCTTGTGATGGCATGTGATTTTTCCAATTTTTATTATTATTTAAATACCAAAAATAAAGTAATTCAAAATTAATTATATTTTTGTTAAATCAAATAATTAATTAATTCTTAATTAATTAATTACACATAATTAAACAATAATTATGTTTGATACATAGAAAAATATTTTACCTATCACATAAGTCATTTTTGCCCATTTTTGTATTTACCTTTGTCAGTGTTTGTTTGAGCCATTTTGGGGACCATGGACCTATTACATTAAGCTCTAATAAATTGAAACTAAATAATTAAACTCTTTAATTATAATAGTTAATCTATTAATTCTGATATTACTCCACTATAAATTCAGAACTGCACTCTTTATGTTATAGATATACTTTTACATAAATATTTTTCTTAAGTCGTCCATTGATATAACCATCTTACAATAGTTCATGTAACGACCCAAATTCGCTAATAAGGCTTAAGGACCTTGATTAGTGTGCCGGGAGGGCATAAATGGGATTTGAGTGAATAGTACTTATTTGAATGTGATTAATAGTGCTTAAATGACATTATATGATAATTGGTGATATTATGTGATAATATGAAATAGACATGTTGTATATGTGAGAACCACATTATTATGTGGATAATTCTGCAGCCAGCGACTCGAGGCGATCCTAGGGCTAGATAGCGGGAAAGTCACAACGGGGCATTATAATTGAATTTGGGCGAGTCAAGGAGTATTTTAGGTATCGGGTAGTGAATCAAACTATCGAGTGATGAAAATAAATAATTGGAGATATATTTGAGGTTAGGATGTCTAGGTGGGATTATTGGGGGATTTTACTATTTTGCCCTTGGGGGTGTTTCCGGTACCCCGAGCTTTGGGTTTAGTCTAATAATCTAGGGATATACTTGGAAGACTTAGAAAATATCAGACAGAAAAGTGTAAACCGATCCTAACTCTCCTTCTCTCTCTTAGCAAAGGAAGAACTACTGAAACTTGAGAGGGAATTACTGGAATTAAGCTGAAACTTGGGGAAATAGTCTGGAGGATTAGCTCAGGAACTGATCAAGGTCTGAGATAGAGCCAAGGTAAGCTTTGAATTATCATTTCTAAGGTTTGGGAATTTAGAGAAATGCCTGAGTTTTAAATATCTGTGATTTTGGTGTTTAAGGTGGAAATTGGGGCTTGAAACTTTGAAGATAGGTCAGGGGACACTTGGAGAATCGATTCTACAGTTAAGGTAAGGTTTAATTTAAAGTTTGATGGTTGAATTTGAGAGTTTTCATTGCTGGTTTTGAGTTCTGTGGGTTTGAAATTTCAGAAGTTGGAATTGGGGTTTTGCTGAGTCTTAGGCTGGATTTTTGGTTGGATTGTGTTGCTTAAATCATTCTAATGTTGTTATTATTAATTGGTTTTGAGTTGGGGGCTTTGGGATGGCTTAAGGTGAGGTTTAGAGATTGAAAATGGTAGTTTTTTTCTGGGTTTGAAGGGTCCGGCCGCGGCATGGTTCTTGGTGAGCCGCAACCCTTCGAAGTTGTTGCTTGTTAAGGAAGGAGGGCGGGCTGCGGCATGGCCCAAGCAATGCCGCGGCCCTTACCTATTTCTGGGCCTTAGAAGGTTCTGTTTGGGAGCCATGCCGCAGCATGGGTGGCCTATGCCACGGCGCTTAAGGGATTTTGGGATTTTGAGATTTTAGGCTTGGGAATTTAACCTAGGGTGCTCGGGGTTGAGTCTTTTACCATATTTGGTGAATTTCAATGTTCTGAGTACTAGAACTTGTCTTGGGAACTCATTTAAGATTTTTAATGGTGTCCTTTATCATGGTTGTGACTAGGTGTTAAGCTAGGGCTCGAGGATCGGATCGCGCTCAAGGAGTATCGCCCGTAGCTAAGTCATCTGAAAACTAAAGGTAAGAAAACTACACCCGATTGAATATTTGAACGGGACTAAGGGCTCCCTGATATATATGACTGAAAGAATGGTATTATGCCATGTAAATTGTAAACCAACAGCCTAAGCGTGCCACGGTTAACTTGTACAATTGGCACGGCTCGGACACTGGTATCCGAGGACAGCTTATTATGCACTGAGCTCGGTTTAAGCTGGGCCGGAGTCAGTGGGTTAAGCAAAGGGTGTGACCTAAGGTGTCGACCCTAGTATTTGTGTTAATTAATTATTATATTAGGCTATGAATGTGATTAATGAGATTGCTGAATAATCTGAGTATAGTTGAGGTTACTTGTACCTTGAAGTGTGCTTATATGCTGTGGACTGAATATCTGAACATGCTTACTAGAATGTCTATTTGATAATGTTGTTTATATTGTGTATGTTGTTTTCTTGCTGGGCCTTGGCTCACGGGTGCTGCGTGGTGCAGGTAAAGGCAAGGGCAAGATCGACCAACCTCGACTGGAGAGCTCTGCAGGGTGAATGTACATATCAGGCCGCTCAACCGCCACGGTTGAGGAGGTTACAGGGACGAGAGGACCAGAACCTTGTATTTTGCCATAGTATGGATGATGTTTACTCTTAACTGTTGAATTTTGTAAACCAGCTTTTAAACACTGTTGTTTTTTGGGATCCCTTCTATAAACTATTTATAACTTATAAAGTGTATCTTTTGAGGCCAAAATGTCTTTTAGCCCTAGAACTCCTTAGTTAATGACACGTTTTGATTAAATGACTTGATTAGCAAGTCTCACATCTTTATAAACACACAGTGTAGCGGTCCTGGCTATCCAGGGCGTTACAGTTCAACCCTCTAATTAATTAGTTCATAAATTTGAATGGAAGAATTACCATTTTACCTTTCTAATTTACTTCTTATTCCTTAAGTACCATTAATTCACTAGTGAATAATTAATCTATAATCTAATTATAGATTTGAGCTCAAAATCATTCAGTTCCATAATTAACCCTTAAGGGAACTAATATACGATCCGTTAGGAAAGATTAGATTTCGTATTGTTGATACATGTTCCCAGCCATCCATGATATTAAATCTCCAAAACAAAAGTCATTAGCCTCATTCTTTGAAGAGACCTTAACGAATGAATCAAAAGATTTAATAAACATGAACAGGAGTTCATGAACACTCAGGATTTAGGTTGATCTATAAATGATCATCAGTTGTGATATGAATTACAAGTCTTTATTGTTAAATGGTTTTTGGATAAAGACTTTAATTCGTATCGGTCCATGTCATAAATAATCATATTATATAAAGCACATTTACCGAGATGTCTTTCTACATCAATAATCCGAATCTAGATTATTTGTATCATTATGATACTCAGAAAATTGTACTTATAACTCCAATTAAAGAATCCCATAACTTTAATTTGTTGTTGTTGACTATTTTTATTCATTCATGTGATCTTAATTCTCTCGTACTAATACAAGATCACATCCTCAATAATGAATATGGAATTTTTCTGATATTTACAAAATTATTCAAACAATAATTTAACAATCTAAATATAACAATAATAATAAACCATTCTATTTATTTATTCACAGAAAAATAAATGTCTTTACATGCTTTTAGGACACACTCCTAACATCCGGGCCCATTTAGAAGTTGGTACGACCGTTCCACTCAACTAATACTTCATTGAGTTCGTGGTGTGGATGCAAATCTCGCCTTTCCAGCTTATTCCTAATGCTGACCGACTACTGGCAGTGTTCTATGTGTTGCGGAAAGAGAAGAACTGTGTTCCCTCGAGATCTGCAGAGCTTCACTACCACTTCCAGATGAAAGCTACCCCAACGATGGGTGTTATGGAGGAAGATGGCTTCCATTAGCTGTCGAAGTGGACGACGCCTTATCATACATTCCAGCATAACAAGAACATGCATCGAGACTCCAAAAACAAATTTTTCTTCTTGATGGGTTTTGACACCTGCAATAACCACTCACTACGCTTGGTATTCAACCGAGTGGGTAATCTATCTCACTGGTACCTTACTAGTTTCCATCGTTATCCATTCTTTTCTTTGCCTCATATGTCTCCAAACAAATTGATGATTACCTAGTGTGGGCCCAAGCCATCCATGCCCTCTCTCACGAAGTGAGGGATATGCTACTTTTGACCACTACTGATCAGTTTCAAAGGGTAGGGCTTATTAGTCTCAAGCAGAGAGTTGACTGCCTCAACATGAATGGGATAGTCTAGCCTCATTGGAGGCAAAGACATATCTTTTATATTGTGGTGCTTAACGAGCCCATCAATTTGGATGCTTTGAATCTTGGGCCCCTGGAAGAAGCTATTAATGAGGCAGCTGAGAACTCTCGGTAGTTCCCCTTCATGAGTGCCAAAGAAGAACCGTTCAATCTGGGTCAGGTTGTACTTGAATCTCGAGAATTTGAAGGGAACGCCCTCGAGCTTCAAATAGAAATGGAATATGAGGTTGGTGAAGCTTTGAATGTTGTATGTGTCTAATGCACAAATCGTTGAGTTTGCTCCCTGAGGCAGCAGGAGGCCGAGAACCAAAGTGAGGATATCTTGATTTTTGTTCCCAGACTATTGACGAAGGTCACAGTCTGGGACATTCCTCTTTTACTCCTTCTTTGCGTCCAAATGGGTAATCTAATTACCTCGACCGCGTCGATGAGGTGGATCATCACTACCATCTTGGGGATCTCACAGGGATATCTACTGTCAGCCAGCTCACAGCGATGAGGGCCCAAGGATTTGGCGAGTATAGCACCAAAGCTACCCTAGATTTGATACTTCAACTTGATGCCATGGATAGGATTGTCGAGGAAATGGTGTATTCCGGTAGTGACACAGACTCAGGTGCAAGAAGACTTGCCCTCCAAGAGATCCCATGTAGCCAAGGAGGTCTTCAATGGTTCCAAGAGTTTGTATTTTTGCCAGTTGTTTTGTATTTCTCTTCAACTAATCTTTGTTCCCGGTTGCTTTTCAAGTCAGATGGATTCCGTTTGGCTGATCGACAAGAAGAACAAGGCGAACTTGGATGCACAAAAGAAGAAGAAACAAGCTAGCCAGTCGTCGGGGTGGAAAAAAGATCGAGAATAAGCACAACTAATGCTGCCCCAGCTTCTGAGCAGCCAGATTGAATTTTTTGGTGAGCGAGGTCCCATCTGGGAGGACTGATAGTTTTTCTCATACGACTACAAGAGTTTCCCCCCTCAGGGACTCTCGGGGTGATATAACCAATCTTCCTCCATTATGACTAACAAATGTTGGCAGGGTTCCAACTGCACAAGAGCCTTTGTCCAAGAAGCTTAGCATGTATTAGCCATTGATGTGGGATCATCTCCCTCTCTGGAAACTTCATTAGGTTATAGCCCTTCTTAAGGCCTTTGAGCGACCCTTCTACGGGCCAGAGCTAGGAAGCCTCAGAGGCGTCGACTCATGTTGGGTTGATGGGGTATCTCCAAGGACATAGGGAGGAATTTCCTCTAGCTACGAGGTTGTTAGCGACAATGGGTGACATCATGGGGAGCATCACCCATCTTTCCCAGAGCAAGTCAGTTACTTCTGTGCAAGTAATTTATGCTTTTTGATGCATTTCATTTTTATCACCAGTTTTGTTCGTGTTTAACCGACTTCTAATACTTTTCTTTCTCACAAATGGCCCTCCTCACTATAAAACAAAGCGAGGTCATAAAGGGGATGATGTGGGACACCAAAGGCGTTCACTGAACAAGTCTGAAGTGGAGTTGTCCAAGCTGAAAGGATGGTTTTATTTCTCCCGAAGAGGCAAAAAAACTGGCCCAATCTCTCACGGAGGTTGAATGTGATCGAAATGAGGAGAAGACCCGTCGAGAAACTATTGAGAGAACTTACTGAGGCTCGGGAGAAGATTGTCATGCTAGAGAAAGACCAAGTGGACATGATCCACTAGGAGACAACTCTATAGACAAGAATCGATGCCCAAGTAGCCCGAGTGGCTACGATGATCAAGGAGAGTTAGATGTAGGTCGCAAAGTTTTGAGAGTTGTCTAACTAAGTTTGTATGGACACGATATTCCAAGTGTAACTCTGTAACCCTGATCTGGACCTAAGTTATCTTGGTGACGATGTGCCTACATTTGAGCTATTCGTGATGAGTGTTTGAAGGCCGAGGAGGCCCTCAACAACATCGTGTTGACTACCCTTGGGCCCACAGGCCCCAAAAATATCGTAGTCCTGGTTAGGGAGTTGCCCCTAGGGTCCTCGTATATCCCTGCCAGTGATGATGGGCAACCCCGTCAATAGAATCTTTTTTTCCTTTTCTTTTTGTGTGTAATTTTTTTATAGGTTTTGGGGCCTTTGGGGCATAAAATTTATAGTTCTTTCACTCCCAAACCTTTTTGCACACTTAATTTTTTTTATGTAATTTAATATATAACTCTTATAACTTATGTATTTATTTCTTTCAACTTTGTCAATCATGTTTTATGGTTCCCCACATACATAGTATTGGCATTGAGGCTTTGCGATGCACTCAGACCTCTATATTGAAAATCAGTACCAAAGTTCTTTGACTATGTTTGGATTAAAAGGAAGCTTTGTGCCTCTATTTTTAAGTATCTGAGTTATTTTATTATTAGGGCTCCAAGATGAACCTAAGCCTTTTAGGTTTCTTGCATATATTGTAATGCATTTTAATCCTAGGTTTGTATTGTCGTGTCTATCTTGAGTTTTTGGCACCCATAACTTTGACACTAAGGCCCCGGGATGCTCTTAGGTCTTGTAGTGCGATTACTCAAGTTTTCTTAGCTTTGTTCATTATTTCCCAACTCAAAGGTACCCCTTTTAAGTTCCTCTTATCTGAGTTGGCCTAAGGATTTAAAGCTAACTTTGGATCTGCTACTTTTCGCATTGACTTCGGGTCCTAAGACGTTGTAGTAGCAAGTGTGCTGTGATCGAGGACCATATTCAAGATCTCACTTGCCTATTGTCGACAATATAGTTTGAAACTCTTTAAGGTACCTCTTTTCGGTTCCTCTTATTTGAGCTTTGCTTAGGTCTCGCACCCAAGAACTTTAGCTTTCGAGTGATTCAAGCCCTACTCATCTGCCCCCAAGTGATTGGAGATTTGTATTCTATGATCACTTGTTTCGTGTTTTTGGGCGAGTCACATATGGCACTATTATTGATACAATAACTTTCGATTTTCACTAACTTTCGCTTGTAGGCTTATTTCATAAACAAAACAGAAAATGCAAGAAGTAGAGACAATGCAAACATTGCTAAAATTCTCAATGGTAATGTCAGAGAAGGTACTCGGCATTACAGGCATATGGTACAAACTATCCATTTAATCTAGCCAACATGTATGTTGTAGGCTTGATTATTCTTCCACTTGGTAAAGCCCTTCAAATTTTAGGCCCAGAACCCTTACTCCTGAATCTTTGGTGGCCAGCAACACTCGTCTAAGGATGAGGTCTCCTTCATAAAAATTTTTATCCTTCACCTTGGAGTTAAAGTACCGAGAGACCATTTGTTGATACAAGGCAACCTGGAGCTATGACAACTTGCAGTATTCCTTAACTAGGTCCAACGACTCTTGCAGTAACTCAAGGTTGGTCATCGAGTCGTAGTTGGTGCATAGGTGTGTCACGATGGCTCTGGGAGCATAGCCTTGCATTGTTAGGCCATGGAGAAAGGTGTGTGGCTTGTAGATGTCCAAGTAGTAGTTCAGTTGCCCCAAATTACTCAGAGCATTTCTTCAGGCCAAGCACGCTTTCCCTGTTCTAGCCTTTTTCTCAAAGACGTTTTGAGCATTTTGTTCATGGCTTTTACTTGGCCATTCACCTGGGGTTGCGTTACGAACAAAAAGATTTTGTGAATTCCATACTTCTCGCAAAAATTTGTGAAGGCTACTTGTTATCCCCAAAAATTTGTTCAATGATGTGGCAATCGAATGGACAAGTGGCAGTGCATGGTCAATAAATGACACATTAATAGTCAATAAATTTGTTGACTAAAGAAGTGCAAAGGTTGGGAGTTGACCTACGGAGTTGAGATATTACCGGTCAAGAGTTCTAATAGACCAGGAAGTTGTTTTGTCCAACTGGTCGCTTCGGTAAGATGTTGCATCCAACCAGTCACGTCAGAGAGTTCGACCAGTGAAGTGTGTTGGCCGGCCAGTTACTTCAAAAGGTAGTTTGGCCGACCAGACATCTCAGGGTTGGAGCTCACCCGACCAGGCACACGATTTGGCCGACTAGTCATCTCATCCGATTAGCTATGTCAAATTGAGGGTGTAGCCGATCGGATGTGTCAGAATCTCGGGAGATAATTGTCCAATGCCTCTTCAATAAAGCCTCAGTAATAACTTCAACTCGAATGTCTCGTAACTACTGCGGGAATCTCTCAGATATCCCGAAGTATTAGCTATATTGTTGTAATTTGAATTTATTTATTATTTCATTAATTAAATTCTGTTGAAACAACAAAAGACCTCATTAAAATGGGATATTTTTCATGTGTGATCCATGAGCCTATAAATAAAGAGTTCATGGCATCATTGGGGGGATCTGATCTTTTTTAGACTGAGAAAACTGTCTAGTTTTGAGACTTTGGGACCGTTGCTTGGGGCATTCAGGGAGTATTTTCTGAGAGTTTGGAGAGAGAAACATTGTACTTTTCTACTTAGTTGACTAAGGTTCATTTGATCTTAAGTGTAGGCTACATATATCACAAACTCTAACTGGACTAGGCTATTACCAACAAATTGGGGCTGAACCACTATAAAATTACTTGTGTTATTTATTTTCTATTCAAGTTTTATTGTCATTTTTGCGTCTACTCCTAGTTGGCCAAAAACGTGATCAACACTGCTATCGAACTATAGACTATTATCAGACACCAATTTTCTCGGGCCCTGTACCGACAGACATTGTTCTTGATTACAAAATCCAGAATCTTATTGGATGGGATGGTTACAAGTGGTTCATCCTTAACCCATCTGGTAAAGTAGTTGACTGCTAATACTATGCAGAATACACCTCCTTTCCCTTTGGGTAACTATCCGATTAAGTCAATTCTCAAAACTAGGAAAGGGCACAGGTTTGTCATCTGAGTTAACTCATTGGGAGGTGCTCGGGGTATGTTGGCTAACACTAACACTTGTCACACTTCTTAACGTACTCAAGGGAGTCTTCATTCATTGATGGAAAAAAGTAACCTTTCCTTAAGACTTTCTTGGATAGGCTCTACCCCCAGCGTGATCACCTAGAGTCCTTGATGAAACTCTAGTAAAATGGCTCAGGACTCCTTGAGGGTTACACATCTCAAAAGGGGCATTGAGAGAGACTTAGTATACATCTTGTTATCCATAAAAATGTAACGAGGGCTTTTGTAGTGTAGCTTTCGAGATGCCTTTTTGTTAGCTATGAGCTCATTGTTTGTTATGTATTTTATGATTGGTCTCATCCATGTGTCTTCACTTCGGACTTCACATACCTTCTTGACTTTCTGAATGCTCAATACTGCCAAAAAGATGATGGGTACCACATTATGGAGCTCGGCATCCCGAATGGCCACAAGCTTCGTGAGGGCATCTGCATTAGAATTATGTTCTCGAGGGACTTGCCTGATGGTGTAATGGTCAAACAGCTGCAGTGGTTCTCATCCAAATAAGAAGTCATCTCAGATCCTCGAGCTTAGTATTCCCCATTTACTCTATTTACCACTAGGCTATGAATCATTGAAGATACTCTGTCTCTTAGCCTGAAGCTCTCAGGCAACTCGTAATGCTGGGAGGACTGCTTAATATTCAGCCTAATTGGTTGAAGACTCAAAATTGAATCTCAAGGCATTGTGTACTCGATTGCCGTCAAATGATTTCAGAATAAGGTCGGCACTTGATCCATTCTCCTTTGAGGACCAATCAATAAATAGCTTCCAAGTAGGGACCTATATTCTCCTTTTTTTAGGCCTATACATATGCAGTGCACACAGCGACAAAGTCGGCCAGAACTTGTCCTTTAATTGTTGTTCTTGAGCAATTTGTTATATTGTATTGGCTGAGTTATATGGCTTATTTTAATAGTCTTCCTGAAGCGTCTAGCTTACGCAAGACTTGTCGTAGGGGATGCTTGTTCAATACTTTTATGGTATGTGCCTGTAAATAAGGGCAAAGTTTTCGCGAGGCCACGATTAGGCAAAAAGTTAATTTTTCCCCCAGCAACCTTTCGCTAATGTAGTTGATGGGATGTTGTGTTTTTCCTTTCTCGTGCACTAAGACGATGCTGATTGCGTGCTCAGTAATGGCCAGGTATAGAAATAGTACCTCCTCGTCCATTAGTTTTAAAAGGATTGGTTGTTGACACATGTGGGCTTTAAGGGCTCAAAAGGAATCCTCACATTCTTTGGTCCATTCAAATTTTCGGGCTCCTCGAAGGATGTTAAATAATAGTATACCTTTGTCTGTTGCTTTAGACATAAAATGACTTAGGGATACTATCCATCCTGTCAAGCTTTAGACATGTTTGTGTTTTCGAGGATATGGCATGTTATTGAAGGACTTAATCTTCTCGGGGTTCAATTCTATACCTCATGAGCTCACAATGAAGCCTAAAAAATTCCCTGAGGCTATTCCAAAGGTGCACTTCTGGGGGTTGAGCTTCATGTTGAACTTACGCATGACAGTGAAAGCCTTCCTTAGGTCCGCGACATTCCCTCCTGAGGACTTCGACTTTACCAAGATATAATCAACATATACTTCCATGTTGTGTCCGAGTTTATCTTTAAACATTATGCTGACTAATCTTTGATAGGCATAGCCTACATTTTTCAACCTGAAGAGCATTACTTTGTAACAATGCACCCTCTTGTTAGTAAAGAAACTAGTATGCTCTTGGTCGGGGATATGCATGGCGATCTGGTTGTAGCCTAAATAGGCATCCATGAAAGTTAATAAATCATGCCCTGTTGTAGCATCTACTAGTTGGTTGAAGTGTGGCAATGGAAAAAAATCTCTTGAACACGCCTTGTTGACATATGCGAAGTCTATACATGTTCTCTAAATCCCATTTGAATTTCTCAAAAGAACTATATTAGCTACCCAAACACGTTATAAGGATTCTCAAATGAAATTGCTGGCCAACATCTTCTATACTTCAGCTTTCAAAGCCTCCGAACTGACGGTATTTATTAGCCTCCTATTCTGCTATACGGGGGAGGCATTCTCGTCAATGTTGAGTGCATGACAGATTTCATGAGGACTAATACCGACCATATCAGTATGTGAACATGTGCAGAATTCCTAATTCTCCCAAAGGAATGCGACAAGGATTTCATGAACTTCTTGACTTAAGCCTCTTTCGATTAGGACAACTCTTGAGGGATTGTTCTGTTATCGACAAGGATGCGAGTGATTATCTTGTTGGCTATTTGAGTCTCGATCACAAAAAGGTCATGATGAGGAAAATGGACTCTTCGCGCATCTTCCTCGGTGAAAGTGATGGCCTGGTCGGTCATCCTCGGCATTTTTGTGGGAGCCTATCCCAAGGCGTAAAATTTATCATCATGGTTGAGGGCTAGGGCATACCTATTCTGAGAGGACCTCGACTGGTCGCCCAGATACGACCCTCTCGATATGGTATTTACTAAACTATTATGTCTTGGAGGGATTGGTAAAGGTTTCCCCTAGTCATCGACAGGTAGAGGAATATTGGTCGCAGATGGCCTGGTGCCATTGGAAGGTGTGGTGCTAACTACCTGCCATCACCAATCCTTAGATCCTATGGGTGATCGGTGTGAACTCCCTATTGAGGTCCCTCAGCATAGTGTCAAAGGTTTCCTAGCTTTAGAAGATTCTTGATCTCATACCTAAGTTGTTGGCACTCATTCATATTATGACTGATATCATTGTGATACTTACAAAATTCGGAGGGGTCTCTCTTCTCTCGATCCCTCTTGATTGGTTAGCATTTCCAATACAGAATTTCCTTATCATTTCCCAGAAATATGTTATCATGGGATGCCACTAGATTCATGCATTTGATATATTGAGGGGTCTACCGTTCCTCCTGACTTTTCTTCCCCCTTTTGCTCCCTCCTGGGACTGATTGCTATTGCCTCTTTTTCCAACCCCCTTGTTGTTGCTTTGTATCGTTGGCTAGGCTTGAACCATCGAGATGGCGCTGAAGCTGGCCTAAGGAGGAAATTAATTTTACTGAAAGTTGTTGACCTGGCCGAGGTTAGATTTTGGGAGCTGACTATACTGAGGGCTTGTGAAGTAGCCCAGGTTGGCTGTCGAGGATCATGTCATGCTGCTTGGTCCTCTAGATAGTCCTATTAGCTCTTCTTCCCAACTAAGGAATTCCCGAGCTCTCTTAGTGAAGTCGTACAATTTGTGGCAACCTCTTCTCTGCAAATCATCCCATAAATGACTCATAGGAAGGATTCCTACTTGTAAGGTTATCAGTTGTTGGCCAACATCTACCAGTTTTGTATGGGCTGCTTCTTGAAAGAAGTGGTTAATATGTTGTTTAAGGGTTTTAACCAGCCTTTCCTTTATATTGGCCAACACATTAACTTCAAAGCTAACCTTTCTCGCAGCCACATATTGCCTTCTAAACTCTGCAGACAGTTGGGACCAAGAGTGGATTGTTCTCGACTTATATTTTTTATACCACTCACTTGCTGCTCCAGTGAGGGCCAACGGGAAACATGTACATCGTATGTCCTCCGACACCTTGTGTACTGTCATTTGTATATAAAATCTTGCCAAATGGTCGGTAGGATCTGTGGTCCCATCGTGTGAGTCCATTGCAAGCATCCTACAACTGAAAGGCATGGGCGCCTTGATGAATTGTTGTCGTATTCTCATAATTTTGATGACAATCAGATCATTTTCCAAGTGGTCGAGCCACTCAGGCTGGTGTGCATGCCTTCGTGCGTTTAAATTGTCTAACAAATCGGGATTCTTCGACCTAAATTTGTGGTCATTACTTGGTACGGCCTCACCCCTATGAGCATTCAAACCTTCTCGCATGTTAGGCTGCTCGTACCCATTATCTACAGATGATCGAGTCCCTCTTCACAGAGCATTCAATCCATCTTGAATATTTGGGTTATCGGGAGCGTTCTGCTCCTCCTTCCCGAAGTTCTCATCATGCGTGTAATCGTTGTTGATGGAAATGTTGATGTTTGGATGGTGCAGGGGAGCTTGGCAATTCCTATGAGCCCCTAGTCCTAGGTTTTCCCGATGTAATTTAGGGTCGCGTACGGGAGACATCCTATCCCATTTTCATTTATTGACCGACTGCTATGCTCTAATTAGAGGTCTTGGTGGTGGTATTGGATTTCTGGGCTCGTTGGCATGTTTTTAGAGACCTGCTTCGACCCTTTGAGCTCCACTCCCTCTAGCACTTGGGACTGGATGGACCACTAAGGGTACCTATTGGCGCTTGGGAGCGTCTAGAATCGATGGATCCACAGGAAGTCCCTGGACCATGAGGGTGGCGCGCATGGCGTTCATGTTTTCAATCAAAGTAGCCATATTGGACCATTGGGCTTCCCACTTAGCCTCATGTGTACCTACTTGGTTTTGGAGGTTGACTACCTCCTTGTTTAAAGATTGTTGAGGATGTGCAGTGCTTGAGATGTCATCCTCTGGAAGATAATCTTCATCAGTAGCGAAGTTATCCTCCAACTCGTAACAATCGTACTCTTCCTCAGGGAATACTCTTCGTCCTAAGGAAGTTCATTCTCCTCCGTCTATGGGGATCCACGACTGGGGGAAGCTCATTGTACCTCCCGTCATGCGAAGGCAAGTCAGGATTTACTCGAGATCGATTTTGTATGTCAACCATGGTCGAGAATTCTCTAGCTTTCCACGACTCTCAATGAAAGCACCAAAATTTTGACCCAAATTTCTATCAACTATGAAAGATAGAAGAAAACTTGTAGTAAATCAATAAGAGAAAACCAACGATCTTTTACGTAGTCCCGCCGTTAATGAGGCCTAGTCCACGAGTCACTTATATTGAGGAAAGCTCGTCGGAATCACAAGGTTCTTAGGGTTTTACATCTTGGGCAGAAAATTGTCTTGCTCCAAGTTAAATGTGAGTCCAAAACGTAGGGTTTCGGATCCATACAAATGACCCCTTCATGTCGTATTTATTGGCAGCATGAGGGAATCAGGTAGTGAATAATTAATATAAAAACATTTTCATTGATTTCCCCATTAAGTGGGAATTATCCGTTACACAATAAACACCCAACACATGTCATTGGGTGATAGGATTGATTGGGTGGCCTTCAAACCTGGAAAAAGAGGTGGTCCCCGAAATCCTAATGGAAAGGTATTAGGGACCAGTCCCAAAATGAAGTTTGCGCTGGGTATATCTTCTATGGTCCCCAAGTCTACAGGAATTTGGGTAAACCATTAGTGTGACTCATCGGGTGTAAATACCGTATCTTGCCTAACTTTGCAAAAATGTCATTTTTATGATTACTTAGAAAAATGCCAATAATAGTCTAAAAGTTCAGTGGGACCTTATTAAAATAATGTAATATGAACCCATTAGTTTAAAAAAAAATGTATTTATGCAGTTCATGAGAAAATAAACAATCCCATCGAATTTTTAATAATATAAATAGGCCAATAAATGTTCTATGGTGTTTCTGGATTGTCCCCGTCCACAGGCTCCCCGCGGCATACAGACAAATGACTATGGAAACTACCAGCTCAACATGCATCCAAAATAGAACCTAAGATCTACCTTAAAGGGGGAAAGTAAGGGAGTGAGCTAAAAGCCCTGTAAAAAAGTACAAACAATAAAAGAAAACACAACATAAAAGCATAAGCGACATATCTCATAAATTCTTAACATATTTTCCTTATAGCAATCATTATCAACATAAGTCATATGAAAACATAACCATAATAACATACATCATAATCATAAACATAATAATATATAAAACATAAGCACAATGACACAACATATGATCATGGCACCCCTATTGTCCATGTCACATCATGTGAAAACATAACCATAACAATGTAAGTCATAATCATAATCATAAAAATAAGATTATATAAAACATAAGAATAATCACACAACATATGATCATGGCACCCCTATTGTCCATGTCACATCATCTGAAAACATAACCATAACAACATAAGTCATAATAAAAAATATAAGCATAATCATACAACATAAGATCAAAATCATAAACATAAGACTATATAAAACATAAGCGTATCATACAACATATGATCATGGCACCCCTATTGTCTATGTCACATCATGTGAAAACATAACCATAACAACGTAAGTCATAATCATACAGCAAAAGATCACAACACCCCTATTGTCCAAGATCACATGTGACACTCCTTTGGTCACTTACATGGTGCCGATATTGTCTATGTTTTACCTGGCAAACCTATTCTCAAAATTTTAGGCATGTCTGCCTTTAATAATTGTACTACACTAGGTTAAGCAAACATAAATAAATCCATACATATCTCATAACTACAGTCCATTAGAAAACAAAATAGAAATCTAACTAACTCCCTTACCTCAAGTCCAAGCAATATTAAGAGCGGGACAACTTCACAGCGAGCCTAGATTAACAATCAAAAACTTGTCTTAATATCACGTAAAACACACATAAACACATCAATCATATCACAAGTTTCACCACTTTTCTAATTTCTATCATTATTCATTCACAAAAATCACGTTTGCATTTCTCACATAAAATCATGTCATTTCACATAACAATCTTGAAGGTCTTCGAACAAGAACCATAGATTTACTCAAATAACATCTAATTATATGAATGAATGTATTTGCATGTAACATGCATACCTGAGAACATTCTTAAAAATATGTCCAAGTTAAAATTATCACTCTTTATTTCATGACAATTTTACAAAAATTGAGAAGGCATCTTTAAACGTTAAATTAATATCTCATTAATTTCCTAGCATGCTTGCTACCATTTTGTCATCATAAAACAATTCCAAAACATGGATTAAGACTTAATTCCAAAATCAAATTCCAGCTCACAAACTAATTGTGGCTTCAATTTATCAAAGGTACAAACTTTTCTGTAAATACATAATGCATTATGGAACCCATATTTCAAAATACTTATTTCACTTTTAATCATGCTTTCAAATTTTACAAAAATAAGAAACAACTTTTCTTTCTAAATTAAAAGAAAAGTGTAATATTTTTTTAATTCTGTCTCTAGAACACATAACCACATAAATCATAGATTTTTCTTAAAGGAATGAGAATAAAACACACAAAACAAATTCTTTTTATTCTTAGCATCTCTCATTAATTTTATGGCATGAAATTCATTCATATTTTATTCATGCTTGCTAATTAACGTAATAACAATAAAAATTTAGCAAGTACATAAAATCATAAAAAATATTAAACAATGCTTACTCATCTTCCTACAACATATGAATTGGTCAAACATATTTCTATACTTTGAACACCTCAATTCCATATATTAAGCACGCAAGACTTATTACCATATTCCAAAAAACCTCAAACTAAACATATATTCTCATGGACGAAACACATATAGTGAAATAACACAATTTAACATGCTTCTCACTCAATAATTCAAGATAAAAAAAATATTAAAACAAAAAAAACACAAAAGCCATTTTTAATACCCTTGGTTGAATTACATACATAAAAAATTAATAAAATAATTCTCAAAATTTTATCATGCATTTTATCGAACACATCAAGAGAATTAATAAAACAAAACAAATTATTTAGAACCCATTTTTTTCCCTTGGCCGAATTCCCTAGGATAGTAATACTTATCAATTTTCACAAAATTTAAAGATTCAATCCTTGCATGTTTCTAATACTCAAACTTACATCTTTATAACCATTAATCAAAACATGAAAACTCATTTAAAGCAACAATAACACAATGTTAATATACCAACATAAAATCATAAGTTTTAAAAGAAATTGAATCTTAAAATGCTTCTATTTCAAAATATTAACCACACATATAATCAATATTTTTGCTACATACAAGAACCCTATATTATGCTTATATCGAAATCACCTCATCAAATAAATGGTGAAAATCAAATAAAACTCTATCATACATAATCTAGATTATGGAAAGAAAAATAACAATACACATACGCATACAAGAACCCTATCATGCCTTTCTATGAAATCACCCAATCGAGGAATCACAAAATCAAAGAAAGAGATGAAGGGATAGAATTTTCTATTACCTCCTTGATAGTGTTAAACCACACTAACTATAAGTGACGCCTTTTACACCTAGGTTCAACCAATACCAAAAACACAATTCTTAGATTCAAGAAGAGACGAATAGGCTAGAGAATTAAAAAAAACACAAGATCGCACTACCTTTGCTCCTCCTATGCTTCAAAATGCATCTCTTCCTCTCTTCCTTTTTCTCTTATTTTCTCTCTTCTCTCCTTGTGAATTTGGCAGCCACCTCTAAGAAATGATGAGAAAAATGCACTCTAGGGTCCTAAGGTTCTATATTTAGTGTGTACTAGGTTTTCTAAAATAATAAAATAATTAATTTCTAATTAATTTATTTAATTAAAAATACTAATTAATAAAATAAATACATTTTGATCTATCTAAAATGGCAGCTTCAAATGTCATTTCTCCCATTTCCTTCCATGGCTTTCCACACTGATAAGGAAAGTGTAATTTTCGCAGCTCTAAGATCCTCCCACTTTGAGAATCGATTTTGACTATGATATCTTTCTAATTAGAGTGTATTTCCTTCTACAAAGTTGTAGGCTATTGAATTAGCTTTCCAAGGTATTATGTTTGTTTAAATGGGACACCTACAACTGAAGTTATGACTGTATTACTGAGACTGGGTCCAGAATTATGCGAACTCCAAAAATGACAACTCTCTTCCTTGCTAACCACTTCTATCTTTGTCTCATTTTCACAATATGAACAGATGTATTTCTAGAACCTTCTCCCTTTATGATAGAATTTCATAAACATGGATACATCCTCATTTCCACAATTTAGTCTAGGTTGAAGTCTTCTCTCTTGCTTACTTGTCTTACTTGCATGTACTCACACACATACAAACAATGCGTGTTGAACTTTCTTGTCGTGCACTCACACACACACAAACAAACACACAACACCCATGCACAAAATAAAATAAAAATTAAATTAAAAATAAAAACAATTTAGTTAATCATAAACTAACAATTAAAAATAATCATTTGGACAATTATGAAATTACAATTAACAACTATTTAATAAAATAAAAATTTGGTGTGCTACATCGGGCCTTCCGAGATGTTGATGTGAATACTTCTTTCCCAAGCATGGGTTCAAGGGTCTCCTGAAGAGTTCTACCACGAAGAATCAAGGAGGGTTCCGAGCTTCTTTCTCAGGCAAATAGTTACTCGGATTCAGAAAACTCCTTTGAGGCAGCCAATGTTGCAATACCTTCTCGAGGACTCCTTGTGAGATGCGCCGTATCTGTGGCCACATGTTAAGAATTACTGACGTGGAAGCGTGTCCAAAAAAAGCCTATAACATATATAATAAAAGAAGCTTGAATAACTAACGATAAAAATAAGATATGGAAATGTGCATAAAATTATAAGATCAACTATATGATACAAACCAAAAAAAAAAGAATAAAATAATATTAAAAGATAGATTTCAAACATATAATTGAAGATAAAGAATAAAAAAAATTATTTTTTATAAATTGAAAAAGAAAATAAATTTTTTTTGGCCATGTTAGGGTAAGAGCAAAATTTTATTGAAAGATAAATTTCAAAATGTTGTTTTAGGGAATATTAATTAGAATATTTCACTAATGTGTCAATCAGTATATATAGATTACAATTGCTAACAAACTAGAATATTAAAACCACAAAAATAGGATCTAAATAAAATTAATTCCTAAATCTAAGGAAACAACCTATGATTGATTGGTGTATAAATATCAAACATACCCAACTTATATACAAGTAAATCAAATATAGGTTTAAATAACCCTTTTGTAAGAATTTTTGCAGTTTGATCTTCAGACTTTACAAATGGTATACACATTATTCCTACTTCCAAATTCTCTTCAATAAAGTGTTGATCAAATTCTATATGTCTGGTTCGGTCGTGTTGCACATGATTATGTGCAATACTTATGGTAGTCTTGTTGTCTTCATAGGTAAACTAACTTGTAGCTTCATCTCCTTAAGCATACAATTTATCCACAACAACTCACATACCTTGTTAGCCATAGCTCTATATTCAGCTTCTGCACTACTCCTTGCAACCACACTCTGTTTCTTGCTTCTCCAAGTCACTAAATTTCCCCATACAAATGTCCAGTATCCCTAAGTTGACTTTTTATCTTTGATCGAACCTTCCCAATCGACGTCAGTAAATACTTCAACACTTCTGTTATCACTCTTCTTGAAGAGAAGACCTCTTCTCTGACTACCTTTTAGATATCTTATAATGTGATAAGCATCTTCAGGATGTTCCTTGTAAGGGTGATGCATGAAATGACTTACCATACTCACAACGAAAGCAATATCAGGTTGAGTATCAAATAGATAGATATGCCTCCCAACAAGTCTTTGATAGTATTCCACATTTTCTAATTTTACTGGTTGAATCTCGCCAAGCTTATTGTTCGGATCAATAAGAGTGTCTATTGGATAACAATCACTCATTTCTGAATCTTTCAACAGGTCAAGAACATATTTTCAATGGGAAATAACAATCCCTTATTTGCACCATGCCACTTCCATAGAAAAAAATATTTCATCTCTCCTAGATCTTTTATCTCAAATGCATTGGAGCGTCTATTTTCCATTGCCTCTAATTCTTCTAGGTCATCCCCTATGAGAAGAATATAATCAACATAGACAATTAGAGCTGCAAATTTTCCATTGTTCGAGTGACGAGTGAACAAGGTATGGTCAAATTGTGCTTAAGAATAGTCTTGTTTCTTTACCACTTGAGTAAACCTCTCAAACCACGCCCTTGGTGGCGGCTTTAATCCATAAAGAGCTTTTTCCAATATACAAACTTTTTCTCAAAACCCAGGGGTGGAAGCATATACACTTCTTCTTACAATCTCTCATTGAAGAAAATATTCTTTACGTCAAACTTTCGTAAAAGACAGTCTAGATTAGTTGCAACAGAAAACAAAATTTGAACAGTATTTAGCTTGGGAACTAAAGCAAACGTCTCGGTATAGTGAAGACCATAAGTTTGTGTATATCCCTTGGCCACCAGCCAAGCTTTGCACATTTCTAGAGTCCCATCACTGTGAAATTTTGGTGTAAAGACCCACTTACAGCCCACAGTTGGAGTTCCCCTAGGGAAATCTTCAAGCTTCCATGTTTGATTCTTATCTAGAGCACTCATCTCCTCAAAAACAGTCTCCTTCCACTCCGAAACATGTAAAACTTCCTGTATATTATTTGGAATCTAAAAACATAAAACATTTTTGGTGGAAGTGAGAAAAGAGGACGAGAGTTTTGAGTTATAAACAAACTGAGATATAGGATATTTGACATGAGATCGCATGCCTTTTCTTATGGCTATTGGAAGATCTATCTCAGGAATAGAATCAGAAGAGATTTGATAAAAAAAAAAAACAAGATTAGAATTGTTACCTAACTCAGTTTCTGGTCTCAGTTCAGATGCTTGACAGGGTGTTGGTTATGTTGTGACTTCAACTCATTTATTAGGGAATTTTCATGCATATACCTGACCATATTTACCTTTTTTCTGGCCATTGCACTCTTGTTCATCTAGTTGTTGAGACTTATCGTGTGACACAACATTTATGTGATTATCTTGCTCATTTTCTTGCTGATTTTGTTGAATAACTTCCTCATTTTCCCTCACATGAACCTCTCCAACTTGCCTTATATTTTCATTTCCTAAGTCATATCCTAGAAAATCTAGGTCTAATGAAGGATCACAAAAATTACTTGGAATATTCCTGAGATTATGGTGTGGATTAAATCTATTATTGGTAATTTTAAAATCCAAATCTTTATTTTTTCCTTGATTCGCCCCATAAAGATTAGGATTAAAGAATTTTTTTTTTTTAAATTTAACATCCATAGTGCCAAATGTATTTTTTTCAGAATAGGATCAAAGCACTTGTATCCTTTTTTTGTTTGGAGGAATACCAATGAAAACACATTTTTTTGCTTTTGGATCAAGTTTACTAGCAACCATATTTGGATTCCTAATAAAAATAGTGCAACAAAATATTTTTATAGATATTTCATAAAATAAACAAGAGTTTAAAAATAATTTTGAAGTATAGAAGTAGGTGTTTTGAAGTTTACAAGTTTAGAAGGAATTCTATTTATCAAATAGGTATCATGTAAGATAAAGTCCCCCCAAATATTTTTAGGTACATTATTTGAAATAAGTAAAGCACGACTTATCTCAAGGATATGCCTATTTATTCTTTCAGCAATGCCATCTTGTTGCGAAGTGTCATTACATGAACTTTGTTGAACAAAACCTTTTTAAGAAAAAAAATTACCTTAAACTTGTGCAAAATATTCTTGCCCATTATCACTTTGTCAATTCTTAATAATCGTTTGAAATTGATTTTGAATCATGTTATAAAATTTTTTGAAAACACTTTCTACTTCAGATTTTTCTTTCAGAAATAAACCCAACTCACCCCAGTGTGATCATCAATACGAGTAATAAACTAGCGTTTACCATTACATGTAGAGACCCTTGATGGACCCCACAGGTCACTATGCACAAGAGAAAAGCATTGTGAAGGTGTATACACACGTGGGGAATATGTGCTCCTATGATTCTTAGATAAAACACAGATTTCACATTTAAAAGAATAGGGATTTATATTTTGAAACAAAAGAGGAAACATATGTAATAACTAATGAAGATTTCCATGTCCCAATCTAACATGCCATAAATAAATCTCATCATTTTTTAAATTAGATGTAACTTTTAGGCAACAACTTCGTTGGGTCTCTTTATTCACGAAGGGTCTCTCATATAGAATATAAAGGCCACAACACTTCCTACCACTGCCAATCATCGTCTCTAAGATCGGATTTTGAAATACACAGTAAGAGGAAAAAAAATTGCAGTGCAATTTAGAGTAGAGCACTATAAGAAAAAATACTTTCAATAAGACCGAAAAAGTATTATCAAATATATACCATAACACTTTTTGATGTGTTAAGGAAAGCGGTATTATGGTATAGCTTATGATAACACTTTTTTGTGATTTTAATAGTTAGATAAGTATTTCATTATGCTATTTATAAGTAGATTATATAATACTTTTTTATACTTATAAAGTAGTGTTAGGATACACTTTGTAATAACACACTTTCTGCATTGTAGAAAGTAGTTTGCATAACAAAATTTTATGCTTATAAACCAGTGTTATTGTAAAAGATACAATAACACATTTTTTGTATTATTCTAATATTTGGATATGCTTGAATTATTATTATATAAACCTGTAAATTATAATTATTTTTTATTTCTTTAATTCAAACCCGCTTCAGTTAATATACTTAAGACACCCTTAACATTGTACAAATATATTTTTGAGTACCAATTATATGGTTCATAACACATATAACTAAATAATTGTGTCAAAATACATTCAAGATTATCTGAAAAACAATCCAAAAAGTCTTTAGATATTCAACACTGCCTAATTAACATAAACAAAACATTCTCACAATAGTCAAAAAAATAGTCTTAAACAATTACATATTCAAAAGTAAAGGTAGGAATTCATGATCTTCCAAAGGTCAGCACATCAAAGCCTTCCAAATCAGATTTTCTTTTGCACTTCACTGGTTGAATCTGGTAAATAAAACATAAAAGAAAAACTGATGAGGTCATGAAATATCATATCATTCATCTAAAACAGTCAATAATATCATGACGCATAACCATATTTACACTAATTGAGTTTGAATAATAAACAAGCTATTATATTACACACATTACTACAACTATCTATACTCAAGTGACCATAGAACTTTAATTAAATGGCCCCGTTATCATTTTGTCCTTCTCATCTTCCCTACCAAATCAATAAAATAATACTATCATAATCTTGGATTGCATGTCGGTTAATGTTGAACAAACATTTATATAATCAAATAACCAAATAAATACCTCTTGGAATAACCTTTTGAGAAGGCCATGCAACTATTGAACCAACAACTTCTCATATAGTAAGCATCACAAAGTTAGGACGAATTATCTATCACACCCCAGGCAAGATATCTATCAATATAATCAAACCAATTCAAGCAAACACAATTTATTTGTAAGAAGATAATACATAAATCTAGATAAAATCTTACATCATTTCCCATATAAAGGTTACCTAACCATCTATCGATACTAAGTAAAAAAATTCAAACAACACACAATAAGTTTTCTTCCTTATATCACCGCTACACACAAACAAATTTTCCAGATACTACTTCTCTAAGACACACAAGTTTTCAACATTTCGTTATCACCGCAGCACACAATTTTAATCTCAGAACCTACTTCTCTATGAATGAATATTTAAGATATTAAAACTCCTCTAACATTTGTATGATATTAATTAAAGAGTTAAGAGAACATACTTTCGTACCTCTTGCAATTGATAATGAAGTTAATTAACTTTGCAGTGCTCCTTGCCAATTCGATTACCTAAAAGATTAATACAAAATTGAAATTAAATGATACAATAAGTAAACAAATTCTTTTATATATTAAATTTTGGGTATATATGGTTATCATATTATTAATTTTTCTCTCAATATATATTTTTAAGAATATAGTCCATGGTCATATTTTGCATTGTTCATATATGGCTTATAAATATAAAAGCTGCTTAGTGGCCACAGTTTAGGAACATTTCCAACCAAACATTTTATCAAAATGGCACTTTTCCAAGACAAACATTTATCAAAGTTAGAATTATATAACAAAAGGCTTAACAAAGTTAACCTTGCTTGTCATAAAAGAAATAACTAACTTAACTACTTTCTCTTACAGTATAGCTTTATAAACATTTCTCTCTCTCTCGCTCTTCTTGTTTATAAGATCAATGGCTCAATGTTGCATATTAAAGATTGGCAAGGACAAAAAATGTATATTAGTAGTCTCAATCAGGGAGTACATTACAGCAGTAAAAGTAATAACAAGGACTCAAATGTTGAAGAACTCATTCTTTAATAATTGATATGATTATGAGTAACCTCTGTCAAATTTTGAAGTTCTTGTTTCTGGAAGATAAATGCAAGATAAAATCGAAACTTAACAAAATAGAACAGAGATTTGGATAAAACCATTGTGCAACTTAATATTTCCCATGGCTTTTTAAAAAAAAAAAATTTGTAAAAAATATATTGAAAATAATCTTTTTCTCAAAGAGATTTATGTAATAAAAAATGATTTTGTAAACAGGTTTCAGCCCATAGATGCCAAATGAATTTTGATATTCTGGCATATAACAAACATATTGTTCAATAGAAGAAGATTAACAAGCAAAATGGACAAGTCAAAAAGGACATAATCACAGTTGAATTTCAAACTAGATAGTAATGCAGCCATAATGTTAACTGAGGTAAGCTTATAACAAATTATGAAACTTCCTTTTCTTACACTTTTGTAGAGATTGTGTGGTTGTATAAAATGATTAAATCTTACGAATCCACTATTACAGTAATTTTCTTTTTTGATGTCGTTATCCATGGGCAATGACTTTCTAATGTATTGGGTGTATTCGTTCTCTATTTATATACATTATTTTCGTATTAGCTTATCCGGTGCAGTTTATGCATCGCGAAAGAATGCATTGGAATGGTCTTAGCTCCTTCATATTCAGACGAAAAAAAAGTGTCTGTTAAGTTTCTTTTTGAATCTAAATGGGATTCCTTCTCCTATCCTCTATATAGCTCATCGTTGGTTATGTATGCATTTTGTAATGAAAGGGAAAAAATAGTTAAAATTGTTGACCTACATCATTTATATATCCCATTGGAAGGGTTCTATTACATTTTCTCCACCGTGATACGGTACTAGTTTAACACAACATATGGGCATCAATGTAATTGACTTCGAATGGCTTAGCCTTAAACTTTAGTACCTTTTTTCTGATATAGGACAGTGTCACTTTGATTTGAACTAACTATGGATATAGCTTGCACTGGTTATCAGCAACTAAATTCAGCTTGAACAACTTTTCATAATCCGCCACTTGAAAACCATAATTTTGAGGCTCATCAACATATGGCTACAAAAGTTAAAATGCAATCTTTAATGATGTTATTTGACGGGATGAGATAATTAAAAAGGAAATGCATTATATGAAGAAGCAGTTTGGACTTGGGAGTAAGACTGCCTGAGCTCACAAAAATATTGGAGAGAAAAGTGAAAAGAAAAGAGAAAAATGAGTTGTTTGGTAGGAAGGAAAAGTGGATGGAAAAGAAAAGTGAGGTGAAAATATTGAGTAGGACCCAGAGATTTTTTCCATTACAAACTGGAAAGAAAAATGAAGAGATAAGTTTTACACAAACGAATGAAAGATATATTTTCATTTCTATCAGTCTACTTTTCTATCTCTGCTATATTTTCTCTCCCCCCTATTTTCTTTCCTCTGTACCAAACGTAATATAAATGTCTATATGTGTAGCGTGCACAAATCTTGTTTTCTTGCCAGTGGGCTCAACAAGATAGAACTGGCGCTCCAGCCCCAAACCGCAAGAGTGATGATAACTAAAGGATATAATAGGCCATATATGTTGAAATATATTTTTTAAGGTTAATGAATGCCAAACTATAATTAGTTTTACCTCATGAAACAAGGCACTATTAAAACCTAAAGATCCATCAACAAAAGCTTTGACACCACCCAAGTATATCCATTTGCTTATGGACTTGCCAACTCTCTTAACAACATCCTGAGAGTGAAAATGACAACCTCAGGTTTTTTGCTTTCAAAATCATTAGTCATTAAGGTTTATACATGACAGGAAAAAACATTAATTTACATGAGAATTTTTAAGACATGTATGAAGTTAAATGATACCTCCAGACACAGTTCTCATAATGGTTCCGCCGTCTGAATCTTTTGATGAATTATCAATCCCAACAAACTTTAGTGCCACTGAATTTGCCAAGCCCATATGATCATCAATTCTTGGTAACCAAACCTGCACATTCGATTCTTGAAACCATTTAAAGCAGCTCAGAACCAGATTTTCCAAGAATTCGAAAGAAAATTTTAAAATTCACTCTCCAGTAACTCCCATTAAGATCCAAATGTGAGATAGGAAAAACAGGAGAAAGGTTGAGCTTTCCCAAAAAATTAAAAAATAAATGACGAAGAGAAGCTCGAATTTTGGACTCAAACATAAAATGAGATAGATAAATGTTTTAATACAGACAAAAAAGGCATAAAAAAGCTTAAAATGAATGAAAATTAAAAGAGATGAGAAGAATATAGAACATAAGTTGAAAAATAAGAGAAAAAATGCATGTATAGTCGAGAAATGAGACATGAAAACTCTTGCTGTTTGTTCTAAAATACTAAGGCATAAATATATTATATTCAATAATTAAATAAATACCTAACGTGATTATCCACAAAGAAAATAGAGAAGGAAATTGTTCCAATAAATTATATTACCCAAACTAATATTAGCATAAAAAAAGAATCAGAAGTTGATACCATAATGAATATATAGATAAGAAAAACATCATCACCTTTCAAAACAATGAATAGGATAGAGAGAGTGTTGTTTAGAGGAGAATGGAAAAAAAAAACTCAAGTGGACAAAAGACCAAAAAAAAAAAGATAGGCAAACCAAATAACAATAACAAATTACAAACAAAATTGAATCAATATCAGACAGATGTAATGCATTCTTCTATTTTGGCATGCCAAGATATCCATATAAATATAATAAAGGGCTCTCCTTGAGTATGAAGGAGTCTATGATAAAGCTTAAATCAACAAATTTTCAACAAACTTTGGTTATTATTCTCAAACATCAATCATTTTCCAACAAAATTTGATAAATATTTAATAATACTCACTCCTATCCTATACTACAAAGGACGTCATTAGTTTTGAACAATAATAGACAAAAGATATACATACAAATTGTCTTGATTTTAATAGTTCCCATTAAAACCATCAGAATCCAAATAATTTAGAAATTGTAAAATAAAACTAAAACACAAAAAACTTAAAACCATAAGTGATAAGCACCACACCACTATGAACAAAGAAAAAGTCAGCAATAATGTAAGTGAAAAAATAGGTTGGGCAATTTTATTTTAAGTTTGCCCACTGTCCAAAACTGAAGGAAAAGGTAGCAATAATAAGAGAAGAGTGTCAAAAATTGAAAGCTCTTGATCTTAGTGGTGGAGTATCTATCTGTATCTACTTGAGAAAAATCCTGAGAGAATATCTCAATCTGAATCCACTGTTCTACCACTAAGAAAGCTGAAAGCTTATGATAGACCTCCTATTAATTACGTGTACGCTAGGAGAGGGGGGATAAAAGAGAGGACAGGTCAGCCAGTTAGTTAAGAGAATTCTGGTTGAGTGTAGGAGGGTACACGAGGTAAATTAGGCCAGAGTATATAGCTGAGTAATTTTGTTGTATTGAGCATGGAGAAATTGGTGTAATTTTCTGTTTTGTTTGGAGAGAACCAAGCTCTCGAATTCTTGGTAATTTGAATGATAATTCTGGCCAAATTCTTGCTATCTTTCCTACTGTTTTATTTGCAATCTATTTTGTACTGCTATCATATTGGTATCAGAGCACAGATCTACCATGGGACCTAAAACTATTCCGCAGCTGGAGTTGGTGGAAGAGAAACTTGAAGAGGTGCAATCTGAGCTGAGACGTGAAGTTTCGGAAATGAGAGCTCAGATGCAACACTTCCCACAGGAGCTCGAGGCTCTTCGCACGGATACCCAGAGAATTCCGGGACTGGAGAAGAAGGTGGAGTTCTTGATTGGCCATATCACAACGTTGTTGCAAGGATCGACGCGTATGGGTACGACGGGGCCAAGTGAGGAGAACGACCGACAATGACGGGCAGTGGACGGTGACTGTTCGGCATCCCATGCTCCGCAACCAGATCCGACGGGAACACAACAGCCCCCTACGATGCCGGCGGAGACTACGGCCACTCCGGTCGATTTCTCTGGCGGACGTGATTTCGGTCCTCCCCGTATGGAGCTTCCTCTGTTTTCTGGTGAAAATCCCGACGGATGGGTGTTGCGGGCTGAACGTTACTTTGTTTTGAACCGATTCTCTGAGCATCACAAGTTGGAAGCGGCTATCATTGGGTTAGAGGGAGCTGCCCTAACTTGGTTCCAGTGGGAGAACCAGAGGCATCCCATCACTTCGTGGTCGACATTGAAGCGGCTGTTGCTGCTTCGATTCCGTGAGGTGCCGATTGGGTCGACGACAGAGGAGCTGCTGTCCATTCGACAAGAGACCACGGTGAAGGCTTATCGTCTTCGTTGGGAGGCCCTGGCTTCTTGGGTGGCCGGCGTCCCGGAGCACGTATTGGAAGGGTGTTTCGTCAAGGGGCTGAAGGAGGAGATTAAGGGACCGTTGCATATGTTACAGCCTTTGGGCTTAGCCCATATCATGGACACAGCCCAGCGTATTGAAGAAGGGCACCAACTTCTGGGATTGGGCCTTCAGCACAAAGGGGCTTACACTAGGGTTTCTCCAGGCCCAATTACACCACCACGTTACTCTCCTTTCCCTGCGACTGTACGGCCGACTCAGCCCCCTTTCACGAACAGTTCTGGGCCGATATCGACGTTTTCTGGGCAGTGGGGAGGCAAACAATCCAGTTCTTCAACACCTAAACGTTTGACAGAAACTGAATACCAAGATAAACGCAGCAAGGGCCTTTGCTTTAGGTGTGATAAAAAATTTCACAGGGGGCATGTATGTGAACAAAAGACATTACAGGTGCTTTTGGTGGGAGATGACAATGAGGAGAGCGAACCTTCAGAGTCCCCTCCTCTTAGCCCAGAAGCCAGCGTGGAAGCAACATCGGAAGACCAGTTAGCTATGTTATCATTGAATTCATTAGTCGGCATCTCTTCAGCTCATACGATGAAGCTATCGGGTATGATTGCCGAACAACCAGTCACAGTCCTTATTGATAGTGGTGCGACACATAACTTCATCTCAAAGGAGTTAGTGGAGGCTTCGAAGATCCCCATTACAGCGACTACAGCTTATGGAGTCCTACTTGGGACCGGAGGTAAGGTGAGAACGGACGGAGTTTGTACGAACGTGGAGCTGGAGCTGGGCACTTTAAAGGTGATTACTGATTTTCTACCGCTAGATTTGGGTGGTGCGGATGTTATCTTGGGTATTCAGTGGCTAGGGTCGCTGGGAAATATGCAAGTTAATTGGAAAACGATGGTGATGAAGTTTGAAGTGGGAGGAACATGGATCACACTACAAGGGGACCCCAGTTTATGTAAATCACAAATTTCGCTCAAGGCACTTATTCATTCGGTTCAGCAAGAGGGGCAAGGTTACTGGATTCAGTTTGGTTCCCTGTCCACGGAACACATCCAAGAACCCGACTGTGTACCGCCGGCAGTAGTGTCATTATTGCAGCAGCATGAGCCAGTTTTTTATTTGCCGGAAGGATTACCACCGCAGCGTTCTCATGAGCACAAGATTACTTTAAAGGAGGGGGCTGGTCCAATTTCAGTTCGTCCTTATCGCTATGCGCAGGTCCAGAAAGATGAAATTGAGCGATTAGTTAAGGAAATGCTGCGAGCCAGAATTATACAGCCTAGCACGAGCCCTTTTTCCAGCCCAGTTTTGTTGGTAAAGAAAAAAGATGGCAGCTGGAGGTTTTGCGTGGATTATAGAGCATTAAATCGGGAAACCGTTGCTGATAAGTTCCCCATTCCAGTCATTGACGAGCTTCTTGATGAGTTGTATGGCGCAAAAGTGTTTTCTAAGTTGGATCTCAAGTCGGGTTATCATCAAATTCGCATGGCAGCTAGGGATGTTGAAAAGACAGCGTTTCGCACGCATGAGGGACATTACGAATTTTTAGTCATGCCTTTTGGCTTGACTAACGCTCCAGCTACATTCCAAGCCTTAATGAATGAGGTTTTTCGTGAATTTCTTAGAAAATTTGTGCTTGTTTTTTTTGACGATATTTTGATCTACAGTGCCTCCATGGAACTTCATCTGCAACACCTGGATATTGTCTTAAACTGCCTCAGCCAACACCAGCTGTTTGCAAACAAAAAGAAATGCTTATTTGCCCAGTCACAGTTGGAGTATTTAGGCCACATTGTTTCAGCAGAGGGGGTGTCCGCCGACCCCCTTAAATTGGATGCCATGCGCCAATGGCCCACGCCAAGAACACTTAAGGAGCTGAGGGGATTTTTGGGCTTAACTGGATACTACCGAAAGTTCGTTCGAGGATATGGCCAGCTCGCTAAACCGTTGACAGACCAGTTAAAAAAAGATGCATTTGGCTGGAATGAAGAGGCACAGGCAGCGTTTGATGGTTTGAAACAGTCTCTGTGTGATATTCCAGTTTTGGCTTTGCCAAATTTTTCAAAACCGTTTGTGGTTGAAACGGATGCTTCCGGCACAGGTATTGGGGCTGTCTTGATGCAAAACCAGAGGCCTATTGCGTATTTCAGCAAAGCTTTGTCCCCTCGGGCTCGCGGTAAGTCAGTTTATGAAAGAGAACTCATGGCCATCGTCCTCGCTATCCAAAAATGGCGTCCATATTTACTTGGGAGACATTTCATTGTTCGAACTGATCAAAGGAGTTTACGGTACTTATTGGAGCAGCGTATGGTCGCCATTGAACACCAGAAATGGCTCACAAAACTGCTGGGGTATGATTTTCAGATTCAATATCGGCCCGGTTTAGAAAACAAGGCTGCCGATGCGTTATCGAGGGTGCTGCCAGAGGTAACTTGCCAAGCAATTTCAGTCCCAAATCTGATTTCTGTTGCTGATTTACAATCTCCTGTCGCCACGGACCCACTGTTAGCTAAGATAATCCAGCACCTACAAGCAGGGAAGTCATGTACGGGGTACTCTTATCAACAAGGCTGTTTAAAGTTCAAAGGCAGGTTGGTTTTACCATCCTCTTCCCCGTTTATTCCGCTTTTGCTGCAGGAATACCATGACAGTAACGTAGGGGGTCACGCTGGCGTGTTTCGGACCTTTCAACGGATAGCTGCCGACTTCTATTGGCAAGGAATGCGAGCTGATATACAGAAATATGTTGCTGAATGTTCAGTGTGCCAGCAGAATAAGTATTTGGCGCAATCCCCAACAGGTTTACTTCAGCCTCTTCCTATCCCGGAGCAAGTATGGGATGATATTTCTATGGATTTTATTGAGGGACTGCCTCAATCTAATGGCTTTGACTCGATATTGGTCGTGGTGGATCGCCTTTCTAAATATGCCCATTTTATCCCACTTCGACACCCATACTCAGCCACCACCGTTGCATCAGTTTTTGTTAAGGAAGTTGTCAAATTACATGGTATTCCTCAATCTATTGTGACAGATCGTGACAAAATTTTTTTGAGCCTCTTTTGGAAGGAACTGTTTAGATTGCAAGGGACTGTTCTTAAGCGGAGTTCGGCGTACCACCCACAGACGGATGGCCAGACGGAGGTCGTCAATAGATGCTTGGAGACATATCTTCGCTGTTTCGTGAGTACGAAGACAACACAGTGGGTTAAATGGCTGCCATGGGCTGAGTTTTGGTACAACACTTCGTATCATTCCTCAGCGGGTATGACACCTTTCAAAGCTCTCTATCACAGAGATCCTCCACCTTTAATACGGCTGGAAGGTAACCAAACAATTGTTTCAGCAGTTGAACAGAATTTACAGGCTCGGGATGAGGTTTTGGATTTATTAAAACTGAATCTCCAGCGTGCTCAGCAGAAGATGAAGCATCAAGCGGATAAAAAACGGAAAGATATTCAGTTTCAAGTGGGCGATAAAGTCTATGTGAAGCTCAAGCCTTATCGGCAGCGCACTTTGGCTAAAAGAAAAAACCAGAAATTGGGTCCGCTGTTTTTTGGCCCTTTTCCAGTGCTGTCACGCATTGGGGGTGCGGCTTATCGACTTCAGCTCCCATCGGATGCAAAGATCCACCCAGTTTTTCATGTTTCTGTACTTCGGCCAGCGTTGGGTCCTCTCCAATCTGCAACTAAGCTCCCTATGAATCTGTCCTCTGAGATGGAATGGCTGCTGGAACCCGAGAAGGTGTTGGACATACGACCAGGAACTCACAGAACACAGCCACAGGTTTTGATCCAGTGGCTACACCTTCCTGAATGCGAATCCACTTGGGAGGACTTTGCCACAATTCAGCAACAATTTCCAAGTTTCCACCTTGAGGACAAGGTGCGTCTTTGGGCGGGGGGTAATGATAGACCTCCTATTAATTACGTGTACGCTAGGAGAGGGGGGATAAAAGAGAGGACAGGTCAGCCAGTTAGTTAGGAGAATTCTGGTTGAGTGTAGGAGGGTACACGGGGTAAATTAGGCCAGAGTATATAGCTGAGTAATTTTGTTGTATTGAGCATGGAGAAATTGGTGTAATTTTCTGTTTTGTTTGGAGAGAACCAAGCTCTCGAATTCTTGGTAATTTGAATGATAATTCTGGCCAAATTCTTGCTATCTTTCCTACTGTTTTATTTGCAATCTATTTTGTACTGCTATCAGCTTACTTGAGATTTCCTCTTGATGGCCGGGCATTTACTGCATATTTGCAAATCAGAACTAATATTTTCCTCATTTCCAATTTGGTAATGCAATTCTGGCTGAAAAACTTCCCACCATCAAATGTTCATGTTGGAATAGTACAAAAGTTGAGACATATAGTACATTCAATAATATTTGGAAAGATAATTTCCCATTCTACAATGGGATTAATAAGCCATCTTAGGCAAAGTTGTAACAGAAAGGGGTAAGTGGGAAACTAATCGTTCAAATTATACAAAAAAAAAAGATAGTGTAAAAATATGTAACAAATAAATGTATACATGAAACATAGAAGAAAAATGGTAGGAGCTATGAACTCCCCAATTATATTTTATTTTTTAAACAAAAATAACCTTTGGAAATTGGAAAGAAATCTTTTGTTGAACCCCAAAATATGGATTATCATTATTATTATTATTAATTTTTCACTAACCACCTCTCTCACATAGAAATATTTGTCTATTTGAAAAAATGAATCTTTCCAAACTTGAACTCCACTACATTACCCTTTTTTTTTCCTTCCTTTTTTTCCATTCACAAATATAATTTTTATAAGTATGTGAGATTATATATACACAAATCTTTTTGATTCAATGGGCCTAGGCAGAATCTCACCACTGTCAACCTGGTATTCTTTTCATGTTCTTCAGTATTATTTAAAATAGCAAAAAACAAATAGTAAAATATTTTAAAGAGTTAGTTCTAACTTTTAGCTTCTAGCTTCTATAACCTCTACTAAATTGATTTTCAGCTCTGTTAGGGTAAAAAATAAAAAAAAATTAAAAAGAGGAACAGAAGCTTCTGTTTTGGGGGTCCTCTGAAAATTACAAAGACAAAAAAAATATGACAGAAGCCTTTGGCATGCCTTAGTAATCAATGGTGGTCATTATCTAGATGGTATCATCATAGGAAGGAGCACCATCACACTGTACTACATAGTATCATCAACATTCCTTTGTGATTAAATAATAGATTTCATACTTCCAAACAAGCCCCCCTATGTGATCGCTGCCATCATACACACATAAGAGTACTTAAAAGAAAATGAATTGGATAAAATGATCTCTGTAAATGTACCAATAGTACAAAGATACAAAGAGAGGGAAAATGGAGCTAAAAACCAAGAAGTGATTAATAGAAAACTAACCACACTAATCAACTAACTATAGCTGAACCTATATTACAGTTAGAGCTAACTAACTACATGTGCTAAAACTTAAGCCCAAGCAAAGCAATCAAAACCACCCATTTTGTTGGGATATTTATGCCAAGGAAAAATAATCAAAGTGACTCCTTACTTAAAAGGTGGTGATAAACCATTTTGTAGACAGAGATCATCCTCTGCCTATGAGGATTCTCTTTCACTGTCAAATGGTGGGGCTAAAGTAAAATTAAGTTGTATACAAATATACAATATATATAACACAATAAAAATAGCAATGTCTTTCTCTCTTAGAGTGATCTTAGTGGCCATTGTGATGGTTACAATGACTGCAAATATTTGCTGTGCAACAGATTACAATGTTGGAGACTCAACTGGGTGGAATACTGGTGTTGATTACACTGCTTGGGCTAAGGGCAAGACTTTCAAAGTTGGTGACACACTTGTGTTCAAGTGTGCAGTTGGAGCTCACAATGTGATTGAAGTGAATAAAGGTGAGTTCGAAGGCTGCAAAGCGACTCAAGGCATGCCTTTGACGAGTGGAAAGGACAGAGTGTCGTTAAGGAGCTCTGGACCTAAATACTTTATTTGTGGTGTTGCGGGTCATTGTGGTTTGGGTCAAAAACTCACTATTACTGATTCTTAATTTACACAATATGTAACTGTAATTTTTTTGACATTGAGCATAATAATAATATCTTATTTTCTGTTTAAAAAAAATAGTCGGGCTACCAATTCTTTGATGTCATTGTCGAATCCAATGGTGCTTGTTCAACAATGACAATGGTCATGGAGGGACCTGTAGTGGGGGACTTCCTAAACTAAAGTGATAACTTAACACTGACTTAACTTAACTTACAAGGTCAAATCAGAGAACACAAACAAACAAAAAAATCAATACATTCTTACAGTAAAACAAAAAAAATAGAAACATAAGTAAGATAGTTGAGAACCACATTTTACAGTTATGTCGTGTCTCATGTATTATTAACATATACCTGAATAAAAGACCAATTATAGTGATAGCTGAAGGTGTACTGTTGAGCTCCTTTTCCAACCTCAATCTAATAATTAGTGGAGCAATTTTTCCCCATACCAACATTTGCTATAGCAACATAATTTAAAACAAAATAAAATTAATAATTTGAGTAAATTAGAAAAAATATAAACAATGAAGTAAATCTTTCTTTTCTTTTTCCATTTTCTTTCTCTCCACCAATTCTTTTGCATCACTCTAATTTTTATCATGGAGCAATTTTACTAGAATTGCATTAATTGCAGAATATAAAAAGCAAAATACGAAAGACACATGACATTATATGATTAATACAATTTAAAGAAGTATACATATATACTAAAATGATCAAGTCCCATCACTTTTTATGACTTTGCAGTAAAAAATAAGTAACTGAATTCAACTGGGGGTCAGAAACTCTGAACTTGGTAGATTAATTAAGGACCAAAATAAAACAAAATTATAGCTAGTGTGTTTTGCAAGTTAAGATTACTACAAAGATGATGTTAGACAATGACGCACAGTATAATAATAATCTTGCTTAATTATAAAATATAGTTGAAGATATGTTTATAAACTCAAATTTGTTACTAAAATGGAAGCATCAATTCAGATATTTCAGGGACGAGCACCAAATGAAATTAGAAAAGGTTAAAAATACTATACTCCCCAAAATTTAGTTTGTAATCCAAAGTAAAATTATATATATATATATATATGCGCCTTTATTCATTAGTTATCAGCAACGGGCAAGCTGGTGAAGGAACCTTTGTTTGGGGATCAATTCGAATGCTAAAAAGCTTGAGGAAGTGCTATTTAATTAAAGTGTTTTCTACTAGGAACAAATCATAAGTATATTACCAAAATATATGATATTCAAATATATATATAAACAATGAAAATAGAATATAAAGATATTTGGTTACCTCACTGGACCGAGAAGCAGAGATGCACTGAGTTGAGCGATGACGATGGAGGAAGAGAGTCGTTGGATCTTCCCTGTTGAGAAACTCGATGGTGGACCGATCCACAGTCTTGCAGAAGCCAAGCTGGGCTTTTAACGAGCTTGCATTCTCAAGGACAACGGCAGAAAGAAATTGAAACCCGAAATGGCAACCCGGAAGGTTTATGGATCGGAAGGGGATCGAAAGAAATTGAAGAAAAGATGAGCAATTCTTTGTAGCAGATTCAGGAGATGCCCAGTTGAGTTAACAGGATGAAGTGAGAGAGAAAGAAAGGGTTGAGCTCTTGTAAAGTTAGACGTGCGAAAACAAAAGGAAAATAAATGTTAGAAATAATCTCTTTCCCTAAAATTAATTAGTGGGCTTTTAGTGTGCTTGCCGCCCATATTTTTAACTCAATTATAATATTTTTTTCATTAGTGTTGTATTCATGCATTACATAATATCATTTCCTCTCAACAATGGCCTAGATAGATACCATGCAAGAATAAGCAACAAGTTTTGCTATTCTATTGATATGAATCATGATTTTTTAAATACCATTTTGCAGAGGATTATTATAGTATTAGTATAATATATATATACATACATATAGATATATGGTGTGTCATTAAAATGGTTTTTTTTAAATACCTTGGTGATGGTAGGTCGCCATTTTGTGACTGACCTTATGCAAAGTTATGCAGCAAAGGCAAGTCTTTTCAGCTGAGTAACATCATAGGCCCCTCCCAGCTTTGGATCAATCATTTTTTCAATTTCTCCTTGTTTCAATATTGGTTTGGCTTGTTCAATTCATAATTAACAATTATTAAATTTAGTTCAATTACATGTGCTAAAATATTTTGTTACCAAGACTAAGCAAAGTCTAACACCAAGAGAAAACTCCAATATTAGACATTTACCAAAACAAAACAGCAAATTAGTAATAGAATAAATCAAGTGGAAACTTTTTTATTGTATAATCATAAGGAAAAAAGGGGACTTTCTTTCATTACCCAAGTGTGTAAGCTCTGGTGAAAACCATCTACTGGCTTCCTGCCTGAAATGATTTCTAATAGATAAACTCCAAAGGCAAACACATCTGTTTTCTCATCCACAATTCCGTGCATAGAGTACTCAGGAGCTAAGTGCTTGTATAAACAATGTTAACATTTCATTTAATCCTTTAATTGTACCAAAAAAATAACTTTAAAGAAAATGTCAGATAAAGTGTTCTTTTTTGGTACCCAAATGTCCCTTCTATAGGAGCAATTGAATGATGAGTCCATTGAGATGGAAGCCATTTTGCTAGTCCAAAATCAGATATCTGAAAAAACATAAAAGATACAACAAAATTAACATAAGGGTGGGTATATATGATAATGATAATGAAGTTGATAAGAAAGAAGAAGAAGAAGAATATGCAAAATTTACTAGTGGTTCAAACTCTGCAGTCAAAAGAATGTTGGATGACTTAATGTCTCCATGGATTATCCTTCTCTGACAACCATTGTGCAAATAATGGAGGCCTCTAGTTGTACCAATGGCTATGTTATACCTTGTTTTCCAATCCATAGGAGTCAAATTCTCACCTAAACACAAAAAAATTCCCATTAAAATCTCAACAGACTGACAAAAGAAAGAAAACCCAGAAAGATGAGAGAACCAAAATAATTTGGTGTGTTAAGTTTTACCATGGAGAAGATAAGCAACAGAACCTATGGAAGAGAATTGGAAAATAAGGTAAAGACCACTGTCAATACAACAACCAAGGAGTGATAAAACATTTCTATGGTGGACATGGACAATGGTTCCAATCTCAGTGAAAAACTCTTTCTCTTTTCTCTCACCCGAAGCTGTTTTTGTGAACCTTTCCACAGCTATTTCATCTCCATTTCTCAAAACTCCTTTATATACCTCTGCGTAGCCTCCTTTTCCGACCAAATTATTTGATACCCACATCACAAAACACCATTATAATCCAAAAGAACAGAACAAAAATGGCAAGAAGAAGAAGAAGCTAACCTAAGCTGAAACCATCGGTGGCCTCGGAGATTTCTTCAAAAGAGAAGCATTTCCAAATGGGTCTCTGAAAAGACTCGGTTCCTACAACTCCAACACAGTTTTCTTCACCATTGGGGTTTGGAGCTTTCTTCTCTACTGCTGCTTCTTCGCCAGTGCCACGTTTGTTGAGCTCTACACTAATTAGAATCTAGATGTAAGAGAAAATGAACATGATAAAGATGAGAGAAGCTATCAGAGGGAGAGTGATTTGGGCGAGATAGAGGAGAACACGAGAGAGAGAAGTGGAAAAAAAATAAAGATATATGTTTTCAGTTTCCCTCTAAATAAATTCACTGACCCGCCAATTTTACACTATAGCCCATTTTATGTCCCATTTTTTTAACTAACTTTTATAATACTTTTTCAATAGTCTTGTAACCATGTGTTGTGAAAAGTGGTTTTTCTTGTAGTGGAGGTTAGTTTACTAATAGAGATGACATTGCAAGACAATTTAGGAATGTGAAGAACATTAGACAAAGTTAGTGTATCAAAGAGTTTTACATCTCCTACACCAGCAATAGCAGAAAATGAACCACCTTCTATACAAATTTTATTATTTCATACACAAGGTTTATACGAGAAGAAAAAACTAGAACAACTAGTCATGTGATCAGAAACTCCTGAATCAATAATCTAGGAGGTTTTATATTGAATACAAACAAGAGAAGAAGACAAGAGACTAGGATTACCATGCTGAACAAGGGAACAATAAAGTTTTGATTTAGAATGTAACAAATTCAATAGTTGCTCAACTTGTTCCTTGGTGAATGGAGACTTCCCTGAGTTGACACTCGGTTCTGAAGCAGAATTAGCCATGGATTGTAGGTCTTTCCTCCAAGTGGTTTTCCATGTAATTTCCATGTAGTATCCAGTGTGTGTCAATGCTTCTTGCAAAAATCATAACATGGTTTTTTCTTTTTATCATTATTAGTCTCGACTTCTTTAACAAATAAAGTTGAAACCTCGTTACCTGATATAGATGATGATTCATTGCTGGACATGAATTTTCCGTGACTTTCCTCCACCCTTATTTCAAAGAAAACCTCCCTGATTGATGGTAATGGTCTGCGGCCAAGAATCATTCCTTTTACCTCATCCATATTTTTCTTAATTCCAACAAGTAGCATGAAGACCACTCTCTTCACGTTTCTTGTGTTGGAGTAGATCAACCCGAGTTTCCCAAACATCATCATTGCATTGGTCTAATTCTTGTCACCAAGCCACCATCTCATTGCAGTAGCTTTTGACACTATGTTGTCCTTGCTTGGATTTCCATAGCCAAGTCTTTAGCTCAAAAATTTGAGAATAATTCTCTAAATAACAACAAGCATCACACACTGAGCCCCATACCACCTTGGTTGTAGTAATGAACATGTGAGGCTTTGCGATTGAAGCATCCATAGAATTGAGCAGCCATGCCATGACAAGTGAGTTTTTAGATCTCCACACTACATACCCAGCATCCTCTATCTTTGGCTACTTCTTCTCTCCAGTCAGAAATCCAAGCTTCCCTCGACCATCAACAACAAGCATGACAGATTATGACCATTCTAGATAATTTTTTCCATTCAATCTATGCATAGTGATTTTCATAGAAGAATGAACTGCATCAATGGTAGTAGTCTATTGAATGGGTGTGGTAGAATTTTTTTTAGTTGGGATACTCAGGTTTTCTCTAGTAGAGTCTTCGACTATATCATCCATTGGAGAAGGGAATGTTTAGTTGAGTGGTGTCTAGGGTTTTCTAGGGTAATCGACAGTCTAGGGTTTAGGCTCTGATACCATGTAGTTTTAGGGAATATTAATTTGTATATTTCACTAATGTGCCAATCGGGATATATAGATTACAAATGCTAACAAACTAGAATATTTAAACCACAAAAATAGGAACTAACTAAAACGAATTCCTAAGTTTAAGGAAACAACCCCTTTCTAACTTTACATGGCAACTTACACAAACATATATATTTATGAATTGAAAATAAAGCATAAAAAATAAATAATTATATTAATAAAAAAAATTATATTAACCATATTAGGTGAAGTAAAGAAAAGCTAACCCACCTTAAGGAATTGAATAATCAAAATTAATTAAAAATAGATTATATTAATTGTTTTTGATGACTCCAAAAAATATAAGTTTACAAAAAAGGGTAAAAATTCTTTACTCGAGACAAAATAAATTTACCAAAATCTTGCTTCCTTTTATATATTATAATATTAATAAAAAAAATTATATTAACCATATTACGTGAAATAAATAATAATTAAATCCAATTTAAGTAATTGAATCAAAATTATTTATAAATAGAATTAAATTAATAACTTTTTATTTTTAGGTTGAGAAAAAGCATAATATAAATTTTTTAAATGTATAATTTGGATTTGAAATATAAAATATTAAATGTGGTGCAAATATTATATTTTAAAATAATGTAATGTTGAAGGAGGAAGGAAAATAAGTAAAATTAAAATTATATTAAAATCAAAGCATCATATAAAAAGAAGAAGAAGAAGAGATAGGTAGATAGAACGAAAGAAAATCACATTAACTCCAAAAAAATGATAAAAAAAAATAGTCTCCAAAAAAGGGAAAAAAAATGTTAACTTCCAAAAAGAGACAAAATAACTTAAACAAAAACTCACTTCCTTTTTATATATTGTAGTATTAATAAAAAAAATTACATTAACCATATTACGTGAAATGAATAATAGTTAAACATGGTTTAAGAAATTGAATCAAAATTATTTAAAATAGAAATAGATTAATTGCTTTTGATTCTTAGGTTGAGAAAAAACTTAATTAAATTAATATTTATTCATATTTAAAAGCATATTATAAAATTTTTTAAAATACACTACTACAAAAGAGGCTTGCGAGTCCTCTATTTGAGAGCCTTAAAAACTGAAGTTTTATGAATGCTTTTAAGTAAGTTTTTAAGACTCACAACGCGAGTCCTAAAAAGTCTCATTGAGTGCCTTTAAGTAAGTTTTTAGGACTCACAATGCGTGTCCTAAAAGATCTTGTTGAGTGTCTTTAAATTAAGATTTTAAGACTCGTTTTGCATGCCCTTAAAAGTTTTTTTTTTTTTTAAAAATGCAGCTACAATATTTCCCTTTGAGTGTCCAAAATGTATTAAAAGAAATTAAAAAAAAATACTGAAACACACCATTTCTTTTAAAAAAGAAATTTAAATTTCTCAACATGTATTATAAACAACAACATGATTCAATATAAAATAGAATAAACTCCTACTTATTGGTACAATAAAAAAGAGCATATATAACTCAATTGACTAAATTAATCAATGACTAGCAACATTTCTCTCAATCTCTTTCTTTGAATAAACACTTCTTGTCCACTTTAAACACTAGAATAATCAACTATGGCAGCATCATGACATTGTTTATTGTTATACATTTCCCAATGATAGAGCTCTTTGCAACCCTGCATAATAAAATTAGATCAATATCATACATAATAAAGATGAGTAAATAGTGAAATACAAAACCCATTCTTAAGTTGCACTCTCAAGAACGAAATAAGCATTCATAAACCCAATGCATAAACTAAAGTGGTTCCACTATATTAATAAAAAAGGACAACAATTCTATCAATTAAAGAACACAAGATTTAGTCAATTCCAAAAACTAGGCATATAAATAAGATAAATATATATATATATATCTAATTTCTTAACTATTAGAAAGAAAAAAATTCAATTCCGAAAAATTATTTTTAACTAGCATGTTATTCTTTTTCAGTTCATTCTAAGAAATACTTGTAACCTGAAATGTTCAAGAAATACATGCATGATTAGAAATTAAATAATTTTTTAGTTCTATGAAAAAAGCATTCATTCGCTATTCAATTTTAACAATATTAGTCCATTGATGCATTTTCACTAACACCCACATCATCCTATAGAAGTATCACTCACTAAATTTAGCAATATTAGTCTATTGAGGCATTTTCACTAATACATGGTTTGCATTACAAGAAAAGAACCCAATAAATACATGAAAAACAATTAAATCTGCTAAGTAAGCTTAAGATTAGTAAGGTCATAGAGTTCTTAAATCCATGAATATAATAATCAGGACAACCAAGCCCAGTACAGAGTTAAAATACACACAGTTAAAGCCTAACCAATGTAGAAATGAAACCATAAGTAAAAGAAGCAAAAATCTGCCAATATATTATAAAAGGGTGATCCTATCTTCTATGCTTCATACTAACCTATTAAGCTACGGTAATTATATGCTTCATAGTAAATAATTATGCAAGAAATGTACAAAGATACTGACGTTACGCCTGGGGCCTAATTGATGTAGCATCTGAAATCCCTGTACATCCACCCGAACTTCAGAGCCTTCCATAACATGATTACCGTACGCATCCAACATCTGGAGAGAAGAAAATATAAGACACCTTGTTAACAAAGTAAACCATTAACTAAAAATCTATAACTAAAAATCTTTAGAGCCCACTATTGATTAGCAAAATTGATTTGTGTACATAAGTGGAAGCTCAATATTCTCAAATATTTTTCCAGTAAGAGATTAACAGTTATATATACATAGATAGATAGATGTATCATGTATATGTGAGTAAAGTGTATATAATCTAAAACTTTAGGAGAGAAACTATTACTGCATATGTAGAGTGAGAAGTGTTTGCAAGCTCAGAGCCCACTGTGGCAGTGACCAGGTTTCAATCAATTAACTAAAAATCTAGATCAAATATAATCATTAAACCTTCTCTAATTAACAAAAGAGACCTCACTTGTTTTAATTTTCCTCTTTGTAGCTTCTGCAAAAGAAGAAGTTGAAATACAACACTACTCAATGCAAAATTAAAAATCAGCCATAAAATGCATTTAACACCATGGCAATGATTAGACCGTAATGCACAACAACAATAACAAAAATAAGAATTGAGTGAAAACAGTACTCTAACTTATATTATATAATAAAAGATAACTAACATTTGTCATCTTTTTCATCATCTTAATCGTTTTGGAGTGTTGGAACCTGATCAGCAGGTTCATCACTGGTATTTGCAGCCTATAAAGTCCCATTTTCATTAGATGGGTCATTTGGGTCACACCTTTCGTCTGCCAACAGCAAAAGTGCCTGAACATAATGCACACAATAATCATCAAAGGAGAAAGATCATGAAAAATACACAAAAGTGTGAAAATAAATTAGTTGCTATCATGATTCCAAAATGTAGTTTCAAAGAATATTATGAAGCAATGATAATTTTGACTGGTCTCATTCATCGTCAAACATTAGTTTCAAGAGTTTAAGCCAAATATATACATATATATATAGAGCCAGAGAGAAGGACTTACTAAAAAAAGCGTTGCCCCCACAAGCCACAAGCCACCATGACCCAGCTTTGACCAGTGCACCCACCAGCCACCCTGTCTCAACAAATAAATGAATTTTAAAGAAAATTTATATATTTAATGAAAAAAAAACCATTATGTATCAAAGAAATCAAGAAATAAAAAAAATACATGCTGCTGCCATCTTCTACAACGCCGCCGCTGAAGCCGAGAACCCCAAGAGCCACCTCCGTCTCTTCAGCTGGTTGGTCGAGAACCCCAAGATAATCTTCTGGCACACTTGCAAAGGAACATAAGAAAATGGGACAAACAAAACGAAACCTCGCTGCCCCTACAAAGCTTCAATCAATCTCCAACAAGACAAGCTAACCAGGCCATAAAAAGTCTATTGATAACAACATGATAGTTACAAGAAAATATGACTAAGGTACTTTTAGATTAAACATTTTCAAATATGTTAGAAACTTTAAAAACATAAATATAAATAGGAATACAATACATCATAAACATAAAGAATAAATAAATAAGTGAGATTTTATTAATGAAAGAAGCCTTGTAGAAATGTGTACATACATATAACTGCATAACATAGTTTGGAAACAAATGGATTCTATCTCACTAGAGCAAATAGGCTCTTTATCGAATATGCAATTATGATCATAATGACAACCCATCCCATAAAATTGTGATTTTAGAGTTATTAAAAAAAACAATAATGCTAGCTACACACCAAATTTAATCTTGGATTGGTAAAACTCTTTATCTAATGATTTGGGGACCAACCAATTAGAATGTTGAACCAAGGATTTATTACTACTGTATGGCCAAACAAAACACCACTAAGGCTAAACTCAGTACAAGGCATTAACCTAAATCATCCTATATATTTTATTAGCACTTAGAAGCAACCCCAAAAAAATATTATATATATGCCCATGTTACCAAGAACTCATAGCCATGTGCCAGCTCTTCCCCACTCAACTTCTCTTTGCTTTTGTCTTCTTCTCACTATAGCCTCAAAACACTAGACATAAATCTTTTGTCTTATAGACAGGGCTGATTGGTTTGGTGTACACTCCACAAGATGCCAGCAACATGAGAAGTCAACAAAAAAAAATGTATGAAAAAAGAACAGAAAACTATGTAAATGCTCACCACATCTTGCAAATTTTCCTGAAGGTCAAAACAACAATTATATATATTCAAAAAAATATGATAAACATCATTCAAGATAAAAGATTATGATTATTTAAAACTCTATAGTAGCTGTGCTGATTGTGATTATAAAAGCCCTCTACATTTTGAGCTCCAAAATCAAATCCCTGTAGAAAAGTATGATCACATATTTGAAACATAAAAAATAAAATCATAATTATCAGAGCTTTTAAGTTGAACTTTTGCAATATCTTAGGGTAATACAGGCTATATATGGCAGAATAAACCTTACACAACTCAAATACATTACAACAACTAATTGGGCATCATAGTCACAAAAATACATAAATTTTCAACAAAATAACTCTACAATAGTCAATACAATACATAATAATTTAGCAGTGGTTCGACAAAGTGATATAACATATATACCAAGAATCAAATTGCAAGTTAAAGCGTTACCAAACTTATGCACATCAACTTTTTAAAATCTCCACAAAGTGAATGACTTCCATTCTGTTAGAAACTCTATAATCACATTCATAAAAGAAAACCATTTTCATTTTTAGATTTTCTCACCCAAGTTCCAACTACAAAATAATGCCAGTAAACAAAACAAAGTAAAAAAATCAAAACAAAAGTCACAGAATCATAACTTTACTAGTTCCACTAGACATATATATACATATTTATATATATGATTTTGAATTGTAAACTGCTAATACACAGAAAAAATAAAGGTCTCTCTGACGTCCATATTATCAGAACTCCATGGGCAAGAAAACATGAGATTTATATATATAGTTTAACTTGTGAGAAAGAGGGAGAACAGTGAGTTAGGGAGCCAGGACTACCATGAACCAATCAACAACAACAACAAATAAGAAAAAAAAATCCAAAAGGAAACATACCAGATCTTGCTTCCACCATGCGTCGAGGTGATGAAGACACACACAGCGTCGCCGTGTGACCTCGCCTCTGCCTTCGCTAGGCTCCGTCGCTTGTTCGTTGAAGAGAGAGTGGAGTGAGGGTGGACACAAAGCAAGAGGGTGAGAGGAGAATAGATAAGCCCCGAGATAGGAGAGAGATAAAGAATCAAAGAAAAGAGTATTGGAGGAATCGGGAATCGAAGAAAAAGAAGAAAAACGAAGAGGAGAAAGAGGAGGAGAGGCGGCAGCTTAAGGCATTTTGTCCTTGCTAAAGCTTAGTAGTGTAGGCGGGAGAGGCTAATTATTTACCAAAAAAACAAATAAGTATATGTTGGTGCTTCTTTTCTTTTTGCCTCCGCGCCTTTTCCTCATTTCTTTTAATAATGTCCAAATTCAATGTTAATAATGTATGTTTTTGTTGCAGTGTTTACTTAATATTTTTAAGGGCACACTTTGAGTGCCCTTAATACCTTTTTAGGACACCCGAAGTGAGCCCTTAAAAGTCACCATTAGAATCCCAACTCAAATTCTCTTTTCAAATTTTTTTAGGACTCACATATATTTTTAGGACTCTCTTTGCGAATCCTAAAATGTTATTTTTAAGGACTCTCAGTGAGAGTCCTAAAAATTCCAGAGACATTTTTTAGAACTTACATTTAAGTGCGTATCCTAAAAAGATGTCCCATAAAATGTATTTTGTAGTAGTGATATGATTTAGATTTGGAATATAAAATATCAAGTGTGGTGCAAATGTTATATTTTAACATAATATAATGTTGAAAGAGAAAGGACAAAAGTAATAAATTAAAATTATATTAAAATCAAAGAATCCTAATAACTAAAAAAAAAAAAAGAACAACAAAAAGAAAGAAAAAATCATATAAAATATTAAATGTGGTGCAAATATTATATGTTAGCATAATGTAATGTTGAAGGAAAAAGGGAAAAAAAATTAAAATCAAAGCATCCTATAACTAAAAGAAGAAGAAAGAAAGATAGATAGATAAAAAGAAAGAAAATCATATGAACTCCAAAAAAAAGTTTAAATGATAAAAAAACCTATGAAAAAAGGAAAAAAAATCTTAAGTAAGAGAGAGATAAAATAACTTAACCTGAAACTCGCTCCTTTATTATATATTGTAATATTAATAAAAGATTATATTAACTATATTAGGCGAAGTAAAGAATAAATGAACCTATATAGTTTAAGAAATTGAATCACAATCAATTATAAATACAATTAGATTATTGGCTTTTGATTCTTTGGTTGAGAAAAGAACTAAATTAAATGAATTTATCCATATTTAAGAGTATATTATAATTTTTTAAAATTTTATAAAATAAAACTATTGAGGAAACATCTCTAAAACAATATTAAAGTTTCTGTTATAAAACACTATTGAGAATAACATAAACTAAGATATAAAATATAGAGAAAGTGATGTACAAAGAGTAATGCAAAGAGAGTATTCTTTCTTTTGGTGTAATATGGCATATCCTTTCAAAAGGGATGAACCCATATTTATAGTTTGTGTAAATACAATCTATGAGACAACAATCTATATTTTATGTTGTTAGTTCACTCGAGTGACCGGGTGAATCTCCATTACTTTATAGTTGACCAAGGTGATTCTCCATTAGTGTGACATTTATTTACTATATAATTTAGAGAAATTTGCATCAAAATACTAAATGTTTATTAAATGAAACATTTAAATGCCCAAACTATTTTTTTACGAGAAAAAAACCTGAAGTTGCTAAAATTTAGCATTTAGATACTCAAATATTTTTTTTGCGGCCAAAATACCCAAAGCTGCTAAACTTTCCACCTTTACTATCCAAATGCTTAAAAAATATTATTAAAAACTTATTTTATGTTATAAAAATTCATTAAAACTATATAAAAATATAAAAAATAGCCCAAATTATTTCTAAAATTAAAGAATAACTTTATTTAATGAAAATAGTAAATAAATATTTTTTCATTATATTAACCTTTTTTAAAAAAAAAATTCCTCTTTTAATAGTTTTTTAGTTATTGTTTTTTTCTTTTAACTAATTTCAATCAAAAATATTACTTTTATTAAATAAACAGTTTTTTTTTTCATTTTAGTATTAATTGAAGTTATTTTGTATATTTTTATATAACTTTAATGATTTTTAATACTTAAAATATATTTTTATTAATATTTTGATAGTAAAAGTGAATCGTTTTATATTTTTGCCACAATAAAAAAATTAGGTATTTAAATGTAATATTTTAGCAACTTTGGGTACTTTTCCTGTAAAAAAAACGTTTGGGTATTTAAATTGTAATGACCAACATAATTGCAAAAAACATCTTACTTTCATTTAGTTAAAAAGACCCAAAATTCCGTATAAAAAAAATTAATTACTTAGTTTTAGAAGCATGCACATGCTTAAAATAAAGTTACACTATTTGAAACTTTCAAACAACTTAAACATAAACAACATAATGTTTTTACACAACTTAATACTTGACAAAAGCGTAGCGACTTCCACAGTTAGGCCACATGTACATTCCGCATGACATACTCCAACGCTCACTGATTCGTCTTGTCGTTTTGCTTGTCTACAACATGAAACAACTAAGTAAGTGAAATGCTTAGTAAGAACAACTTAACATACATATCATAAAGAAGACAAACAGGTTGCCCTAACAATGATCAATCATATATTCAACCATAAATAGGGTTTCAGAAAGAACGAACCCTAATATACAATTCAAGAACGTGTGAACGTCCTGGCAAGTTATGGTCATGTGTAATAACCAGATTTCATAACTAAGTAAACCTGCATGCAAAAAATCTCAGAGCAAGTGTATATAAGATATAAATGCATAATACCATTCTACAATGGCATCCAAATATCGCTCATGAGCTACAAAAATATAATGAGGTGTTTGGGCACATTTTAGATCAATACAACTAAATTCACCGGGTATTTACTACCTGTTTAAACATTTCATTGACCGACCATACTTCCCCTTACCACGGTAACTTGGTCAAGTGCCAGTATTACCTATTAATAACTGGATTTACAATAGTGTGGTCCCAATACACACATTGTATTTCTCAATAATACAACAATTAATCATCCCGGAAACTAGTTGGATTCACATATCAATAATCCGTTCACACACAAACCGGACTCCCCCCTAAGTACCCTAGTTACAAATCAACAGGCATTCGACTATGCTTCCTCTACGATGGTCATCAGTCCATAGTCAATCAACCGTGCGTCCCCCTACCCTGGTTATCAGTCCATAGTCCATTGATCGTGCTTTCCCCTACCTCAGTCACAAATCATATACATTCGACCGTGTTTCCCCCTACACCAGTCATCAGCTCAAATAACAATATTATATAGTAATCACTTGATTTCATTTGAAAATTTTGTACACTTAATAGTACCACCTATTCATTACTAATTCAGCCCTTAATCAATCTAGTGTAAAGAATATAACAGACAATACACTAGAATGTTTCATCTTGTAGCCAACAAAGTCAAGATTAACATACTTAACTTACTCAGCACAAACATGGGTGTATACTTAAAATACACAGATTACTAAGACTCCTAGGAAAATTCAACCTACTCTCATTATCTTAATAGTTGTATTCCAGAATCATTTTACATAAATGTGTCACAGACTTTAACTAGACTCTTATGTCATGGGTTTTAAGCCGGACGTCATAATCATGATTGATTATGTTATCCCAAAAATCAGAAGTGAATGACATGGCAAGCATTAAATACACGTGGCTGACACCTGGCAGAATCTGTGCTCGACCATCGACCAGGAAGACATCCAGTGTCATGCGATCGGTTTCTTCATACGACCAGCCTGGTCGTACGCACATTATACGCGGAAAAGATCTTATGCAGTTATGATCGTATCCGAGATTATCTCTCATGATTTCCTGAGTATCCGACTATTTAGGAAATCATATTTGTAACAAATCAATGTAAATCCTCCTTGAGCCTATAAATAAAGGATGAGGGCTCAAGGGAAAGGGATCTTCTTCTTCTTCTTTTTTCTTACTTTCAGATCACGAGAAATTAGAGTTATTGTACTATTCCTAAGAAGGGACTGAAACTCATTGAACCCTAGTTCTTTGATCACTCCTCTGAGTCTTACATCAATAATAATTCAAGTGCACGTAGGTTATTACCAGATTCTGGGGCCGAACCACTATAAACCTTTGTGTTCTTTATTATTTCGTCATCACATTCTTTCCAACGTGTTTGTCCACATCAAGCGTATTTGACTCCGTGTCAATTGGCCAAATTCAGGGTCAACATTCTGGTGCTTTCATTGAGAGCTTGATACAGCATCGTTGAGGAGATCAATGGCAAAAACTACCAGGAAAACTTGACAGGCGGCTAGCGTTGCACCATCTAACCGCCTCCTCCTCCTCCTCCAGACGTGGCTGAAGATGAGCCGCATTTGGAATTTGATGAGGAATAAATGGACGACGCGACGCTGAAGAGTACCCTAGGGGCATTGCATGAGGAGTTGGCCAATCTGAGGGCCAGCCAGGAAAGTGCCGCCGAAATCATGGCGCGGTAGCAGCAGGAAATTGAGCGGCAGCGCCAGGAGCAGAGTGAAAGGCAGGCGGAGATGGACCATCGCCAGAGGGAGGCCATGGCAGCCCTCGAGGCAGCCTTACAATTGGCTAGGAATCAGGCGGCACCTGCTTCGCAGCCTGATCAACCCGCGGATGGGCCACCCCAGAGGGGTCCCAATCCTAGCTCGCCTATCCAACCCTCGAGCCCACAAAGGCCCGAGCAGCCACCGGCGCCTCAGGACGATGTCCCGCTAGGGGACCCTGAAGCACAACCTCCATACCAAACTGGTCGCGACAATCCCCCGCAGCAGACGCAGAATAGGACCGGGCAGCAGCCTCGTAGTCCTAGACGCCATAGGGACGATGAGCTAAACCTTCCGAACAGAGGACAGCATCCTCCTGGTAACAGAAGGAACTCAGAGTTAGGCTCTGCGGTCCGAGGCCCCCCATGACATGATAATGAACGGGGACCTAACGACCAATGCAGACCACCCTCTAACGCTCGGGAGGTTCCAGCCCGGGAAGGCAACCGAGGGAACAGTCGATCCCACCATAGCCAATCAAGATTCAGAGATGGCCATGGTTATAATGAGGCTGACTCAGGCAGAGGGAATGCCGGTCAGAGAAATGAAGAAAGAGGTGGAGGCAGGAGCCAGCTACCTCAGGATGACCAGCCCGACAGACGGGACGCTGGGGGGCAGCCCAGACAAAATAACATCTTCAACTAGCTCGGAGCTAGCGAGCAGCGGAGGAGAGATGAGGACTTGAGAGACGTACTCAACGATCGCCGTGAGCGGCACGGCGAGTACGTCCCCCCAACACCACAGGCCACAAAGATTCCTAGCGCTGTGTAGGCCCAAATAGATGCCCTCAACCAGGCAGTGCAGCAGCTGGTCGGAGGAAGAACATCTTATATCGACCACGATAGGATAAATGGCACTCCTTTCGTCCAAAGGATAGCTATGGCAGAAACTCCTAGCAAGTTTAAGATGCCTACGCTTCCGAATTTTGACGGGTATGGTGACCCAGTATCTCATGTCAACAAATTTGAGATACAAATGAACATTCAGAAAATGTCCGAAGATGCTCGATGCATGATCTTCCCTGCAACACTTTCTGATGCCGCACAGGAGTGGTTTTTCAAATTCCCTCCTGCAGGTATAGTTTCTTGGGAAATGTTCGTGAAAGAATTTTACGGACAGTTCTATGCGGGTCGTGTGCACCCGACTGAGGCAAATTAGCTGGTCGAAATACGCCAGCAGGACGGAGAGCCACTGAAGGATTACGTCCAGCGCTTTATGCGAGCAGCGGCTGGGGCGAAAACAGTGGGAGACGAGGGCAAGATGATGGCCATAACCGCAGGGGTTAAGCGCCGCACGCCTCTCTGGGAAAGCCTCAGAAAACATGGGGTTAGAACTACCCAGGAATTCTTAGATCGAGCTGATCGCTACATTAAGCTCGAAGACACCATCGCCAACGAAGGAAAGCCCCCAGGCAAGGACAAGGGGACTGCCGAGCCCGCCAAAGCCGTCAATGGGTCCAAGCCCAATGGCAATGGCAAAGGCAACGGGAACGGCAATGGCAATGGAAAGAATGGGGGAAACGGCCACACAATGAGCCTTCCACCTCCGACAATAAACGATCTAAGGGTAACCGTTATGAACCTCGGTTCATTGACTATACTGCCCTAGTTGAATCTCGGGGAGAAGTTTATCAGGCCACAAGTTCCAGCGTGCCTTATAAGAAGCCTGCCCCCATTCAAAAAGATATTTCGAGAAGAGACACCACCAAGCTCTGCCGTTATCATAACGACTATGGACATGATACCAACGAATGCAACCAGCTGAAGGATGAGATCGAGTTCCTTATTAGACAAGGACACTTGAGAAGATATATACGGGCCTCATGAAATTCCCAACAAGAAGCTCCAGGTGGCAACGAGCAAGCGCCCACACGCCAACGCTCGCCACCTTTGCAGCTTGACCCCGTGACTGGCACATTGTTAACCATCTGTGGAGGCCCGCACCTCGCGGGAAACAGCGGAAAGGCCAGAGAACGATATGCTCAGAATCTGCACCACGACCAGGACATCGAGATGATGACTGTGGATGACCGCGCGCCGAAAAAGGCTCGATCAGAAGTGGGCGAAATAACTTTCTCTGATAGCGATGCCAAACATGTCCAGTTCCCACATTCTGATCTGCTGGTCGTGGATATTCAGATGGCCAACATGATGGTGAAGAGAGTGCTAGTTGATACAAGACGTTTGAACGCATGAACGCATATACATGATGGTGAACATCCTGTATAAGTCTTCGCTGGAACGCATGAAGATGTCCGTTAAGGACCTGGAGCCCTGCAACCAAACAATCTACGGCTTCTCTGGTGAGGGACTCGCCCCTGTAGGGTCGATCAAACTACCAGTGATAGCAGGAACAACGCCTGCTACTAGGACATTACTCGCTACTTTCATAGTGGTCGATTGTCCCTCGGCGTACAATGCAGTCATTAGAAGGCCTATACTGGTTAATCTACGGGTCGTCACCTCTATGTGGCACTTAGCCATGAAATTCTCGACAGATGAAGGGGTAGGACGCGTGTTGGGAAACCAGAGGGAGGCCAGGGAGTGCTACAATGCCTCAGTCACGAAGGTAAAGAAGGGAACGTCAAAAAGCACTCCCTCTGATAGGTTGTAGATGGAAATTGATACACAAGCCCAATCCAGGGATGAAGTCACCAAATAGAGTGTTACCCAAAGTGAGGATAGAGATTTAGATCCTCGCTTTGGGGATTTTGAGGAAAATGTTGGACCCGTCGAGGACCTGGAAGAGGTCCAACTTGACGAGAAGGACCCGACCAGAGTCGTGAAGGTCGGGAAAAACTTAGAACCCACTACGAAACATGCACTGGTGGAGCTTTTGCGGAAGAACCACGGAGTCTTTGCCTGGTCGCACAAAGACATGGCTGGGATAGATCCTGCAGTCATAAGCCATGTCCTGAACATAGACAAGAGTTTTCCACCCGTGCAACAGAATAGAAGGCTGCTCGATAAGGATTGGTCGAGAGCCTTAAAAGAAAAAGTTGAGAGATTAAAGGAGAATGGGTTCATCAGGGTGGCGTTTTATCCATCGTGGGTCTCCAATCCAGTACTGGTTCCCAAGCCTAACGGCAAATGGCGAACCTGTGTGGATTTTACAGACCTCAATAAAGCCTGCCCGAAGGATTGTTTCCCACTCCCAAGGATCGACCAGTTGGTTGATGCTACAGCAGGACACGAGATCCTCTCTTTCATGGATGCATACTCGGGCTACAATCAGATCAGCATGCATCCCCCTGACGAGGATCACACCAGCTTTCGGACCGATACGGGATTATACTATTATAAAGTAATGCCCTTCGGACTGAAAAACGCAGGTGCGACTTACCAGCGACTGGTTAACCACATGTTTAAAGAGTTGATCAGCGTAAACATGGAGGTATACGTGGACGACATGCTGGTAAAGTCGAAAAAGCCAGAAGGACATGTGAAGGATTTGCAAGAGTGTTTCAATGTATTGAACAAGTACCAGATGAAACTAAATCCTCTCAAATGTTCCTTTGGGGTTGGATCAGGGAAGTTTTGGGGGTTCATTGTTAATTCAAGAGGAATCGAGGCCAACCCCAACAAGATAAAAGCCCTGATCGACTTGAAATCGCCAGAGTAGATTAAAGACGTACAAAGTTTAACTGGGAGGATTGCAGCCCTAAGTAAATTTATTTCAAAATCAACGGATAAGTGTGTCCCTTTCTTCAATCTACTTAGGGGCAATAAGAAATTTGAATGGACAGGAGACTGCGAGCAAGCTTTTCAGGCCTTGAAAGCCCATATGGCACAACCACCTATTTTATCAAAACCTATCAAAGGACAAACTTTGTTCATCTACCTGGCAATCACTGAAGTTGCTGCTAGTGCGGTACTAGTACGAGAGGAAGAAGGTGTACAAAAGGCAGTTTACTATGTAAGCAAGAGGCTAATCGAAGCAGAACTGAGGTATCCTCCCATCGAGAGGTTAGCATACTGTTTAATCTTGGCCTCAAGGAAGCTATGTCCTTACTTCCAAGCCCATCCTATCACAGTCTTAACTAACCAGCCCCTTCGGCAGGTCCTCCAAAAACCAGAGGCGGCTGGACGTTTATTAAAATGGGCAGTCGAACTGGGGCAGTTCGATATTACATATTCACCGTGAGCAGCAGTAAAAGGACAAGTCTTGGCTAATCTTATTGCAGAGTTCACCGAACTCCCAGAAAACGAGCAGTGCGAAAAACCTAGTGCGCCTGGGCTTCAAGACGAGGCTCCTTCATGGAAGTTATTCACAGACAGGTTGTCAAACGAATCCCACGTAGGAGCAGGAGTGATCTTGATAACGCCAGAGGGGCATCGATTTCACTGCGCCATTAGGTTCGACTTCACAGCGTCGAATAATGAAGCCGAATACGAAGCACTCCTTGCAAGATTAAGAATGGCGAAAGACATGAGCATAAAGGTGCTGGATATTTATAGTGATTCACAGCTGGTAGTGAATCAAGTTCTAGGGGAATATCAAGCACGAGGCCTAAAAATGGTGGCCTACTTGAACAAAACTAAAGATCTATTGGCCCAGTTCAAGAAGTTTACTGTAACGCCCTGGATAGCCAAGACCGTTACACTGTGTGTTTATAAAGTGCCAAACTTGCTAATCAAGTCATTTTATTAAAATTGTGTCATCGAAACTGTAAAGGAACTAGGGTTACAAATGTTTTGGTCTCAAAAGCCACATTTTCATTAACAAGCATCATCTGTCTACACGGGATCCCAAAATTATTAGGTTTAAAGACTGTTTACAAAAGACACAGGGTTTATACACAATATCAGGCCTTAGTAAGGCAAAACAGACAATTAGGTAATCCCTCTCCCGATCCACTCCTCGACCATGGCGATCGAATAGCTGGCTATGTACATTCCACCTCGGAGCTCTCCATCTCAGACTTGGTCCAATCTGCCTTTGCCTTTACCTGCACCACGTAGCACCTGTGAGCCAAGGCCGAGCAAGAAAACACAACAACAGAGCATAAGCAATCAGCAGACAAATCCATATCTCACGTTGCATCACAAGTTCTCAAACATATAATCATTCAGTATGACCAAGTATTCAACACACTAAGCATATCAATTCATATCACATATCACTGCATAAATGATAACTAGGGCTAGCGCTCTCAGGCTGCTCCCTCCGTTATCTCACTAACTCCGGCCCGCTTAAGCCGAGCTCAGTGAATGTTAAGCTATCCTCGACTATCAGTGGCCAAGCCGCGCCCTATGCGCAAGTATTATGTACGGCACTCTTAGGCCGCTTTTATATGTCCCATGGCGTAATACCATCATTGACACGATACAATTCTCGGGAGCACTTAGTCCCATCACAAACATATAATCGGGTACAGTTTTCTTACCTTTCAATTCACTAGCTTTAATCCCTCGACTCCTTGAGCACGATCCCCCTCGAGCCCTAGCACTCACCTAAACACAACCATAGGCCAAAGTCATTATCAAACCTCAAGTCCAAAACCTAGCCTCGGGGCCAAACCAGAGCCCCCCCCGCGGGAAGTCCTAGTTCCATCAAACAAGGTGGTGGAAACAAACCCCAAACCCTAAGTCAAAAACCCTTGCAAACAACCCTAAAATCCCCTTCAGAAGGCAGGGTAGTGCTACATCGCTCATTGGAGGGCGCTACAGCGCTACAAACAGAAGCAAAACCCCATCAACAAACTTGGCCTAGCGCTACAGCGCCCAAAGGCTAGGGCTGTAGCGCTAGTCACAGACAGACCAGCATCAGATTTTCCCTTCCTGCGATTTCCTCGAACCAACCTCAACCAAAACTCTTCCAAACCTCTCCCAACCTCAAAAAAAACCTTATGACCATACTCCACTCATCCCAAGCACCCCAAACACCTAGAACTCAAGCACATGCATCACCAAACTCAAAATTCACCATAACCACTCCTAAACACTAAAACTCAGGAGAAACAAGCTGAACAACAATGTTAGAGGTAAGGGTTTATACCTTTGGTGGAATTTCGACCACAAGTTGCCTCAAGACCTCCTTGGCTTGCTCCTCCTCAGCCTTAGGCCTGAATTCCCTAAAGTTTCCATCCAATTCATCTTAAACACCATAGCTCAAAAACAAGAAACAGAAACTAAAGAACTCTAAAGTCTTACCTCAAGTGTTGATGAACTCTTGCTAAACCTCTGCCAGTTTCTCAATCCTAGGTTAGGATCCTTGATGCTTAGTTTATCCCAGCTCTTCTCTGAGCTTTACTCCAGAAATCCTCAAGAAACAGATGAAGGAAATATAAACGGACCTAGAGAACTCTCTCTGTTTTTCTCTCTTTCTTTTCCTTCTTTTTCAGACTTCTACACTTCTCTATAATTCCCACTAACATAATGCCTTGGTAATATTTAACTCCTGTAAGCCAAATGAATATTATGCCCTCCCTATTAAGTCTAAACCCTTTAATCCACTTAGGGGCATTTTAGTCATTTTACCCAATTCCCGCTTAATTCCCGATACCTAACTAATCACTAATAACATTCCTCAATGTCAAGATAAACTCCGGTATATTTGTTAAATTCCCATTTATACCCCTAAGCTCACCCCGAGCCGGGTATAAATCCCTGCCATGAATTTTTCGCTACTTTGCTCACTAGGATCGTCTCGAGTCACATATCACAGATATATCCACATAATAATGTGGTCTCAACAATGATCACATATATCAAAGCGGTTATGCCCATAATGGCCAAAATTACGATTATGCCCTTCTAACCTAAGCAGGGCCTACATGCATACTAATACACATAGTCATGCATCTCAAATATTCAAGTAATCATATAACATGTTTTAAACCATAACCATGCATCTTAATCATTAAAGTCACACATAATTCCCATTATGCCCTCCAGGCACACTAATCAAGGCCCTTAAGCCTTATTAGCGAATTTGGGTCGTTACAACTATCCGCTCCTAATGAGAATTTCCTCCTCGAAATTTACCTGAACAACTCAGGATACTGATCCCGCATCGCTGTCTCAAGCTCCCAGGTCGCCTCCTCGACCTTACTATTCCTCCACAGCAATTTAACTAGAGGAATCGTCTTATTCCGCAATACTTTATCTTTCCGATCCAAGATCTGAACCGGTTGCTCCTCATAAGCCAGATCTGCTTGTAACTCCAAATCTTTATACCTCAACACATGAGTCATATCTGAGACATACTTCCGAAGCATGGAGACATGGAACACGTCATGAACTCCAAACAACGATGGTGGCAAGGCTAACCTATAAATAGAATAATCCTTAGCTATTCCAGCTAAGATATCCTCTCTAATCCTCAGTAACTGAGCGTCTACCAACTGCCCTTCTCTGATCCACTCTAGCAGGGTTGACTGCAGAGTAATATTAGCCAATCGTCCTACCACCAACTCTATCCCTGCTCTAACCATCTCATCAGCTAACTTCCTTGAAATCTGAACTGAACTGTACAACTGACCTGGACCTCTGCAGCTCAATGTGTAACACCCTACTTCCTTAGAGCCATTACTAAGTGAGTTTTAAAACGAAAAATGTGCAATGAACTCGCTAACCGAGGTTTTTAAAACAAAAGTGTGCTAAGCAAAAGTTAAGGCTGTAATCTTTAAAAATGCGTTGTTTCATTGAAAACTTCTAGTATTTAACATTTGGGATCCCAAAATAAGGTTTGAAAACTATTTACAACTTAAAATAAGGTTACAGTCGATTAATTATTAAAATCACAGATTATTACAGCCATTTCTCAAATAAACCCCCAACCAAAGCAGTCGGGCAGGCCAAACATGTACGCGTCGCTTCACGCTCTCCGTACTCATGGCTGGTTGACTCAATCTTTGACCTTACCTGCAACACAGAGCACCCGTGAGCCGAAGCCCAGCAAGAAAACTCATACAGTATATAACATATGCGGATTATATAGTTAACATATCAGATTATCCACAGATAAATGAGTATTCCATCTAACTAAACAAACATAGCCATGCCGTCCCAGAGGCATTTCCTAAGCCTAGGGTCTTGGTCCTCACCGTAAGGATATCCCCTGTATCCATTGGGGTCCCACCCTGTCTACAAGCACTTCACGTGCTAAGTGTTACTTCCGGCCCCACTGTCGTTCTCGGCCTTTCGCCGTTCTCGGCTCCCTTGCCATTCTCGGCTCCTTGCCGTTCCCGGCTCTGTTACCGTTCCCGGCTCCTTTGCCGTTCACTATGGCTGCTTTATGGAATGATGACTAGCCCTACAAACCAAGACAATTCTTTCCAGCATGCTTTGTCCTCACTCGCACACTTCCTGGGAAAACTTCCCAGGAGGTCACCCATCCCTAGATTACTCCAGGCCAAGCACGCTTAACCATGGAGTTCTCAAGTGATGGGCTACCGAAAAGAAGATGCACCTTCCTGATATAGGTAGTACCCATCAATCCATTTAAGTCCTCTTCAACTATGTAGTCCCATACCTACACAGTCTTAGAATCATTACACTTGACCTTCCCCAGGAGGTGTGGGATTGCACATCTTACCCGGTCTTTCCCCTTACGGATCACGGGATTCTGACTGTCACAATCACCCCCCCTTACGGGCCTGACGTCCCCGTCGGCCACACTTCCAACTGGGTCAAGGCTCTGATACCATTATGTGACGCCCCACATCACTATGGCTACTTTCTGGAATGATGACTAGCCCTACAAACCAAGACAAGTCTTTCCAGCGTGCTTTGTCCTCACTCACACACTTATTGGGAAAACTTCCCAGGAGGTCACCCATCCCTAGATTACTCCAGGCCAAGCACGCTTAACCATGGAGTTCTCAAGTGATGGGCTACCGAAAAGAAGATGCACCTTCCTGATATAGGTAGTACCCATCAATCCATTTAAGCCCTCTTCAACTGTGTAGTCCCATACCTGCACAGTCTTAGAATCATTACACTTGACCTTCCCCAGGCGGTGTGGGATTGTACAGCTTACCCGGTCTTTCCCCTTACGGATCACGGGATTCTGACTATCACACAATGCATCTGCCACCACATTGGCTTTCCCCAGATGGTAAAGAATATCACAATCATAATCCTTTACCAGCTACAGCCAACGCCTCTGTCTCATATTCAGATCCTTCTGTTTAAAGAAATACTTCAGGCTCTTATGGTCAGTATATACCTCGCACTTCTCCCCATACAGATAATGTCGCCAAATCTTCAGTGCAAAAACCACTGCTGCCAGCTCCAAGTCATGAGTAGGATACCGCTACTCATACTCCTTCAGCTGTCGTGATGCATAAGCTATAACCTTCTCATTCTGCATCAACACACAACCTAAGCCCAACCTCGATGCATCGCAGTAAACAACAAATTTCCCTTCCCCCGAAGGAAGACTCAACACTGGCGCTGTAATAAGTCGTCGCTTCAACTCCTGGAAACTGTCTTCACACTTGACCGACCAGATGATCTTCAGATTCTTCCTTGTCAATTCTGTCATCGATGCTGCTATCTTCAAAAACCCCTCTACAAACCGTCTGTAGTAACCTACCAGACCAAGAAAACTCCGTACCTCCAAGGCATTCCTTGGCCTCGGCCAATCTCTAACTGCCTCTATCTTAGATGGATCCACCTTAATCCCATCTGCACCTACGATATGTCCAAGGAATGTCACTTCAGGTAACCAGAACTCACACTTCTTAAACTTAGCATACAATTGATGCTCCCTCAACCTCTGAAGAACCTGTCGAAGATGAAACTCGTGCTCTGCCTCTGAACTGGAATACACCAAGATGTCGTCAATGAAGACAATAACGAACTGATCTAGAAGATCCATAAAGGCTACTGGGGCATTGGTCAAACCAAAAGACATGACCAAGAACTCATAGTGCCCATACCGCGTTCGGAAGGCCGTCTTAGGTATGTCCTCATCCTTGATCCTCAGCTGGTGATAAACAGATCGAAGATCAATCTTTGAGAACACCGTCTTACCCTGCAGCTGATCGAACAAGTCATCAATCCTTGGTAGGGGATACTTATTCTTAATGGTCAACTTGTTCAATTCTCGATAGTCAATACACATCCTCAAAGTCCCGTCCTTCTTCTTAACAAACAAAACTGGAGCACCCCATGGCGAGTAGCTAGGTCTGATAAACCCCAAATCCAGAAGCTCCTGCAGTTGTATCTTTAACTCTTTCAGTTCCGCCGGTGCCATCCTATATGGTGCCCTCGACATTGGCTCTGTCCCTGGTGCCAACTCAATAACAAACTGAATCTCTCTATGCGGCGAAAACCCTGGCAAATCCTCAGGGAACACATCCAAGAACTCGCAAACCAATCTGGTGTCCTTCGGTCCCACTGGTGAAACTCTGGTGGTATCCACCACACTAGCCAAAAAGCCTATACATCCACCCTGTAACAAGTCTCTAGCTCTCAATGCAGATATCTTGGGTACGCAGGGTCCATGCACCGCTCCCACAAAAACAAAGGGATCCTCGCCCTCTAGCTCGAAAGTTACCATCTTCTTCCTACAGTCAATGGTAGCTCCATACCTAACCAGCCAATCCATTCCTAAAATCTTATCAAAGTCCTCCATACTCAACTCAATCAAGTCTACTGACAACTCCCTACCATCAACTATCACTAGCAGTGCTCTAATCCACCTCCTAGATACTACCAGTTCTCCTATAGGCAATACAGTCCCAAACCCTGATGCACTATACTCACTAGGTCTACACAGTCTATCAATCACCTTATCAGATACAAATGAATGCGTAGCACCAGAATCAATCAACACAGTAAAAGGAATGCCAGCACTAGAAAGCTGACCTGTCACTACCGAGGGACAAGCCTCGGCCTCCGCCTGCGTCAGGGTGAACACTCGAGCTGGAGCCAAGCTGTCCACCTTTCCTGTCTCTCCCTTCTTCACTGTCGGGCAATCCTTCCTGAGGTGTCGTACCACCCCGCACACATAGCAGGCCTTAGCCCGACACTCACCCGGATGGCGCCTCCTGCACTCTGAATAAGTCCTCCACGAATCACCGCCTCCCTGACGACCACCCTGAGTACCCCATCCTCTCCTATCAGGACCAGGAGCGATCGGAGCATCAGGAGTCTTTCTCTTCAAATCACTAGGGCCATCGCCCCTACCAGAACCAGAATATGGAGGCACCGCCCTGCGGCCCTCCCTTATCACAACACTCTCCCTCCATATCTTATTCTCTGCTTCCTCAGTGGTAAGAGCCTTCTCCACGACCTGGGCATCAGTAGTCCCTCTAGGAACTATGGTAATTCTTACATCTCAGTGGCTATCATAGCATTCAGCCCTCTAGTAAATCTGTCCTGCCTAGCCGCATCAGTAGGCACAAGATCTGGTGCGAACTTCGCAGGTCTATCAAACTTCAAGGCATATTCTATAACTGTCATACTGCCCTGAACCAGCCCCACGAACTCATTCACTTTCGCTGCCCTGATGGCAACATTATAATACTTCTGATTAAACAGGTCCTTAAACCTTTCCCAAGTGAATGCAGCAACATCTCTAGTCTGCGATGCCACCTCCCACCAGATTCGGGCATCCTCCCTCAGCATATAAGTGGCACAGGCCACCCTGTCATCTCCTTCCACTCTAATAAAATCAAGTATAGTAGTGATCATAGTCATCCACTGCTCAACCTTCAGTGGATCTGGTCCACCCTCAAAGATCGGGGGCCGTTGCTTTCTAAACCGCTCATACAACGGTTCCCACTTGTTCCCAACATCAACTGGTTGTACCACAGGTACCATTGCCGGTGGCACAACAGGGGCAACACTCCTAGATGGAACCTGCTGCAAAATTCGAATCTGTTCATCTTGGCTCTGAAGCCGGGCCTGCATGTCGGCCATTAACTGCTGCCAGTTCTCAGGGACTGGCGGAGGGGTCTGACCCCGATCATCATCTCTAAACCCAGTCTTGCCGGCTAGTCGTGTGGATTTCCTTGAACACATAACTATTCAAGTCAATGACTCGGCAATCAGGCTATGATGACAGGGTAATAATCCTTTCATAATCCATCACTGGAACTCCAATCATTCACAAGCAATCAATTTATAACAATTCATACAAATATTCATTCACATGCACAGCAGTGCTAATAAGCACACCTCAATAGCATCATGCAATAGTCAAGGGCCAGGCCTTATCAGTATCTCATGCTCCCTATTCATCAAACAGATATCAACAATCATATCTCACTCAAATCATTTAAGCACATAATCATGTATACAAAATTACCAAACCCTGAGTTGAGCTTGTCTCTCGCGGCGAATGTACATATCCAGCCAGTCTTCAGGACCCATAAACCTAGGACGCTCTGATACCAAGTTGTAACGCCCTGGATAGCCAAGACCATTACACTGTGTGTTTTTAAAGTGCCAAACTTGCTAATCAAGTCATTTTATTAAAAGTGTGTCATCGAAACTGTAAAGGAACTAGGGTTAAAAGTGTTTTGGTCTCAAAAGCCACATTTTCATTAAGAAGCATCATCTGTCTACACGGGATCCTAAAAATATTAGGTTTAAAGACTGTTTACAAAAGACACAATGTTTATACACAATATCAGGCCTTAGTAAGGCAAAACAGACAATTAGGTAATCCCTCTCCCGATCCACTCCTCGACCATGGCGATCGAAAAGCTGGCTATGTACATTCCACCTCGGAGCTCTCCATCTCAGGCTTGGTCCAATCTGCCTTTGCCTTTACCTGCACCATGTAGCACCTGTGAGCCAAGGCCGAGCAAGAAAACACAACAACAGAGCATAAGCAATCAGCAGACAAATCCATATCTCACGTTGCATCACAAGTTCTCAAACATATAATCATTCAGTATGACCAAGTATTCAACACACTAAGCATATCAATTCATATCACATATCACTGCATAAATGATAACTAGGGCTAGCGCTCTCAGGCTGCTCCCTCCGTTATCTCACTAACTCCGGCCCGCTTAAGCCGAGCTCAGTGAATGTTAAGCTATCCTCGACTATCAGTGGCCAAGCCGCGCCCTATGCGCAAGTATTATGTACGGCACTCTTAGGCCGGTTTTATATGTCCCATGGCGTAATACCATCATTGACACGATACAATTCTCGGGAGCACTTAGTCCCATCACAAACATATAATCGGGTACAGTTTTCTTACCTTTCAATTCACTAGCTTTAATCCCTCGACTCCTTGAGCACGATCCCCCTCGAGCCCTAGCACTCACCTAAACACAACCATAGGCCAAAGTCATTATCAAACCTCAAGTCCAAAACCTAGCCTCGGGGCCAAACCAGAGCCCCCCCCCCCCCCCCCCCCCCCCCGCGGGAAGTCCTAGTTCCATCAAACAAGGTGGTGGAAACAAACCCCAAACCCTAGGTCAAAAACCCTTGCAAACAACCCTAAAATCCCCTTCAGAAGGCAGGGTAGCGCTACAGCGCTCATGGGAGGGCGCTACAGCGCTACAAACAGAAGCAAAACCCCATCAGCAAACTTGGCCTAGCGCTATAGCGCCCCGAGGCTAGTGCTGTAGCGCTAGTCACAGACAGACTAACATTAGTTTTTCCCTTCCTGCGATTTCCTCGAACCAAACTCAACCAAAACTCTTCCAAACCTCTCCCAACCTCAAAAACAACCTTATGACCATACTCCACTCATCCCAAGCACCCCAAACACCTAGAACTCAAGCACCTGCATCCCCAAACTCAAAATTCACCATAACCACTCCTAAACACTAAAACTCAGCAGAAACCAGCTGAACAACAAGTTAGGGTTAAGGGTTTATACCTTTGGTGGAATTTCGACCACAAGTTGCCTCAAGACCTCCTTGGCTTGCTCCTCCTTAGCCTTAGACCTGAATTCCCTAAAGTTTCCATCCAATTCAACTTAAACACCATAACTCAAAAACAAGAAACAGAAACTAAAGAACTCTAAAGTCTTACCTCAAGTGTTGATGAACTCCTGCTAAAACTTTGCCTGTTTCTCAATCCTAGGTTAGGATCCTTGATGCTTAGTTTATCCCAGCTCTCCTCTGAACTTTACTCCAGAAATCCTCAAGAAACAGATGAAGGAAATATAAACCGACCTAGAGAACTCTCTCTGTTTTTCTCTCTTTCTTTTCCTTCTTTTTCAGACTTCTACACTTCTCTATAATTCCCACTAACATAATGCCTTGGTAATATTTAACTCCTGTAAGACAAATGAATATTATGCCCTCCCTATTAAGTCTAAACCCTTTAATCCACTTAGGGGCATTTTAGTCATTTTACCCAATTCCCGCTAACTCCTCGAGTGTCTCTAATATTTCCCGCTTAATTCCCGATACCTAACTAATCACTAATAACATTCCTCAATGTCAAGATAAACTCCGGTATATTTGTTAAATTCCCATTTATACCCCTAAGCTCACCCCGAGCCGGGTATAAATCCCTGCCATGACTTTTTCGCTACTTTGCTCACTAGGATCGTCTCGAGTCACAGATCACAGATATATCCACATAATAATGTGGTCTCAACAATGATCACATATATCAAAGCGGTTATGCCCATAATGGCCAAAATTACGATTATGCCCTTCTAACCTAAGCAGGGCCTACATGCATACTAATACACATAGTCATGCATCTCAAATATTCAAGTAATCATATAACATGTTTTAAACCATAACCATGCATCTTAATCATTAAAGTCACACATAATTCCCATTATGCCCTCCAAGCACACTAATCAAGGCCCTTAAGCCTTATTAGCGAATTTGGGTCGTTACATTTACCCTCCAGCAAATACCCCGGGATCAAAATTTGAACGCAGATGCCTTAGCCAAACTCGCGAGCCTGAAAGATGCTGATACTCTGAACATTGTGCCAGTAGAAAGATTGAGTGAGCCAAGCATACGAGCAATTGAAACCAGTATGGAAATCCGAATGGAGGATACATGGATGGCACCTTATTTGGAGTATCTTACAAATGGTGTACTACCAGTAGATAGAAACAAGGCCAGAACTCTTCAAAGGTAGGCTGCTAGGTATATACTGGTCGATAATGTTCTATACCGAAGGGGATATTCCATGCCACTGCCCAGATGTATTACACAAGAGAAAGCTAAGAACTAATGAAAGAAGTACATGAGGGCTTCTGCGGGGATCACGCTGGGGGGCAAAGTTTGGCGAAAAAGATTCTAAGGCAAGGCTATTTCTGGCCGACTATGAATGAAGATTCAATGGAGTTTGTGCGAAAGTGCGATAAGTGTCAAAGATTTTAAAAAATCCCACGAGCAGCTCCAAACGAATTAAAACAGATGCAGAGTCCTTGGCCTTTTGCAGTATGGGGAATAGACTTGATTGGATCCCTGCCAACAGGATAAGGCGGAGCGAAGTACGCAGTCGTAGCAGTTGACTACTTCACCAAATGGGCCGAAGCTGAACCACTCGCAACCATAACGACCAAGAAAGTTCTTGACTTTGTCATCAAGAACATTGTTTCCCGATATGGCTTGCCTCGAAAAATTGTCTCAGACAACGGCACCCAATTTGACAGTGATCTATTCACCGACTTCTGTGAAAGACACTGGATTATCAAAAGCTTTTCTTCAGTTGCGCCTCCACAAGCGAACGGGCAGGTCGAAGCAGTGAATAAAACCCTTAAGGACACCCTAAAGAAAAGACTTGAAGATGCTAAAGGAGCATGGCCAGAGCAGCTGCCTGAAGTACTCTGGTCGTATAGAACTTCTCATCGAACAGCTACAAGTCACACTCCGTTTTCCTTAGCATACGGGTATGAAGCTATGCTGCCCGTCGAATTAGATCCCCCCTCGCATCGACGCATCACATACAACAAGGGCCAGAATAGACAACTAATGATGGAGTCCCTAGACTCGATTGAAGAGATACGAGAAAGAGCCCAACTCCGAGTTGCTGCGTACCAGCAAAAGGTCGCCTGGTATTTTAACTCAAAAGTTAAAGAAAGAAAATTCAACATCGGAGATCTAGATTTATGACGAGTTTTCTTGAACACCCGCGACCCCACTGCTGGAGTACTTGGACCAAACTCGGAAGGACCTTACCAGATTGAAGAAGTCCTTCATCTGGGCACCTACAAACTTGCACGCTTAAATGGAGATCTCGTTCCACGCTATTGGAACGGTGAACACCTGCGCAAGTACTATCAATAAACAGTCCTTTTTAAAGGACTGGATTGTATTAAATTTTACTTTTTACAAGTTTTGAAAAAGGGTTATCCACGTTGTATGGCTAATCGCTTATAAGTGTAAGATCACTCGTAAAGACATGATTAGTCAATTTTTAATACGAGATTATAAGGGACTGTGCGCAGCCAGTCATTCTTGCCAACCTTTGTAAATTTATTTTACAAATATTTTTTCATTACGTGTGTTGTTTTGCTGTATTATAAGTTTCATGTTTCCTATCGAGCAATTATGTTCGCATAGGCCGTGGTCAAGGCAAGTGACCAAGGACCTAAACCTCCTCGATCACTTGGGGGGCATATAAGGTACATCGATAGCAAAGCATACCAAGGGGTATGTAAACACATGAACAAAATGAGTGAAGGCATGATACGGTACTTAGAGCATTTTTCAAAATTTATGTTTTGTTAAATCAAACCAGAGTGCTATGCTAAGTTTGGTCATGCGAACAGGTATTATAATAAAAAGAAACATTATAATATCAATAAGGCAATCATTTACACCGCGAGCATTAGTGCTCATATGTAAATATGAAATTAAAAGGAAAAAGCCTTTACACTGCGAGCAGTACTGCTCGGATGTAATTGTTCAAGTGTAAGTCGAAAAGCTGCCCTCGCAGCAATAAGAGTAAATTGTCTTTACAAATAGACCCGTAGGCCATAAAAGCTGAATAAAAAAATAAAAAAATTATTACTGGGGAGTAGGAGGGTCTTCTGGATTAGGAGCGCTCTGATCAGCCGAAGGACCAGCCGCATCATCAGCAGCAGGGGTTTTGGCCTTGGCTCTCTCCTCTGCCTGCAACCGAGCAGTGCACTGCGCCATCAACGTCCTTTGCAACCGCTCAGAGAGATAGTTAATGTTGGCCTCCCGGTTATGCTTCCAGAAGTCGTAGAAACAAAGGAAGGTGGCTTCCTTGTACTTCTTCAAAGTTTTGGCCCCGTCCTCCTCTAGCTCCTGCACTCGCCCCTCGAGCTCTTGCACCCGCTCTTCAAGCTTCTTCGCCTCATCCCTGCTGGCAGTCAGATCGAGTTTGAGCTGTTTACACTCTTGGGTGTTAAGTACAACACTTTCCCTCCATTTGTGCCACTCCTCGGTGGCTTTCTTTAAAGCCCCTAGACTCTCTTGAAGCTCCTGGGTGAGAGTGGCTTGGTCCTCGCAAATTTTTTCGTTCAGCTTACACAACTCCTGGTTCTCCACGAGCAGCCTGTTGTTATCAGCCTCGAACGCTTGCTTAGCCTGAGCAAGCCTGGAGTCGAAATTCTTATCTCGAGAGACCATTGCCCCAGCACGGCGCCAGCTTGCAGTTAAAGACAGCAGCCCCTAAAGAAAAAATGAGATAAAGTTAGGAAAAGAAGTATAATGTAAACCAAGAAGTAGCAAAATATGACTTACGCTGGCTATCTCATTCAACCCTCTATTGATGATTTGGTCGACGTCCATAGTGGCAGTGTCATTGATGGCGGTCTGGCTGCGTCTATGCTTCGAGAGCCGATATAATCTCTCCCTGGCCATGCCAACTATGTGGCTGGATAGGGAGCCTTCGGATAGGTGGTCCAAAGTCTCCTTGTCTGCAGCCTTAGAGGAAGGATGGGGATCGGCAGGCATGGGGGTCGTCTGCTTGGGGGCAGGTGGATGTGTTAAGTCCTCCTTGGAAGGGGCGTCGATGGGAGCATCTTCTGTTCGGGCCTTCTTTGAAGGGGTCTTGCTGCTTGCTGCTTTCCCCTCGAGCCCTTTTGTTGTCCTTCTTCGGGACAGAAGCGGCCGCAGCAGCTTGGTAATGCTCGAAGAAGTCATCAGAGTCCATACCTGCATAAAGGAAAACAATTCGAACAGTGAGATTAAAGGGTCATGGGAAATAGAGATCAAAGTAAAAGGATTACAAGTAAAGTACCTGAGCTACACCTACTGGTCATAACATTATCTACTGAACTACCTAGTCCCTGGAAGAAATCTGAGTTTAAAGAAGGGGCATTCCTAAAGTTGCCATCCCCATCAAATAGATGAGAAGGAATTGGCAGATTATTCAAAAACGAGAATGATGTACCGTTTACATCCGACGAGTCGTCAGACAGTTCGGTAGGCTCGGCAGCCTTTTGTTTCCCCTTGCCCTTGGGGACCGAAGATTCTGCTGCTTGGTGGGGGAACAGCAGGTTCCCTGATCGTAACCCTAGTTGGCCTCCTCCGTAGAGGGGGTGCTTGAGGTTGCTGCTCGGGTTCCTGCTCAGGTTCCACATCAGCGTGAACACCGCCCGCCGCGGGTTCGTTAGTCGCAGGTTGGGAGCCCCAAAGGCCAGCCAGCCTAAGGTTAGCCTCATTAATTAAGTTCTTTACACTCTTAGCAGCATTTGGCATGCTGGCTAAAAATGCTGCCCTCGACTCCAGTCCTGGAGTGGGGGTCGGGCGTAACCATGGGCCTGGAACACAATGGAACAGCGAAGTATTACGACGAGAAAGGATTAAAATACGAAAACCATTGGTGAAGGATTTTTTTTTACCTCCTCGAGTGAAGGCCAGGTTGTCTGCGGCGATGTCAGGCGTAAGGAAGTACTCTTGATGGTACTTCCCCACGTTGGAGATGTGAGTGGTTTCGGACAGAAAGGTGCGCCCGGTCTCCTGGTGGCAGAAGTGGAAGAACCCCGTACCATCATGGTTGGGGTTGGATTTGAGGTCGAATAGAAAATTGACCTCATGTGGAGAAGGAGTTGGCCATTTTCTGAGCTTGTAGAGGATGTAGAGGGCGGCCAGCATCCTATACCCATTCGGGGTGATTTGAAAAGGGGCCACCCCAAAGTAGTTTGCCACCCCTTGAAAGAATGAATGAAGAGGCAGGGTGGCACCTGCCTTGATGTGGTACCTCGACCAGACGCCGTAAGCCCCCCTGGCAGGTTGGTTCGCTGGTCGGTTGAAGGTCTGACCAGGGTCACCCCTGTCAGATTGTATTTGTTTAGGTAGTTGGCGATCATACGAAGCGTCACCGAACTAGGGGGGACGACGTGCCACTCGACAGCCGGTTGATCAATGTGGCGAGGACAGGCACGCCTCTGGATGTCGGTCTCAGGGGCGAATTCACCTCGACCACTGGTCGAGGGAGCATCAGCAGAAGGCTGACTTGGAGAGTTAGGGGTTCTTCTTTTTCGGGCTTTGGTTTTTGTTCTGGCCATTTTCTGATTGGGGACTGGTGGACAATTTGGGCTAGGACGAGAAAAGGGGATTTCTGGGATCAACGTAGATGGATTCTCTTCGCCTTCGAGCAGTTGGGCCAAGAGATCGTCTTCAATAGGTCTTTCCCTCCCCAAGGGTCTTGCATATGAACTGTAAACAGACAATGGAGGAGATAAGACACAATCCGCAAAGTAGTGTGGGAGATTGGGATAACGTTGCTCGTGTCTAAATATCCAGCAGCATCCTAATCCTATGCTAAGTTCAACGTGGGTAGTTTGAAAAAAGGAAGTAAACTATTTTCTGAAAGAGAACTTTTTCGACTCCTAAGGGGCTGATCAGCGTGGCGAGGACAGGCACGCCTCTGGACGTCGGTCTCAGGGGCGAATTCACCTCGACCACTGGTCGAGGGAGCATCAGCAGAAGGCTGACTTGGAGAGTTAGGGGTTCGTCTTTTTCGGGCTTTGGTTTTTGTTCTGGCCATTTTCTGATTGGGGACTGTTGGACAATTTGGGCTAGGATGAGAAAAGGGGATTTCTGGGATCAACGTAGATGGATTCTCTTCGCCTTCGAGCAGTTGGGCCAAGAGATCGTCTTCAATAGGTCTTTCCCTCCCCAAGGGTCTTGCATATGAACTGCAAACAGACAATGGAGGAGATAAGACACAATCCGCGAAGTAGTGTGGGAGATTGGGATAGCGTTGTTCGTGTCTAAATAACCAGCATCATCCTAATCCTACGCTAAGTTCAACGTGGGTAGTTTGAATAAAGGAAGTAAACTATTTTCTGAAAGAGAACTTTTTCGACTCCTAAGGGGCGGGAATTTTTTTTGGTTTTTTCACCTGGCTTAAAGGTTGAATCTTTCGTCAACCTAACGCCGCAAACAAATGATCCTAACTATCAAACTAAAGTCCTGACCTATACAAAGCATAAAGATACACTCTTGTTGAGCAATGGGCAGTTTATACCAAAAAACCCTTAAAACTCTACTCAAGAACACAGAAGTCGCAGCGCATAAAAATGGCATGCATGGCGTAATGGAAAGCTTAAAGAACGAAGTTCTTACCTGGGCGAAGATGGAGGTTCGGAAGAAGGCAAAAAATTCGAGTCGGAAGACCTTCATCTAGACGTCAGACTAGTTTTGAAGCTCTATACTCTGGTGCAAGTTCTTGAAAATATTGGCAAAGATGGTGAATAAAAATTTCTTAAAGGGAAAGAAAAGCCTACTTATAGGGATCAAAGGGACGGCCAAAAGGCAGTAATCATCACTTCCCACTTTCGAAACGTGGGGAAGTGTACAAGCCGTCAAATTGCCTTTTTGGAAACCGAAAAGACTTGATTAGACATAATTATGTCATTGTTTTCGAAAATGCACGGGGATTCTGACAGACATCATGGGGATGTGAACGGTTGCTTCCTTAAAGTTTCTTTATTGCTGGTCGCACTATACAAACTTCGGGGGCAAATGTTATCCCAAAAATCAGAAGTGAATGACATGGCAAGCATTAAATACACGTGGCTGACACCTGGCAGAATCTGTGCTCGACCAGGAAGACATCCAGTGTCATGCGATCGGCTTCTTCATACGACCAGCCTGGTCGTACGCACATTATACGCGGAAAAGATCTTATGTAGTTATGATAATATCCGAGATTATCTCCCATGATTTCCTGAGTATTCAACTAATTAGGAAATCATATCTGTAAAAAATTAATGTAAATCCTCCTTGAGCCTATAAATAAAGGATGAGGGCTCAAGGGAAAGGGATCTTCTTCTTCTTCTTTTTTCTTACTTTCAGATCATGAGAAATTAGAGTTATTGTACTATTCCTGAGAGGGGACTGAAACTCATTGAACCCTAGTTCTTTGATCACTCCTTTGAGTCTTACATCAATAATAATTCAAGTGGACGTAGGTTATTACTAGATTCTGGGGCCGAACCACTATAAACCTTTGTGTTCTTTATTATTTCGTCATCACATTCTTTCCAACGTGTTTGTCCACATCAAGCGTATTTGACTCCATGTCAGTTGGCCAAATTCAGGGTCAACAGATTACCTTACTTATGAGTATGTGAACCTCCTTAGGACAATGGTCTTAACTAACCTTCTAGAACTAGTTTCCAATTGAGTACTTAAATCGTAAATTAAAAATAGTCATGACATGTTGTAGCCAAACATTCATAAGTTGTCTTACCAGGTGTCCTTAGCAGATAAACAAGATTTTTTAGTCTAGAAATGAGTTTTCCTGTGCAAATAACACTGTAATGGAATTCATACAGTGACTCGGATTAATTATTACATTTGATTAATTAATTTTATGTCTTTAAGTTGAGTGATTAGGGATGAACTTAACAAATTTTTAATACTTTAAAATAATTTGTTTTTAAATCTTAACACTTAGACTAAACCCTTGAATTCATAGCCTTATCATATTATTCATAAAAACATGCCTACAAATAACGGTGTCGAAAATTTGGAAATAAATTCCAAATTGCATAAAGTGACCCCATTCTTAAGCATAAACCCCAACATTCGACTAGCTAATGTTCCTCCCCAACATGGGAGAGGAAAGCAAAAAGTACCTGAATATGTTGGTCCAATACTCGAAGCCCATCCCTTATCATCTATTCGATAGGGATGACAACTTTAATTTTACGACCAGCAGTTTTAGCTTGGACTTCTTCAAGAAAGATAGTGAGTGTAGCAGTAGTTCCTTAGATCATGCAGCGATCAGTAAATGTAATCTGGGTATATTAATAAGAATTTCTTTTAGTTTATTTCCTTATCATGCAAAAATATTTCTTGATATATCTTCTCATTTGTTTTTCTTGTAATTATGAAAACTAATGATGTGTTTGACATTTATACCTCTGGAAGCAAACTGGCTAGCTCGAAGAAATGGAGCACAAAAAATTATGGAGATGCTAGCGGGGAGCCTTCAAGGAAAAAGGCTCAACCAGATGACCCTCAAGCACCTACTCCTTCTAGAACAACTACGCCTCCTCCTCCCACCGAGTCCTCCACCGACCAGGCGGCTTTGGCGGTAGAGCTGTTGAGCAATACCTATTGATCAACAAATGATAAATTGCAAATGATAGTCAAACGTCGTCGCAACCAAGAGGATTTTTCGTCTCTCCCTTCGCTGAAACACAGCCAGGTCCTTGCTCTTACATTCAACGAAGTCCTAAGCATAAGTTTCTAGTATTTTATTATAGTTGAACACTCTCTCTTTTTATTTTTTATGATGACTCTATCTTTCTACTGTTCCTAGGGTCTTCTTACCGTAAACAATGGTTGGCGTCGCGCTGAGGAGATTGACGCAAAACATGCTGATGAGATAAAAACATGGGAGGTCAAGGTCAAGACAACTAAGGCCAATCATGATGAGGAGATCAGGCATGAGAGGCCAAGGTTAAGGCAGTTGAAGACAAAGCTATCGTTTTGACTGAGTAGTTGAAGAAGAGCCAAGAAGATCTGGCTAAGGCTGTTGCTGTGAAGAGCCACATTTACCTGCGTTTACATGTTTTGGATGAACAAACAAGATGCAAACATCGATTATCTTCCTTAGTAGGTAAAACAAGCTGAACTCACCAAGTGTGTTGCTCGCCTGGAGGAGAAGAAAGATGTCATAGAATCTCCTAAAATTTCCTCGGCAACGAACATCAATGGTGCCGAGGAGGAAACAGGACCCTCCGTCGATCAGCAACCTCCACAAGACTTTCTTGCAACTGCACAATAATTTTTTTTATGTAACTAGAACACTCGAACAGATTGTTCGCTGTGTTAAGATAATTTCCTGCCTAAGAGCACTCCCAATGGATACTCTCCTCCATCCTTTAAAATACCTCTCCAAAACACACTTTTTTCTATTTTACCTCTTAGTTTTACATTATGTCATACATCAACTTCTCTATATCATTTAAATACTATATTTTTTAAAAAAAATTATTCATTTAAACTATTTTATAAAACTATAAATAATATCCTTATATCTATTAATATTTACAATATCTACCCATATGTAATATCACATAATTATATTATAATTTAAATTTATCCAAATTTATAAGATAAACTAAAATATCAATTAATCTAAAAACAATTACACATAAGAAATTTTATTATTCTCAAAGTATATTTTGGAAGTATTCATTGGAAATATTTAAATATAATATAATATTTTGAAGATATTCTTTGGTATATTCTATGGATATGTAGCACACCAATTTTTTTTTAATTAATTTTGTGCATTAATTTTTTTTAATAATTGAGTGTTAGGAAATTATTTTTAATTGTTTGAATTGTTTGGTAGAAATTATGTGAGTTTATCTTTGTTAATTTTTTATTTTAATTTGTAAGTAAATTAGATTTGCTTGTGTGTACCAAGGTGCATGGTTAGTAGAAATGCACCTTAGCACTTGTGTGTGTGCATGTTCATGATTTCACAATGAGCATACAAGGAATTTCCCATGCATTATTCTAGATTATTCCCTTATTAATTAATTAGTTTTGTTTTATTATTTGTTTATTAAAATAAAAATTAAGTTAATGGGAAAAGTAAATAGGGTAAGCTTTTGTATTCACACAAATAAGAATTGAGAAACAAGTGTAGAGAAGGAGTGCCTTTTTTTTTTTTGTGATTTCTCGTAATCCTGGATCCAGCCTCAGTAAAACAGAAATAACATAGGTTGTGGATATCCAATTTAGACACAATTGATACCGGTAGAAAGCTAATGAAATGATCTACATTTTTTATGAAACAACATTTTTCCTAAAACGCAACTAAAATGCATCAAAACCCAGCCCCAAGTTGCAGGACCTTAGAGCTAGGAAAATCAAATTTTCCTTATTAGTGTATAAATCCAAGGAAGGAAAGGGGGAGTGGACAATTGCAGCTTCCTTTTTGGGTAAATAAAAATGTATTTATTTAATTAATTAGCTTTTGGAATTAAATAAATTTATAAGAAATGAACTTTTATTATTTTACAAAAAAAAAACCTAGACACTATAAATGGAACCTTAGAACCCTAGAGAGCATTTTTGCTCATTTCTTCTCTATACCATAGTCGTCCACCTAGAGAGAGAAATAGAAAGGGGAGAGAGAGCTCGTGGAGGATGGAAGGAAGAAAGAAAGAGAGAAAGAAAGAAACCATGGGGAAAAGGTAGTTAGGGATTTCGAAATCCCTAAGGCTAAGTATTGGTTTTTAGTGTTGATTTCATTAGTCTTATTCTTCCATTTATTCTAAGAGTATATTTTTTTCTTCTTCTTCTCTTTTCTTCATGTGGGTTTTGAAACCCTAGGATTGAACAAGGGGTGGTTATAGTTTTGGCTGTTGGTCACTTTTGTGTTCTTGATTCTACAATCAAGAGAGGTAATGAATCTTTAGCCCTAATGTTATTATGTTTTCTTGGGTTATACAAATTGATGGGTTATTTTTTTTTTATTTTGATGCATGAAGGATTTGACATAGGCATATGGCTTGGGCATTCATTATGTTTTGGTTTATGGCAATATTCTATTGTTGGTCATTGAGAGAAACCTTGTTATGATTGAACTATTGAAGAGTTTTGTTTTATTTGTATGAGATAAGACTTGATCCTATGTTTTTTTGGTTTAAAAATTCTATGAAAAACCATGAAGGGATTTGGTTATTTTGGCCTAGGGTTGATGCCCAAACATGTTTAGTTTCACCATTTATTTTTAATGCCAATGTACTCTTAGAAACATGATAGGTTTGTAAGATTTTAAATGGATTTATTTAAAAATGTTAATAGATGCATGCTAGGGCTTAAGTGTTGTCTTGATCTATTTCATGCTAATATAATTCTTCCCAATATTTTGTAAACATGTAAAAGAAAAACATGAAATATGGATGAAGAGGTTTCGGCCATAGGTGTGATGCATGATGAGATTGTTTTATTTTTGTGTCACCCATGCATATTAAGAACATGCTAGGATAATTGGATAAATGAAAGGATTTGTCTTAAATCTTTATACATTGATGTTTGGTGGTACATGAATATTCATATTTGAGTTTTGAAAGCATGAGTTTGGAATGAATTTTATGATGAATATTGCTTGCTGATTTTGTGTATAGTTTGTGAGAAGTTTGGTGAAATACTGATTTCCATGCATAAGTGATGTTCCAAGTACTAAGTGATGTTCCATGTGCTATGATGATTTTATGAAATTAAAAGGGTATTTTAATACGTTAAAATGATATTTTTACTCAAATAAATACCTACAGTTTTTGTTTACATTTTATACGGAAAATATGAGTTTTTAATTCTATGATGGTGACTTTTGAGAGTTTAAATTGTTGCTGGAAGTTTTGGTAAAAATATGAAATTTCTTTTAAATAAATACTTATCAAGAAGTTCGATCAGCTATGTTTAGTATAAATTCTGTCAAAAGTCCTGGATCGGATGGCTATTAAGCAGGGTTCTTCGAAGCTCTTTGGAAGGATATAGGCAAGGAAGTTTCTGTGGCTGTTTTAGACTTCTTTACCTCAGGCATAATTCCTCTGTTGCTTAATGATACTATCATATATCTTATTCTGAAAGTAGACCAGCCATCAAATGCTATTGAATTCAGACCTATTGCTTGTTGCAATTCTATTTACAAATGCATTTCGAAAATGCTTTGTAACCGGCTGGCAGTGCTTCTTCCTTCGCTGATTAATCTTAATCAGGGAGCCTTTATAAAATAGAGATCTTTGGCTTACAATGTCCTTATTTTTCAAGATCAAATTAAAGGATACAATAGGAAAAATAGCTCGCCACGTTGTGCTATGAAGTTAGACTTGAGCAAGGCATATGATACCATTGATTGGGATTTCTTGGAAAATTTACTCAATATGCTTTGTTTTCCCAGTCGGTTCATCAATTGGATTATGGTCTTCTTGAGGGGATCTTCTTATTCTCTAGTTCTAAATGGAAGGATTCAAGGGAAGTTCAAGGGTGGTAAGGGACTTCAGCAGGGAGATCCCATATCCCCTTTATTCTTTGTTATAGTGATGGAGTATCTCACTCGCCTTCTGATCAAGGCTTCTATGGATAACCGGTTCAGATTCCATCCTTTGTGTAAGTCTTTGAATCTTATTAGACTCTGCTTTGCTGACGACCTCATTATCTTCTGCAACAGAACCACATCCTCGGTTCAAGTTCTTATTGAGGCTTTTTATGAGTTTGGATGCTCTTCGGGTTTAAAGATTAATTAGTCCAAATCTCATATATTCTTTGGAGGTGTTTCAGGTGAGATTAAAGCTAGAATATTGGACTATTCGCAGCTAGTTGAGGGCACCTTCTTGCTGAAATACCTTGGGGTTCCCCTTCGTCCTACCAAATGGAAGGCAACAGAATGTGATATTATCTTGAAGAAGATTCAGATGAGGCTCAATGTATGGTCTAGACGCCATCTTTCTTATGCTGGTAGAGTCCAACTTATTCATTCAGTTATGCTGGGTATTCGCAATTACTGGATGAGTATATTCATGCTTCCTCAGAGTGTTGTGAAGGATATTGATAAAATTTTCCGTCAGTTTCTTTGGGGTGAGAATGGTTCCCGTAGTAAGTTTAATTTCACCTCTTGGGAGCAAGTTTGTCGTCCTAAGTCTTTTGGTGGTTTGGGATTTCGCGAGGGGACTGCTTGGAACAAATTGATGCTTGCCAAATATATTTGGGCGATTGAAACAAAACAAGATCAGCTTTGGGTTAAGTGGGTGAATTGCATTTATCTAAAAGGAGTTAGCCTCTGGGATTATATGCCAAAGTATGATTGCAGCTGGTATTGGAGGAAGCTGATTTCCTTCTGTAAATCAACTTCGTGGTCTGATTTGCAGGCTATAGTGGTCAAAGGAAAACTTCATCTGGGTACTTTATATACTCAGGTTCTGTCGAGTGAGCGAATTGATTATGTGAGACCAGTTTGGTGTAAGCTTTCAGTACCTAAACATAGATTCATTCTTTGGCAGGCTGTAAACCAGCATCTTCTCACTAGGGACTTACTTATCTCTCATCACATTCCTGTAGCATCAGTGAGTTGTCCGGTTTGTGGTCTTGTTGAGGAAAGCCATGACCATTTGTTTTTTTATTGCATTTTCTATAGGAAGGTTTTGCAGCTGGTCTCTCACTAGCTTGGAGGGGTTACCTGGTCTGCTAAGTTCGAGGAATGGATCGCCTGGCTATCCAGCTGGAAATCGGATTGGATTAACTTTACAGTGGCTGCTTCTCTTGCTGCTTGTACTTATTTCATTTGGTTAAATAGGAATGCTTGCTATTTAAGTGACAGGTGTTATACTGTTTTTAAAGTAGATCATTTGATTAGGCAAGCAGTCAAAGCTAGAGTTCTTAATGTAACTTCTAGGAACTTTTCTTCTAGAGAAAGGAAAATGATTGAGTTTGTAAAATCTTTGTAAGTTCTGAGGGTTGGTTGCTTGTTTGATCAATGAAATTTTTCTATCTTTTGATAAAAAAAAAAAAGAAATTTTGTGTGTTGGTTGAAATAGTATAACACATATACTAAGTAAATATTAAAAATGGTATTAGTTGACCCTCGATTTGGTCAACTGACACAGAGTCAAATGCTTGATGTGAATGAAGGCGTTGAAATAAATCTAATGGAAAGAACAGTAAACGACACGACAAATTCTAGTGGTTCAGCCCCACGAATTGGTAATGACCTACGTCCACATAAGCTATTATTGATATTAGTTCTCAAAGGAGTGATCAAAGAACTAGGGTTCTTTGAGTTTCACAGGCCTGAGAGAGATGAATAATACAATCGTAAGGTAATAGCTCTAATTCTCATGTAAAGTATAAACTTAAATTAGCCAAAAGTCCCTTCCTTGAGCTATTTCTCTCTATTTATAGGCTCAAGGAGGATTACACGAATTAGTTACAGATATTCTTTCCTAATTAATCGGATCATCGTGGATCATGGGAGATAATCTCGGATATGATTACAATTGTACAAAATTATCTCTAAATATATGGAGCATACGACCAGGCTGGTCGTATATAAAATCTGAATGTTACGCCAGGGGAATCTCACTGGTCGATGGTCGAACAAACCTTCTGCCAGGTGTCAGCCACATGTTAAAAACGTCAGCCATGTCACCAATGCCTACTTTTTGGATAACATTTGCCCCCCAAGTTTATTTATTACGACCAGCAATAAATGAACTTTAAGGAAAACGAATCTTCGATTACCCAACCAAATCTGTCAGAGTAGTTCGTGCCTTCTTGGAAAAAGTGAACTACCCCTGTTTAATCATGGCTTTTCGGTTCCCAAGCAATCCATTGACGGCTATCACTCTTCCTTATGCTTTGAAAAGAGGAAACTTATGATTACCTCTTTTTTCATGCCACAGACGAAATATATAGCCTCCCTAGAGCTTCCTTCTTCTTTTTACGCAAGCTATTTTTCTATCAAGAAACCCTAAGTCAGAACCTCTACTTTCTCTGAAGATCATCTTTCGTCGTTCCAGGAATCATCCGTTCGTTCACCTATGCTCGGAATTTCTTCACAGCTTCATAATCTTCGCTTCAGTAGGTTTCAGAACTTTTCTACTCTTTATTTCCGTTGTGCATGCCGATGTAACACTACAAAAAAAAAGTGTTTTAGCTACCAAAAAACTGGTAGCAAACTATGCCTTTTTGGTAGCTAATACCCATTTTTCTACCAAAATGTTTTGGTAGCTGGTTCGTAGCTAAAACCCCGTCGCTAAAGGTTTCTTGCTACCAAAAAATATTGTAGCTAATTATTCCTATTTGCTACTATTTTTTTAGTAGCTAAAAATATTAAATTTAGTAGCTAAAACACTACTTTATGGGTTATGTAGTTTCTTACTTTTATTTTCCTTCGAGTTTGTTATTGTACTTATAATATTTTTAATTTTATCTTTTGATTTTGTCCATATACATTTAGTTATTTTTTTTTTTACCTTGATCTTATTTTTTAAAAAATAAAATTATTTTACGAATTAAAATATTATTAATTTATTGAGAGTCCATAAGACAAATCTAAATTTAATTACTTTATGTTTGGTATTCTTATATATTTTTTACATTATAATTTTTATTGTTTACTTTCTCTACCAATACTTTTGTAGCAAAAATACTACTACTAGAAATATTTTATTTGCTAGTGCAAAAATATGATATAATTTAGTAGCAATAAATTTATTTCTACTACCAAAGAATTGATCACTAAATAGGAAAAAAACAAAGATAAAATCATATAAAATGCATCAATTTTATATTTGGTGCTAATATTTAATTTTAGCTACCAAAAAATATTGGTAGCTGACAATATAAATATGCTACCAAATATTTTGGTAGCAGACGTATTTAGTATCATTTAATTATAATTTGCTACTAAATCATTTTGCTACCAAAATTTAGTAGCAAATTTATTCAGTGGTGCCAATAATATTAGCTACAAAAGAACATTGGTAGCTGAAAATATAAATATGCTACCAAAATATTTGGTAGCAGTAATATCTGGTATTGTATGATTATAATTTACTACTAAATCATTTTGCTACCAAAATTTAGTAGCAAATGGTAATGAACTTCTACCAAAAATATTTGGTAGCTAAAAACATGATTTCTTGTAGTGTAAGTTAACTATTTAGGTTCTGATATTGTCTGTGTACTTGGGTAGAAATGCATGAAAATAGGGCATTTATCGAGTGATGCTAGATAGGATGGTGTATCTTTGCCATTTAGAAGTTATGAATCAGTTTGATAGTCGAGATCATAAATTTAGGACGTAAAATCGATGTAAAAATTCGATTTTTACGCTAGTTGAAAAATTGAGTTTTTCCCACCCTTACTGAAGTCGAAAGAGATTTTTTAGAAAAAACTTTTTACTTTCACTTTTTGATTTGTTTTTCAAACTGTTCGCATGGAAAAGTTTGTTTTTTGCTAGAATGCTGTTGTATAAAAGTTTGACTTTTATACACGACCAGCGTTATTCTAATCAACTTTCTATATTCTCCATCCTCACCTCCCCATTTTTCTGTCCGCAGATTTTAATGCTAGATTTATGGGGAGGTGAGAGGCCGATCTAAGATGATCTTCTTGCGCAACGGCTTGAAGGTGATGAACAGCCTGCCCAGCGGATTCACGAGATTCTATTCTCTAGACTCTCTCCTACCAGACCTCAACCATCTTCAGCCAGAATGGGTCGTGTCAAATCCACTGCCCAAAAGAAAAAGCCTGAAAACACTTTAACCCCTTCAACGCAGCCTGATCGCAGGTTGGGGTTCCCTCGACCAGTGGTCGAGAAAACACTATCCCAGACCCCCTTATCCAGGTTAGGGCTCGCCCTCGACATTCAACTCTTCCTGATGTCGAGTGGTATCTTTCTCCACTTAGCCAAGTATCCCTTCACTGGGGTGACTCTCAAGATCCCCACTGCGGATCAAAGGGATAATTTTTCTGGAGGCGTTTACAGCGCCTGGTCGAGGTATCACATAGAGGCGGGGGCTATCCTTCGTCTTCATCCATTCTTTCAGGGGGTGGCGAACTACTTTGGTGTTGCCCCTTTCCAAATCACACCCAACGGATATAGAATGCTTGTTGCACTCTATATCCTTTATAAACATAAAAATTGGCCAGAGCCTACCCCCCATGAGGTCAATTATCTCTTTCACCTTAAATCCAACCCCCAACAGTCTGGTATGGGGTTCTTTCATTTTTGTCATCAGGAGACCACCCGAACGTTCCTGAGTGAAACCACCCACATCTCCAACGTGGGGAAATACAATCAGGAGTATTTCCTCATGCCTGATATGGTTGCGAATCACCTGGCCTTCGCTCGAGGAGGTAAATGCCTTTTTCCACTGGTCGCTGTTTTTACTCATCAAATTTCCTTGTATTTTTCTTAAATATCTTGTGCTTTTCAGGCCCAACACCAGACATGGTGTCGAGGTTCGCCATGTTGGCCAGAATGATAGATGTTGAGAAGAGCGTCAAGTCTCTGGTCACCGAAGCTAACTTGAGCCTGTCTGGCCTCCTGGCCTCTCACCAGGATATGAGGGAACCCGCGGCGGTAAGTGCCACTGTCGAGGGAAATCTCGAGCAGCAACCACCAGCATCTCCTCCTCGACGGAGACCGACTGGGGTTACAATCAGGGAACCCACTGGCACTCCCTCAGCAGAAAGCTCTTCTGTCCCTCAAGGGAAGGGAAAAAAAAAGGCAGTCGAGATTGTCGTAGACTTTGACGAGTCTTCCGAAGAAAATGGTATTGTTATTTCACTCTTAGATAACTTGCCAATTCCCTGTCATTTATTTGACGGGGACAGAAATTTTACATATACTCCAAATCTAGGGCTAGACTTCTTCATGCCAGAGAGTGAGTGTATGACTAGTAGAGTCAATAGTGTAGCGACCAGTAGTAATAGCTCGGGTATTGGACTTTGTAATTTTCTTTATCTCTTTTCTGATGTGCCATAACTTGTCACCTATTTTTAACTTATGTCTGTATATTTGTTTCTTTCATAGATATGGCCTCCGCAAATGTTTTCGATCTGTACAGCACCCAGGAAGAAGAAGAGGTTCCTTTGGTCCGAAGGAGGAAATCGGCCAGGAAACACGACGGTGAGTCTAGTCAGGTACCTCCAGCCAAGAAGGACCGAGCAGCTGATCCTTCAAAGGATGGGCTCTCTGGCCAACCATCTGCCCAACCTTCTGCTCCTGCTAAAAAGGAAATCTCTCCTCCTGACTCTGCCACAAACCCTTCACCTACGGCTCCAATCGGAACAGGCCTAGCAAGCCGATCAAGTCGCTCCCTACGGTCAGCTAAGGATCGCCTCACCCATATCCTTAAGCATGACCGCTGTAGAGAGGCCATGACTAAAGCTAAAACCATGGGGGTCGACCAGATCCTCAATAGGGCCCTTAATGAAGTGGCCAGTGTAAGAACTCTTTTTTGTCTTTTGTGATCATGGTCTTGAATTTTCCTTTATTGAAGTTGGCCTAACTCTTATTCTTTGATTGTAGGCCATGCTGACCATGACTGCTGCTCGTGCCTGCGTGGGTGCAAGCATCGAGCAATCCCGAGCGAAGCTTACTGAGGAGCTTTAAGCCGCGGAGGCTAGGCACGCTGGGGAGCTGGAGGTGGTGACCCAGCAGAAGGATTCCTTGGCCGCGGAGCTGGCAGAAAAGCAAGCCTCTCTGGAAAATGCCAGAAATCAGAGAGATGATTACCAAGATGCTAGCCGAACCCACTGGCGTGAAGTCAAAAGACTTCAGGAGGAGAATCTTGCTAAGGACAAGAGCATTGTTGTCCTTAAGAGCCCGGTGGAGCAGCTTAAGCTTACAAATGCCAAAGATCAGGAAAGGTACAAGAATGAGACACTTCGATGTTTCAATGACTTCTGGAAACACAATCAAAGTGCCAACTTCGGCTACCTTCCAGAGGACGCCAGGAAGGCTGAGTTGGCTCACTGTACTGCTCGGTTGGCTCCTGAAGAAAGGGCCAGGATTCCTACCTCCCCAGACATTCCGCTGGCCGCCGGAGTGGAGGGTACTGATAATGAAGCCGTCAACCAGGACCTTCCTCAGGATCCTCTGCCTCCTCAAGCTTCATAATTTATTTCTTCTTTTTTAACCATACGACCTATGGGTCGTGATGTAAAGACTATGATTTTTCTTTGGTTTTGCTGCATGGGCAACTTATTTTACTTTTAATTTTAAATAATTACATCCAAGCAGTACTGCTTGCAGTGTAAAAGAATTCCCTTTAAAATTATAATATTTATGTTTTATTATAACATCTGTTCGCATGACTGAACTTAGCATAGTACTTTGGCTTGATTTAACAAAATATACGTAGCATGCTTTTACTTATTTTGTTCATGTGTTTACATACCTCTTGGTATGCTTTGCTATCGATGTACCTTATATGCCCCCCAAGTGACTGAGGAGCTTTAGGCCCTTGGTCACTTGCCTTGACCATGACCTGTACGAACATTACTGCTCGGTATAAAATACAAAACATATAATACAGCGAAACGACACACGTAATGAACAAATACTTGTAATAAATTACAAAATTTGGCAAGAACGACTGGCTACGCACAGTCCCTTATAATTCTCGTATTTAAATGGACTAAACATGTCTTTACGAGTGATCTTTAAAAGATCTTACAGTTATAAGTGATTAGCCGTATAATATGACTAACCCTTTTTCAAAACTTGTAAAAAGTAAAAATTAATACAAGCCAGTCCTTTAAGAAGGACTGTTTACTGATAATACTTGTGCAAGTGTTCTCCATTCCAATAGTGTGGAACGAGATCTCCATTTAAGCGTGCAAGTTTGTATGTGCCTGGATGAAGGACTTCTTCAATCTGGTAAGGTCCTTCCCAGTTTGGTCCGAGTGCTCCAGCAGCCGGGTCGCGGGTATTTAAGAAAACTCTTCGAAGTACTAAGTCTCTGATGTGGAACTTTCTTTCTTTTACTTTAGAGTTAAAATATCGAGCGACTTTTTGCTGGTACGCAGCTACTCGGAGTTGGGCTTTCTCTCGTTTCTCCTCAATCAAGTCTAGGGACTCCATCAACAGTTGGCTATCCTGGTCTTGATCGTATGTGATTCTTCGATGTGAGGGCGGATCTAAATCGACTGGCAACATAGTTTCATACCCGTATGCTAAGGAAAACGGGGTATATCCTGTTGCTGTCCGATGGGAAGTTCTATACGACCAGAGCACTTCGAGTCGTTGTTCTGGCCATGCTCCTTTAGCTTCCTCGAGCCTTTTCTTCAAGGTATCCTTTAATGTCTTATTTACCGCTTCGACTTGCCCATTTTCTTGTGGATGAGAAACCAAAGAAAAGCTCTAGATGATCCCATGCCTCTCGCAAAAGTCTGTGAATAGGTCACTATCAAACTGGGTGCCATTGTCTGAGACAATTTTTCGGGGCAATCCATATCGACAAACAATGTTCTTGATGACAAAGTCAAGCACTTTCTTTGTCGTTATGGTAACGAGTGGCTCAACTTCGGCACATTTGGTGAAGTAGTTGACTGCTACAACTGCATATTTTACTCCACCTTTTCCTGTTGGCAAGGACCCGATTAAATCTATACCCCACACTGCGAAAGGCCACGGAATTTGCATCTGCTTTAACTCATTAGGAGATGCACATGGGATCTTGGAAAACCTCTGACACTTATCACACTTTCGCACAAACTCCATCGAGTGTTAGTTCATGGTCAGCCAAAAATAACCCTGCCTCAGAATCTTCTTTGATAAGCTCTGCCCCCCAGCGTGATCTCCACAGAAGCCTTCATGTACCTCTTTCATCAGTTCTTTAGCCTTTTCTGGCGTAACACACCTGAGCAGTGGCATGGAGTATCCTCTTCGGTATAGAACACCATCGACCAGTATGTATCTAGGAGCCTGTCTCTGAATAGTCCTGGCTTTGTTTCTATCTGCTGGTAGTACATCACTCGTGAGATACTCCTAGTATGGTGTCATCCATGTATCTTATAACCGGACCTCCATATTGGTTTCATCTGCTCGTATGCTCGGCTCGCATAGCCGCTCAACTGGCACTATATTTAAAGTGTCAGCATCCTTTGCACTTGCGAGTTTGGCTAAGGCGTCTGCGTTTGAATTCTGATCCCGAGGTATTTGCTGGAGGGTATATTTCTCAAATTGTGCCAACAGATCTTTGGTTTTGTTCAGATAGGCCACCATTTTTAGACCTCATGCTTGATACTCCCCTAAGACCTGATTCACTACCAGCTATGAATCACTGTATATATCCAGCACTTTTATGCTCATGTCTTTGGCCAACCTTAACCAAGCCAGTAGGGCTTCAAACTCGGCTTCGTTGTTTGAAGCGGTGAAATCAAACCTAATTGCACAGTGAAATCGATGCCCTTCTGGCGTTATCAATATCACTCCTACTCCTGCGTGGGATTCGTTGGACGATCCTTCAGTGAAAAGCTTCCACGAAGCAGCTATGTCTTCAGGCTCAGGCGCACTAAGATTTTCGCTCTGCTCGCTGTCTGGGAGTTCAGTAAACTCAAAAATAAAATCAGCCAAGACTTGTCCTTTTACTGCTGCTCGCGGTGAGTATGTTATATCAAACTGCCTGAGTTCGACTGCCCATTTCAACAAACGACCAGCAGCCTCTGGCTTTTGTAGAACTTGCCGAAGGGGCTGATCAGTTAAGACTGTGATGGGATGGGCTTGGAAGTAAGGACGTAACTTTCGCGAAGCCAAAATTAGGCAATAGGCTAATCTTTCAATGGGGGGATACCTCAATTCGGTCCCGATTAACCTCTTGCATACATAATTGTAGAGTCCAAGAACTTTACTTAGCTAATTGTTAGTAGTATTATAGTATGTTTAGTGTTATCTTTGTTACTATGGATTTTTGGTTCAGACCGGGAATTATTTGGACACTCATAGTAGTACTTATAGATTTTCTAAGTTTAACCTATAGTTTAAGAATATTAAGTATAACCTAAGGTTTGATTAATGTGACTGATATTAAGGATTATATTATTATATTATAAGGTTTAGACATCAACCAATAGGATTTTAAGCACATGTTATGAATGGTAATTAAGGATTAAGTATTTTTTAGGATTAAATTAAATAAGGGTAAAGTTTGAATGTTATAGGGTCAGTCAGCAGCTTTGAGTACGTTGAGGGCTTAGTCAAGGCTGTTTACTCCATTCAAACTTAGCTAAAAATGTGTAAATTCGTGTTTAAATATTCAGTGTATGCCGATATATCGCAGCTATAGGGGGCGATATATCGCAGCACGTAGATACGGAAAACACGAATCGATGCACGATCGCCTCGGGAACAAAGGTCCAGGCGATATATCGCCTATAGGGGGCGATATATCGCCTCCACCAGCATGTTTTCAAATACTTTTGAATTATTTTCCTTTCAGCCATTCAAACTCCTTCAACAGTTCAGCATCTTTTGAACGAGTCTTCAGCCTCTGCTGAACGATTATTCAAATGATTTTCACCTAAAAAGCCATTATTTTTATTCAAGTAAAATCAAGATATTTTCATTCCCAAACTCTATAAATAGGACCTAGTACCCAGCCATTATTCACCATTTGCTCTAAGTTCAGAAGCTACTAGTGTTAAGTGAGTGTGAGAGTGTAAACACTTGGTTTGGGGAAAAACTATAGGCTTAAACATCATAAGCTTATCAAACACTTTGGGAAGTGAGTTCTATAGTATTTCGGTGGAGGTTAGATTGATCTTGCAATCTTTGAGGTAAACCCAAAACTCTAGTTCCTTTCTGTATTTTATGTTATTTCCTTTCTCAAAACCTTCTACTCAGTCCCCTAACCTTATTCTTATTTTGGTTAGGGAATCCAAGCTCTTAAGCATATAAGTCGGTAAGTATGTTTTTTTATGGTTTAGTCTTTCCATCTCTTTCATTTCATCTCCTTTCTTTAGACTCACTCTTTCTTATGGTTTTAGGAGTGTTCCAAAAGTCCCAACTCAGTCCATAATCCCGGTAACTTTGGTAAGGAAAATAGGCTAGAATCAATATGTTATGTGCTTATGTTATCTATATGTTTTATGTTATTAAAAGTGTTATGATATGTATATGTGTATGTTTGTAGGCTTGGGCATATGACCCATATGACTAACAAGACCCCAAATGGGTTATGGGCATATGACCTACTTAGCTAGTAGGACCCCACTAATCCCATGGGCATATGCTTGTTTAGTCTATGGGACCCCAAGTAATAATGGCCATTATAATAAGTGTATGTTACATGTATTATGTTAAGTCTTTATGTTTTCTTATGAAATTATGTATATGACTTTGTGTTAGATTTTCCTTGCTGGGCATTAGGCTCACTCCTTTCTGTTTATGTGCAGGAAAATAAGCTTTAGAGGTGGAAATATTCGTGACGCTTGGAGGATGTGTATCGATGATGAATGGAGTCAAGGGGCCGAGCGTTAATCGATTCGAGGATGTAGTTTCGGTTTTATGTCTTTTTATATGTATTTTCTGCACTAATTATGTAATGTTTTATTATTTTAAATTATGTTTTTGTTTTAAAGACAATGAGATCCCATATCCGTTTTGGTATTTACTTTGTAAATAACTCTTATTTTGCAAGTTATTAAATAAATTATGGTATTTTCGTAAAAATGTAAGTTTTATGTATAGTTTTGTTAATGGTCCAAATAGTCTAGAGTAGTGGGTCATTACAGTTGGTATCAGAGCCACGGTTCCTTCGCATGAAGTTCTCCTCGATACACATGCTCAAAGCTCCGAATCGGACTGCCAAGTAAGTGTTTTAGTTACAAGTTACAAGTTACTTTATCTATGTGTATAGCTAACAACTTTAGTGTTTATGTTTCAGTTAAGAATGAACGGAGCCTTAACCTACCAAGATATCCGAGCCATTAAGGCCTTAAAAAGAATAAGGGAGCCAAGAAACACCGTAGGAGCCCTAGAAAGGATTACACGAAGGTTGCTTTTGTTTCACCAAGCGATAGGTGGCCTTCAAGAGGCTAAACAAATAATGCTAAGATCAACCGAGCAATATGTATTAGTAATTAGGTTGTTTAAAGATTTTCATTCTGTAATAGTAGCATTAGAAGAGATATGGGAAGAGATGCATGAGGAAGATGAACTACCCTTAGCAATGAGATACTATTTCCTCTTAGTTAGGTTCACCTCAAAAATTGAATTTCAGTTCACCAATGAGCAAAAGAATAGGATTCTCACCAACCTTCCTAGCGGGCATTTTGATGCTCATGATAATGATGACTATGAGGCAATAGATGATGATATGTTAGATGAAGAATCAGATGTAGAAGATCCCGATTTTTAGATTAGTAGTTTTTATTTGTTTTATTTACTTTTGATTGTAATAAGTGAAATTGTTTTTCCAATGAATAAACATGCTATTTGAATATCATGTGTGAATTTGATTCTATTTTCGCAATCATAATAAATACTAAATAAAATGAATAATGACTAAGTTCCGTGAGGGTGGATACAAATCAATGAACCTGGTTTCCTTATTGAGAGTTAGGGGGCCTTAGTAGTGGGAACGATTTTACTGATCCCAGCCCTCCCTCAAAATGGTTAACTTTGGAACAAAGATAAGTTTCGAGCCTGAGAATTAAGTCATATAGGATGATTAGAAACACACTTAGAAAATAAAGATGACTTGTTTTTCTAAGTATAGAAACCCGCTCTAATAATAAATAAAGACCTATATAATTTTGCATAAGAAGTCATAATAAATAGGTCCGAGATATGTTTGTTTTAGAATAAGTTTTTGCCTTAGAGCCTATTAGGAAAAGTTCTAACATGTTTCTTTCAACTGTTAGAACTCTGCTACGATGTCTCTCCGAAGATCTGCTCGCACCAACGGGAACGCTTCCAACGATGTTCCAGCGACCAATGCGGTCCCTACCGTTCGCCGAAGGGGAGTGCGTGCTACTGCTCGTCGCAACGCGCCGGCACAGCCAGCTGACAACACTGCAGAGATTGCCAGATTGCGACAACAAGTCGAGGAACTTCTGCAGCAACAACACCAGCAGGCTCAATCTCAGCCTCAGCCTCCGCCACAGCCGCAGCCGCAGCCACAGCCAATGGCCCCAGCACCCCAACAAGTCGGTCCATATGGGGGATGGCCTATGACGAACTATGCTCCATATCCTGTGCAGCACATGGAGCCAGTGTACGAGAGGTTTCGCAAGCAGCACGCTCCGAACTTCGAAGGGACTACGGACCCCTTTGAAGCAGAAGAATGGCTAAGGAATGTGGAGCCGATCCTAGCCCACATGAACCTCAGTAATGCTGACCGCATATCCTGCGTCTCGTCTTTACTCAAGAAAGATGCCAGGATATGGTGGGATTTGGTCCAGCAATCCCACGATGCTGCCACCATGACGTGGACCCGATTTGTGGAGCTCTTCCACAAGAAGTACTACAATTCAGCAGTGCTTGCTACGAGAGTTGAGGAGTTCACCAATTTGAAGCAAGGGAATTTAACAGTGGCGGAATATGCTCGTCAGTTTGACCGCTTAGCCAAGTTCGCGGCAGAGTTAGTTCCGACCGATTATCTGAGGGTGAACAAATTCGTGAGAGGACTCCGACCAAAGATCGAGATGGGGGTGAAGTTAGCAAACCCGAGAAACACTTCATATGCCGACGTTCTTTAGACGGCAATCGAAGTAGAAAGGCTGCAGGCCAATGTAAGCAAAGAAGAAGCCAGCAAGCCAGAACCTAGACAGCAGAGCCAACCTCAGGCCAGTCGGAACAACAATCAGCCCAGCAACAATCAGTCCAACAACAACGGTAACGGATAGAAGAGAAGGCATCCTGACAACAAGCAAGCCGACAACAATAAAAGGGCACGACCAAACAATGGGGGAAATAGGTCGAGCTACGTGGAATATCCGCCATGTGCCAAATGTCAGAAGAAGCATCCTAGAGAATGCCGTGCCAACACCAAGGAGTGTTTCAACTGTGGTCAAGAAGGGCATCGTAAAAGAGACTGTCCTCAGCAAAAGCCGGAAGGAAAGAAGGACGAAAAGATGGTTCCTGCTCGGGTTTTTGCTTTGACCCAAGGAGAGGCGGATGCTAGCAACAAGGTGGTCACAGGTCAGGTTTCCATCCTCAATAAATTATGTCATGTATTATTTGATTCGGGAGCCACCCATTCGTATATTTCGTTAGGAATGATAGATAAACTAGACAAACCTAGTGAAAGATTTAGAACTAGGTTTGCAACCGAGTTGCCTTCGGGCAAAGTATTTCTATCATCACGAATTGTACGAGGCGTACCAATCAAGATTGAGGACAAGGAATTAGAAGGAGACCTGATAGAGCTGGTGATCAAAGACTTCGACGTCATACTAGGCATGGATTGGCTAGCACGGCATGGCGCAACGATCGACTGCAGACGCAAGAAGGTGACATTCGATACTCCTGACGGCCAGAAACTGTGCTTCATGGGACAAGCTTCAGGACTACGCACACCGTTAGTGTCATCTCTCAAAGCTCAGAGAATGATGGAGAAAGGATGCCAAGCATTCTTAGCCAGCATCACAAATATGGAGAAGGAGACATCACTCAAAGTTGGAGATGTTCGAGTCATACAAGAATTTCCAGAAGTATTTCTCGATGACTTGCCAGGATTGCCGCCAACTAGAGAAATAGACTTCACGATAGAATTAGTACCAGGCACCGAGCCTATCTCTAAGGCACCATACCGGATGGCACCTACGGAACTCAAGGAGTTAAAGACGCAGTTACAAGAACTCCTAGACTTGGGTTTCATTAGGCCAAGCCATTCACCATGGGGAGCTCCGGTACTATTCGTGAAGAAGAAGGACGGAAGTATGCGCATGTGCATAGACTACCGTGAGCTGAATAAAGTAACAATTAAGAACAAATACCCGCTACCTCACATTGATGATTTGTTTGATCAACTTCGAGGCGCGACTGTATTTTCTAAGATCGATTTACGGTCCGGGTATCATCAGCTCAAGGTAAAGGGAGAAGATATCCCTAAGACAGCCTTTAGGACTCGTTATGGACATTACGAGTTCTTGGTTATGTCTTTTGGTCTGACTAACGCGCCAGCCGCGTTTATGGACCTAATGAATAGGGTCTTCAAAGACTACTTGGATAAATTCGTCATTGTGTTCATCGACGACATTTTAATTTACTCCAAGGATGAGGTGGAGCACGAGGAACACTTGAGGATGATTTTGACGCGATTGAAGGAGCACCAACTCTATGCGAAGTTCAAGAAATGCGAGTTTTGGCTCTCACAAGTGGCGTTCCTCGGGCACATCATATCAAAAGACGGAGTTGCAGTGGATCCATCGAAGGTAGAGGCCGTGAAAGATTGGCCTAGACCAAGGAACGCGTCGGAAGTAAGAAGCTTCTTAGGGCTAGCAGGTTACTATAGAAAGTTTGTAGAGGGCTTTTCTAAGATAGCCACTCCACTCACCAACCTGACCCGGAAGCAACAAAATTTTAACTGGAGTGATAAGTGTGAGGAAAGCTTCCAGTTGCTTAAGGATAAGCTTTGCTCAACACCAGTACTTAGTGTCCCAACACCCAACGATAAGTTCGTTGTCTACTGCGACGCATCGAAGCAAGGATTGAGATGCGTACTGATGCAAAATGACAAGGTGATAGCCTACACCTCACGTCAGTTAAAGGAGTATGAACAACGCTATCCAACTCACGATATGGAGTTAGCAGCGGTGGTCTTTGCGTTAAAAATTTGGCGCCATTATCTTTACGGAGAACGGTGTGAGATTTATACGGACCACAAAAGTTTAAAATACTTCTTTACTCAGAAGGAGCTTAACATGAGGCAGCGCCGGTGGTTGGAATTAGTAAAGGATTACGACTGCGAAATCCTATACCACCCGGGGAAGGCAAACGTAGTTGCCGATGCACTTAGCCGAAAAAGTTATGGGAACCTAGCAGCCTTATCCGGAATAGAAAAGCCGCTACAGCAGGAGCTTATCAGTGCCGGAATAGAAGTGGTTGTAGGCAAGCTGGCTAACTTGTCTATCCAATCGAATCTACTAGAAGACATACGGAATGGTCAGAGACATGATGACTCGCTAGCAACGCACATGGATGCAGTCAGAGAAGGCAGGACTACAGATTTCTCAATATCCAGTCAAGGTTTATTGAGATATAAGGATCGGGTATGCGTGCCAGACGATCAAAGTATTAAGAAGACGATCCTAGAAGAAGCGCACAACACCCCATACTCGGTTCATCCAGGGTCTACCAAGATGACTCATGACATCAAGGCAGTCTATTGGTGGCCAGGGATGAAGAAGGACATAGCGAAGTATGTATCTAAGTGTCTGGTATGCCAGCAAGTGAAGGCGGAGCATCAGCGGCCTGCAGGATTATTGCAACCGCTTAGCATACCGGAATGGAAGTGGGACGATATAGCCATGGACTTCGTGACGGGTCTGCCAAAGACGAATAAGCAGCATGATTCTGCTTGGATAGTCATAGATAGACTAACCAAGTCGGCTCATTTTCTGCCTGTTAAGACTTCTTATACGGCAGATCAATATGCAGACATCTACATCCAAGAGATTGTACGATTGCATGGAATCCCCAAGACGATAGTATCAGATAGAGGATCAGTGTTTACGCCAAGATTTTGGAGAAGCTTACAGCAAGCCATGGGTACTAAGTTAAGTCTTAGTACAGCTTTCCATCCTCAGACAGATGGGCAGTCCGAGCGTACGATTCAGATTTTAGAGGATATGCTACGCGCATGTGTACTTGACTTCGGAGGATCGTGGAACAAGTACCTACCGCTGATCGAGTTCTCGTACAACAACAGCTACCAGTCGACGATCGAGATGGCACCTTATGAGTTGCTATATGGAAGAAGGTGCCGATCACCGTTGCACTGGGGCGAGGTAGGAGAAAGGCAGCTTCTAGGGCCCGAAGCTGTTAGACAAGCTCAAGAAGCAGTAACGCTTATTAGACAGCATATGCTTGCTGCTCAAAGCCGTCAGAAAAGCTATGCGGATACCAAGCGACACGATGTGGAGTTCCAAGTTGGAGATCAAGTCTTCCTGAAGATATCTCCTATGAAGGGTGTCAAGCGGTTCGGGAAGAAAGGCAAGCTCAGTCCCCGATTCATAGGTCCTTTTGAGATATTGGACAAAGTGGGACCAGTTGCGTATAGACTAGCCCTACCGCCAGAACTAGCTGATAGTCACAACGTCTTCCACATTTCGATGCTACGCAAATATGTGTCAGACCCATCTCACGTCCTCAAGTACGATACCATAGCGCTCCAGAAAGACTTAAGTTACGAGGAACGACCGGTTAGCATCCTAGATAGAGGGATGAAGCAGTTACGGTCCAAGAGCTTTCCTATAGTCAAAGTCCTATGGAGCAATAGTTCTGAACGTGAGGCAACATGGGAGTTGGAGGAGGACATGCAAGGCCGGTATCCGGAGTTATTTGGTAAGTAAATTTCGAGGACGAAATTCTTTTTAGTAGGGGAGAATTGTAGAGTCCAAGAACTTTACTTAGCTAATTGATAGTAGTATTATAGTATGTTTAGTGTTATCTTTGTTACTATGGATTTTTGGTTCAGACCGGGAATTATTTGGACACTCATAGTAGTACTTATAGATTTTCTAAGTTTAACCTATAGTTTAAGAATATTAAGTATAACCTAAGGTTTGATTAATGTGACTGATATTAAGGATTATATTATTATATTATAAGGTTTAGACATCAACCAATAGGATTTTAAGCACATGTTATGAATGGTAATTAAGGATTAAGTATTTTTGAGGATTAAATTAAATAAGGGCAAAGTTTGAATGTTATAGGGTCAGTCAGCAACTTTGAGTACGTTGAGGGCTTAGTCAAGGCTGTTTACTCCATTCAAACTTAGCTAAAAATGTGTAAATTCGTGTTTAAATATTCAGCGTATGCCGATATATCGCAGCTATAGGGGGCGATATATCGCAGCACATAGATACGGAAAACACGAATCGATGCACAGTCGCCTCGGGAACAAAGGTCCAGGCGATATATCGCCTATAGGGGGCGATATATTGCCTCCACCAGCATGTTTTCAAATACTTTTGAATTATTTTCCTTTCAGCCATTCAAACTCCTTCAACAGTCCAGCATCTTTTGAACGAGTCTTCAGCCTCTGCTGAACGATTATTCAAATGATTTTCACCTAAAAAGCCATTATTTTTATTCAAGTAAAATCAAGATATTTTCATTCCCAAACTCTATAAATAGGACCTAGCACCCAGCCATTATTCACCATTTGCTCTAAGTTCAGAAGCTGCTAGTGTTAAGTGAGTGTGAGAGTGTAAACACTTGGTTTGGGGAAAAACTATAAGCTTAAACATCATAAGCTTATCAAACACTTTGGGAAGTGAGTTCTATAGTATTTCGGTGGAGGTTAGATTGATCTTGCAATCTTTGAGGTAAACCCAAAACTCTAGTTCCTTTCTGTATTTTATGTTATTTCCTTTCTCAAAACCTTCTACTCAGTCCCCTAACCTTATTCTTATTTTGGTTAGGGAATCCAAGCTCTTAAGCATATAAGTCGGTAAGTATGTTTTTTTATGGTTTAGTCTTTCCATCTCTTTCATTTCATCTCCTTTATTTAGACTCACTCTTTCTTATGGTTTTAGGAGTGTTCCAAAAGTCCCAACTTAGTCCATAATCCCGGTAACTTTGGTAAGGAAAATAGGCTAGAATCAATATGTTATGTGCTTATGTTATCTATATGTTTTATGTTATTAAAAGTGTTATGATATGTATATGTGTATGTTTGTAGGCTTGGGCATATGACCCATATGACTAACAAGACCCCAAATGGGTTATGGGCATATGACCTACTTAGCTAGTAGGACCCCACTAATCCCATGGGCATATGCTTGTTTAGTCTATGGGACCCCAAGTAATAATGGCCATTATAATAAGTGTATGTTACATGTATTATGTTAAGTCTTTATGTTTTCTTATGAAATTATGTATATGACTTTGTGTTAGATTTTCCTTGCTGGGCATTAGGCTCACTCCTTTCTGTTTATGTGCAGGAAAATAAGCTTTAGAGGTGGAAAGATTCGTGACGCTTGGAGGATGTGTATCGATGATGAATGGAGTCAAGGGGCCGAGCGTTAATCGATTCGAGGATGTAGTTTCGGTTTTATGTCTTTTTATATGTATTTTCCGCACTAATTATGTAATGTTTTATTATTTTAAATTATGTTTTTTTTTTAAAGACAATGGGATCCCATATCCGTTTTGGCATTTACTTTGTAAATAACTCTTATTTTGCAAGTTATTCAATAAATTATGGTATTTTCGTAAAAATGTAAGTTTTATGTATAGTTTTGTTAATGGTCCAAATAGTCTAGAGTAGTGGGTCATTACAATAATACACTACCTTTTGTACGCCTTCTTCTTCTCTTACTAGTACCGCACTAGCAGCATATTCAGTGATCACCAGGTAAATGAACAAAGTTTCTCCATCTATGGGCTTTGATAAGACAGGAGGCTGTGCCATGTGGGCTTTTAAGGCTTGGAAAGCCTGTTCGCAGTCTTCAGTCCATTCGAACTTCTTGTTGCCCCTAAGTAGATTAAAGAAAGGGACGCATTTGTCCGTCGACTTTGAAATAAATCTATTGAGTGCGGCAATCCTTCCAGTCAAACTTTGCACATCTTTGACTTTTATCAGTGATTTCATATCGATCAAGACTTTGATCTTTTTAGGATTGGCTTCGATTCCCCTAGAATTGACAATGAACCCCAAAAATTTCCTTGATCCTACTCCGAAGGAACACTTGAGAGGATTTAGCTTCATTTGATACTTATTCAAAACATTGAAACATTCTTGTAAATCCTTCACATGTCCTTCTGCCTTTTCCGACTTTACCAGCATGTCATCAAAGTATACCTCCATGTTTACTCCGATCAATTTTTTAAACATGTGGTTAACTAGTCGCTGGTAAGTCGCGCTAGCGTTTTTCAATCCGAAGGGCATTACTTTATAACAGTATAACCCTGTATCGGTCCAAAAGCTAGTGTGATCCTCGTCAGGGGGATGCATACTGATCTGATTTTATCCTGAGTACGCATCCATGAAAGAGAGGATCTCATGTCCTGCAGTTGCATCGACCAACTGGTCGATCCTTGGGAGTGGGAAGCAATCCTTAGGGCAGGCTTTATTAAGGTCTGTGAAATCCACACAGGTTTGCCATTTGCCGTTAGGCTTGGGAACCAGTACTGGATTAGAGACCCACGATGGATAAAACGCCACCCTAATGAACCCATTCTCCTTTAATTTTTCAACTTCTTCTTGTAAGGCTTTCGATCGATCTTTATCGAGCAGCCTTCTTTTCTGTTGCACGGGTGGAAAGCTTTTGTCGACGTTCAGGACATGGCTGATGACTGCAGGATCTATCCCAGCCATGTCTTTATGTGACCAGGCGAAAACTTCCTGGTTCTTCCTTAAAAATTCCACCAGTGCATGCTTTGTTGTTGCTTCCAAATTTTTGCCAACCTTTACAACTCTGGTCGGAAACTCTTCGTCAAGCTGGACCTCCTCAAGGTCCTCGATAGGTCTAACATCTTCCTCAAAATCCCCAAAGTGAGGATCTAAGTCTCTATCCTCACTTTGGGCAACACCCTATTTGGTGAATTCATCACCTGATTGGGCTTGTATATCAATGGCCATCTGCAACCTTTCTGGGGGAGCACTCCTCGACATTCCCTTCTTGGCCTTAGTATTTGAGGCATTATAGCACTCCCTTGCTTCCCTCAGATTTCCCAACATGCGTCCTATCCCTGCATCTATTGGGAATTTCATGGCCAGGTGCCATATTGAGGTGACGGCCCGAAGGTCAACCAGTATGGGTCTTCCGATTACAGCATTGTAAGCCGAAGGAGAATCGACTACTATGAAAGTAGTGAGTAATGTCTTGGTAGCGGACACTGTACCTGCTTTTACCGGAAATCTGATTGACCCTGTTGGAGCAAGTCCCTCACCAGAGAAACCGTAAATGGTTTGGTTACATGGCTCCAAGTCCTTGACGGACAACTTCATTCGTTCCAGCGGTGATTTATACAGGATGTTAACTGAACTTCCTGTATCGACCATCACTCTTTTTACCATCATGTTGGAAATTTGAACATCCACGACTAGCGAATCGGAATGTGGGAATTGGACATGTTGGGCATCACAGTCAGAGAAGGTTATTTCACCTTCCTCTGTCCGAGCCTTCTTTGGTGCCCGGTCCTCCACAGTCATCATCTCGATGTCTTGGTCGTGGCGTAGGGTCCGAGTATATCGTTCCCTTGCCTTCCTGCTTTTTCCCGCAAGGTGCGTGTAACGCCCTACCACCTTAGAGCCGTTACTAAGTGAGTTTAAAACGTGCAATCACTCGCTAATCGAGGTTTTTAAAGAAAAAGTGTAATTAAGTCATAATCAAAGTAAAATCTTTAGAATTAACTCTATACCATTGAAAATCATAAAAGTTTAACACTTGGGATCCCAAAATATTGTTTAGAAATATTTTTACAACATATAAATACAACCAAGTCAGCTAAACGACAAAATCTAGGTTTTATTACAATCATCTCTGAAAATCCACTGGCTATGGCATCCAGGCAGACCAAACATGTACACGCCGCTTCATGACTGCTACACTCATGGTTGGTTGGCCTTCTCCTTGCCCTTACCTACACCACAGAGCATCCGTGAGCCGAAGCCCAGCTAGAAAACCCACAAACAGATAACATATGCAAAACATACACCAGACATATAATCAGGCCATCAATAGGCTCAACACATACGGCCAAGCCGTCCCAGGCGCTTTACTAGGCCCTGGGTTCGCAGTCTACACCGTGAGGATATCCCATGTATCTTTTAGGGTCCTGCCTTGGAAGCTCGCACTCCACGTGCTCAACACTACTCCCGGCCCCTTGCTTTTCTTGGCCTTGCACTCATCGTGCCCAACGCCATTCCCGGCCCTTTGTCGTTCCCGGCCCCTGCCGACCTCGGCCTACACCGTTCCCAGCTCTTGCCGATCATTTACACAATAGCATTCATAGCATAATAAACAAATACTGAACACTAACAAATTCAATCAAAGGGCTACGCCCTGCAATTCAAACATATTGGGCTCAGCTCTACATACAAGCTCTATGGGAACAAGGGTTCTCTTGCTTGAGTCCCGAGCTTCCCCAGCACCACTATCCCGAGCACAGTCCCTTAACTTGAGCCTTGCCGAAACCCTCAGCTACAGAACCAATCCTCTAAGTGTTTTCTGCCTTAATTCCCAAAGTTCTAGCCTCAATTCACTCTTAATCCTGGTCGAATTCCTTTGCTTAAGTTGATCTAATCCCTCAAAATTCAAGCCTAAACTGCAGAGCCCTCAGCTGAATTCCTTAGCTTCCAAGAGTTTCCTTTGTTTTGCCTTAGAGAAAATAGAGAGAGAGAAGAGGAAGATTGTAACGCCCTGGATAACCAAGACCATTACACCATGTGTTTACAAAGTGCTGGACTTGCTAATCAAGTCATTTAATTAAAAACAAGCTATTGAAACTATAAAGGAACTAGGGTTAAAATGTTTTGGTCTCAAAAGTCACATTTTTCATTAAGAAACGTTATCTGTTTGCATGGGATCCCAAAAATAATAAGTTTAAAGACATTTTACAAAAGTCATAAGGTTTAGATACAACAACAAGCCATATTAAGGCAAAATAGACAGTTAGGCAATCCTTCTCCTGATCCACTCCTCGACCATGGTGATCGAACAACTGGCTATGTACATTGCACCCCGAAGCTCTCCATCTCAGGCTTGGTCTAGCTTGACTTTGCCTCCACCTGCACCATGTAGCACCCGTGAGCCAAGGCCCAGCAAGAAAACACAACAACAGAGCATAAGCAATCAACAGACAAATCAACACCTCATACTACATCACATAATTTCAACCATATAATCATTCAGTATAATCAAGTACTCAACATGCTAAACACATCAACTCATATCACATGTCAGATCACAAGTGATAACTAGGGCTAGCGCTCTCAGGCTGCTCCCTCCGTTATCCCACTGACTCCGGCCCACTTAAACCGAGCTCAATGAATGTTAAGCTGTCCTCGGCTACCAGGGGCCAAGTCGCGCCCTGTGCGCTAATATTATGTACGACACTCTTAGGCTGCTTTCACATGTGCCATGGCATAATACAATCACTGACACGATACAAGTATCGGGAGCACTTAGTCCCATCACAAACATATAACCGGGAGCAGTTTTCTTACCTTTCAATTCACTAGCTTTGACCCCTCGACTCCTTGAGCACGATCCCCCTCGAGCCTTAGCGCTTACCTAAACACAAACATAGGCCAAAGTCATCATCATTCCTCAAGTCCAAAACCTAACCTCGGGGCCAATCCCGAGCCCCCGGGAAGTCCTAGTTCCACCAAACAAGGTGGTGGAATCAAACCCCAAACCCTTGGTCAAAAACCCTTGCAAATAACCCTAAAATCCTCTTCAGAAGGCAGGGTAGCGCTACAACGCTCATGGGAGGGTGCTACAAACAGAAGAAAAATCCCCTTAGCAAGCTTGGCCTAGCGCTACAGCGCCCAAAGGCTAGTGTTGTAGCGCTAGTCACAGGCAGGCTAACACCAGTTTTTCCCTCCTGTGATTTCCTCAAACCAACCTCAACCAAAACTCCTCCAAATATTTGCCAAACTCAAAAACAACCTTATGACCATACTCCACTCATCCCAAGCACCCCAAATACCTAGAACTCAAGCACATGCATCCCTAAACTCAAAATTCACCATAGCCACTTCTAGACATTAAAACTCAACAGAAACCAATTGAACATCAAATTTAGACCTTAGAATTTATACCTTTTGTGGAATTTCGACCACAAGTTGTCTCTAGACCTCCTTGACTTGCTTCTCCTCAACCCTTGGCTCCAACTTTCCTAGAATTCCCCATCAACATAGCTTAGATATCTTTGCCAAATACCAAAACCAAAACTGAAGGAACTTACAGAATTTACCTCAAGTGTTGATGAATCCTTGCTAAACCTCTGCCAATTCCCAAACTTAGCTTAGAATCCTTGATGCTTAGTTTATCCCAGCTCTCCTCTGAGCTTTGCTCCAGAAATCCTCAAGAAACTGATGAAGGAAGTTTAAACCAACTTTAGAAAACTCTCTCTGTTTCTCTCTCTTTCTTTTCCTTCCTTTTCCTTCTTTTTCAAACTTCTACACTTCTCTACAATTTCCACTAACATAAAGTCTCAGTAATTCCCATATTTAGAAAGCCAACTGACCCTAATGCCCTCCCCTTTATTCCTAACCCATTAATCCACTTAAGGGCATTCTAGTCATTTTACCCCAATTCCCGCTAACTCCTCGAGTGTCTCTAATATTTCCCGCTTAACTCCCGATACCTAATTAATCACCAATAATATTCCTCAATATCAAGATAGACTCCAGTATATTCGCTAAATTCCCATTTATACCCCTAGACTCACCCCGAGCCGGGTATAAATCCCCGCCACGACTTTTTCACTACTTTGCTCACTAGGATCGTCTCGAGTCACAGATCACAGATATATCCACATAATAATGTGGTCTCAACAATTATCACATATACCAATACAGTTATGCCCATAATGGCCAAAATTACGATTATGCCCTTCTAACCTAATCAAGGACTACATGCATACTAATACACATAGTCATGCATCTCAGATATTCAAATAATCATATAACATGCTTTTAATCATAATCATGCATCTTAATCATTAAAGTCACACGTAATTCCCATTATGCCCTCTAGGCACGCTAATCAAGGCCCTTAAGCCTTATTAGTGAGTTTGGGTCGTTACAACTATCCCCTCCTAATGAGAATTTCGTCCTCGAAATTTACCTGAAAAACTCGGGATACTGATCCCGCATCGCTGTCTCAAGCTCCCAGGTCACCTCCTCGACCTTACTATTCCTCCACAGCACTTTAACCAGAGGAATCGTCTTATTCCGCAATACTTTATCTTTTCGATCCAAGATCTGAACTGGTTGCTCCTCATAAGCCAAATCTGCCTGTAACTCCAAGTCTTCATACCTTAACACATGAGTCACATCTGAGACATACTTCCGAAGCATGGAGACATGGAACACATCATGAACTCCAGACAACGATGGTGGCAAGGCCAACCTGTAAGCCACCTGACCAATCCTTTCCAGGATCTCGAATGGTCCAATGAATCCTGGGCTTAGCTTGCCCTTCTATCCAAACCTCCTCACCCATCGTAGTGGTGAAACTCGAAGAAAGACGTGGTCCCCAACTTGGAACTCCACGTCCCTATGCTTAGTGTAACATGCCGGCCTTGATGGCATGTTACAAGCTAGGATGGCGCTCGGTCAGATGCGCACGCGAGGGTGCAGGCTGGTGAGCATGCTGATGCCTAGTTTGTACGGCAGTGGCATTTTCGTAAATATCTTCAATATTGCCCGGAAATGGACGGGACTTGGTAGGTTCCATATTGAAGGGTCAATGAACGCAATGGTATGATCGGATTTGGGAAATTCAGAGAATTGGCGAGCTGGAAGCCAAATATGTCTCCCAAGCAAAAATCATATATGTTCCTGGTAGAAGGCTAAAAGCTCAGAATGCTCTTTGTAGGGGGAGCACCTGGTGTCAGCTCTCCACCACCCCCTGGCGCAGGTGCGTTAAGTGAGCTACTACTAGTTGGTAGGACTAGTAGGGCGGGCATATGAGGACCACGAGGGGACTCATAGGTCTCCATGAGTAGGAGTACTCATGGACATTACCGGGCCGCCCCGGTAGTGCGTCGAAGTGTGCTGCCAGAGGTTTAAGGGTACGGTTCCCTTGGCTTGCCGGGATGCCGCTTGCATGGAACGTGGCCCAAACCTTCAAGAGATGTTGTGGTGCACCATGGCCACGAATCTCGACACGAGATGGCACGGGAAGTCATTCGTGGGACTTGTTAGCATGCAAGCATTGGAGGGTGCACTATGCTTGAGTAGGACAGAGGTCCAGTGTGTGCTACTAGTCTGGTAGCCAGTCTCGAGGGCCTGCCAACATGCATGATGGTATGGTGCCTTGAGGATTGGACCATGGACGTATGGGAGTCCTTGGTCTGTGACTTGAGCTAATCAAATAGTATCGAGTGGGACATGATGGGAGGTGTTGGCACATCAGCTTGGTGTTGGCTCTTAGCCACACATGCTACCTTGACTTGAATGTCTGGGTGAGCATTGGTGTTGGGATTTGCCTTGCCATAGTGAGAACCTATGGACAGTGTGAGTGTCTTGGCTAGATAGCCCTGATGCATGATTGCACTCATAGATGCTTGAGAGCATGACTCAGCGAGAGTTGTTCGATAGACGGAAGTGTGCAGAGGCACACGGTCGCGCGAAAAATGTGCCCATTGGTATTCGAATGGTTGGAAGGCTGACCTTGGCTCAGAGGAGTCAAGGTGCCGCACGGGCATTTCTGCTGTCAAAATGTCAGCCCGTGACACTTAGGATCAGCGTAGCTTTTCTGTCTACTCTGAGATGCGAGCATCCTAGCCTGGATCTTCTCTATGGCCTTACTTGTCTTCTGAACCATATCTGGCCCCAAATATCTCCTCTCGCCCATCTCATCCCAATGAATGGCTGATCTACACTTCCTCCTGTATAACATCTCATAGGGAGCCACTCCAATCGTTGACTGATAACTATTGTTATACGAGAATTCAATCAACGGAAGGTACTTACTCCATGAACCCTCAAAATCAATCACACATGCTCTGAGCATATCCTCCAATACCTGGATCGTCCTCTCAGACTGTCCATGAGTCTGAGGATGAAAGGCTGTACTGAACTTCAATTGAGTCCCCAGAGCTTTCTGCAAACCACCCCAAAACTTGGAAGTGAAAATAAGATCACGGTCTGACACTATAGACTTAGGAACCCCATGGAGACGTACGATCTCCCTCACATAAAACTCAGCATACTGATCCACAGTATATGTTGACCTCACTGGAAGGAAATGGGCTGACTTGGTGTATCTATCCACTATCACCCACACCGAGCCATGAAGTCCTACTGTCCTGGGTAATCCTCCCACAAAATCCATGGTAATGTACTCCCATTTCCATTCAGGAATACCCAAAGGCTGAAGCAACCCTGCTGGTCGCTAATGCTCAGCTTTTACCTGCTGATAGGTTAAGCATCTGGCAACGTAGTCTACCACATCCTTCTTCATCCCGGGCCACCAATACAAAGTTCGCAGATCCTGATACATCATCGTGGTACCCGGATGAAGTGAGTACGGCGTCGTATGAGACTCATCTAGCATCTCTCGTCTCATCCCCTCATCAGCTGGAACACAAATCCGCCCCTGATACCGAAGTAAACCAACCTTAGAAACGGAGTAGTCCTTAGTTACTCTCGCTAAGACATCCTCCCTAACCCTCTGTAACTGAGCATCTGCCAACTGCCCTTCTCTGATCCGTTCTAGCAGGGTCGACTACAAAGTAATATTAGCCAACCGGCCTACCACCAGTTCTATCCCCGCTCTAACCATCTCATCAGCTAACTCCCTTGAGATCTGAACAGAGCTATATAACTGACCTGGACCTCTGCGACTCAATGCATCTGCCACCACATTGGCTTTCCCCGGATGGTAGAAAATATCACAATCATAATCCTTTACCAACTCTAGCCAGCGCCTCTGTCTCATGTTCAGGTCCTTCTGTGTAAAGAAGTAGTTTAGGATCTTATGGTCAGTGTACACCTCGCACTTCTCCCCATATAAATAATGCCGCCAGATCTTCAGTGCAAATACCACCACTGCTGACTCCAAGTCATGGGTAGGATACCGCTGCTCATACTCCTTCAACTATCGTGATGCATAAGCTATAACCTTCTCATTCTGCATCAACACACAGCCTAAGCCCAACCTCGATGCATCACATTACACAACAAACTTCCTTTCCCCCGAAGGAAGACTCAACATTGGCGCTGTAATAAGTCGTCGCTTCAACTCTTGGATACTATCTTCACACTTGTCTGACCAGATAAACTTCAAATTCCTTCTTGTCAATTCTATCATCGGTGCTGCTATCTTCGAGAAGCCCTCTACAAACCGTCTATAGTAACCTGCCAGACCAAGAAAACCGACTATAGAATGGCACCAGTAGAACTGAAAGAATTAAAGATACAGTTGCAGGAACTTCTAGATTTGGTGTTCATCAGGCCTAGCTACTCACCATGGGGTGCTCTAGTTTTTTTTGTGAAGAAAAAGGATGGGACTTTGAGGATGTGTATTGACTATCGAGAATTGAACAAGTTAACTATCAAGAATAAGTATCCCCTACCAAGAATTGATGACTTGTTCGATCAGTTGCAGGGTAAGACGGTGTTCTCAAAGATTGATCTTCGATCTGGTTATCACCAGCTGAGGATCAAGGATGAGGACATACCTACGACGACCTTCCGAACGCGGTATGGGCACTATGAGTTCTTGGTCATGTCTTTTGGTTTGACCAATGCCCCAGCAGCCTTTATGGATCTAATGAATAGGGTATTCAAGGATTTCCTAGATTAGTTCGTTATTGTCTTCATCGACGACATCTTGGTGTATTCTAGTTCAGAGGCAGAGCACGAGCTTCATCTTCGACAGGTTCTTCAGAGGTTGAGGGAGCATCAGTTGTATGCTAAGTTTAAGAAGTGTGAGTTCTGGTTACCTGAAGTGACATTCCTTGGACATATCGTGGGTGCAGATGGGATTAAGGTTGATTCATCTAAGATAGAGGCGGTTAGAGATTGGCCAAGGCCACAGAATGCCTCGAAGGGGCCAACAAACCTAGGGCTCAACTTGCCCCGAACACCGAACTGTTTCACTCCGCGCAGAGGTGAAACTCTAAGAAACACATGGTCACCAACCTAGAATCCACGCCCTTATGTTTCAGGTCTGAATAACTCTTCTTACGACTCTGGGAGGCGAGAATACGCGCTCTAATCTTCTCAATCACCTCATTGGTCCTCTGAACCCTCTCTGGACCCAGATACCTTCTCTCACCTGTCTCATGCCAATGGATTGGTGACCCACACTTCCTTTCGTAAAACATTTCATACGGAGCCACTCCAATGGTCGCCTGATAACTGTTGTTATACGAGAACTCAATCAAAGGGAGATACTTACTCCATGATCCCCCAAAATCTGACACACAGTCTCGCAACATGTCCTCTAGTATCTGAATCGTCCTCTCAGACTTTCCATCTGTCTAAGGATGAAAAGCGGTACTAAATCGTAACTGCGTGCCCATAGCCTTCTGTAGACTCTCTCAAAACTTGGAAGTGAGGTGGGGTCTCTGTCGGATACTATCGACCTCGGAGCCCCATGAAGTCGAACAATCTCCTTCACATACAACTCAGCATACTGCTCTATAGTATAAGTTGTCCTAACAGGTAAAAAGTGGGCGAACTTGGTATACCTATCCACAATCACCCACACTGAGTCATGTTGTCCTACGGTCCTCGGCAAACCAACCACAAAGTCCATGGTGATATCCTCCCACTTCCATTCTGGGATCCCCAGAGGCTGCAGCAACCCCGCTGGCCTGTGATGCTCAGCCTTGACCTGCTGAAATGTTAAGCACTTGGCCACATAATCCACCACATCCCTCTTCATGCTTGACCACCAATACAAAGCTCTCAAATCCTGGTACATCTTCGTCGTACCTGGGTGCAAAGAATAAGGAGTGGTATGTGATTCATCTAAGATCTCTCGCCGGATATCAGAATCCATCGTAACGCAGATCCGACCCTAGTATTTCGACAATCCCATCTCTGACATAGAAAAGTCCTTAGTCACTCCTACTAAGACATTCTCTCTGTGACCTCTCAACTGAGAATCTTTCACTTGCGCCTCCTTGATCCTCTCAAGGAGTGTAGACTGAAGAGTGATGTTGGCCAACTGTCCAACCACCAACTCTATACCTGCTCTAGTCGTCTCCTCAGCTAGCTTATCAGATATCTGCCTCGAACTAAAAAACTACCCTGGGCCCTTTCGACTCAATGCATCAGCCACCACATTAGCCTTCCTAGGATGGTATAGGATATCGCAATCATAATCCTTAACCAATTCTAGCCACCGCCTCTGGCGCATATTCAGGACCTTCTGTGTAAAGAAATACTTTAGGCCCTTATGGTCGGTGTATTTCTCGCACTTCTCACCATAAAGATAATGCCTCCAAATCTTAAGTGCGAACACCACCGCTACCAACTCCAGATCATGTGTGGGATACCTCTGCTCATATTCCTTCAACTGTCTCGATGCATAGGCTATCACCTTACCAGCTTGCATCAGCACGCACCCCAAACCCTGTCTGGATGCATCGCAATAAACCATAAAATTTTCATTATCTGTCGGCAAGCTTAACACTGGCGTGGTGATCAATCACTGCTTCAACTCCTTGAAACTGTTCTTACATCTGTCCGTCCAGAGATACCTTGTCTTCTTCTTTGTCAGTTCTGTCAATGGCGTAGCTATTCTGGAGAACCCCTCCACAAACCACCGATAGTATCCCGCTAAACCCAAAAAGCTTCTCACTTCAGGAACATTGCTCGGTCTAGGCCAATCTCTAACCGCCTCAATCTTACTTGGGTCAACCAGAATCCCCTCCTTACTGACAATGTGGCCTAGAAATGTAACTTGTGGTAACCAGAACTCACACTTACTGAACTGAGCATATAACTTATGCTCTCTCAACTGCTGTAGGACCAACCGCAGATGCTGCTCATGTTCTGTCTCTGATTGTGAATACACCAGGATGTCGTCGATAAACACAATCACAAAATTGTCCAAATAATCCTTGAAAAATCTATTCATCATGTCCATAAAGGCTACTGGGGCATTGGTTAATCCAAAGGACATAACCAGGAATTCATAATGTCCATACCTCGTTCGGAAAGCGGTCTTCGGTATGTCCTCCTCCTTAATCCTTAACTGATGGTAACCTGATCGGAGGTCTATCTTGGAAAACACAGTTCTTCCCTATAGCTGATCAAACAAATCGTCGATCCTAGGCAGTGGATACATGTTCTTAATGGTTAACTTGTTTAGTTCCCTGTAATCAATACACATCCTAAGGGATTGATCCTTCTTCTTAACAAACAATACTGGAGCACCCCATGGCGAGAAACTCGGTCTGATAAACCCCAAATAGAGTAACTCCTGCAACTGAATCTTCAACTCCTTTAACTCCGTTGGAGCCATTCTATAAGGTGTCCTAGATACTGGCTCCACTCCTGGTACCAACTCTATAACAAAGTCAATCTCCCGCTGCGGCAGCAACCCTGTCAAATCTGCTGGAAACAAATCCGGAAACTCACACACCAATCTGGTCTCCCCCAATCCAACTGACACTACCCTAGAGGTATCCACAACGCTTACTAGAAATCCCATGCAACCTTCCTAAATTAGGTCCCTAGCCTTCAATGCTGAAATCATCGGTACCCGCGGTCCACTAGCTGTCCCCATAAGCACAAAGGGTACCTCCCCTTTTGGTTCAAAAGTCACTATTCTGCGCTTGCAGTCAATCGTTGCCCCATACTTTGAAAACCAATCCATCCCCAGAATCTTATCAAAACCATCCATCCCTAACTCAATTAAATCAACAGACAGTTCCCTACCATCTACCTTTACTGGCAATGCTTTATTCCATCTCCTAGAGACTACCAGTTCTCCCGTTGGATACAAAGTCTGAAATCCCCTAGCATACACACCACTAGGTCTACAGAGCTGATCTATCACCCTAACAGATACAAATGAATGGGTAGCCTCTGAATCAAACAATGAAGTATACAGAGAACCAGCACTAGAGATCTGACCTGTCACAACTGAGGGGCTAGCCTCTGCCTCGGTTTGTGTCAAAGTAAATACCCTGGCAGGAGCAAGACTGTCACTCTGCTTCTGTTCCTCTTTCTTAACTTGAGGGCAATCCCTCTTCAGATGACTGACACTCCCACAAATAAAGCAGGCCCTGATCATGCACTCACCCTGGTGTCGTCGCCTACACCGCACACACATTGGAAAACTCCTCCAGTTGTCACTGCCACCTTGACGGCCAGTAGAAGCACCCTGCGCCCTCCTATCTGAAGTGGGAGGAACAAAGAAATCTGGGGCCTTCCTCTTCTGCTCACTAGAGCCACCACCACGACTGGACCCAACAAAAGGAGGCACTGTCCTCCTGGCATTGCGCCTAACAGCGCTCTCTCTCCATATATGATCTTCGTCTCTCTTAGCTGTAAGAGCCTTGTCCACTACCTGAGCAAAAGTAGTAGTCTCCGGATCCAAAGTAATGTTCACATCACGGGCGATCATAACGTTCAACCCCCGCACAAACCTGTCCCTTCTTGCCGCAACAATCGGCACTAAATCTTGCGCAAACTTCGCCAATCTGTCAAACTTTATAGCATACTCTGTCACTGTCGATCGGTTCTGAGTCAGGTTGATAAACTCATCAACCTTCGCAACTCGAACTACCACACTATAATACTTCTCATTAAACAAGTTTCTGAATTCTTTCCAGGTCATAACTGATACATCCCTTCTCTGAACCACCACGTCCCACCAGATGCAGGCATCCTCTTTAAACATGTAACTAGCACAAGCTACCCTCTCATTTTTCTGAACCCTCATAAAATCCAGAATTGAGGAGATCATATTCATCCACTGCTCTGCCCGCAGTGGGTCTGGTCCACCGTCAAAGGTGGGAGGATGCTGCTTCCTGAACCTCTCATACAAAGGTTCCCACTTATTCTCCGTAGCAGACTGAACTGGTACTGGCGCTGCAACCTGCTGCACTGGTAGCCCAGTAACCTGAGGTGGGGCTTGCTGCCTCAACTGTCATAGCTCTTCCTCTGTTCGCTGCAGTCTTGCTTCCATCTCGGCAAACATCTCTTGTCAACTCTGTGGGGCAGGTGGAGGGTCCTGACCCAGGTTGTCATCCTCAGCCCTACTGCTGCAGAGTCTAGCTGATTGTCGAGGCATCTCAACAAATATGCCTGCAACCAACGACGCCGCTCATCAGGCATGATAACAACATCCAAAACCACCTCCCTAACACATTAGCCATCCACAAACAGTAACTCGTATAGCATACAGATAGCATATAACACACAACAGACCATGCCCTGGCATCATTCATATGTTAACTCATTCATCATGCTCTATATATGATAAGCAGGCAAACAGGACATTCAAACACATATTCAAGCATATTAGTCAATCATAGCAACCAACCACGAGTCGAGCTTGTCACTGACAGTGAGCGTACATGTTCGGTCAATCTCCAGAACCCATAACCTTGGCTCGCTCTAACACCAAGTTGTAACGCCCTACCACCTTAGAGCCGTTTCTAAGTGAGTTTAAAACGTGCAATCACTCGCTAATCGAGGTTTTTAAAGAAAAAGTGTAATTAAGTCATAATCAGAGTAAAAACTTTAGAATTATCTCTATACCATTGAAAATCATAAAAGTTTAACACTTGGGATCCCAAAATACTGTTTTCAAATATTTTTACAACATATAAATACAACCAAGTCAGCTAAACGACAAAGTCTAGGTTTTATTACAATCATCTCTGAAAATCCAGTGGCTGTGGCAGCCAAGCAGACCAAACATGTACACGCCGCTTCATGCCTGCTACACTCATGGTTGGTTGGCCTTCTCCTTGCCCTTACCTGCACCACAGAGCATCCGTGAGTCGAAGCCCAGCAAGAAAACCCACAAATAGATAACATATCCAAAACATACACCAGGCATATAATCAGGCCATCAATAGGCTAAACACATACGGCCAAGCCATCCCAGGAGCTTTACTAGGCCCTGGGTTCGTGGCATACACCGTGAGGATATCCCAGGAATCCTGTAGGGTCCCGCCCTGACAGCTCGCACTCCACGTGCTCAACGTTGCTCCCGGCCCCTTGCCATTCTCGGCCTTGCACTCATCGTGCCCAACGCCGTTCCTGGCTCTTTGCTGTTCCTGGCCCCTGCTGACCTCGGCCTACACCATTCCCGGCTCTTGCCTATCATTTACACAATAGAATTCATAGCATAATAAACAAATACTGAACACTAACAAATTCAATCAAAGGGCTACACCCTGCAATTCAGACATATTGGGCTCAGCCCTGCATACAAGCTCTATGGGAACAAGGGTTCTCTTACCTGAGTCCCGAGCTTCCCGAGCACTGCTATCCCGAGCACAGTCCCTTAACTTGAGCCTCGCCAAAACCCTCAGCTGCAGAACCAATCCTCCAAGTGTTTTCTGCCTTAATTCCCAAAGTTCCAGCCTCAACTCACTCTTAATCCTGGTCAAATTCCTTTGCTTAAGTTGAGCTAATCCCTCAAAATTCAAGCCTAAACTACAGAGCCCTTAGCTGAATTCCTTAGCTTCCAAGAGTTTCCTTTGTTTTGCCTTAGAGAAAATAGAGAGAGAGAAGAGGAAGACTTAGGTCGGTTTCTACAAGTCTCTAAGTATTTCTTTCCTTTTATTTTATTTAACTTAGTCTATGTGGTTACCTCAAGGCTCGGGGTACCAAAACGTCCCCGAGGGCAAAACAGTAAATTTCCCCAATATTCCCTGGTATACATTCTATCCTCAAATATATCTCCAAATATTTATTTCCATACCCTGATAACCCAATATAATAACTAATGCCCAAATTACCCCTCAACTCGCCCTGAGTCGGATTCTCAACCCCGTTGTGACTTTCGGGCTAACCGCTCCCCAGGACTGTCTCGGGCCGTGCTACACAGATAAATCACAAACATATCGCATTTATCACAGTTATACCCCTACTATCTGAACGGAGCCCACATGCACATTTAATTCAACTAGACATGCATCATTAACATATGTTCACATAAATTCACATATTAGCATATTAATTCATTTATTGCCCTCTAGGCACGCTAATCAAGGCCCTAAGCCCTATTAGAAAATTCGGGTCATTACAGTGTGGGCATCCGTAGATGGTGAGTAAAGTGCCAGCTACGGGATCAGGCTGCAAAGGCGGTGAGCGTTGGTATGTAGGCGCCTGCTCGTCACCACCTGGAATCTCCTCAAGTTTCCTTGTCTAATAAGGAACTCAATCTCATCTTTCAGCTGGTTGCACTCGTTCGTATCGTGTCCGTATTCGTTATGAAAATGAAAGAATTTGGTGGTATCCCTTTTCGAAATATCCTTTCGAATGGCAGCGGGTCTTTTGTAAGGCACACAGGAACTTGTGGCCTGATATACCTCTGCTCAAAACTCGACGAGGGCAGTGTAGTTAGTGAATCGTGGCTCATAACGGTTGCCTTTAGCGCACTTACTCTCGGAGGTAGAAGGTTAGTTATGGGGTCTCTTCCCCCCATTTTTCCCATTGCCGTTCCCGTTGCCTTTACCGTTGCCATTGGTTTTTGACCCATTGGCGGCCTTGGCGGGGTCTTCAGTCCCCTTATCTTTGCCTGGGGTCTTTCCCTCGCTGGCAATGGCATCCTCGAGCTTGATGTATCGATCAGCTCGATCCAAGAATTCTTGGGTAGTCTTAACCCCATGCTTTCTAAGGCTACTCCACAGAGGCGTACGACGCCTAACTCCTGCAGTTAGGGCCATCATTTTGCCTTCGTCTCCCACTTTTTTGGCTCCAGCAACCGCTCGCATAAAGCGCTGGACGTAATCTTTCAGTGGTTCTCCTTCTTGCTGGTGTATCTCAAACAACTGGTTCGCCTCAGTTGGGTGCACATGACCCACATAGAATTGTTTGTAAAAATCCTTTAAGAACATCTCCCAAGATACAATACTTGTAGGAGGGAATTTAAAAAGCCACTCCTGTGCAGCATCAGAAAGTGTTGCAGGGAAGATCCTGCACCGAGCGTCTTCGGACACTTTCTGAATGTCCATCTGTATATCAAACTTATTGACATGAGATACAGGGTCACCATACCCATCAAAGTTCGGATGTGTGGGCATCTTAAACTTACTGGGAGTCTCTACTACAGCTATCCTCTGAACGAAAGGAGTGCCCCTTCTCCTGTCGTACTCGATGTGAGACGTTCTTCCCCCGACCAGCTGCTGCACTGCTTGGTTTAGGGGATCTATATGGGCTTGCACGGCTTCAGGAATCGCCGGGGCCTCTGCTGCCGCGGGAATGTACTCGTCGTGCCGTTCCCGGCGGTCATTGAGTACATCCCTTAAGTCTTCGTCACTTCGCCGTTGCTCGCTTGCTCCGAGCTGGTTAAAGACGTTGTTTTGTCTGGGATGCCCCCCAGCATTACGTCTCGCTTGTTGATCTTCTCTAGGTGGTGGGCTTCGACCCCCACCTCTCTCTTCATTTCTCTGACCCGCATTCCCTCTGCTTGAGTCGGCCTCATTGTATCCATGGCCATCTCTGAATCTTGATTGGCTATGGTGGGACCGAGTGCCCCCTCGGTTGCCTCCTCAGGCTGGAACTTCCCCAGCGTTAGGGGGTGACCTGCACTGGTCGGTAGGTCCCTGTGCATTATCATGCCGTGGGGGGCCCCTGACCGCAGAGCTTATCTCTGAGTTCCTTCTGTTGCCAGAAGGACGCTGTCCCCTGCTCGGTGGGTTCGGCTCTTCACCCCCTTGGGGTCTAGGACTACGGGGCTGCTGCCCGACCTTATTTTGCCTTGGCTGTGGGGGATTGCCACGACCAGCCTGGGATGGAGGTTTCATCTCAGGATCCCTTGGTGGGACATCATCCTGAGGCATGGGTGGCTGCTCGGGCCTTTGAGGGCTCATTGGCTGGATCGGAGGGCTAGGATTAGGGCCCCTTTTAGTTGGCCCATTTGAGGGTTGATCAGGCTGTGAGGCAAGTGCAGCCTGATTCCTAGCCAACTGCTAACGACAGTCCATCTCCGCCTGTCTTTCACTCAGTTCTTGGTGTTGGCGTTCTATTTCTTGTTGCTGTCGCGCCATAATCTCCGCAACACTTTCTTGACTGGCCCTCAAATTGGCCAATTCGTCTTGCAATACCCCTAGGGTATTTCTCAGTGTTTCAGAGTCCAGTTCCTCCTCATCAAATTCAAAGTGTGGCTCATTTTCGGCCATGTTCGGAGGAGGAGGTTGAGATGGTGCAGTGCCAGCTGCCTGCTCAGTCTTCTTTGTAGTTTTTGCCATTAGTGCTTCAACAACCTCGTCTCAACCTCTCAATGAAAGCACTAGAATGTTGACCCTCGATTTGGTCAACTGACACGGAGTCAAATGCTTGATGTGAATGAAGGCGTTGAAATAAATCTAATGGAAAGAACAGTAAACGACACGAAAAATTATAGTGGTTCGGCCCCATGAATTGGTAATGACCTACGTCCACTTAAGCTATTATTGATATTAGTTCTCGAAGGAGTGATCAAAGAACTAGGGTTCTCTGAGTTTCACAGGCCTAAGAGAGATGAATAATACTATCGTAAGGTAATAGCTCTAATTCTCTTTTAAAGTATAAACTTAAATTAGCCAAAAGTCCCTTCCTTGACCTATTTCTCTCTATTTATAGGCTCAATGAGGATTACACGAATTAGTTACAGATATTCTTTCCTAAATAATTGGATCATCGTGGATCATGGGAGATAATCTTTGATATGATTACAATTGTACAAAATTATCTCTAAATATATGGAGCATACCACCAGACTGGTCGTATATAAATCTGAATGTTACGCCATGGGAATCTCACTGGTCGATGGTCGAACAAACCTTCAGCTAGGTGTCAGCCACGTGTTAAAAACGTCTGCCACATCACCCATGCATTCTTTTGGATAACAGTATTTTTAAATGTAACCATGAGTGTTCATTTTAATGGATATGATTTTCTTTATTTTAATTGAGAAAAATGTTGAGATTAATTTACTTGTGATTTTTAAATAAATTAAATGGTGGCTGAAGATTTAGTTTAATAAATTAAAATTAATTATTTGATTGTCACATACGAATTTATTCTACTTAAAATTTAGTCTTACACTAATACAAGCAAAATATATTTTTCCCACACCTAAAAGTTATATTTTTCTCACATCAATTTTTGTAATTTTATTAATTTAAATAAGATTGTTATTTTCTAAGGAAACATGATAACTATAAGTATTTTAAATAAATTTAAGCCTTTATTATTTCAATGTAATTTAAAAATAATAAATAAAATTATTATATTTTTAAATGGATAAATAAATTTATTTTTATGAAATAAAATTAATGTTTTAAGAGGTTTAATCAACTTATTGATTTTAATGAGATAAATAAGGGAAAGAAAGTATGTTGCTAAATCCTTATTTTAAAAACGATAGAAATCAGTGCGTAGGAATTATCGTTTTTAAAGTCACTTTTTAACAACGTTCCCACGGATGCATGTCGCATGCAAATAGACTTTTACGTTAAAAAATATGTCTAATATTCAACCATATGATTTTTACTTAAAAACCATGCATGTAAACTAGGTATAACTTGCATTATTCTTTTGGTGATTTTATGTGTAAATATGCATGTTTGGAAATATGTGTAGTTTTCACCATGTGTGCATGACCCATGCACACATGGGGTATATGAGTTGGGCACAAGAAAGTCTTATGTGATGCTAAAGAATGTTATTTGATTATGGTAATAGGCTCGTTGTGAAGTTTGTCAACTTTTGTTTTGCTTGGACCCGAGGTAAGGAAGTTAGATAGAATTCTATTTGTTTATGATATGAACGGTAACATTGGCTTGTATGAATATAAATGATATATATGGTGATGTACCATGCATGAAATGCTATTCCAATACGATATGATGATTGTAGAAATTAATGTAGTTTTCCTTGGCTTTGATATGACTGGATTGCATGTATTTCTGTATGTTATATGATATGTAATGGTTGTTAGTGTGTTGAACGCGACACAACAAAGGGGTCACCAAGGATATGAATACGTAACCCGAGTTACTAAGGATATAAAAATGTAACTCATAGGGCAGACGCGCCGAGGTTATTCAAGAACCAGAGATCCTGTTTACCTCAAGATGTGACATGGACAAATTAGCAGGGCATGTTCACAAAGATATGATGATGATGCTTATGATGATAATGTTTATGATGATAACGTTATGATGATGATGTTTATGATGATAATGTTTATGATAATGATGTTTATGATGATGAGGTATGGTGATAACGATGTATGAACGTGAAAATGTTTGTTGTGTTTACTTGTGTATTGTTTGTACTTCCTTACTGGGCTTTTAACTCACCCCCTTACTTTCCCTTCCAAATAGAAAATATGATTTCTCTTTGGCACGCATGGTGGTGTGGGGAGTTCCAATGTCAGGGTGTGTATGGCGTGGGGGTACCCAATGGGTGAGAAAACGATCAGCTTAATAACATTTTCTAAAGAACAATGTTATGTTTATTTTTAACTTTTTAGAACTTATCAGTGGAACTTGAACTTTATTTATTTTTAAAACATTGTAAGAAAACTATAATTTTTATTTTTAAACTATTTGGCCCAACTTGCATGTTTTTAGCAAGGCCCCACTGGGATTTTCTTACAATAAGTTGCTTTCTTCTATAAGTTTATGAGAATGTAAGAGTTTTACAAAGTATTAGATTAGGGCGTTTTACAGGATATTCTTCTTTGATAAATATATTATATTTTGAAGATATTTTTTGGTATAGTGCATGGATATTCTTCTTTGATAATTGTGAGAGAATATTCTTAGCATATTCTTCAGTATATACTAAGAATATTATTTTGATTTTTTCAAAACTTCAACTATAAATAATATCATTCTTTTACAAAGTTTTACAAACACCTTCATTTTCATTTCTTTTTTAAGCAATTTTTATTTTTCTTCTTTCTATATAGTTCCTATGGATCCTGACTTTGAGATTTTTGCGTCTTCATCATCATCTGAGGAGGAGGAGGAGATAATTTTAGCTCTTTCTATTGAAAAAGAATGCTTGGGTAATGAAAGATGTTCAACATCGCATCGTAGCTCTATTCCCCATCGTGCATTCATTCGAAGAAATTTGCTTGAAGGCCATCAACGCCTCTTTCAAGATTATTTTTTTGAGTCCCCGTTGTATCCACTGAATTTATTCCGCATGAGGTTCCGAATGCAACATCATATTTTCTTGCATATTCAATCTGAAGTCAAAGCATATGAACCATATTTCATCCAAAGAAGAGATGCTGCTAAAAGATTGGATCATTCCTCGCTTCATAAAATAACTGTTGTGATGAGAATATTAGCTTATGGAGTCTCTGAAGATTTTTTAGAAGAAGGATTGCAGAAGCAATCGAGTGTTTGAAAAAATTCATTAAGGCTATCATTGTCATATTCTCCAACGAATACTTAAGATCCCCAAATGAGAACGATATTGCTAGATTGTGTGCAGTTGGAGATAGTTATGGGTTTCTTGGGATGTTAGGAAGTATTGATTGCATGCATTGGAAATCGAAAAATTATTCAAGTGTTGGGAAAGGTATGTATTGTGGTCATATTCACGAGACAACTATAATCTTAGAAGTTGTAGTGTCATATGACCTCTAGATATGGCATGCATTTTTTTGATTGCCAGGCTCCCATAATGATATTAATGTCCTAGAACACTCTTTTGTTTTTAGAGAGCTTGCTGAAGGACATGCTCTAAAGGTGAACTAATCAATAAATGAAAATGACTATTCAATGGGATATTATCTTGTCGGTGGTATATATCCTTCATGGTCAACATTTGTCAAAACAATTCATGCTCCACATGGTTGTAAAAATAAACATTTTGCAGCAACTCAAGATTAAGAAAAAAAAGATGTAGAATGAGCTTTTGGAGTTCTTCAAGCTCGATTTGCAATTGTACGTGGACCATCATGATTTTATGATCGACAAACACTTAAGGATATTATGATGGCATGCATTATTTTACATAATATGATCATAGAAGACGAGCGACATACTTATCTTCGAGTAGAAGACTTTGTTTATGAACAAAGTGATGAAATAACTGAAGAACCTATGTCCCATGCACATACAAATGAATTTGTAAACTTCATTCAACATCATCATCACATTCGGGATCGAGGAATTCATTTTGAACTCCAGTCAGATCTTATTGAACATTTATGGGAAATATATAGTAAATCTTAAGTACTTGCATTTCATATTTTACTATGTTTAGGCTAGTATTTGTATTCTTATTTTGAGGAAGATTTAACTTTAGCTTCTTTCTTTTCACTATGTTAAAGCTAATATTGTATTTTTGTCTTGTTTTATTGTATTTCCATGGAATATATAATATGTAACCTTAATTTCAAGATATTAATCACCAAGTCAACAATATTGACTTTTACATTAGGAAGCTTTTACAACCAATATAAACTACTGCAATAAGCATTTTATGCAAAAACGTTTCTTTCAGTAATAAACATTTTCATCATTCAAGTGTTCTATATAAAAAAGTTATCAAAAGTAACTGTCATTGGGCTTTTGTTTTGTGCAATGCAATGTTGTGCATAAAAAAGCTATGGGTAATTTTCTATACAAAAAAAAAAAAAGCAAAGCTATGGGGTTGCTGGTTTATGCTTATTTCTATCCAAAAAGAAACTATGATAAAAACTAGTAACAGATAATTCCCAAAAGTGGTTGCATTGTTACCTTTCAAGAATACCAAAAATACTAGCCCAAACACCATCCAAATCATGGCTTTCTAGACTTTTGCTTCTCAAGTATTTCCAATTGGAGGCTACGAAAATACTCTTGTTTCTTGCTTAATATCTTATATGCCCCCCAAGTGATCGATGAGTCTAAGGTTCTCTATCACTTGCCATTGACCAATACCTATTCGAATATTACTGTTCATGTACTAATAAACAATTGAGGATAATATAGAAAAATAACACATGTAATGAGCAAATACTTGTAATAAATAAAATAATCGGCAAGAATAACTGGCTGCGCACAATTCCTTTTATTTCTTGTAAAAAATGGACAAAAATTCATGTGTTGTACGAGTGATCAAAAATTGATCTTACACTTATAAAAGACCAGCCATCTAACTAGCCAACCCTTGCTCAAAAACTTGTAAAAAGTAAAACTATTACAAGTCAAATCTTTAAAAAGAAATGTTCATTGATAATACTTGCGCAGGTGTTCTCCATTCCAATAGTGAGAAATGAGATCACCATTTAAGCGGGCAAGTTTGTATGTGCCTGGTTGAAGAATTTCTTTAATTTGATACGGACCCTCCCAGTTTGGTCCAAGTACTCCAGCAGCCTAATCACGAGTGTTGAGAAATACTCTTCTAAGTACCAAGTCTCCTATGTGAAACTTTCTTTCGCGTACTTTAGAATTAAAATATCGAGCGACCTTTTGTTGGTAAGCTGCCACTCGTAAATGAGCCTGCTCGCTCCTGTTGTTAGCCAAGTCCAAAGGCTCCATTAATAACTGGTTATTCGTATTCTGGTCGTATGTTATCCTTCTATGCGAGGGTGGTTCTAACTCAACTGTTAACATGGCCTCATACCCATAGGTTAAGGAAAATGGCGTATGGCCTATTGTTGTTCGGTGTGATGTTCTATACGACCAGAGTACTTCACGCAATTATTCTGGCCATGCTCCCTTCGCTTCTTCGAGCATTTTCTTCAATGTGTCCTTTAGAGTTTTGTTCACAACTTTTACCTGTCTGTTGCCTTGTTGATGGGCAACTGATGAAAAGATCTTCGTTATGCCATGTCGCTCTCAGAAATCGGTGAATAGGTCGCAGTCAAATTGTATGCCATTATCCAATACAATATTTTTTGGCAACCAATATCGACATATAATGTTCTTGACAACGAAATCCATCACCATCTTGGTTGTGATTGTCGCAAGCGGTTCAACTTCAGCCAACTTAGTAAAATAGTCGATAGCAACTACTACGTACTTAACATTCCATATTCCTATGCACAAAGATCCGATCAGATCTATTTCCCGAACTGCGAATGGCCATTGGATTTGCTTCTATTTAAGCTCATTTGGGAATGCTTGAGGTATCTCGGAGAATATTTGGCATTTATCACACTACTTAACGAATTCCATAGAATCTTTGATCATCGTCGGCCAGAAATACCCTTGTCGGAGAATCTTCTTTGACAAACTTTTCCCCCAGGATGATCACCAGAGAATCTTTCATGTACTTCTTGCATCAATTCCTTAGCATTTTCCCAGAAAATACATCTTAATAAAGACATTGAATATCCTCGTCGATATAGAATTCCATCGAGCGGGATAAATTAAGTTGATTTCCTTTGTCGTGTCCTTGCCTTATTCCTATCTGTAGGTGGCAATCCCTATTCGAGATATTGAATGATGGTAGTCATCCACGTGTTGGACACTTTTATTACTAGGGAGGATTCTTCTACTTGAATGCTGGGAGCTATTAAACGTTCGACTGGTACTATGCTAAAAGTGTAGACTTCTTTGGCGCTCACTAATTTTGCTAAGCCATCGGCGTTTGAGTTCTGGTCGCCAGGTACTTGCTAGAGTGTATACTTCTCGAATTGTGCTAGCAAGTATTTTTCCATGTTTAGATACACAACCATGTTAAGACCCCTAGCCTGATATTCTTCAATAATTTGATTAACAACTAGTTGGGAATCACTATATATTTTTAATGACTTTATGTTCATATCCTTGGCTAGTCTCAAACCTTCGAGCAATGCCTCTTACTCGACTTCATTGTTGGAGGCTTTAAAGTTGACTCTAATTGCACAAGGAAACCAATGTCCCTCGGGGGTAATTAAAATAAACCCTGCCCCGAGTTGTGCTCATTAGATGACTCATCTACAAACAGTCTCCAAGCAAGAGTTTGGTCTTGATCTGTTGGCTCAATAATCGGCTTGCTGGCGAGAAGTCCGGTGAATTCAGCCACGAAATTTGCTAAGGCTTGTCCCTTTATGGAAGCTCGAGGTGCATAAGAAATTTCAAATTGCCCTAGCTCAACTGCCCATTTTAGTAGTTGACCAACACCTTCTGGTTTCTGAAAGACTTGCCGTAGTGGCTAGTCGGTAAGAACTACTGTGGGGTGAGCTTGAAAGTAGGGTTGCAATTTTCTTGGCGCCAGTATCAAACAGTAAGCCATTTTCTCTATAGTCGGATTTCATAATTCTGCTCCCACTCGCCTTTTACATATGGGCCTTAATTGCCTGAAAAGCCTGTTCGCATCCTTTGAGTAGATTAAAAAATGAGACGCACTTGTCTGTAGACTTAGATATGAATCTACTCAAAGTCGCGATTCTCCATGTTAGTCTTTGTACATCTTTAACTTTGGCTAGTGATTGCATCTCAATCAGTGCTTGAATCATTTTGGAATTAGCTTTGATTTCTTGCGAGTTTACTATGAATCCCCAAAATTTTCCTGATCCAACTATAAAGGAACAATTGAGAGGATTAAGCTTCATATGATATTTGTTTAAGATGTTGAAGCATTCTTGCAAGTTGTTGATGTGTTCACCAGCCTTTCATGACTTGACCAACATATCATCGACGTAAACCTCCATTTTATTATCGATCTAATCTTTGAACATGTGGTTGACTAATCGTTGGTAAGTCGCACCAGCATTTTTCAAACAGAGGGGCATTACTTTGTAGCAGTAAAGCCCCGTATCTATTCAAAAGCTAGTGTGCTCTTCATTAGGTGGATGCATACTAATTTGATTATAACCAGAGTATGCATCCATGAATGACAAAACTTCATGTCCTGATGTAGCATCTACCAGCTGGTCGATTCTTGGAAGTGGGAAACAATCCTTCGAGCAGTCTTTATTAAGGTCTGTGAAATACATGAACGTCCTCCACTTACAATTTGGTTTAGGAACTAGCACGAGATTAAAGACCCAAGATGGATAAAACGCTACCCTGATGAATTCATTTTCCTTTAGCTTCTTGACTTCTTCCTTTAATTCTTTAGATATGTCTTTGTCGAGAAACCTTCTCTTTTGTTGCACTGGTGGGTTGTTTTTGTCTATATTCAAGATATGGCTGAAAACTGATGGGTCTATCCTAACCATGACTTTATGCAACTAGGCAAAAACCTTCTAGTTCCACCTAAAAAACTCCACCAACTCTTTTTTTTATTGTTGTCTCTAAGTTTTTACCCACTTTCACAACTATAGTCGGATCGTTTTCTTCTAGTTGGACCTCCTCGAGGTTCTCCACGGGTCCAATGTTTTCTTCAAAGTCTCCAAAGTGAGGATCTAAGTCTTTATTCTCACTTTGGGCAATGCCTTATTTGGTGACTTGTTCACCTGATTGGGCTTGTGATTCATTTACCACCAGTAATCTTTTTTCTACTGTGCTCCCCGATCCACCTCTTCTTGCCTTCGTGATCGAGGAGTTTTTATATTCCTTGACCTCTCACAGATTTCCCAATATGCATCCGACTCTTGCATCAGTTGGAAACATCATGGCCAAATGCCAAACTGAAGTTACTGCTTGCAGATCGACGAGAATGGGTCTTCCAATCACAATGTTGTATGTAGATGGACAATCAACTACTATAAAAGTAGTGAGAAATGTCTTGTTTGTGGGTGTCATTCCTGTCGCGACCGGGAGTCTGATTGACCCTGTTGGTGCTAGGCCCTCGCAAAAAAAAACAGTAGATACATTAGAGATAAAAGAAAATACTAAAAAATTTACCAACTTCTATATAGAAACAGTGAAGTTGACAATAGCATACCATTTTATCTTCGCTCTTTGAACGAGTGAAGTGTCTCTTGGGTTCAGGTGCATTTGAAAGGGGATATTTAGCACCATCCCATTTGAACCAGTCAACATAAGGCTGCATTTGAAACACAGATAATTGTATGTGAAAAGAATCTTACAGACAATTGACCAATAAAATGGACAGCTAAATATATACATATCGCATATGGATCAAAGTTAGCATCTGGTGCCTTTGCTTCAAGCAATCTACTAATAAGTTTGGTCTCTTTCTTTTTGAGTTCTACAATCTCATCATTATACTCATCATAAATTTTGCGCCTGCAATATAGTAAAAATGCACAAAGCAAAAGTGAGGCAACATAACAACAAGAAAACATATTTAGCACATAAATGGTAGAGCACATGTATCCTAACGATGTAAAACTCATCAATTTTTGGAATCATCTGCACTCGCAAGGAAAGACTGCAATTTATCTTCTTTTTCTTTCTTTTTTATCTTTTTCCCAGAAAATTCATAACCAATATGTTTTTCATCCCGATACCACACCAAGGGCACATCTCCAATTGTATTTCGAGGAGCAACCTACTTTGATGTAAACAAAAGAAGAAGTAGCGGTTGAATAAATTCAGCCAAAAAAAAGTAACTAAAAGCAAAACATTAGGTATTAAAAAACAAGAAAGGTACATATTTTTATAAGCAAAATAACACACAACCTCATCTTCAGAAGAATCACTCTCTTCAACTCCTGGATGAGCATCAGAGCTATCACTTCGGTTCTCATGACTATGATCATTAGCCAAACCATCGCCATTTCTGGTGTTGATGTTGTCCTATCGTGATTAAACTTAAATGTTAAAATGCAGGTGCAGCTAAGTACCAACACCATGGTGCTATTTAAACAAGAAAAAAAATAAATTTTGAGCAGGGAATGAAAGGGTGAGTAGAAGTTGGGATAATGAACAATATGCTTCCCACCGTTTTACTGAACAACTCTTCATATCATCTTATATAAGCAGTAAACGTGAAGAAAATCAAAGTAAGACGTATTCTAGATACCCGATCTTCGGATAAATCAAGTTCAAACACACACTCAATTGAAAACTGTAATGTAGAACCATAGAGTCCACTTCAAACCCAGAACCCCAAATCTGTTTTTTTATTTATTTATTTATCTTTCAAATGCAAACCCCAAAACTAAAAAAATAAGAACCAATCCTAACCAATAAAATAAATCAATTTCATATAACACAACCAGACCTAAGCCAAAAATTGGTAGAAAAATATTAACAAAAATCATAAACTCTTTGTCAATGTCGAAGGAGAAATAAAGATTACCCTTTTTATTTTGCTATTCTTCAACGAGGGAAAAGAGTGAGAGAAAGTTCAAAAAGAAAAAAGCATATGCAAAATAATCTAATGAGCCGCAAGTCATCTCTTTTGCCAAACAAATTGAAACAAAGAATGAAAAAATCGCTTTCTAAATCAAAGAAAGACTCACCTCAACTACTGCGTGGAAGACATCAGCCTTGAAAAAAATCCCACCGACCCTCCAAGAATGGCGACCTGATTAGCTTGAACAAGTAAAAATCCCATAAAAATTGAAGCTTGGAAAAACCCCCAGAATCCTTAAACTGAATAAATAAATAATCCCAAATTCAAAGCTCAAATGCTAGGTCTTATCAACTACAATACACAAATTCTTAAAACTTGAGACTCACAGCAAGAATAAGGGATTCTTTAGCGGTTAGCCTCTCCATTTCATGGGCGTAAGCAGCTGGAGCTCCTCCCTGTACAACCTGCTGGACCATTGCTCTGCAAGTCAATCTCCGTCGGAGTCGGCGAAACATGGGGAGGGAAGTTGTGGTAGATGAGACGGAGGAAGACGCCGTAGACCCAAGAGTCGAGCCTCCCTGTCACACGACCCAAGCCGCAGGCCCCATCACCTTGTTACACACCTGCAACAAACAGAGAGAAAGAAAGAAAGATTGAACGAGTGAGAGAGAGAGAGAGAGTTACTGAGTGTGAGAGAAACAGAGGAGGCGTGTAGAGTAATTAGGGATTCAACCTTAGAGATTGCTTTTGTGTTTCATTTGGCGCCTGTGTATTTCATTTACCGCCCATTTTCCGTGTCTTTTTCTATTACCATGCGACAATAACACTTATTAAAATATGCTATATTTTAATGTAATATATGGGCATAATTGTTGTAGTGGATGTTGCACGGTTCTCAATCTTACACTGATAGTATCATTTTTTCTAGTGAAGATTTGTATAAAATGTTGACCGAGTTCCCTGTATCCACCAATACTTATTTTACCATCATTTTGGCAATTTTTACATCCACGACCAAAGGATCTGAGTGGGGGAATCGAACATGTTGTGAGTCTAGCTCGAAGAAAGTTATTATCTTTTCCACTGCTCGAGCTTTTTTGGGAGTTCGCTCCTCGACATTTAGCATTTCTATGGCCTGGTCATGACGTAGGGTTCTACCATATCTTTCTCTTGCCTTACCAGTGTCACCATATATATGTGGTCCCCCGTAGATTGTTAGAAAAGTACCAGCAACTGGAGCTGGTTGCAAAGGACGCGAACGTTGGCTTATAAGCGCCTGGTCGTTGCCTCCATCAGCCCCTTGCTGGAAATTTCCCCTGCCATACATATCTTCTCAGATGACCCTGTCAGATAAGGAAATCGATCTCCTCCTTAAGCTGGTTACAATCGTTGGTATAGTGGCCATAGTCGTTGTGGAAATGACACAACTTAGTTGTGTCCCTTTTGGATATGTCTTTTCTGATCGGGTCGGTCGCCTAAAAGGAGCTGTAGTATGGCTGGCCTGATACACTTCGGGTCGACTATCAACCAGGGCTGTGTAGTTGGTGAACCTTGGTTCGTATCTATTCTGTTTAGGGCGCTTGTTATCAGATGTCGTCGGTTCAGTATTTGCCTTTTTTCCTCCAATCTTATTATCACATTTGTCGTTGCCATTGGGTTTTCCAGACCCACTAGCGGCTTTGGTCGAGTCTTCTTTCTTTCCCTGTTTGTCTTTTGGGGACATTTCTTCATTGGCAATAGTCTTCTCCAGCTTGATTTACTTATCTACATGATCCAAAAATTCTTTAGGGCTTTTCACTACATCTTTCTGCAGACTGCTCCAGAGGGGAGATTAGTATTGCACTACAACTGTGGCCATCATCTTTCCCTCATCTCCTACAGTCTTGGTCCAAGAAAATAAACCTCTGTATATACTATTTAAGTTACTCTCCTTGCTTCTGTCGTATATCGACCAGCTGATTGGCCTCTGTTGAATGTATCCGGCCTGCATAAAACTGTTCATATAATTCTTTTACGAACATCTCCTATGAAACTATGCTGACCGGTGGAAACTTGAAGTACCATTCCTAGGTAGAATCAGATAAAGTGGCATGAAAGATTCTGCATCGAGCATCTTCGGACACCTTCTGGAAGTCCATTTTTATCTCAAACTTATATACGTGAGATAACAAATATTCTCTTCCAGTGAAGTAGGGCAATAATTCATTTTTAATTTGCTTGGGATTTCTGCCACAACAATTCTGTTGACGAATGGGGTGCCCTTTCTTCGGTCATATTCTATGTGGGACATTTTATGCCCGACCAGCTGTTGCACAACTTGATTCAGGTAATCTATTTGAGGTTGAACAACATCTGGTATGGTAGGAGCAGCTATAGCTGGGGGGAAGTACTCATCATGTCATTCATTTTGGTCGTTAATTATGTCCCTTAGATCCTCATCTCTATGTCTCTGCTCGCTGGTACCTAGTCGGTCAAAGACGTTGGGTTTCTTAGGCTACCCCCCAACGTTTTGGCTTGTTGGTCGGTTGTCCATCAAAGGAGGATTTCGTTGCCCGTTCCATTCCACCTATTGTCGTCCATTGTTCCTCCAATCATAACTAGAGACCACTTCATTGTAGTCATGGTCGTGTCCCAGTTGTGACCTATGAGTGCGTGACCTATTGTACACACTGATCCTCTCTCTTCTCCCTGGTCCATCCCGGTAAGCAGGTGGGGGCCTGCACTGGTCATTGGGTCCCCTAACATTTCTCTATCGTGGGGGGTCCCGAACTGCATAGCCTGAGCCCACTTGACTCCTGCTTTTTGAGGGACGTTGTCCCCTGCCATGAGGGTCCTGTTCTCCAATTGTTTGACGTCTAGGGCTTCTGGGACGCGTCTTGAGTTCAGCTCTCAATGAAAGCACCAAAACGACACAGAGTCACCAAAAAATTATTAGAATCTTAGAGCTGGATGGTAGAACAAAAATGACAACGATTTTATAGTGGTTCATCCCCAGAGAATGGTAATGACCTATGTCCACTTAGTGTTCTTATTGATGTACTTTGAAACCTGCAATCAACAAACTAGGGTTCACTAAGCTTCAAAAGCTCTGAAATGAAATACAAAGATCATGTATAAAAGCACTTGTTCTCTCTGAATACAAATTATTGTGTACATCCTAAATGAATCCTATGAGCCTTATTTATAGGCTCCAAGATGTACATATGGGCCTATAGGCCATCCTTAACTTGTGCTACAAGCATATTTAAATAATAACAGAAATTATGATATTTACATGTAAAGAGAATCAAATATCCTAATAATATCTAACTCATAATCGTCCCTGAATACTGGCTTCGGTCCTATAACCAGATCGGGTCACATATGTTAGCATAGCTTCTTCCTTACTACTCAGCATATTCCTTGCGCCTATCGGGCAACTCAATTTTCTCTTGATACCCTGGTTGTTGGTCGACCAAGTTTTCATCAATAACCAGTCACGTGTTGTCCATGTGCCCCTCAAATATGCCACGTCATCATGCAAATATTTTCGGGAAACAATTTTATTGTCTCAATTAGCCAAATAAACAAGTTTTAGTCCTAAGTGATAAATATTTTTGTGAAAAAAAATAAAGTCCTATCTCACGCAAGAGTACTGTCTTAAGATTTTTCAATAAAATATAAAATTTTATTATATTTTAAGCCACTTATATTTTAAAATCTCATGATTTGAATAGTGAATTATGACTTAAAGTTTAAAACCCAAATATGTCCAAAACATAATTTGATTTGACAACCTTTTTAGAAAAAAAACAAAACTCACAATCTACGGTGTAGTTCTTAGTCAACTCTTGTAGGTTTTTAATTAATATTAAAAGAGTCTAAATAATTAAAACCACATAAAAATGTTGATTTTAAACTTGTCAAAACGTTGCTCAAACATGCATTCTTCAAGCTGTCAGTTTTTCACTACAACTTGCACATCAATCACAAAAAGCTTATAACTTGACCTAGACATAACGTTATTTAGTATTTAAAAATGCTAAAATCAAGTAATCTTCCTAAGTAATGAAAGGCAAAAAGTCTCATTTGAAATTTTTACCAATAACCTAAGGTTTTGCCTGTTAGATGCACTGTAACAACATAATCTTGCCAGCAAATAGTTTTGAGCATCTAAGCAAGAAATGTTCATAAGAACTTACCTAATTGATGAGCTCAAGCTTGGAGTTTCTATAATTGATTTTTTGTGAGGAGAGAGAAAGATTTATTTATCAAATTTTCTAATGATAAGATGGGAGAGCGTTCTTGGTGAAATGGTGAAGAGAAAGAAGACACAAAAATGAAAGTGGAGAGATAGATAGAGAGAGGGTAGGTGTGTAGGGAGGAAAAGAAAGAGGAATAATGGGTTGTTGGTTTTCCTCTTAGATAGTTTAATGTAAGACTAGAAGTGACAATAGGAATATGATGACTCTCTTACGACTCACATGCCAGCCAACCCCTCTAAAAGACACTTATGACCTCCTATTTTCTTTTATTTTTACACAAAACAACTTATTCCCCAAGGCTAGAATGGTACTTTTTGTGAAAATGTAATTTCCTATAGTTTTCAAGTAAAGAATCTTAGAATTTTTAATATAATTGAATGTCATACCAATAATATTTGATGACATTAGTCTTAGACAAATAAATATTACATAATTTTACTTATGTAATTTCCTTTGGTCTTAATTTCACCTTAAATAACATTAAGTATTTTCCCATAGCTTGGACATATTGAATTTTGTAGGAAAATTTATTAAAATGATTAGTTTTCCCTTATTCATAATTATTTTATTCTCGGCTTTATTTTCCTTCTGCCATAATTTTTGGAGAATAGTTTAGATCCGAGATTTTTACCCCATTAGGGATTTTGACTTTGTCCGCGACCACAGTCTTAGTTTGATTGCATAACAAAACTTATTATATAATAACCAATATTTAAACACATAACTTACATACAAGGTATACCATATATTATTACACGTGTAAAAATAATTGGAAATAAATTTTTTTGTAAAACCAAATTTTACACGGTTCTCTAAACGTGGGGCGCTACAATACCTACATTTTATACAAGTTTCATCCTCTAAACTTAATAAAATTGCGAGTTTAATTCTTTCATCTTCCCATAGATTTCTCAGGTTGCTTCTTTTATCTGTGGGTGTACCACTATACCTTAACAAAGGGAATAGTCTTATTGCGTAACACCTTGTCTTTCTGATAAATTATTTTTAGTCTCATTTCAATGTGTCTTTTTAGGAAGTTTTTGTAGTTAATTAGGTTTTTTTTGTTCCACTTTACACTTGTTTTGGTTTGTTTTTATGTACTTATGTTGCTTTGGAATAAAAAAGAGGAAAAATTTGATAAAAAGACAAAAATCTGGCAATACTGGTAATTGGAAGCAGGTAGTGCGACTGCACTACATAGTGCCGCAACCATGCTAGGTGATTGGAAAATGAGGAATTCTACAGATTTATATAAGGAGGGGAAATTGTAGGGTTTTGTATTTTAATGCGATTTTCAGCAATAAACCCTAATTATGAGGAATTCGAATTAGGAGAAGACGGCTAAAGACTATTGGCACTACAACAAATTTGATATACAATGACTCCCTACATTGTCTTACACCAGTGGTGTAAGACATTGAAATTTTTTATTAATGGCTACAATTGGAAGACATTAAAAATGGTGGAAGACATTGAAAATAGGCTGGAGAAGTGGCCAGGGGGACATCCAAAGTCTCCCACTGCGAGACGTGGGACACGTGGCACGTCTCCCAGTGGGAAATGTTGGAAGTATAAGGGGGAAATCCAACGTCTCCGAGTGGGAGACGTTGGATGTATAAGGATGACATCCAACGTCTCCCACTTGGAGACGTGCCACATGTCCCACGTCTCCTAGTGGGAGAGGTTAGATGTTCCCCTGGCATATTAACCCCATTTTGGTTCTTCCTTCCTCACACTTCGATAAAAACCAGAGAGCTAAAGCACGGGAAGGCTGCATTTTTAGGGTTTTAAAGGTAAGTTTTTTTTTAATTTTCATGAATTTTAGATGATTATTTTGAAAAAAAAAATCATAGGTTTAGGATGAGTAATATACATGATTTTGTGTTAGTTTTACATTTTTATGTGTTTTTTTCTATACATTGTAGGATTTATTAGTGTTTTCATGGATGCTTTTTATAGATTTATGATTTCTTAGTTTTTTTTAATTTAACCTATCACATTGTATAGAATTCATTAGAGTATATATGTTCATTGGAGTTTTTTTTTATTTGTTTACCAATCATTTACTTATTAGATATTGTGGATGCTCAAAACTCCATACTTGTGAAAGATCCAAAGCACGTGCCAAGGTCCCCAAAATGACTAGACGCCTACTTCTGCCACGAACCCCATGGGGGATCTACTTCTCGCAAGGAGGCACGCGAGGCTATTCCCGACATGCCCAACATCAGTGCATCTCGACGGAGACTCTCAGCGTGTTGAACCCCCAGATTCCCAGCGAGACCTAGCCCCGCAAAGAGCCCCTCGCGTGCCACCAAGGGTCTGCGAGCGCTGGCTGCGCGACACTATCAGATCCGCGCGTAGGGTGGCCTCGCCCCCAAGGGCCTCGCCCAAGGATAACGCATGCATAGTGGCCTCGCCCCCAAGGGCCTCGCCCAAGCTCCACGCATGCGTAGTGGCCTCACCCCTAAGAGCCTCGCCCAAGGGCCACGCGTGCATAGTGGCCTCGCCCCCAAGGGCCTCGCCCAAGGTCCACGCATGCGTAGTGGCCTCACCCCCAAGAGCCTCGCCCAAGGGCCACGCGTGCATAGTGGCCTCGCCCCCAAGGGCCTCGCCCAAGGGCCACGCATGCATAGTGGCCTCGCCCCCAAGGGCCTCACCCAAGGGTCACGTCCAAAGGCCTCGCACGCACGGCAGCCTCGCCCCCAAGGGCCTCGCGTGCATGGTGGCAGTGTTCAAGGTGGCCCAAAAGAGACCAAAAAAATACGAACATGGTACCTTTAAAGGGGTACGTACATGCCTGTAAGGATCAAGGGACAGGCTTGACACCTGTACCCGACAAGTAGTGGCGGTTATGAGTAGTACGAGGAATGGCAACACCACCACCTCGTCCCTGACATACCAGAGTCTACCACCACTCTCCTGATAGTGTACTTGTGTACCACCTGATCCCCTGGACCACAGTGTAGCTAGGGCCATTAGAGCCCACAATAAAATGAACCCCATTTCCACATGGAAGGGGGTTGGAAAAATTACTGTAGCATTACACCATAATCAATACAAACTGAGTTCACCATTTTTCTTCTGCAATTATTCTTGGAGTTTCTACTCAGAGTTCTAAAGGTTTTCTTTTGATAATCTCTACGTTACTATTTTTATAACTTAACTTAGTTGACGAGTTCTCACCATCAACAGTTTGGCACCGTCTGTGGGAAGCTAAGTACCAAGCTACTGTTCTACCATTACTCCCAGCAAGAAGAAATGCCGAGACGTTCAAAGCGACTCAGGGAGCCACGAGAGGTGGAAGTCCACCTTAACAGAGTTTAGCTGAAGGCCTCCATGAAGGATCCTCCTCCACCCAGAGATATGGAGCCCCCAAGGGACCCTGAGGTTCGCGAGGGTGATACGGAGTTCTCATCACTGACCATCCCGCCCGGTGAGAATCCTCCAAGGACAACCACTGCACCACCCAGGAATGCCAACGAGTTCCCGCTTCCTAAACCACCACAGGTACCGAACTCCGGCCGGTAGGACCCAGGCCCCTCAACGCGTAGACATGATAAACATCCCTGGGTCCATTCCGTGAGCTCGAGTTCTAAATCTCGGTTCTATGAAGAGGAAGTACGTTACCTACACCGTAAGAACCAAAGGTTGGAGACCACCCTGGAGAATATGCAAGAGGTGCTGAATGGCCTATTGCAAGGTAAGTCAAGCGTGACCCTGACCAAGAGAAAAGAGAAAGGTCAGGAGGGGGCAGAGACCACTGTTCCGGTAGACGATGGGAGGATTCAACTCTCCACTAGTAACAACCACCGAACGAAGCAACGCGAACATCCTGAACCACAAAGGCAGGCCCAGAAACCAGAGCCGAAGACCAATGCTGCCTCTCGTAACGATGAAGCGGTCACCTCAAAGAGAGCACCCTTAGATCTACGGGAAGAGCTCAACCAAAAGAGGGCGGGTAAAAGGACCACACCCCCTATGGATCCACGAGAAGGCAGAGGGAAGGGGGATCCTAACTCGTCCGCTTTGAGAGACTCCCTAAGCAAGAGAAGGCAAGACCTAGAAACAGAAATGAGGAGCCTGCGAAGCAAAATCGTCACCGCCTCTGGAGGTCAAGCCTTTGAGGAAGAGTTCGATCATGAGTCACCCTTCATGAAGGAGATCCAAGCCATCCGGCTCCCAACCAACTTTAAGGAGCCCCATATGACCCCCTACGAAGGAAGCACAGATCCAAAATACCATCTAGATACATTTAACGACCTGATGAAGCTGAGGGGAATTGGCAGTGGGGCGAGATGTCATTGCTTCGCTGTCAAACTAAAAGGACCTGCGTACAAATGGTTCAAAAGACTTAGACCGAGGTCCATCAGATCTTGGCAACAACTTTATGATGAATTCCTCCCGCATCACCACGCCGTGTGAGACTACACGATGCCAGGCACCAGCCTCGCAAATGTGAAGCAAGGAGAAAATGAGAGTCTGAAGAGCTATATTCACAGGTTCAGTATGGAGGCAGCTAAGGTAGGGAGCCTGACCCACTGAGAGCTGAAAATGGCCATCACAGCTGGAGTATGCCCAGGAAGCAAGTTATGGGATAACATGCTCAAGAGAGAGGTCACAGACTTGGATGATTTCTACGAGCGGGCACAAAAATGCATTCACGTGAAGGATGGTCACGAGAACCTCAAAGCCAGAAAAGGTTCGTCGCCCTTGAAACCTTCAGTCCGAGAAAACCAAAGTGGTGCAAAGAAGAAGGGGGTTTATGAGGGAACGAGGGATGATCGACCCCAGAAGCATCAATGCTCTGATGAGCGCCTCACCCATGCGAGATAGCATATTTTCATTACGAACGAAAACCAGGTCCCTTTTAAAAGGCCCCCGCCAATGAAAAAAAACTGGTCTAAAACACAGCCCAGCAAGTATTGCCAGTATCATAAGGATATCGGCCACCACCGCGGAATGCAACCATTTGAAGGTGTAAATCGAGGAGCTCATCCACAGAGGACATTTGGGCAGATATGTGCGCAAGGAGAACCAGATTCCAGAAGAAGGAGCGTCCCCACCCCGGGCGTGAGAGGTGGCCCCAGAATCACAAGGAGAGGTGAGGACCATCTTTGGAGGACCAGGATTCGGAGGCGATTCAAGGAAGGGACGAGACAAATATGCCAAGGAGGCCGAACGAAGTCCACCACCGTGCGCCTTAAGTTTGGAGCAACTCCCCCCGAAGAGTTTCAAGGGCGAGAATGACTCATTAACTTTCACTGAAGAAGACGCGCAGGGGGTACATTTCCCTCATAATGACCCCCTGGTGCTAACTGTCCAGCTTGCGAACATCAGAGTACAACGGGTCCTAGTGGATAATGGAAGCTATGTAGACGTTCTGCATCGCCCAGCTTTGGAGAAGATGGGACTGAGTGTCCGACACTTGAAACCCTGCAATTCCTCCCTTTACGGGTTCACAGGGGACTCGATACAGCCCCTAGGTGCAATTGAATTAGCCTTCACCATGGGGGAACAACCCAGGCAAACCACCATAATGGTAAACTTTGCCGTGGTGGATTGCGCCTCAGCCTTCAACGCGGTATTAGGGAGACACTCTCTGAGAGAATTGAAGGCTATAACTTCTGTGTACCACCTAGATATGAAATTCCCAACCCCTGGGGGAGTAGCATGCATGAAAGGGGAGCAGAACGAAGCAAGACAATGCTATAACATGTCCCTCTGCACAACCACAAAACCATTAGTGCCGATGGAAATGGTTGTGTATGAAGGCGCGACCCACACGAGTTGAACCCACGAGTTATGGAACACCTCGAGAAATGCTACCAGTGAGGCTTCGGCACCCGGTGCCAAGAGGACCTATGTTTAGTTGGTTCCTTGTTATGTTAACTTAGTGAGTAAGAATCAAATAGGCTACCTAGGTAACCTCCCAATTAGATGTAACCCTTTTTTAAATATGTCGTTGTAAACCACATGCTATGAATGAAACTGTTCGCAACTTCACGTGTTATTTTTCTTCTCTATGCGAGCATCAGCCAAAGTGCCTGCCGAAATAAATTTCACCAAACACTTGGGGGGCAGGACAGGAGGCAAAAACATACAACAAGCAAGAAAAGACCCTTTAACAAGAGGAACCTAAAAAGGACCCTCTAACAAGAGGAACCTAAAAAGGACTCCTAAAAAGGAGGATCCTAAAAAGGACCCTCTAACAGGAGGATCCTAAAAGGGACCCCTTACACCAGGATCCTAAAAATGACCCTCTAACAGGAGGATCCTAAAAAGGACCCCGTGCACCAGGATCCTCAAAAGGACCCTCTATCAGGAGGATCCTAAAAAGGGCCCTCTAACAGGAGGATCCTAAAAAGGACCCCTTGCATCGGAGCCTTAAACAAAATTCTTTAAAAGAGGAATGCAATTCGCGGTGAACCCTAACAAACAGGGAGAGGACCTTGCAAGGAATCTCTTGGGTTCACAAGGATTAGCTACCCTTATGAACATGAAGGAGGCCAAAAGGTCTTACAAAAAAAACAACACACTTCCAAAGAAAGGCAGATGCTCCCACAAGAGGAAAGACCTTAGAGAGAGCACCCACCAATAAGCCTAGAGCGGCCACCAAGCGGTCTAGCGAAAAAGGGTCCTAAAAGAGACCTTTGCAAAAATAGTACTATGAATAATGACGAGAAGGATGCTTCTCGCAAAAAAATAATAAGCGCGTGCAAAAATATATAAAAGGATAGCTAGAACCCAAGGGGTCAAAATATCCTTAGAAAAATAATCAAGAGGCACCAAAAAATGACCCATTGAACCCTTTCACATGGGCTCCAAAGGACCTCTAGCCTGATAAATAAAAAAGGGGAACCTACCAAACCCCATCATCCAAGCTCCAAAAGACCTCAAACACAGAGGAATAAGAGATAAATAACCACACATGTATATATTAAAAAAGGAGTCTTGGTAACATGGCAAGATTTACAAAAAAAATAATAATCATAATAATATTACAAAGGCTCAAATGAGCATACACCCACACCGGGCTAGTTGACAGAAGTTATGAAATAACAACTTAAGGGCCTCATGCCCTGGGCGTTCCACACAGCCGCTCGGGCAACGGCATGATCGCCAAAAGAAGAAAAATCAAAGTTGGGATCCTGCCTCCATACGCCGTAAAGGGCGCGCTCTATGGACTATACTCGGTAGCTGTCCTATCCGCCTCTAAAGAAGCAACTCTCTCCTGCGACACGGCTACATCGGCCATAGCAACCTCGAGTTCGGCCTCTAAGGAAGCGACTCTCTCCTACGAAGCAGCCACAATAGCCTTGGTACCCTGGAGTTCGCCCTCTAGGCTGGTAACCTTGTCCTGCTGCATCGTGGCTTTGGAAACCGCCTTCTGCTTCCTTTTTGACGAGACAGCAAATTTCGCCCGAGCCCTTTTTAGCTTAGACTTAGTGTCTTCAAGCTCCCTCTCTAGCTCCTAGACCTGGGCCATGAGATGGTCCCTCTCGATACTTGACGCCAAAAGATTGTGAGCCGAGTCGGTGAACCGCTGAGCCACAGTATAGGCATGCACAAGAAAGATAACAGCAACAATGATAAGTAACAAAAAAAAATGTGTATGTATATCTATATATAATAAGGCCGATACAAGATGCATGAATTGACCCAAGCAGTGGTGCACCTTAGAGTTTCCCTAAGGCCCGACAGGGCAAAATTCCCAAGACCGTTCCAGTCAGATTCGGGGAGGTTTGAGGCGATTTGGACATACCGCCGCCCGTAAGAGGTCGCCATACGATTCAGCCAGGGCACCCCATCCAGGCCATGGGCACCTGGCTGGGCAAGGACAGACGACCCGCTCGCTGAGACGGGAGGGGGCACAGGAAAAGTGAAAAAGTGAGGCCCCGGTAGATCAGAAGAGGGTGCAGGAAGATTGGCAAAGTAAGCCCCCGATGGACCAAGGTCGAGGGGAGCCTGAGTGAAAGCATCATAGTCCTCGAGGTCGGGGCAAAAAAAATGCCCCGGAATGGCATGCTGGTCTTGGGATCGGTAGGCTATGTCCGGGTCAAAAGCGACAAAAGGAGGGCATCCCCCAGGAGACGAGGACAGTTGGTGAGGTCCCCCGCGTCTAAGGGAGACTTCCTCCGGCACATCCTCAGCCTCACCTTCATCCGAGCAAGGCTCAGCCGATGCAGCCTTCATCCTCTTTGACCCAGAGATGGTCCACAGCCACCTGGGATCTGAAACCGGGGATAGCTTGTGGAGGTTCAGATTTTCCACAGTGAATAGGAATGCAGCCTTTTTCATAGCGAGGTCAGCGTCGATAAGCTTATTCACATCGTCCGCTTCTGACCCAACAACTTCGGATGCGCTAAAATTCTCTGCATAATCCACACCATTTTCGACACAAACATAAGTTGTAAAACAATAAGTTTAAAAAAAAAAAAAGAGAAATAAAGGTAGCCTGAGGTACTTACTGGGAGTGGAACGGAAATGCTCGCGAACAGAAAGAGGGCCTTTCACGAAGAAAAAGTTATGCTTCCAGGACCCCGGATTGGACACCGCGTCGTCTATCAAAGGGACTTCGATGTTGGCTTTTTGCAGGAAGTAGAAGCCCTTGGATCTGAGAGAGGGGATGAGGTTGTATAAAAAGTGCACCTCTAGCACCGTAGGAGCATGTTTGGCATGTTTCGCAAACGCGATGAAGAGGCAGTGCAACTTCAGCCAACTATTGGGTGCCAATTGAAGTGGAGCAAGGTCGAAGTAGTTGAGGACCGTGATGAAGAACGGGCGTAATGGGATGGTACCACCCGCCTTCAGGATATGCTCACTGAGGGCCACGAAGCCAGGACTAGGGCAGTCAGCCCGGCAATTGCTCGAAGGGGTGTATAAGGCGTACTCCGGAGGAACACGGTAGTGATCTACAATTTCCCTCAATTTGTTCTCGGAGACGTGGGACACCAAGGTCGATGCCAATAGGGGGGTGTCCTCCCGTTATTTGATGGATACATGTCGTTGTCCCTTCGGCATATATACAAAACTAGAAGAAAAAGGTGAGGAAGAGACAGAACACTTAACCCTCCATTTTCTCTTCCTAGCAAGAGTCTTCCACCGGGGCACCGGCTGCGAAAGCCCTAAGCTAGGGAAGATCGAAACTAAAGGCTTAAGAGAAGCAGAAGCGGCCCCATGACAGTCATCAGGTGAGGATGGGATAGAGGGCTCAGGCAGAAGGTTTCCCTCCACAAACTCCAACTCCCCCTGCAAATCTAAAAGGGTCACCCTAAGGCTCGCTACGTGGTCACTAAGGTAAGGGGGGAAAGGTGCTCCGTCTCCTCTCAACACCGAGTCGATTTCACTCTCCACCATCCAAATTTTACGCCTAAGTTCAGCCATGTGCTCAAGATGACGGATACGGGCCTGCCTTAAGGAGTCATAGTCTTGGTAAGGGGTTTCCTTAGGGGACTCTAAGTTTGAAGACAAGTCAACAAACTCAACCCCTAGGGGTATGCCGAATGGACCATCACTGGCCATGAGACCTCATCCCGAAAGCAAAAAGGGGTTCACATATAAATGAGAGGATGGCTACAAAACACAAAGGAACGGGATCAAAACTTCTAGGCACAAAAACTCTAAATGACCTGCCACGGGGTGTTAATAAAGGATCATGCTTCAAGACTAACTCACGACAAGCTCAGGCCAAAGTACCCCATCCCGAGTAATGCTAATGTGGATCCAATGAGCATAAGGGAAAAATAAATTATACCTTAAGCAGGTAAAATGGGGCGCTGTTCTGGTCAAAAGGAGGTCGAGGGCCAAAAGCGTTGTCACGGTCAATTAGAGGCAAATGGTCGAAAGTACGCGTCTGCAAAAATAAACAGAAAAGATGTGTAAGCCTTCAAATATATGAAGGGACATAAATAGACCAAAAATTAGCTCATATAAAAAAAAATGGAGGAAACTAGAGAAAAAGTGAGGATGTGGGGGATTGAACCCCTTACCTCTCGAAAGAAGAAGGAATCTCAAAACCACTAAGCTAAGGAAGTAAGGTGTAAATAATTAGCCTTGCATGAAGGCTTATTTATAAGAATTAAAGAGAGGAGTCTACCAAAGCACCTAAAGGTCCTCTCCTAGACTGGGGGGCAAGTGTGGATGCTCAAAACTCCATACTTATGAAAGATCCAAAGCACGTACCAAGGTCCCCCAAATGACTAGACGCCTACTTCTACCACGAACTCCATGGGGGATCTACTTCTCGCAAGGAGGCACGCGAGGCAATTCCCGCCATGACCAACACCAGTGCATCTCGACGGAGATACTCAGCATGTTGAACCCCCAGACACCCAGCGAGACCTAGCCCTGCAAAGAGCCCCTCGCGTGCCACCAAGGGTCTGCGCGCGCTGGCCGCGTGACACCACTAGACCCACGCGCGCTGGCAGCGCGACACCATCAGATCCGCGCGTAGGGTGGCCTCGCCCCAAGGGCCCCGCCCAAGGATCACGCATGCATAGTGGCCTCGCCCCCAAGGGCCTCGTCAAAGGACCATGCATGCATAGTGGCCTCGCCCTCAAGGGCCACGCCCAAGGACCACGCATGCATAGTGGCCTCGCCCCCAACGGCCACGCGTGCATAGTGGCCTCGCCCAAGGACCACGCATGCATAGTGGCCTCGCCCCCAAGAGCCTTGCCCAAGGGCCACGCGTGCATAGTGGCCTCGCCCCCAAGGGCCTCGCCCAAGGGCCATGCATGCATAGTGGCCTCGCCCCCAAGGGCCTCACCCAAGGGTCTCGTCCAAAGGCCTCGCACGCATGGTGGCCTCACCCCCAAGGGCCTTGCATGCATGGTGGCAGTGTTCAAGGGGGCCCACAAGAGACATAAAAAAAATACGAATAGGGTACCTCTAAAGGGGTACGTACATGCCTGCAAGGATCAAGGGATAGGCCTGACACCTGTACCCAACAAGTAGTGGCAGTTAGGAGTAGTACGAGGAGTAGTACGACATGCCCACGAACTCGTAGTGTCCAAACGTCTTGGGTATGTCTAACTCCTTCACTTTAAGCTTGTGGTATCCTTACCGGAGATCTATCTTGGAGAGTACTGATGCTCCCTGAAGTTTATCGAATAGAACATCAATTCTGGGAAGAAAATATCAGTTTTTAATTGTTACATTATTCAATTCTTGATAGTTTATGCACATTCTCATGGAGACTTCCTTTTTCTTTACGAAAAGAATTGAGGCTCCCTATGGAGAATGACTTAGCCTTATGAATTTCTTATTTAGACGCTCTTGGAGTTAGCTTTGTAGTTCCTTAAGTTTCGCTGGCGCCATTTGATATGGAGCCTTTAAAATAGGTGTAGTTCCCGAGATCTGTTCAATCTAGAACACAACTTCTTAGTCTGGTGGAATTTCTGGAACGTTGTCAAGAAATACATCAGGATACTTACATACAACTGGCACATCCACTGCTCGTAAGTTATCCTCCTTATCCTTATTCACAACCTAAGCTAGATATCTTATACATCTGTCCTCCAACATCTTTCTTCTTAACGTCCCTTGAAAAGTGAACGGTTCCTCACCTGCGAGATGGAAGTCAACTTTCCTCTTCTTGCAAATGACCACTTTGCAATACATAGATAGCTAATCCATACAAAAATTACATCGTACTCACATCGGTTTGATACTCTAAGGTCAACTGTTAGTTCACGATCAGCTACCCTAATTGGCAACACTCTAAGCCAAAATAGAACCATCATTTCCTCCCTTGAAGGCAATGATACATTGTAGATATTTTGTAGATTCAGGTGCTCTATCTAGTTCTTAATGTAGATAGTATGTACAAACGAATGTGATGCCCAAATATTCATTAATGCACATGCTGAGGTTCAAGCGATAACACCCATTTGGGAACTATTCATTTCCCTCCTGCTCGAGTTTAGGTGTTCCTTGGAAAAGTGTTTTGGCTTGGCAGAACTATGACATCCATTTGCATTACATCTACCTTGATTGCATTAGATTATGGGCCAATTCTTCCAAGATTCAACTAATTTCACTATATTCCTTTATAGTTGGTTCATAAACCTTCATTGCTTAGATTCCTCAGTGCTTATTATGTCATGTGCAAACCTAAACAACTAGTCCAATCTCTGAATATTTCTGGCATGGTCAACGATCTTTGCTTTAAGTTTATAACCTCACCACCTCACTTTACTGAATTGTCATATCATATGCATCCACTTCCCTTGTTCACTTTAAGTGCTTCGTCATTTCACTACTCATCATAATTACTTTAGTTATTCTACCAGTCTCGATGATCACCTTGTTGCGTGGATTTTATTTCCATCAATCGGTCATACTTGAGGTACTATCCCCAAGAGCTTATCCCCATGTGCTCTAGTCCTAGGGGACATAACATTAGCTACTATGGTATACTCCGATACTTTAATAGGGAGTAAATCGTGAGATACACACATAGTAATAGCAACTAAAATGAGTTGCTTCAGACAAAGCATAAATTTAACATAAGCATCATATCACAAAAACCAAGAAAGCCCATAATTAGATTACGTATTCTTTGCCCTAGATATCCAACCGCCACTAGGTTACCTACTTGGATCTACTCTAACCGTGATCAAAAGTGAGCGGTCGAGTAAAAGTAAAAATAGCCTTCTGTACATAATGGTTTAACACAGGGAAATTATTATCCTATGTTAGAGGAGTATATGCCTATTGGCATTGGTGTCCTTGGCGGAGTCCTCAGGTATCTCATAGACAATGCCATCATCATCAATCTTATTTCCTAGATCCTCCTCAGGATCCTCTTATGTGTCTTCTTCAGGATCTTCTTACTCAGAGTCTTCATCGACTTCCATATCTTCATCGTTTTTCTAGCCTTTCAATTCTTCTACCCTAATGGGGTTCTCCATGATCGCCTGGTTCACTGTCGCCGCATAATTCTCCCTTTCATTTGTTGTAGCCGCTGCCTGAGCATTCCATGCTCCAAAAAATCTTTGACATCTGAGGTACCCACTTCATCTCTCCACATGAGGTCCAAAGTACAACTCCATGGATAACCTTATGGAAGGCCACTCTATGTTAGCTGGAAAATTGTGATACCAACGAAAAGCTCTGCCCCTCAGACATAGGCCGGCTAACCAAACAATAAAGCTCGGGGGTGTACCAATTTCCTCGAAGAAAAGGGACATGGAGTATGTAAATGACCAGACATCATAAGCGAAGGATATGTAAATATTGATCCTCTGCTCCAAGGTGAACTTTATGGGTTGGTTGACTAATATAAGGCATTTATTTTATTTATTTTTTCTAACATAGGTATGTGAGCCATTTAACCTAAAATTTATAGAATTTAATTATGTAAAACATCATACAAAAATACACACAATATAAGAAAAGTAATACTTACAGTGAGTGTCGGTCTATCACTGCGAATGCACATGTGGGTTGTTTACAGAACTGGCACAACTCGAGCTATGATACTAACTGTAATGACCAAGTAAAAATGACCATTGTAATGCCCCGCGTTTAGGGCACCGGGTAAAATTTGGGTTTGCAAGAAATTTAATTCTCATAAATGAAATATGGTATGTCTTGTACGTAGGTTATGTGTTTAAATATTGGCTATTATATAATAAGTTTGGTTATGCAATCAAACTAAGACTGCACTTGCGGACAAAGTCAAAATCCCTAATCGAGTAAAAATCTTGAATTTAAAATTTTCTCCAATAATTATGGCAAAAGGGAAAATTAAGTTGAGCATAAAATAATTATGAATAAGGGAAAAAAATAATTTTAATGAATTTTCCTGCAAAATTCAATATGACAAGCTGTGGGAAAATACTTAATGCTACTTAAGGTAGAATTAAGACCAAAGGAAATTACATAAGTAATATTATGTAATATTTATTTTTCTAAGACTAATGTCATCAAATATTTTTAGTATGACAATGAATTATATTAAAAATCCTAAGCTCCTTTAGTTGAAAACTATAGGAAATTACATTTTTACAATAAATATCATTCTAGTGTTGGGGAATAAGTGGCTTTGTTTAAAAATAAAAGAAAATAGGAGGGCATAAGTATCTTTTAGAGGGGTTGGAAAGCATATGTGTGGTAAGAGAGTCATCATATTCCTATTGTCACTTCAAGTCTTACATTAAACTAGGTAAGAGGAAAGCCAACAACCCATTCTTCCTCTTTCTTGTCCTCTCTACATGCCTAGTCACTCTCCCTCCCCTCTTTCAGTTTTTTCTTTTTCTCTTCACCATTTATGCAAGAAAGCTCTCTCATCTCACTAGAAAATCTGAAAAATAAATCTCTCTATCTCCTCACAAGAAATCCATTAGAGCACCTCCTAGCTTGAGCTCATCAAATAGGTAAGTTCTCATGAGCATTTCTTGCGCTTCTTCCCTTCTATTGGGCGAGCACCCTTGGTGATTTATCATGTTATTTGATTGAGTTGGAGCTCTATCTAACTCAGATCTTGTCTGTTGAAAGAATAGGAATCCATTTCCAGTAGGGAGAGGAGATAAAAGCTTGTGCTTGCAATCCTTATAATAAGATTTCAAGGTAAAGTTTAGGGTTTCGAAATCTCACCATTTCCTTATTTATTATAAGCCTGGTTTGAATCCGATCATGGGGAGTTTGGGAAGAGTGTTAATGTTCCAAGCGGAAAGAGGAGTGGTTCGAAAAGCTCAAGGACGAGAGTGAAACAAAACCTAGAACATCAAAGGTAAAACTCTTGTGTTTTGGTAATAGTTTATGTTGAATCTTCCAATCTGAGTTTTTGAGATGCATGGAAGGTTTTGATCTCTTTTTTATGTTTTAATAAGGTGTTTTATAGGATTAGATGATGCATGCATGTGTTCTCTGTTGATCTTTTAGTGGAAATACAAAGTTTCCATAGGATGTTTATAAAAATTTCTTGCTGCCAGATTGTAAGGGTGATTTTTAGTGAGTCAAACCCTCATTTTACAATCTGTTCTCATAAAAAGGTTTTTACCAATGCTAAATATTGCAAAATTACATAAGTTTAGGCCTTTGAAACACTGAAAAATGTTTTGTATAACTCAATTATTGAGCATATTGGTATTTCTTTTGCAATCTGAAATGTTGATTGACAGATTGAATACTGAGAATTTGACCAACGATTTGAATGTGTTAAACTAATTATTTGTGGCTAAAGTTTTAACTGGACATTCTTGGTATATTTATTATTAAACCTATAAAATAGTTTTTAAATATTGACTACATTTTTTGTGTTATATATTCTCTAACTTAGATGCTCAAAACTATTATTGCCAAGATGATGTTGTTACAGTGACTTCCAATGGGAAAAATCTGAGGTTATTGGTCAAACTTTCAAATAAGACTTTTATAATTTCATTATTTAGGAAGATTACTTGAATATATCATTTTTAAACACTAAAAAACAATATGTCTTGGTCAAGTTATAAGCTTTTTGTGATTGATGTGCAAGTTGGAGTGAAAAAGTGACAGCTTAAAGAATGCATGTTTGAGCAACCTTTTGACAAGTTGAAAATCAACATTTTTAGCTGGCTTTAATTACTTAGACTATTTTATATTAATTAAAAGTTCTGCAAGAGTTGACTGAGAACTACCCCCATAGACTGTGAGTTTTGTTTTTTTCCAAGAAAGTTGGCAAATCAAATTATGTTTTGGACAGATTTGGTAAGACAACTTATAAATGTTTGGCTACAACATGACATGACTATTTTTAATTTAAGACTTAATTACACAGTGGAAAACTATTTCTAGAAGGTTACTTAAGAATGTTGTCCTAAATAGATTCACATACTCATAAGTAACGTAAGCAGTTATGATTATGATGTCCGGTTTGAAACCCGTGACATAAGAGTCTGGTTAAACTTTGTGACCCATGTATGTAAGATGATTTTTGTATCAAACTATTTAGATTATGAGAGTATATTGAAATTTTCTAGGAGTCTTACTAACCGGTCTATTTTAAGTATACATCCGTGTTTGTTCTGAGTATGATAAGTAAGTTAATCTTGACATTGTCGGCTACAACATGAAACATGCTAGTGTATTCTCTTTTATAGTTCTTTAAACTAGATTTATTAAGGTCTGAATTAGTAATGGCCAGGGGGTACACTTAAGTGTACAGAATATTCCAATGAAATCTAGAGATTACTAGATTATACTGGTATTCGAGCTGATGACCGTGGTAGGGTAAAACACGGTCGAATGTGAATCCGGCTAGCTACCGGGTTGATCAATTGTTGTATTATTGAGAAATCCATTGTGTGTAATGGGACCGCAGTAATGTAAATCCAGTGATTACTAAGTAATATTGACACTTGAGTAGGTGACTGTGGTAAAGGGAATTACAGTCGGCCAATGAAATGTTTAAACAAGTAGTAAGTACCCGGCGCATTTAGTGGTTGTGATCTAAGAGTTTCCCAGCCATCTCATTATATTTTTGTAGCTCTTAAGTGATTTTTGGTAGCCATTGTAGAATGGTGTTATGCATTTATATCTTATATCACTTGCTCTAGGATTTTCTGTGTGCAGATTTACTTAGTTACGAAATCTGGTTATCAGGCATGACCATAAGTTACCAGGATGTTCACACATTCTTGAATTGTATGTTAGGGTTCTGTCTTTCCAAAACCTTATTTATGGTTTAATATCTGTATGATCTCTGTTAGGACTTCATGTTTGTCTTGCTTATGCTATGTATGGTAAGTTTTTTATACTAAGCATTTCGCTTACCTAGTTGTTTCATGTTGTAGACAAGCAAAATGGCAAGACGGATCAATGATCGTTGGAGTATGTCACGCGGAATGTACATGTGGCCCGACAGTGGAAGTCGCTACTCTTTTGTCAAGTTTTAAGTTATGTAAAAATATTATGTCGTTTATGTTTAAGTTGCTTTAAAGTTTCAAATACTGTAATTTTATTTTAAGCATACGCATGCTTCTAAACTAAGTAAGTATTTAAAAGTTTCTTTATACAGATTTTTGGGTCTTTTAACAAAATGAAAATAAGATGTTTTCGGAAAATGATGTATGTTTTTTGCAATTATGTTTGTCGTTTTTACTGGGTCATTACATAAATGCTAAATTCGATAAACATTGAGTATTTTTTTTAAAATATGCCTATTATTTATAACCCCATTGAATGTCCATAAGAACTGCCTTATAAAAAATCTTGCGAAAAAAACCCAATGGGACAAAAACTTGGTCAAGGGAAAAAGAGTTTAGTGTGTATTTACTCCCCTTCATTTTGAAGGACCATAAGTTCTTTTAATCAGTGCATTCCAAATTTATGTACAATCTTCTCAAATGTTGATGTTGGTAATGACTTTGTGAATAAGTCAGGAAGATTATCATTTGAATGAATTTATTGAACATCAATATCACCATTCTTTTTGAAGATCAAGTGTGAAGAAAAGCTTCAGTAAAATGTGTTTAGTTCTAACTCTTTTAATGTACCATCATTTTAGTTGAGAAATTCACGTATCGTTATCTTCCTAGAGAATAGTTGGTACTTCCTTATTGGGTGATAATTTACATATTCCTCGAATATGTTGTGTCATTAGTCTTAGCCATACATATTCTTGACTTGCCTCATGAATTGCAAGTTTTACAGCTTGATGTAAAGAAGGAGTTGCTACTGTTTACTTAGTTGTATGCTAAGATATAACACTATCACCACATGTAAACAAATAGTTTGCATGAGATCTAGCTTTATGTGGAATAGATAAATAGTTTTTTATTTGCATAACCAATTATACGTGACCCATATTTATTTCAATAGAACGATTATTTATTAACAATACAATGAAGATAGTGAAATATATGTTTAGTCTCTTTCCAATGCCTATACGTTAGACCCTAACAATATCTTGCCAGCAAATTCACCAAAAAAATGCTATATTATAACTTGTACAATTAGCAAGATGAATTAATACTCCTATTGCACTAAGATATGACACTTCATGACCAAGAAGATTTTAATGTTGTTCACTAGGTTGGAAATGATATTTTTTCTCATCAAATGATTTAAATCACCATTAGGCTATTCCAAGTGTGTGATTTGTTCATATAATAAAATTGTTTCTAAAAAAATTCAACATAGGTTGATTGATGAATAGAAACTCCATTCTTTAAATGCTCAATTTGTAATCAAAGAAAAACTTGTATTTTTTCAAAATCTTTCATCTCGAACTCTTTCTTTAGATATTCTCCAGATTTTAAATGCTCTTAAAGAATTTCAATAATATTCAGGTCATCAACATATAGCAAACTCAGAACATGATCTTTTTATCAAAGCACATGGGAAAATAGGATAATTATTATATCCCTTTTTCAGCAAATATTCACCAAGTCGATTGTACCACATGAATCTATATTGTAACTTGTAATTTGATTGAGTACATTTCTTGATGACTTGAATTATGTGCATCATGCATCTTATCCTTAAGGGATTTTCATGTAAGTATCAATATCTAGTAATCCATACAAATAGGTTGTGACTACATCCATTAAACACATATCAATTTTTTCATGAACAACCAAGCTAATTAAATATCTTAATGTTATTTCATCCATAGAAGAATGTCTTTTCATTATCAATACCTAGTCTTTTTTAAAATCCTTATTCTACAATTCGTGCTTTGAATCTTATGACTTCATTTTTCTCATTTCTTTTTTGTACAAATACCAATTTGTATCCAATTTTTTTACACCTTCAAGTATTTAGGCTAATGATTAAATATTATGCATTTAGCAAGTGTATTCAATTATTCTTGAAATGCTTCTTTCCAAATATTATGCATTTAGCAAGTGTATTCAATTATTATTTGAATATGTAACTAAATGTATTGATCCCACACTTACACGTGTAAAAGCCCATAGCCCATTAAGACTCTCTATAAATATGGGGTTTATTCAATCATTAATCCAAAGTGAAAAAGAGGAGAGAAAGAGCTCGAGACTTCTTTTGTAAGCGCTTTAAAAAAAAACCCTTTGAAGTGTATTCTTTTGTCAGCTTTAGAAACTGAGTTGAACCATGTTTCTTCTTGAACATAAGTGTGACGCTTTTCTGATAAATAAAACTGCAAGTGGATGTAGGTCGTTACCAACTCTTGGGGCCGAACCACTATAAAATTATTTGTGTCGTTTACTTGATTTTAGTTCGTTCAATTCTTATTATGTCGTATAAAGTTACTCAGTGTCATTGACCAAAACGCTAGTCAACATCTTGGTGCTTTCGTTGGGAGTTGAACTCAAGATTTTATTCTATTAGATCCATGTGAAATATTGGCTATCACTACTAGAAGACAAAGTCAAGAGCCACAGGCAAGACATAGGAGAATAATTGCACCTTTATCTTGAATAGCTGAAAGGGGTCATGAGGCAGATGCAAGAGCAATTCATTGCCATGACTGAAAGTCAGACAGCTGCTAAAAAGGCTATATCTGAAGCCTTCAATAAACAACAAAAAGATTTTCAAGCCTGGATGGATTAGAGATAGCAAACCCTCGAAGCTCGCCATGAAGAAGCAGGCCATCATAATGTTGAGGTAGCAAGGTTGCTAGAGGTCGTCTTGTCATAGAATCATGCAGCAAGTGCCCGACCAGTGGATCCTCAGCCTGAGAACATTGGTCAGGCGCATCATGAAACCCAACGACCAGCTTGTCAAACCCTAGAACATGCCTAGCGATCTCGGTCTTGTGACAAAGTGGTCTCTCCTAGACATGCTAGGAGCAATCACTCCCATAGGGGAACTCTGCAAAGGGTGCAGCGATCGCTCCACCAAGATGAACAAGTGCTTCCTAATAGGGAGCAGGGTTGGGCCAGACAAGTTTTTGTATCTGGAAGACCAACTAAAGAGCAGCCTAGGGAAATAGGCTCAAGAGGAGGGCAACCTCCAAATTCTGAAGTCGGTCCTTAGTACCGACAGCCAAAGGATGAGAGACCTACTAGCCAGAATCGAGGCCAGCCACCTCACTTTTGCTGGACACAACTATGGTCATAATCGTAGAAGAAATGACCAAGAGGCTAGCAGTACTTATCAAATAACTTACAAAGATGGTTATGATGATGATGAAGGGAACAGTCGGTACTACCAACCCCTTGACAATCAAAAGTATAATGACAACCGACGAGTAAAAAATCTAAGAGGACGGTTTATTCCGCCAAGGCCACCTGGGCCTCAAGACATTCCACCGAGGGCGAATGCGCAGCATGAAGGACCGTTTGTCCCACCAAGGCAGCATGAGCCAGCAAACTGTCCTGCGAAACAACCTACTGGTCCTCGCGGAGCATACAGTCAAAATGTTGGGGGGCGACAAAGTGGGGGAAGTGTGTTTTATAGACTATAAATTAAGAACCTGGTCTCTGCGATGTCCTTAATCATCTTAGAGAATGAAACACGTCAAATGTGGTTGGAACCGTCGCACCGATAATCCCACATGCACCAAAAGTAAGGGATACTACAATCACAGTTCCAGCACTAGCTATTGTACCACTAGTTGCTCCTACAATCCATGCACAATTTGATGCTCTTACTCGAATTGTACGAGAACTAACAGCCCCAAAGCTTACAAACATTGACTTGGAAAGAGAGAAAGGGTCTCCTTTCTCAAATCGGATCAATGCCCTAATAGTACCACCCAAGTTCTAAATGCCAACATGGAAGATGTACACTAGAAGGAAGATCTTGTCTCACATGTTAATAATTTAGAGGTACAGATGGATCTCCAAGGGGTTAAAGACAATGTTCATTGTAGGATATTTCTTGCAACTTTATTCGATATCGCTCAACAATGATTCTTCAAATAGGAGACACAAACCATTACATCGTAGGATACATTTGTGAGGCTCTTTTACTCATAATTCTTTGCGTCTCGTATCCCACCTACTGAACCCAATGAACTTGTTGCCTTTAAGCAAGGATCGAACGAGCCTCTGAAGGACTACGTGCAGAGATTCATGAAAGAGGCTACCCGATCAAAGATGGTCAGCGACGAGGGAAAATTGATGGCCATCATGGTTGGAATTCAAATAAAGGTCCCCTATAGACTGACTTAAGGATGAAAAACGTCTACTCAATAAGAGAGTTCTTAGATTGAGCAAACGAGTTCATTAAACTAGAAGAGGCCATCAAAAGAGCAGACCAAGCCAATCAAACTGGTTCCAGTTCTTCCCTTCTAGGCAAATACAATGGAGCTGCAAAGCAGAACTCAAACCAAACAACCAATGGTAATGGTAATGGTAATGGAAATAATAATGGACAAAGTAGTGGAAAATGAAATAACAACTCGAATAGTGGAAATAATAAAGACAAAAAAAAAGGCCCAAAACCAATGATAAGCCACGAGAGTACAATCCTCATTTTACCACTTCACGAGCAGAAGTTTTTCAAGCTACACAAGCTGAGGTACCTTATAGGAAACCTAATCCCAAAAGGAAAAACATAAGTAAGAGAGACACGAACAAGTTCTGTCGTTTCCATAACGACTACAGACATGACACCAACGAGTGTAACCAACTCAAGGACGAAATCAAGTTTCTCATCCACCAAAACCATCAGGCCATGAGAAGGTATGTTCGACGTCCTGCTGATCAAACCCAATTCATAGCTTCGAATGCGGATTCACCAGCTCAATCATTACAACCAGCTCTAGTAACTGGTCGGCAAGACATAATATGCGTAGGACCACACTTGGTAGGCGAATGTATAAAAGCCTTAGAATACTATGCTCGGACATTTCGCCACGAATCAGTGAATGAAGTACTGGCAGCTGAGGTGCATTCTCCCAAAGCCCCTCACTATTACTATAACCAAATAACATTTAGTGAGGATGACGTCGCACATGTAAGATTTTTGCATAATGATCCTTTGGTAATCGATGCCCATATTTTCAACATGATCGTTGCACGAATGATGATAGACCGTGGTTTCTCACTGAACATTTTGTTCAAAACAACCCTCAAGAGAATAAAGTTGTTTGTTCGAGATCTTGAACCGTGCACACAAAATTTATATGGTTTTACTAGAGAAGGGTTGGCTCCATTAGGAATGATCGAGTTAGCAGAAACAGTGGGAATTGCACCTGCAAAAAGCATTGTTATGGCAACATTTGTTGTGGTGGATATTCCCTTGGCCTTTAATTCCCTCTTAGGAAGACTAATGTAGATCGATTTGCAAGTCACAACATCTATATTTCATCTCGTGTTGCAATTTCCTACCAATGCCAAGATTGGATGTCAAAAGGAAATCAAAGAGAAGCTTGGGAATGCTTTAATTCGTTCATTACAACTACTAAAAAAGACTTGGCAATGATTAGCATGATATTTTCTGGATCAATGAATAGCAAGCCAACAATAGAGACGAGAATAAGCATCCTTAGAAGAGGTAAGCAGCTCCAAATAGGGAGTTTCCCAAAGAGAGGGAGAAGATATGGATCCTAGCTTTGGGGACTTTGATACTGGGGTGGGACCTACTGAAGACCTGGAGGAAGTCTCACTTGACCACAACGAACTGACAAAGAAAGTCCAGATTGGAAGAAGTTTAGCAAAGGAAGTCAAATCTGAACTCGTAAACTTCCTATGGAACAATCAGGACGTATTCACTTGGTTGCACAAGGACATGGTTGGCATAAGCCCCACAGTTATTATCCAGCTCTAAATATAGACATAGACAACTTTAAGCATGTACATCAAAATAAGAAGGTTGCTCAATAGAGAGAGATCAAAAACTTTAAAAGAAGAAGTCCATAGGGTAAAAGAAAATAGGTTTATATAAGAGTCCTTCTACCCCGAGTGGGCTTAACCCCATCCTAGTAGCAAAACCCAATGGAAAATGGAGGACATCTGTAGATTTCACTAATCTAAACAAGTGATGCCCAAAAGATTGTTTCCCCTTACCAAAAATTGACTAGATGGTCGATGCCACTACAGGGCACGAAATCCTCATGTTTACGGATGCTTATTTGGGGTACAATGAGATCAGTATGCAACCTCCCGATGAGGAACATACCGGGTTTAGAACTGACTTATGATTGTATTGTTACAAAGTAATGCCTTTTGGTCTAAAAAATACTGGACTGACATATCAACGACTGGTAAATATGATGTTCAGAGACCAAATCGGCAAAAACGTGGAGATCTACGTTGATGAAATACTGGTAAAATCAAAGCAGTTGGGGGGCACATGAAGGAACTATCATAATGTTTTGTCATCCTTAAGCATTACAATATGGAGCTTAACCTTTTAAAATGTTCACTTGGGGTAATATTGGGGAAGTTTCTTGGTTTCATTGTCAATGCAAGAGGTATAGAAGCTAACCCTGAAAAAATTAAGGCGTTGATCGATATGAAATCCCTGACCAAGATAAAGGAAGTAGAGAGTCTAATTGGAAAAATTGCAGCCCTCAGTAGATTTGTCTCAAAATCCACTGCTAAATGTGTACCCTTTTTTAACCTGCTAATTGGAAATAGCATGTTTGAATGGACGTAGAAATGTGAAAAGGCTTTCCAGGAACTTAAGAAACACTTGACTCAAAACCGATTGATGATAAAATTCTATACTTGTATCTAGTAGTAACTCAATATGTTGTTAGTGCAGCCCTAATCCGAGAAGTGGATAAGACCCAACTTCCAGCATATTATATAAGAAAAAGGTTGGTCGGGGCAGAATCATGTTACACGTTAATTGAAAAATTGGCTTACTGTTTGTTGCTTGCAGAAAGAAAATGAGGCCCTACTTCCAAGCTCATCCAATCACAGTTTTAACTGATAATCCTCTCAGCCATGTTCTGCAAAAGACAGAGACATTTGGTCGATTACTTAAGTGGCCTAACTAGCTTGAACAATATGAAGCTATCTACAAGCCAAGGATTGTTATCAAAGGGCAAGCTTTAGCAGACTTTATTGCCGAATGCTCTGGAGTACAAGAAGAAGATGAGCAAGCAAAAAAGCCTGAAGTCACCGAAGAAACTAGCCTGTTTGGAAGCTGTTAGTAGATGGATTCTCCAATGAGCGTAATGTTGGAGCTCGGCTGATACTTATGACACCAGAAACACATTGTGTTCACTGCGCACTAAGGTTCGGCTTTAGTGCCTCAAACAATGAGGCAGAGTATGAAGACTTGCTAGCAGGATTACAACTCGCTAGAGATGTTAAGGCTGTGGCGGTAGACATATATAGTGATTCACAATTGATCGTGAATCAGGTGTTGGGAGAATACCAAGCTCGAGGAATAAAAATGGCATCCTACTTCGGCAAAGAAAAAGACCTCCTAATACAATAAAAAAAAACTTACCATCCAACAAGTACTCCGTGACCGAAATTCCAATTGAAATTCCCTAGCAAAACTTGCAAGTGCCAAGGACTAAAACACCCTAAACTTAATATCAGTTCAGCACCTGGCCCAATCAAGTATTAACAAAATGGAGCAAACACTACTGCTCAATAATACTCCCTCTTTGATGACTCCTATAGCTACGTACTTGGAACACGACACATTGCCTCAAGAGAGAAATGAAGCCTGAAGGATTTTAATGCAAGCTGTTAGGTACATGATTATTGATGGAATAATGTTCATAAGAGGGTATTCGATGCCTTTTCTCTGGTGTGTTACTAAAACAGTAGCCAGGCTACTAATGATAAAAGCGCATCAAGGATTTTGTGGCAACCATGCAGTGGGCAAAGTCTAGCCAAAAAGATATTGAGAAAAGGATAGTTTTGGATCACGATGAATGAAGATTCCATGGAGTACGTCCGAACAATGTGATAAGGGTCAAAGATTCTCCAAAATTCCTCGAGCAGTGCCTAATGAACTCAAACAAATGCAGAGCTCATGGCTCTTCATAGTATGGGGCATTTGTAACGTCCTCCTAATCCAGGACCGTTACACTGCGTACTTTAAATAGTGCTAGACGTGTTAATCAAGTCTCTTGGTTATAAACATGTAACTAAGGTTAGTGACAAGGGTTAGGGTTAAAAAATTTGTTCAAAAGGAAACATTGACTTTCAATTTATAAGTTTAGTGCATACATGGGATCCAAAAATAAAATAAATAGATGTTTAAAAGGTTATATAAAATTCAAAAGTTACAACCACCCGACCTAAGCGCCAAAATAAGGGATACAACTCTAGTTCCACTGAGATATCCTCGGTTGTGGTGGTTGAGTAGCCCCATATGTACACACCGCCACCAAAGCTCTCCAACTCATGGCTGGTCTAGCTACCATTTCCCCTTACATGCACCACATAACACCCGTGAGCCAAGGCTCGGTAAGAAAACTGAAACATGTGCATGAATAGTAAATACAGATTCCAGATGCATATCAAGCATGCCCAGCAGTAATAACCTACTCATGCATGAATATAATTACAAATAAATGATCATAGGATCATTTTGGGGCCTACTGCCCTGAACAGATGACCATAGAGTCTATCTGGTGCTCTATGCCCTAGCTATGACCATAGAGTCAACCGAGGCCCTTAGCTCTAGCTCTGACTAACTAGCCATAGAGCTAGCCATGCTCTTTGTTTTCCAATGACCATAGGGTAAGCCAACGTAATAGTACATCCCTGATTAGGCCTAAGCCTCTCGACCAGTGCGCAACGCGCTATTGCCACCCTTGACTAATAAGTCAAGGCCTTAATCAAATATTCAGATAACTAGACAAATACATATAGATACAAATAAGAATACTTCACACAATACAAGTATGCATACATATTAATCATATATTTCAGCCAATTAAATACATACACATTATTAACCATGTTCCTTAACGGGGTCGAGCCCTAATTACGTAGACAATGCAAACAATCATTATACATTTATCCAGACACAAAGTATTCAAGCATGCTTAATCAATGAGCGCAAACATAACCTTAATCACATTCATTCTTAGGGGCCAGAGCCCTATTCATAGTTATATTTAACAATCGGGCCAAGCCTTAATCACATTTATCACGTATTGGGTGTCGTTTTCTTACCTCACGTCCGAGTGCAACATATAATAAGAATGACCCTAGAGCACGATTATAGTTTCGAGCCCCTACCGATAACCTAGTCACAACTATAATAGAGAATCTCATCATAAACGAGTGAATATAGGCCTCCTGATAGAGTCCTAGCCTCTACGACATTGAATTCCACTAAACCAGGTAGTAGAATCGATTCCGAGCCCTTAGGTTTCATTTCCCACCCTCAGAACCTTCTCGTATCTTAAAAGCCCTTCAAGCACTGTGGGCCAAGGCAAAAGAGTCATGACCCGCCTCATGTCAGAGAGCCCAAGGACTCTCCTCTAGACCACACGCGCCACGGTGTACCCCTACAAGAGCCACTGCTCAAAAGGAGTTTCAGGACCTACTTCTCCCAGTGTTCATGGAGTCGTGGCGCCCCAAAAACCCAGTTTTTCCCTTCGTTTCTTCAAGCCAAATCTCACCAAAAACCTATCCAAACATAGCCTAATCCCAAAACCAAAGTTCCAAACCAACTCAGCACCTCAATACCCACCAAACCCAAGCATAAACTTGGCCAAAACCTAATCAATTTTCAAAATTTAGATTGAGTTTTCAAAACTCCAGAACTTAGCTAAAAGCAAAGGAAACAAAAATAATTAAGGCTAGAAATCATTACCTCTGCTGCCCAAAACGATGCTAATCTTTTCCCCAAGCAATCCCGAGCCTAAACTTGCTTCGGTACCCCTTGTTTCAGTCTTTCCTCCTCACAATTTAGAGAAATTCTCAAGGAACATGTGAGAAAGAGAGTAACGAGATGGAGAGTGTTTTGTTGAGTTTTTTGTGTTTTGTGAGGTTACTTAGAGTTCAAGTGACTCTATGTAAATTGTGAGACTCGGGGTACAGAAAACATCCCCTAGGGTAGATGGTCAAAGTCCCCGAAATTCCCTCATAATCTCACTAACTCCGAATATATCCTCGAATATTTATTCCCATAACCCAATATCCTTGTAATACACTAAATACCCAAAATACCCCTTGACTCATCTCGAGTTGGGTATTAGGTCCCAATGTGTTGAGTAACCCAAATCTATTCACATAATAATGTGGTCTCACACATATATGCATATATTCCAAATATACACGTAACAGGCCAAATTATGAAAATTTCCCTTCTAATAAGAAACGGGCCCACATGCATATTTAATACACCTAAACATGCATATCAAATCATATTATAATATAACTCACATTATCATATAACGATACACATATATATATATATCGTAAATACATATTTCATAAATAAATAACATAATTTTCCATCTTGGCCCCCTAATAAAGGCCCTAAGCCCTTATTAGGTAATTTAGGACGTTATAGCAATGATTTGGTCGGGCAACTCCCATCAGGGAAGGGGGGAGTGAAGTTTGTGGTGGTCGCGATGGATTACTTTACAAAGTGAATCGAAGTCGAACCGCTGGCTACAATTACTTCCAAAAAGTTGCTCGATTTCGTAGTCAAGAACATCATATGCAAATATGGGCTACGAAGGAAGATCATTTCAGATAATGGCACTTAGTTTGACAGCGACAAATTTAGAGATTATTGTGTAAGGCATGATATGACCAAAATATTTTCCATAGTTGCTCATCCCCAAGCAAATGGACAAGTGGATGTTGTCAACAAGACCTTAAAGGACACAATGAAAAAGCATCTCTAGCAAGCCAAAGGCAATTGGTCAGATATTTTTCCAGAAGTCTTATGGTCATATCGAACTACTTCTTGAACCTAAACTGAGTATAGTCCATTTTCCCTAGCTTTTAGATATGAGGCAATGATACCAGTAGAGTTAACCCCCTCATCTCATCAGAGGAGTATGGATAACCTAGATTAAAACCACCAGTTATTAGCCAAAAACTTGTACATGATCAAAGAACAAAGAGAAAAATCATAATTGTGAGTGATTGCTTACAAGAAAAAATTAGCAAGATTCTTCAAATCTCGAGTCATGAATAGAAAGTTTGCCCCAGGAGATCTATTATTGCGACAAGTGTTCCAAAACACTTGGGATCCTGCGGCAAGAGTTTTGGGACAAAATTTGGAAGGACCATATCAAATCATAGAAGTACTGCAACCAGGAACATACAATCTTGCTAGAATGAATGGTGAATTAATTGTAGAATACTAGAATGATGAACTGTTGCGAAAATATTATCAATAAATACTGGTCGAAGGAACGTTTTTCCCACTTACTCCGACCAACATTATTTGTAAAGGCACGATTATTGCCCAATGGCTTATTTTTTGGTTGTAAGGCACGTATTGCCATTTTTTTTACTACAAATTATTACGTAGACAAATTTTTGTTATATGGTTATCAGGCACACTTTGCCCTTAACAAATGACTGTTAACCTAGTTCAATTAAATTCTGTATATTTTTCTCCAAATACATGCATTGCTCGTAAATTTTTTAAATAAAATAGACATATTTTTTTCCATTTTATTACGAGATATATACAATGGAATGTGCTCGACACACACATTATTACCAATATTTTTACTAAAAAATTATTAATTGACATGTGTGATTCTTAAGAAAAATTATAAGTATACTATTATATGATACAATATTCGAGAAGTTGTGTTAGCTCGAGCATGTCTTGTTATTTGGAAAGTGACCTTGGACTGACTTCCTCGATCACTTGGGGGGCATATAGGGTATATATGATCACATATAAGTAAATAGGTTAAAATAGCACAGTTGAGTAATACTTAGAATTTTTTTTAAAATTTATAAACTATTGTGCTTTGTCCAGCAAGGACGTAAAAAAAAAACCAAAATCCTCTATGTATATGAAATGACCAATAGATTAAATCATATATAGCGAAGAAATTGTTATATCAAAATAAAATCACCCGAGCAGTATATAATATGAATAAAGCAAGGGTAAAAATAGTCACACATATTATCCGAGATCAAAAACTTCTCGGCCAGCCATTATTTTTGCATAAAGGACTTTAGGATTCAAGGTGAGAAACAAAAAATAATAATAAGATGCCCTCCTCAAGGCTCCATTACCTCAACATCTTCCCCTTTCGGCTACTCTTTCTTGACTCCAAGAGTGGCAGGGACTTCTTCAGCACCAGCAGCAAGCTCCTCCACTTCAGGAGCAACGCATTTAGTGATTTCCTTGTCGTGGAGATGAGCAGGGATGTAATCAAAGTTGGCCTCCATATTGTTTTCCTAGAACATGAAAAAAAAATTGAAGGTCGCACTCTTCCTTGAAAAGCTTCTTCTCCTATACTGACTTTAGTTGTTGCACCTCAAGTTCTTCAACGCGAACATCGAGACTTTTCCTCTTCTCCTCAAGCTCCTCCAACTGGCGCTTAATTTTTGCTCCTAACTCCTTGAGCACCTTGATCACTTTGCTTTTATTATCGATCTCAGTGTTTTTGCTATCAAGATCCTTCTACAATTTATGAGCAGCTTGAAACTAAAGAGTGTGGCTGTCCTTAAAGTGTTTCACGGCATCCCGTTATTTCCTCAAGGCCTCCTCAAGTTTGACAGCTTCAACGTGGGTGTTGGTGAGAGTAATAACACTCTATAGAAACAAACGAAGATGGGATGAAGCACATGAAAGATTTAAATGGGTATAAGACTTGGAAGAAAAATTGTGAAGAAAATTAAGAGAAACTCACCAGAAGCATCCATGGCTGGAGTCAACCGACGCGTTTCAATGCTTGAAGAGAGCATCAACGCTCGATGAGTGTTTTACATGGGTTTGGACCTAGAAAGAGATGGATCAAGTGTTTGCCTTCAGTTTCTCCTTCACTCGTTCCTTCTCGTCTGCAATGGGGTTCATTCTTCGGACAAGGATGGACTGTCTTGTTGCTCGGGAGCGACATCATGAAGGGTGTGTGACGGTTGGCTAGAAGAGTCCATCGGAGGAGTAGCAGAAGATCCTCGAGCCTGAGGATCAATCCTCTGTTGTTTTGTTACTGTCTATTTGCTCGTCCCAGCTCCCGGAGTCACCTTTCTCATGGTGCTCTTTTTGGCCGGAGCTAGAGGGGAAGCATAGAGATTGAAAATCTCTTAATCAGACATGGGTGTTGTTAAAAAGCACAAGTGTATTAGATCATGGAAATATATAAATAAGCAATACACTTATGAAAAATGTGATATGACTTTGCAGCCTTCTAAAGACAACGTACAACCTCAACATATACATACAACAAAAAGGAGTAGTATGTGGAATCCCCTCCTCATCGTCAGAAGACATGGGTTCATCTTCTTCCACTTCCAGCACTTTTTTTCATTTGCCTTTGTCAATAGAAGTTTTTGTTGTTCAAGGGTGAGGAGCATCACCTTGTTTTCTTATGTTGATCGTTGTTGTCCTCCTTTGAGGGATTGGGACCGCCTGAGACTAGTTAGAATGCCTCAGTCCTTCCTCGACTGCTTCCTCAATAGTTCCTCCACCAACAGCGCCATCTTCATTTTCATGGTGGGTATCGAGCAAACAACCTATCCTTAGGTTCTCGTCGATTACGAGGAGTATGCAGTTCTTTGATTCAGAGGGAAGTTGATCTAAGACCACTGCTCGCCTAGTCATGTCAACAGTAGGAATGGGTCGGTCTCATGGCCCTAAAACACAATAAGAAAGAGTGTGGCCAAGGAAAGAAATGGAAAACTAAGAATGTGACCTCACAAGCTAAAATAAAATCTTGCTTGTTGGAAAGATGGATTTTTGGCGCCTAGGGAAGTTGTTAGAAAGTACTTTTTATTATAATTGCCCACCTTACTCCTAAACGTGGGGTCAATCAGGAAATCTCTAGTCTTGTCTGTAACGACCCAACTATTCTAGACCTTGGACCATTAATAACTACTATACTAATCTTAAGAAAACGTACATATGAAAACACCATAACTTTATTTAAAACTGTAAAGTAAAGGTTTAAATAGATAAATATTTCACTTAGGATATGAGATTCCATTGTTTTGAAAATAAAACAAAACATAACTTAAATAAATTGGTTACAACATTAAGTGCAGAAAAATAATACATAGAAATCATAACTAAAAGACATAAAAACTTCATCCTCAAATCATACACGCAATCCACCAATTCCATCCTGCCTCAATACACATCCCCAAGCAGCCAAGAACCTTCCTACTGCCATAACTATTTTCCTGCACATATAAAACATAAAGGAACGAGCCTAATGCCTAGCAAGGAAAATCTACTACAAGCATGAAACATATACATACACATAAACTATAAGCTATAAACTATACACTGTAAACTTATAATCATCTGACTATATAAATACAACATCTATTATAATGGCCATCATACTTCTTGGGACTTGCTAGCAAAGCAATCATATGCACATAAATTAACGGGGCTAGTTATTTAAACAAGTCATATAAATTTATGGGGCTGTTATCTAAACAATCATATTCCCAAGGAATCTACTATTGGGACTTGTTATCTAAACACGTTTTATATTTGTTATCTAAAAAAATTATGTGATTGTTATCTAAACAATTCATACACTAAAACAACTAAAAACATATCATACTTATAACATAGACATATATTAACAACATAAAAGCATACAAATCTACCCTATTTTCCTTACCAAAACCGGAATGTGAGAACAAGATCGGGAATTTGGAACACTCCTAAAAACCATAATAAAGAGGGGAGTATACTAAAGAAAAGAGATGAAAAGAATGAACTACACCATCGAAAAGATACTTACCAACAAGAACCTTAAGTTGAAGATCTTAGATGCCTAACCAAGAATAGAGAAGATGAGTTTAGGAATTGAGTAGAGAAAAACTATTAAGAACAATACATAAAGGAACTAGAATTAGGAATACCTTGAATGCTTCTATGACCGAACTACACCTTGAAACTAAAATATACTATAACCTTACTTCCCAAGTGTTTGATAAGCTTATAATGATTAAGCTTATAACCCCAACCCAAGTGTTTAACACTCTAAAGTAATCTTAGCAGCTTGTAGGCTCTGAACTCAGCTTGATGAATGAAGAAATGGCTGGGTACTAGGTCATATTTATAGAGTTCAAGAATGAAAAGATCTTCATTTAGCTTGAATAAAATAATGGCTTTTTAATTGAAAAATATTTGAATAATCGTTCAGCAGAGGCTAAAGATTCAGTCAAAAAGATTCTGGACTTATCAAGAGGTTAAGGATTAAAATGACCTCAGTTTCAAAATCATTCAAAAACCATGCACCTCAGCCGATATATCGCCCATGCTAGGTGATATATCGCCTGGACTGATGCTCCCAAGGCTCGTCGAGGTTGTCGTGCTAAGCTATGTGTTTTTCGTATCCCCGTATGGCTATATATCGCCCCCTAGAGCTGCGATATATCGGCATACGTTGAAATATTATACACATAATTACACATTTTTAGCCTAATTTGAATTGAGTAAACAACCTTGTCTAAGTCCTTTAACAATTTCAAAGCTGCTGGCAGACTCTAGGATTTTCAAATATTGCTCTTAATAAACTATTCCTAAAAAATGCTTAATTATTCATTAAACATACACATAACAAGTGTTGATATCTTATTGGGTCTATCTAAACATTATACTATACTAAATATCATCTTCACAATCAGCCATATTAATAAAACCTTAGGTTATAATTAATATTCTTAAACTATAGGTTAAACTTATAAAATCTACAAGTGTAACTACGAGTGTCCAACTAAGTCCCGGCTTGAACCAAAATTCACAGTAAAAAAAAATACTATAACTACTACTAGATCGTACTATTACTACTACTACTATCTAACTACGTAAGTAATGTTCTTGGACTCTGCAATTCCCCCCTACTAAAGAGAATTTCGTCCTTGAAATTTACTTACCAAAAAATTCTGGATACCGGCCTTGCATGTCTCCCTCCAACTCCCATGTTGCCTTTCGTTCATAACCATTACTCCATAGGACTTTGACTATAGGAATACTCTTTGACCGTAACTGCTCCATCCCTCTATCTAGGATGCTAACTGGTCGTTCCTCGTAACTCAAGTCTTTGTGGAGTGCTATCGTGTCGTACTTGAGGACTTGAGACAGGTTTGACACATACTTGCGTAGCATTGAGATGTGGAACACATTGTTGCTATCTGCTAGGGCTGGCGATAGGGCTAATCTATACGCAACTACTACACTTTGTCCAATATCTCAAAAGGACCTCTAAATCAGGGACTAAGTTTTGCCGTTCTTCCCAAACCGCTTCACACCTTTCATAGCAGATATCTTCAGGAAGACTTGATCTCTGACCTTGAATTCCATATCGTGTCGCTTGGCATTTGCATATCTTTTCTGACAGCTTTGAGCAGCAAGCATACGCTGTCTAATTAGCGCTACTGCTTCTTGAGCTTTTCTAATAGCTTCGTGATCGAGAAGCTGCCTTTCTCCTACTTCGTCCCAATGCAACGGTGATCGGCACCTTCTTCCGTAAAGCAACTCATAAGGTGCCATGCCGATCTTTGACTGGTAGCTATTGTTGTAAGAGAACTCTATCAGCGACAAGTACTTATTCCATGGTCCTCCGAAATCAAGTACACATGCGCGCAACATATCTTCTAAAATTTGAATCGTACGCTCGGATTGCCCGTCTGTCTGAGGATGAAAAGTTGTACTAAGACTTAACTTAGTAACCATGGCTTGTTGCAAACTTCCCCAAAATCTCGATGTAAACACCGATCCTCTATCCGACACTATTGTTTTGGGGATTACATGCAAGTGTACTATCTCTTGGACATGTATGTCTGCGTACTAATCTGCTGTGTATGAAGTCTTAACAGGCAAGAAATGAGCAGACTTGGTTAGTCTATCTATTACTACCCAAGCTGAATCATGCTGCCTATTTGTTCGTGGAAAACCCATCACGAAATCCATAGCTATATCGTCCCACTTCCATTTTGGTACGCTAAGCGATTGCAATAAGCCTGTAGGCCGCTGATGTTCTGCTTTCACTTGCTGGCATACTAGACTTCTAAACACTAATTCTGCTATGTCTTTCTTCATCCCTGGCCACCAATACATTGCCTTGATGTCATGCGTCATCTTGGTCGACCCTGGGTGAACTTAGTACAGGGTACTGTGTGCTTCTTCTAGAACCGTCCTCTTAATCCCTTGATTATATGGCACGCATACCCGATCCTTATATCTCAATAATCCTTGACTTGATATTGGGAAATCTGTGGCCTTGCCTTCTTTGACTGTATCCATATGTGCCACTAGTGTGTCGTCATGCCCTTGCCCAATCCGTATATCTTCCAGCAGATTTGACTGGATAGACAAATTAGCCAGCTTACCGACAATCATTTCTATTCCGGAACTGATCAGCTCCTGCTGTATCCTAGTCTTATCCTTTACTAGCACTAACCACCTGTGCTGCCTCAGATTGAGCTCCTTCTAAGTGAAGAAGTATTTTAAACTTTTGTGGTCCATATAAATCTTACACTGTTCTCCGTAAAGATAATGGCGCCAAATTTTCAATGCAAACACCACCACTGCCAACTACATATCGTGAGTTGGGTAGTGTTGCTCATACTCCTTCAGTTGCCTTGAGGTGTAGGCTATCACCTTGTCATTCTACATCAGCACACAACCCAACCCTTGCTTCGATGCATCACAGTAGACTACGAACTTATCGTTGGGTGTCGGTACATAGAGTACTAGTGCTGAGCACAGCTTGTCCTTAAGCAATTGGAAGCTTTCTTCACATCTATCATTCCAGTTGAATCTTTGTTGTTTCCGGGTCAGGTTGATGAGTGGAGTGGCTATCTTAGATAAGCCCTCTATGGACCTCCTATAATAACCTGCTAATCCTAGAATGCTCCCTACTTCGGATTCATTCTTCGGTCTTGGCTAATCCTTCACGGCCTCTACCTTTGATGGGTCTACTGCAACTCCGTCCTTGGATATAATGTGCCCGAGGAACACCACTTGCGAAAGCCAAAACTCGCATTTCTTGAACTTGGCGTAGAGTTGATGCTCCTTTAGTTGTGACAAAATCAACCTCAAATGTTCCTCGTGCTTGACTTCGTCCTTGGAGTATACTAAGATGTCGTCGATGAATACTATGACAAATTTATCTAAGTAGTCCTTGAAGACCCTATTCATCAAGTCCATAAACGCGGCTGGTGCATTGGTAAGACCAAAAGACATAACTAAGAACTCATAATGCCCATAACAAGTTCTCAAAGCTGTCTTAGGAATATCTTCTTCCTGCACCTTGAAGTCATGGTACCCGGATCGTAAATCAATCTATGAAAATACGGTTGCACCTCAGAGTTGATCAAACAAATTGTTAATCCGAGGCAGCGGGTACTTATTCTTAATTGTTACCTTATTCTGCTCACGGTAGTCTATGCACATCTGCATACTTCTGTCCTTCTTCTTCACAAATAGAACCGGTGCTCCCCATGGCGAATGGCTTGGCCTAATAAAACCCAAGTCTAGGAGTTCTTGCAACTGCGTCTTTAACTCCTTGAGTTCCGTAGGTGCCATCCGGTATGGTGCCTTGAAGATAGGCTCGGTGCCCGGTACTAATTCAATTGTGAAGTCAATTTCCTGAGTTGGTGGCAACCCTGGCAAGTCATTGGGAAATACCTCTAGGAATTCTCTTACAATACGGACGTCTCCAACCTTAAGCGATGTTTCTTTTACTATGTCTATGATACTGGCTAAGAATGCTTGACACCTTTTTTCTATCATCCTTTGAGCTTTGAGAGATGATATTAGCGGTGTACATAGTCCAGAAACTTGTCCCATTAAGCATAATTTCTGGCCGTCAAGAGTCTCGAACATCACCTTCTTGTGTTTGCAGTCGATGGTTGCGCCATGCCATGCTAGCTAGTCCATGCCTAGTATCACATCAAAGTCCTTGATCTCCAGTTCTATCAGCTATCCTTCTAGTTTTACGTCCTCAATCTTAATCGGTACGCCTCGTACTATCTGTGATGATAGAACTACTTTGCCCGAAGGCAACTCGGTTACAAACATAGTTCTAAATCTTTCACAAGGTTTGTCTAGTTTTTATATCATTTCTAACGAGATATACGAATGAGTGGCTCCCAAATCAAATAATACAGAACATATATTATTGAGGATAGAAACCTGACATGTGACCACCTTATTGCTAGCATCAGCCTGTCCTTGGGTTAGGGCAAAAACCCTGGCAGGAACCATCTTATCTTCCTCTTTCCCTTCTGGCTTGAGCTGGGGACACTGCCTCTTTTGGTGACCTTCCTGACCACAGTTGAAGCATTCTTTGGTGTTTGCATGGCATTCACCAGGATGTCTCTTCCGACACTTAGCACATTGCGAGTATTCTACATAACCCGACCTACTACCTCCATTATTTGTCCGTGCCCTTTTATCGATGTCGGAATGTTTGTTGTCAGGCTGTCTTCTTTTTTGACCGTTGTTGTTGTTTTTGCTGGACTAATTGCTGTTTTTGTTGTGGTGGTTGTTGTTTTGACTAGTCTGAGGTTGATTTTGTTGTCTTGGCTCAGGCTTACTGGCTTCTTCTTTACAAACATTAGCCTGTAGCCTTTCTACTTCTATTGCCATCTCTAGAACGTTGGCATAAGTAGTATTTCCTGGGTTTGCTAGCTTAACCCCTAGCTCGATCTTTGGTCGAAGTCCTCTAATGAACTTAGACACCCTCAGATAGTCAGTTGGAACCATTTCCGGTGCCAACTTAGCTAATCGGTCGAACTGCCGAGCATACTAAGCCACTGATAAACTCCCTTGCTTCAGACTAGCGAACTCCTCAACTCTTGAAGCGAGTACAGCCAAATTGTAATACTTCTTATGGAACAGCTCCACAAATCGGGTCCAAGTCATAGTGGCAACATCATGCATTTGATGGACCAAGTCCCACCATATCCTGGCATCCTTTTTTAGTAGAGACGTAACGCAGGATATGCGGTCCGCGTTGCTGAGGTTCATGTGCATTAGGATTGGCTCCATATTCCTGAGCCATTCTTCTGCCTCGAAGGGGTCTGTAGTCACTTCAAAGTTCAGAGCGTGCTTCTTACAAAAATGCTCATAAACTGGATCCATGTGATGTACCGGATACGGTGCATAATTCTCCACTGGCCATCCCCCATATGGACCAAATTGTTGGGGTGTTGTGGCCATTTGCTGTGGCTGTGGCTGCGGCGGAGGCAGAGGCTGAGTCTGGGGCTGAGCCTGTTGTCCCTATTGCTGCAATATTTCCTCGACATGTTGTCGCAGTCTGGCGATCTCTGCAGTGTTGTCAGCTGGTGGTGGCGACGCGTTGCGGCTGGCAGTAGCACGCACTCCCCTTCTGCGAACTGGAGGGGCTTCATTGCTCACTGGAGCAATGTTGGAGGCATTTCCGTTGGTGCGAGAAGATCTTCAGAGCGACATCGCAGCAGATTTCTAACAGTTTGAGAGAAACATGTCAGAACTTCACCCTAATAGCCTCTAAGGCAACAACTTAATCTAAACAAACATATCTCGGACTTATTAATTATGACTTCTTATGAAAATTATATAAGTCTTCTTTATTATTAGAGTGGGTTTCTATACTTAAAAGAAAAAACAAGCCATCTTTATTATTTTCTAAGTCTGTTTCTAATCATCTTATATGACTTAATTCTTAGGCTCGAAACTCATCTTTGTTCCAAAGTTAACCATATTGAGGGAGGGCTGGGATCAGTAAAATCGTTCCCACTACTATGGCCCCCTAACTCTCAATATAGAAACTTGGTTCATTGACTTGTATCCACCCTCACAGAACATAGTCATTATTTATTTTATTTATTATTTATTATGATTGCAAAAGAAAATCAAACTCATACAAGATAACAAAATAACCATGATATTAATTTCGAAAATAAAGTTTTCACTATTTACAACCATAAAAGAAAACAAATAATAAACTAAAACAAACAATGAAACTAATTATTCTAAAAATCGGGATCTTCTATATCCGATCCTTCATCTAGCATATCATCATTTAATTCCTCATAATCCTCATTATCATGTGCCTCAAAATGCCCTCAAGGAAGGTTCGAAAAATTCTATGCTTTTGCTCATTTGTAAATTGAAATTCTGATTTTGAAGTGAACCTAATTAAGAGAAAATAATATCTCATTGCTACTGGCAGTTCATCTTCATAATCCATTGTTTTCAATATTTCCTCTAAGGCTGTTGTTACAGTATGAAAATATCTAAGTAATGTAATTACTAAAATGTATTGCTCTGTTGCTCTCATCATGATCTGCTTAGATTCTTGGAGATGACCTATTTCTCTGTGGAACAAAACCAGCCTCCGAGTGATTCTTTCTAGCACTCCTATGGTGTTTCTCGGTTCTCTAATTCTCTTTAAAGCCTTAATGGCTCGGATATCCTTATATGTTAATGCTCCGTTCATTCTTAGCTAAAAACATAAAGGCTAAAATCGTTAGCTATACATATAAACATAATAACTATAACTTAAACAATTACTTGGCGATCAGATTCAGAACTTTGAGTGTGTGTATCAAGGAGAAATTCATGCGAATGAACCGCTGCTCTGATACCATCTGTAACGACCCAACTATTCTAGACCTTGGACCATTAATAACTACTATACTAATCTTAAGAAAACGTACATATGAAAACACCATAATTTATTTAAAACTGTAAAGTAAAGGTTTAAATACATAAATATTTCACTTAGGATATGGGATCCCATTGTTTTGAAAATAAAACAAAACATAACTTAAATAAATTGGTTACAACATTAAGTGCGGAAAAATAATACATAGAAATCATAACTAAAAGACATAAAAACTTCATCCTCGAATCGTACACGCAATCCATCGATTCCATCCTACCTCAATACACATCCCCAAGCTGCCAAGAACCTTCCCGCCGCCATAACTATTTTCTTGCACATATAAAACATAAAGGAATGAGACTAATGCCCAGTAAGGAAAATCTACTACAAGCATGAAACATATACATACACATAAACTATAAGCTATAAACTATACATTGTAACTTATAATCATATGACTATATAAATACAACATCTATTATAATGGCCATCATACTTCTTGGGACTTGCTAGCTAAGCAGTCATATGCCCATAAATTTATGGGGCTAGTTATCTAAACAAGTCATACAAATTTATGGTGTTGTTATCTAAACAATCATATGCCCAAGGAATCTACTATTGGGACTTGTTATCTAAACAAGTTTTATATTTGTTATCTAAACAAATTATGTGATTGTTATCTAAACAATTCATACACTAAAACAACTAAAAACATATCTGTTGACACGGTTCTTCGGCAACATGTAATTAAGAGAAGGAGAGAAAGGGATTAGTGCCAAACGTAGAACCGTAACAAATATAAGATCTTAGAGAGTGAAATAGGTTACTCAAGACACGTTTTTAAGTGGTTCAAAGGTTAAAATCCTTCTACTCCACTAGTCAATATTATTGATATATTCTGGATATTGGGTTACAAAGTATATATCTTTCCAGGGACTATTTTTTCCAACCCTTATCAACTCTCAGGGTCTCCATATTTATAGGAGAAGGCACCTGGAAGTTGGTAAGGAGGTCATCCCGTGACCTTCTTATTTGTCATATCAACTCTTTGACATTCATGATTAATTCCTAAACCTGACACATAAGTGTGGTCAAATCGATAGGTAAGGAGATATTGGCCCGCACAGCCCAACCCAGCCGTGGGTGTCTGAACACGCACGTTCCTGCTGCGTGTCCGAGAAGTCAGGGAGATATCGTACATGTGATGTCAGATATATGCATGTTTATCTTGCGCGTGTTGACTTTACAAGGGGTCATAGCCTCCATATCTAGCTCGTACCACGAGCTGCGCATTTGACCCGACCTTCGGCCTTCCGATTCCTTGCTCCAGTCTTGGCGAGTCCTTGAGGATTCCTCGAGCTAAGGGGGGTATGACCTCAAGACAGGAGCTCTGGTCTGGGGGATGTTTATGGACTAACCATGATTAGTCCGAAGCTCGGCCTTCTAATCAGCCCGTGGGAAAATCAGGGCGTACATCTGCCCCCCAAGCTCCTGCTCGTGGTATATGACGTCGCGTATAAGACCACAGTAGGGGCTTTTAGACTTCCCCACAAACTCTTCGCATTCCACTCTTTATGCAGGCGCCTGATACGTGGAACATCGTGGGTGGTGACGGTACGTCTTACGAGAACCGCATTTAATGGCCTAGCCTATGCCCAGCCGTCGTTTCGTATTTCGAGTGGAGGGCCTCAGATCCCTCATCAGGGCCATCCAAGAGCCTTCTACACGTGATCCTTCACGCATATAAAAAGGGGGTGGCCACCCTACGCATGGGCCACCCTTTCATTCAAAATTTTCCAAACCTCTTTTCCTCTTTCCTCTCCATATTCCTGAAGAACGAAAACCTCGACTCTGTTGCTGCCATTTTCATCGTTCAAGAAGCTTAGGCGTACAAATTTCTCCGAAGCTTTGGAAGCTACTACACCGATGAAGCTCCTACTAACGCAACACTCTCGTCTACCTCCCAGCCATGCACTGTAAGTTTCCTGACCCTGTGTGCTTTGAAAACATGCTACTGTAGCTTAGGTAAAAAAATTTACTGTTGCCGCATGCAAGGGTTTTCTGGGTTTTGTGGATATGGAGGGTGACAGCCTTTCTAGGTTAGGGTATATTTGTTGTAGGAAATTGCTTTAGAATATGGGTTTCAGGATGCCTTTCTTGGGAAAATTTATGGGTAGGAGTTTTGGGAATTTTTGGGTGCAAAACCGGGTAGCTTAGGGAGCACGCCTCACAAGCGGTTTTGCAATTTTCTGCCTACTGAAACTTTCCCCCCAAGGAAAATTCTATTCTGAACCTCCTGACACACGAATTCCGAGTAATCGGGGATCTGTTGGGAGTATGAGCGCATGTTCACTGAACCGCGTGGCTCCACTCTCCACAGGCTGGGCTTACCTCAGCTCGTGCAAGTAATAATTGCTTCTTCCTCCTGCTTGGGTCACCTTTTCTAAAGTGTTCTCTTTTGTTCGTTAGGCGACCAGATGGCTCCAAAAAGGAATCTCCCCCAGAAGAACGTTGGAAGCTCGGCCTCTCAGTAGGAGAAAGGAAAGGCGGTGATGCCTAGCTCCCCAATCCCCCATTTCGGGCCGGCAGTGGAGAAGGAGGTCGAGGTGGCCCTTGACGCATTCTTTGAGGCAGAGAGAATCGTCTCAAAGATAACCGATCAGACGAAGATTAACAAACTCTTCCTCACTCACAACATCGCGCTGGGGAAAGCCTCCGTTATTGCCCGACCTGCCTCGGATGGCGAGCAGAGCTGCGCGCCGCTCGACGAATCGTTCGCGGCCTGGAGCGGTGAACACTTTAAGGCAGGGGCCTTCCTTCCCCTGGATCAGTACTTTGCTGATTTCCCGAACTACGTGGGGTTGGCCCCATTTCAGCTCCCCCCCAACTCCTACCGTTTGCTGGCAGGGTTGAGGTACTTGTTCCAGAAGCAAGAGTGGGAGGTCCCCACTCCTGCGGATATTTTATATTTCTTTTGCCTCAAAGCTAGCCCGGACCAGCGGGGGCGAGGTGACGGGTTTTACTATTTAACCCATTTTCCCAACACGGCGGCGGTCATCGAGCTGCCCAGCCACCCCAATGATTTCAAGGACCAGTTCTTCATGTCAACTGGGTTCCGGAACTGCGAGCACCACTACTTCAATCATCCTCGTAAGTGCTCTCTGACCCTAGCTCGTGTGTTTAAATATCACTTTAGCTCCTCCTGTACCCCTTTCTGACTTAAACTCATTACGCAGCCATCTTCGCGAGTACAGAGAAATCTGTGACCCTTGGGGCACAGTATGAAACACTGGCGGGCTTGCCCCCCAGTGAGAAGGATTATCGCGTGCTCGTGAGGGACGAGACGATGGTGGCTTGCAAGTTGATTTTTCCGAATCAAACCCTGAACCTAAAGAGGCCCAGGGGGCTGCCCCCAGCTCGCGACATCAGACCTATCAACGTGGAGGAGGTCGCGGAAGATGAAGGTGAGGAGGACGAGGGCGATCAAGTTCCGCTCGTGAGGAATAGGAAGAGGACCTTGGAGGTCGCCCAGAGGATGGGCGAGGAGAGGATCCAATCCGGAGCAGCCGCGGGTCCTTCTGGCCAAGGTAACCCTTACTTGTTTAGGAGTCTAGATAGGGCCGCTGCAGACCCCCGGCTGGCTAGGTTCAATCCTAGGCAGCTCGTCCATCGTCACAGGAGCGATCCGGACCTGAACACGCTCCTGCTCCATTGTGTTGACCGGCTCATGTTGGACCACCAGGAGAGCCGGCCTAGGGGTACCGTAGTAGTAGATAACACCTTATCCTTTAAGTCAGTCCTTTTCCAGGAGTATGGGACAAACCTACGCACATGGCAATCACTCCAGAGGGGTATCTATGCTCCGGGGCTTAGGCAGTACGTAGGAGAATCTAGCCCCGAATCGGACCCGGAGCCAGAACCTGCGCCAGTTCGGGAAATAATCGTCTTAGGTTCTTCCAGCTCGGGGGGTAGGGCTCCCTTAGTATTCGTATATTTTTTAGCTTAACCTTTTGTCTTTATCTCTGTATGATTGTTAACTTGTAATAACCATGTTTTTTGTTTGACAGAAGAGATGTCTCAGCCCGAGGGGAGCTTGCGAGGCGCAGTCTTCGGGGGAAACCCCTCAGCCGGGCCAAGACTGAAAAGGATCCGGGGGTCCAGGAGCACTGCTGGGACCTACACCAAGTCCCCGGCAAAGGAGAAGGAGAAAACCCCATCAGCCCAGGACGCGAGAGCGATTCTTCCTGCTGCCGGAGCAAGCCAAATGCCTCCACCACCTCAGTGAACTCCAACCGTCACCCAGGACGTAGGGACGGAGCTCGGGGCTCCAGCTGCGGTGGCCTCCGATGTGCGTATCCCACTCAACCCTCAGAACCTGGAGAAGATCCTCGAGGCCTTCCGGGGAACGGTGTACGAATCGACGAACTACGCCGTTGACCATATCTATAAGTTCACCGAGAAGGAGCTCTGGGCTATTGAGACAATGAGCCCGGTTGACGTAATGGAGTCTTCAATGAGCATGACTCTAACGGTAAGCTGCCCCCTCCTTTTTTCTTTATCTTAGACTTTTACCATTATACTTTTCCCTACTTTTCCTCTAAGGCAATTTATCTTTCATTTCCTGCAGGGCGTCGTCGCTCTTCATCGGAGCATCACCAGGGCCAAAACTCAGCTCGAGGATATGAGGACCGAGCACCAGGCCACCCTTCAGGAGGCCAAGGTGACTAAAGATGCCTTGGCGACCTCGAAGACCGAGTTGGAGAAGACCCGCTTAAAGGTCCAAGAGCTCGAGACCTCCCTTGCCACCTCGCGGAAAGACCTCGAGGCTGCGAAGACTGAGATCCAAGCCGCCCAGGTCGCCCTGGAGGCCGAACGGACCACATCGGAGCAGTCCATGCAGGAACTGTTCTATCACTGCTGGGCTTTCAACCCGGAGGCTGACTTCTCCTTCATGTCACCGAGCCTTTGGGCGAGCTTGCTGGTGAAGTTTCAAGCTCGCCTTGAGAAAGAGGCGCCGCCTTCGGAAACTAGGGAAGCCTCTGGCGCGGCGGAGCAGGGTGAAACAGCGACCTCCAAAGGGCCAACTGACGGAGCCTAGGGCGCTTTTTCTTTTTTGCCTTTGAATATTTTTAAGTTTTTTGTATGTAACCTTTGCATGAGGTGTTTTCACCTAGAGACAATTTGCCTTGACGCCTTTAACTTACGTTTTTTTTTTATGCTTTTGGCTACAATATATATATCTCTTGATAAACTTAGTCCTGTGTTAACCGTTATCTATATTTCGAGCTCTTTAAAAAGAACAACAATAAATAGATTTACATCAACTTCTAAGTTTTATGACCGGTTAAAACCAGGAACTTATTTAGAAAACTTAGTTCGTGTTAACTTTTATCCATATCTCAAGCTCTTTAAGAAGAACAACGAGAAATAGATTTAAATCAACTTCTAAGTTTTATGACCCGGTTAAAACCAGGAACCTATTTAGAAAACTTAGTTCGTGTTAACTTTTATCCATATCTCAAGCTCTTTAAGAAGAACAACGAGAAATAGATTTAAATCAACTTCTAAGTTTTATGACCCGGTTAAAACCAGGAACCTATTTAGAAAACTTAGTTTGTGTTAACTTTTATCCATATCTCAAGCTCTTTAAGAAGAACAACGATAAATAGATTTAAATCAACTTCTAAGTTTTATGACCCGGTTAAAACCAGGAACTTATTTAGAAAACTTAGTTCGTGTTAACTTTTATCCATATCTCAAGCTCTTTAAGAAGAACAACGAGAAATAGATTTAAATCAACTTCTAAGTTTTATGACCCGGTTAAAACCAGGAACTTATTTAGAAAAACTTAGTTCGTGTTAACTTTTATCCATATCTCAAGCTCTTTAAGAAGAACAACGAGAAATAGATTTAAATCAACTTCTAAGTTTTATGACCCGGTTAAAACCAGGATAGGACTTAGTTAGCGTTAACCCTTATCCATATCTCGAGCTCTTTAAGAAGAGCAACGATCCATAGATAAGGATCAACATCTAAGTCGTTAAGGAGACCTGGTTATATCCAGGTACCATATGCCCCCCAAGTAACTGGGAAAGGGTCTTTCGTGGTTACTTTAAGATTACACTTGCAAATATGCGTAAAAAGCTGATTTTTATTAATACATAAAAAGTGGCCTTCCAGGCCTTACAAGTGGATCATTGATAATATTTCTTTAAGTGGATGGCGTTCCAAGTCCATGGGATGGCCCCTCCATCAAGTCGAGCTAACTTATAAGTTCCCTCCCTGATGACTTCGATGACCTAGTAGGGTCCTTCCCAGTTCGGTCCCAAGACTCCATCTTTGGGATCTTTCCCAGCCAGGAAAACTCTCCTTAGGACCAAGTCGCCAACGCTAAAGGCGCGTTTTCTGACTTTGGTGTTAAAGTAGCGAGTGATCTTCTGCTGATAATGGGCGAGCTGGAGTTGCGAATCCTCTCGCCTCTCATCAACTAGGTCTAGGGAATGGCATAGGAGCTCATGGTTCCGACCTTGGTCCTAGGACTGGATTCTATGCGACAGAACCTTAACCTCCACGAGGAGGACTGCTTCACTCCCGAAGGTTAGGGAGAAAGGAGTATGACCCGTAGGAGTCCGATGCGAGGTCCGGTATGCCCATAGGACCTGGGGGAGCTGTTCCGGCCAGACCCCCTTCGCTTCATCTAATCTTTTCTTGAGGCTCGCCTTTAGAGTCTTGTTGACAGCCTCGACCTGGCCGTTCGCCTGAGGATAGGCCACGGAGGAGAAGCTTTTCACAATTCCGTGCCTTTCACAAAACTCAGTGAACAGGTCGCTGTCGAACTGAGTGCCGTTATCGGAGACGATCTTCTTGGGCAGGCCGAATCGACAGATGATGCTTTTAATCACGAAGTCAAGCACCTTTTTAGACGTGATCTTTGCCAACGGCTCTGCCTCGGCCCACTTAGTGAAGTAGTCGATGGTGACCACGGCGTAACGGACCCCGCCCTTTCCGGTAGGCAGGGCGCCTACTAAGTCTATCCCCCAAACGGCGAACGGCCAAGGGGCCGAGATCATTTTCAGCTCGACTGGAGGAACTCGGGCAACTGCAGCGAATCGCTGGCACTTGTCGTACTTTTTCACATATGAGATCGAGTCTTTGGACAGAGTCGGCCAATAATAACCTTGCCTGAGAACCTTTAAGGCCAAGCTTTGCTCCCCAGTGTGGTCTCTGCAGAATCCTTCGTGAATTTCCTACAGGATGGCCTTCGCTTCACTTGGAAGAACGCACCGGAGGAGAGGTAAGGAGTGCCCACGTCGGTACAACATTCCATCGACTATCGTATATCTGGGACCTTGATATAGGATTCGCCACGCATCGTTACGTCCCTCAGGCAGCTTGCCCTCGATGAGATATTCAAGAATGGGGGTCATCCAGGTTGGCCTGGCGACGATCATCTCGACCTCTGCCCGATATCCTTCTATACTTGGTTTTTCCAAGAATTCTATTAGCACCAACCCCAGGGTCTCTGCCTCTCTCGAGGTGGCGAGCTTGGCAAGAGCATCTGCATTGGCGTTCTGTTCTCAAGGTATCTGTTCGATCGACCCTCGCTCAAATGCGGACAGCTCGGCTTATACCTTCGCCAAATAGGCGGCCATCTTGGGTCCCCGCGCCTGATATTCACCCAGAACCTGGTTTACCACGAGCTGGGAGTCACTAAAGCACTGGACGGAGCTCACCTTTAACTCATTGGCTACCCTCAGCCCAGCCAACAAAGCTTCGTACTCTGCCTCGTTGTTAGACGCCTTGAACCCGAACCTTAGCGCCGAGTGGAATCTATGTCCCTCGGGGGATATCAGAAGGATTCTGGCCCCGGAGCCGTTCTCGTTGGATGAGCCATCCACAAAGATCCTCCACAGCGAATGGGGCGAGGCGATCTAGGGAGAGCCTTCTGACGGATCCTCCTGGAATCCCGTGCACTCTGCCACAAAGTCGGCCAAGGCCTAACTTTTTATGGCAGTTCGTGGAGTATAAAAAATCTCGAACTGACAAAGTTCGACCTCCCACTTTAACAAACGTCCCGATGCTTCAGGCTTTTGCAAAACCTGCCTTAGAGGTTGATCGGTCATGACGTGTACCGAGTGAGATTGGAAGTACGGCCTGAGCTTTCGCGAGGCCGTGATTAGGCAGAACGCCAATTTTTCCATCCGTGGGTATCGTGATTCTGCCCCTAGGAGTCTCTTGCTGATGTAATAGACTGGCTTCTGAACTTGGTCCTCTTCTCGTACTAGTACGGCGCTAGCCGCGTCCTCAGTGACGGCCAGGTAGAGGAAAATAGGCTCTCCTGCCTTGGGCTTGGATAGCACGGGCGGTTCAGCCAGATGTGCCTTCAGGTCGAGGAATACGCTTTCGCATTCTACTGTCCATTCAAACTTCTTGTTTCCTCAGAGCAGGTTGTAGAAGGGCAAACACTTATCGGTTGACTTGGAAATGAACCAGTTGAGTGCTGCCACTCTTCCTGTGAGGCCTTGGACATCTTTCCGCGACCTGGGGGAAGGAAGTTCGAGCAGTGACCTGATCTTGTCGGGGTTTGCTTCGATTCCTCGGGTATTGACTATGAACCCCAGGAATTTCCCGGATGCGACACCAAAAGTGCATTTCTGGGGATTGAGCCTCATGCCATATTCTCATAGTATTTTAAAACATTCTTCCAGGTCGGAAACATGGTTGTCGGCAGTCTTTGACTTGACAAGCATGTCATCAACATACACTTCCATGTTTTTTCGGATCTGGTCCGCGAACATTCTGTTTACTAGCCTTTGGTAGGTAGCTCCGGCGTTCTTCAGACCAAACGGCATGACCTTGTAGCAATAGACATTAGTCGGGGTCATGAAGCTGGTGTGTTCCTGGTCCGCCGGATTCATCGCGATCTGATTGTAGCCTGAGTACGCATCCATAAAGGACATGAGCTCGTGTCCCGCCGTGGCATCCACCAGCTGATCGATCCTTGGCAATGGAAAATAATCCTTGGGGCAGGCTTTATTCAGGTCGGAGAAGTCAATGCAGGTCCGCCATTTCCCGTTGGGCTTTGGAACTAGCACGGGGTTGGCGACCCAAATTGGAAATTTGGCTTCACGGATAAAGCCACATTTTTTGAGCCGGGCCACTTCTTCTTCAAGGGCTTCAGCTCGGGTTGTTCCTAGACGTCTTTACTTTTGAGACTTGGCAGGAATGCTTTTGTCCAGGTGGAGCGTGTGCATGATGACGCTCGGGCTGATCCCTACCATGTCCTTGTGCGACCATGCGAATACGTCCAAGTTATTCTGCAGAAACGTAGTCAGCTCCGCCTTTCTCTTGCTACAGTGGTTTTTTCCGAGCCTGACCGTCCGTGATGGATTTTGTTTATCAATGTTTACTTTTTCGAGCTCCTCAATGGTCTGGAGCTCGGATCTGTCTTCGCCTATTCGGGGATCGATATCCTCACTTAAGACGACTTTTTCCTCCTCGGCGCTCTGAGGTTTTTCAATCTCAGGGTCCGCCAAGGGTCCCTGAGATTCCTCTTCACTCTGAATGGCCATAGCCAGCTACCCGGGTTTGGACTTTCCCTTCATGGAAATGCTGTAGCATTCTCTGCCAGTGAGCTGATCGCCCTTGATCGTGCAGATTCCCGTCGAGGTTGGGAACTTCATGGCGAGGTGTCAAATGGAAGTGATAGCCTCGAAAGCTATGAGTGTAGGTCGGCCCAAAATGGCTTTGTAGGCAGCGGAGCAGTCAATGACCACGAAGTCGAGTAGTTTGGAGACTGTTCGAGACTCTTCTCCTAGGGTGATCACCAGCTCGATCGTCCCTATCGCTGCCGATCCTTCTCCCGAAAAACCATACAGCATCATGGAGGTTGCCTTTAGCTCGACAACGATCAAACCCATCTTTTCTAAGGTGGATCGGAATAGGAGGTTCACCGAGCTTCCGTTGTCTACCAACACCCTCCTTACTTTCCGGTTGGCGAGATGGACTGCTACAACCAAGGGATCATTATGGGGGAATTGGACATGGCCTGCGTCTTCCTCCGTAAAAGTGATCGGTTGCTTCTCTAATCGCTGTTGTTTTGACTGACGCTGCTCCGGGACGAACTCCACTCCGTTGTGAGCCTTTAGTTCATTCACGTATCTCTTCTGGGGGCCTCTGCTCGTGCCAGCCATGTGCGGACCTCCAGAGATGGTGGATATCTCTCCTCCGACCACGGGAGGAGGGACGTCCTGATCTATCCGAGACCCGGGCTGACTGGCTGGGGCTTCTGGAGCAGGCCGACTCGCTGGGACCCTATTCCGTGAGTATTGAGCCAAGGGGCCTGCTCTGATGAGAGTCTCTATCTCATCTTTGAGATGCCTGCAATCGTCGGTATTGTGGCCGACGTCGTTATGAAAACGGCAAAATTTTGAAGTGTCTATCTTTCCCTTGTGGTGTTTCAATGGCTCCGGCCTCTTCCAGGGGACCCGAGTGGAGTTGGCCAGGAAGATACTTTCCCTGGACTGGGTGAGTTCGGTATATGTCGCGAACACGGGCTTAAACTTGTCTACAGACTTATTCTTCTTTTGGCCGTGCTAATTGTTTTCGCCATTTCCCTTTCTTTTGCCTCCACTGGGCTAGTTGTTTTGTATGACGTCTGGGGTCGCTGCCACGACCTCCGTCCCTACTCCAGCGGGCTGCTTGGGAACCTGGCTGGTTTTTGTGGCTGAGGCTTTTGTTTCTTCCAAGTTTATCCATTCTTGGGCTCTGTTAAGGAATTCGTTAACCGATCTGACTCCCTTCCTCTGTATATCCTTCCACAGGTCTCCTCCGACAAGGATTCCGGTTCTCATGGCCATGAGCTTGGAGCTATCATCTGCGTCCCTAGCTCGAGCAGCGACATTCATGAATCTGCTCAAGTAGGCTTTCAGCGTCTCACCGGGCTACTGTCTCACATTAGCTAGGGAGTCGGCCTGGACTCGGGTGACCTGGAAGGCGCGGAACGCCCTTTTGAAGTCAGCTGAGAAAGTCTTCCAGGAGCTGATTGACTGTCTTTTACTCTGCTTGAACCACTGCCTGGCAGGTCCGGTCAGTGTGGAAGGGAAGATTAAGCATCGCAGCTCCGAGCCAATGTTATGGGCCATCATTAGGGTGTTGAACATCCCTAAATGGTCCGACGGGTCTCCGTCCCTGTTGAACTTTGACAAGTGAGGCATACGGAAACCAGATGGGTATGCCGTCACTGCTATGTTGGGGGCGAAGAGTTCCATCTCGTCTCCCGAATCATATTCGTCTTATTCCTTTTCTGATAGGAGCTTCCTCATTAGTTCTTCCATCTTAGTCAGGCGCTCGAGGGTTTGGTCCTGAGATCCTTGGTTATTCCGGGGCTGCTCGACAGCCCCGGATCCATTGTACATATTAGGTGGGTTATTGCCCCTCCTATCTTGAGATAGGTTATTTGGGACATTCCCTCCGTTACGTACCTCAGACCGGGCCCCTCCCGAGCGAGCTTGACTATCATCTCTAGCTCGATCCTCTCTGTGAGAGTTGAGGTGATCCCGAAGGTCGCCTCTCTGGGTGGTCTGGTGACTTTGTGCCGAACTTAATCGCTGACGCAGGTCTCCTCCAGAGAGATCACTCCGGCGACTACCGGTCCAATGGCTCCTGCTGGATAGGCTAGGAGTCCGCCTTTGGCGGTGACGACCTGAGCTTTCCCCTGGCGCCCTGCTACGCCGGGAAGGTCCAGTTGATGGCAGGTCTCTCCTACTACCCCCATAGGTTGGGATGTCTCGGAAGGGCTGAGGAGGAGACGGATATCTGATCGGAGAAGGAGGATGCCTGACGGGGGAGGCGATCCTAGTTCCATCTGGACGGATCAAATTTTGTGGGGGCCTTTCGGCCCTGCCAACTTGCTGGTCTCGCGCCGGGCGATCTAGACGAGGCGCAGGACGGTCTTCAGGGATGGGCTGACGTCGTGGGCCCTCCCCGGATCTCCTTCGGGAATTTCCTTGAGCTCTCCTGGGCGTCCTCGAGGATGGTTGAGAGCTAGGAGTTGACGTCCTAACCGAACGGCTGTATTGCTGTTGTCTGGTCCCAGGCATTTCCCCGAAGTTTGCCTCTCGATGGTGCGATGAAGGGGTGGAGTTGGCTGCTGGAAGTCTATCCGAACGGCTATGCCTGGACCGATTACCCCGGCGAGAATTAGGAGCCTCACCTTGCCTCTCTCCAACGTTAACGTTGGTTGTGAGAGGGGGTAGTCGGGCCAGTATATCTTGGATTTGCTGACTAGCTGTTGCTAACTGGCTCCTCAGCTGAGCATTTTCCATCTCCACCGCAGTATAATAACACGGGTTCGGATTAGGTGGCCGGGGCGCCGAACTACCAGTATCGTCTTGGCCTGCCGGCTGCTTTCCTGGCCGCTGCTGGACTTCAGGAATTTGTTCATCAGGGATGGCGGTATGATGAGCCTCCTGCCCATCATGTTGTTCTGTCTCGTTCCCATGCCTGGATCGAGTAGTCACCATAGTTGGATGTTTGCAGCAGCACTAATCTAACTTGCTCTCAACGAAAGCACCAAACTGTTGATGCGGTTCTTCGGCAACAGGTAATTAAGAGAAGGAGAGAAAGGGATTAGTGCCAAACGTAGAACCGTAACAGATATAAGATCTTAGAGAGTGAAATAGGTGACTCAAGACACGTTTTTAAGTGGTTCAAAGGTTAAAATCCTTCTACTCCACTAGTTAATATTATTGATAAATTCCGGATATTGGGTTACAAAGTATATATCTTTCCAGGGACTATTTTTTCCAACCCTTATCAACTCCTAGGGTCTCCATATTTATAGGAGAAGGCACCTGGAAGTTGGTAAGGAGGTCATCCCGTGACCTTCTTATTTGTCATATCAACTCTGTGACATTCATGATTAATTCCTAAACCTAACACATAAGTGTGGTCAAATCGATAGGTAAGGAGATATTGGGCCGCACGGCCCAACCCAGCTGTGGGTGTCTGAACACGCACGTTCCTGCTGCGTGTCCGAGAAGTCAGGGAGATATCGTACATGTGATGTCAGATATATGCACGTTTATCTTGCGCGTGTTGACTTTACAAGGGGTCATAGCCTCCATATCTAGCTCGTACCACGAGCTGCGCATTTGACCCGACCTTCGGCCTTCCGATTCCTTGCTCCAGTCTGGGCGAGTCCTTGAGGATTCCTCGAGCTAAGGGGGGTACGACCTTAAGACAGGAGCTCCGGTCTGGGGGATGTTTATGGACTAACCATGATTAGTCCAAAGCTCGGCTTGCTAATCAGCCCGTGGGAAAATCAGGGCGTACAATATCATACTTATAACATAGACATATATTAACAACATAAAAGCATACAAATCTACCCTATTTTCCTTACCAAAACCGGAATGTGAGAACAAGATTGGGACTTTGGAACACTCCTAAAAACCATAATAAAGAGGTGAGTATACGAAAGAAGAGAGATGAAAAGAATGAACTATACCATCGAAAAGATACTTACCAACAAGAACCTTAAGTTCAAGATCTTAGATGCCTAACCAAGAGTAGAGAAAATGACTAAGGAATTGAGTAGAGAAAAACTATTAAGAACAATACATAAAGGTACTAGAATTAGGAATACCTTGAATGCTTCTATGACCGAACTACACCTGGAAACTGAAATATACTATAAATCTTACTTCCCAAGTGTTTGATAAGCTTATAATGATGAAGGTTATAACCCCAACCCAAGTGTTTAACACTCTAAAGTAATCCTAGCAGCTTGTAGACTCTGAACTCAGCTTGATGAATGAAGAAATGGTTCGGTACTAGGTCCTATTTATAGAGTTCAAGAATGAAAAGATCTTCATTTAGCTTGAATAAAATAAAGGTTTTTTAATTGAAAAACATTTGAATAATCGTTCAGCAGAGGCTGAAGATTCGGTCAAAAAGATTCTGGACTTATCAAGAGGTTAAGGATTAAAATGAGCTCGGTTTCAATATCATTCAAAAACCATGCACCACAGCCGATATATTGCCCATGCTAGGCGATATATCGCCTGGACTGATGCTCCCGAGGCTCGTCGAGGTTGTCGTGCTAAGCTACATGTTTTTGGTATCCCCGTATGGCGATATATCGCCCCCTAGAGCTACGATATATCGGCATACGTTGAAATATTATACACGTAATTACACATTTTTAGCCTAATTTGAATTGAGTAAACAACGTTGACTATGTCCTTTAACGATTTCAAAGCTGCTGGCAAACTCTAGGATTTTCAAATATTGCTCTTAATAATCTATTCCTCAAAAATACTTAATTATTCATTAAACATACATATAACAAGTGTCGATATCTTATTGGGTCTATCTAAACCTTATAGTATACTAAATATCATCTTCATAATCAGCCATATTAATTAAACCTTAGGTTATAATTAATATTCCTAAATTATAGGTTAAACTTATAAAATCTACAAGTGTTACTACGAGTGTCCAACTATGTCCTGGCTTCAACAAAAATTCACAGTCAAAAAAACATACTATAACTACTACTAGCTCTTACTATTACTACTGCTACTACTATTTAACTAGCTAAGTAAAGTTCTTGGACTCTACATTGTCCTAGTGACAGAAGTAGAAAATCTCAGTACATTTATGGCCTGAATTCAATTTCAAATCAAATAAGTAATGGACGACATGAGAGGTAGGAGCCATCCTTGATAATAACGTTGAGAGCATTAAGTATCCATTTGGGGTTATTTTAAAAGGAGCGACGTTGAAGTAATTCAAAACAGTCTTAAGATAAAAATGGAGGGGGAGACTCGCGCTTGCCTGGATATTATACCTCAACCCGGCACTGTACGCACCACCAAGACTGTGTGCCCGCTGGTCGGGTCGAGGAAGAAGTAAATATACCCCCATATGACCATATTTTTTGGGGTACTCCCCAAGTAAATGGCTCGAGAGGGCACTGCCTGGAGCCACGTAACACTTAACTTGCGTCCTCGAGCGGGCTTTTATCTTTGCAACGTGTCTAACGACATCGGTTAAAGGTGCATCGTGAATACCGATCTCGTCAAATGGTACTTCTTGGGGTTGTTCTTGTAGTTTCTCTTGTGTTTGTGGTTGCTGCATGGGTTGTTCTCTTTATAGCTGCTCAGGTAGTTGTTGTTGTTGTTGTATGGACTACTAAGAATTTTGCTCACTGGTCGCATTCCTAGCAACCTGAGGATTTGTAGCAGATATGTGTTTGGTTGTTTTTTTGATCCTAGCCATATCTAAAGAACAAAAAGAAACATTAATGGCATGTTTAACAAACAAAGACATGCTCGTTGCCCTCCCTCTGGTCAGAATTTCGATCGGGAGTGGATCAATAGAGTCAGGATGCACAATAAGAGTCCAGTTACTTGAAAGGAATTTTCTTATTCCTTATTCTAATTGCTCAATCATCTGGAAATATTCCTGATTGAGAACAAAATAAAAATCATAGTGAGAGTGCTCACCAAATTTATTAGATGGCTCCAGAATATCACGATTGAGGTCAATATTTGGTCAACTTCATTCCACATCATCAACCGAGTCTAAAGCAGGTTCAGGTAAATAGAATAATCACTCCCCCAAAGATCACGTACCTACATCTGGTGAAAACTAGAGGGGAGATGAGTTATTCGACCAGCCTATGTGTATGCCTAACTAAGTGTGAGTTGTTCGGGAAACACTATTCTACCTTCGAGAAGAAACTAGTGCAGATTTAAAAAGGCAAGAAATACTTCTTTATGTTTTCAAAAAAAAAAAAATTCCTCTCGAATCCAACAACATGATCAACGGTAATCCAAGACCTAAAATCAATTTACTACTCCTTAAACAGATATTTTCCTAGAAAACAGTGATTTATTACGTAAAAAATCACGAACATCAAGAACACACAGATATGAAACCTCTTAAAGATGCATGGAAGTTATGCGACAAGTAACAAAGAGTCATGCAAATACAAAAAGTGAAGTGAGAAACTTGTTGTCATGAAAGTTGTGATAAAAGATTGTGAGAAAAGGGGGATTTTTGGAAGAGGAAATGAAATGCAAGGTCACGATTTGAGAGGAGTTTAGAGAAAAAGAAAAGCTTGGAAAGTTTGAAAACCTAAAGAAGAAATGGTTATGGGAAGACCTATTTATAGGTAACGACTCGGAAGCAAGCAAGTGACGTTAACTCAAAAACATTCATGATGAGTTTCTGCCATGATGTGATGTCATACGCATGGGTTAGTGAAAAGGTGGAATGATGACAGAGTGGGAAAGTGTGACAGACTTTTAGGAAACCCAAAAGTCATCAGTTGCATATAAGAGCAGAGCTATGAGTTGTAAAGTGATATTAAGAATGTTAATAGATACTTTATTGATCGAAGATTTGAAGTTTGTCGAGTGCTGGTCGCCCTAGGATAAACTTGGGGGGGGGGGGGGGTGGGGACATGTATAACCCAATTTTGACTTGATGATGAGGTTGCAACGAAGAAGACATGTGGCGTCATACCACATTAAATTTAGAATGGTTGTTGGAAGGATTAACTACTCGGGGAGGCTATCTCAGGTTGTTTCATAAAGAGCTAGTAGCATGCTCGATGGTGGAGCAGATTTAAGCCAACTTATGAAGCTTCTCGGAGTACAAGACTTGCTTGATACGCAATAAGCTTTACCCAAAGATCCGGGTTTCATGAGAGACTATCAAATATTTCAAGATACTTATTTAACTAATATTTAAATTGTATTATTCTTATAATATTTGAATATGTAACTAAATGTACTGATCCCACACTTACACGTGTAGTATTATATTTTCATATAATGTTTGATTGATTAAATAAGTGTTACAAAAAAGTGGTTATTTAATCTAGTGGGGGAATGTTATATTATTTCATATAATATAATATTAGATTAAATAATGTGACAAAATGTGATTTGTCACAAATTGTAACATATTATTGAGAGTCACAAAATTGGACACATGTGTGTGCCCAAATGTGACATATTTTTGAGTTACAAGATCAGTTACAAATTTGTAACTTCCAAATATTACCCAATAATGTGTATATTATATGTTACACATTTGAGATTGGATTTCACAAAGACATGATGATATATGACTGTTGGAGACATGTTTTTAACCTCCAATAGGTGTTTGGAGGTTACAATATCATGTGGGAAAGGATTTGGGACGTTTTGGAATGTTTTGGAAAAATCACATTTTTCTCTGAAAAAAGGTTGTGGCCGCGGCCTGGGGGACAGAGGCCATTGGCCGCGGCCACTGATGATTCTGGCTGCGGCCAGTGAGGCTGACAACCTATGTGGTTTTTCAGTTTTTTCCAAATTGAACGGTTGTAACATCCCAAATAACTCCAAAATCTCAATTTTAATTCTATAAACATCCAATTAAAAATTGGTAACAGCCATGGGGGTTGGTGGAATTTGAAATCCAAAGGGTATCTCAAACTCTATAAATAGGAGTCTAATGCTCACTTGTAAGACACACCATTTTTCATCCACAAAGCACTTGGCTGGAAAATACACCAAAAGGCTTGATAATTCCAGAGAGCTATTACCAAGAGAGATCCCTTAGTGCTTAGAGAATAGGGGGAAATAAGCTTTTGGACAAAGGTCTTGAACCTTGTTCAATTTGGTGATCCCCTTTACTCTACTCTTTGGTTGTGTGAGAGTTTTTTTTATTTTCATTCTTTTGATCTTGTTGTTCTTATTTACCTGTATTATTAATGTTTTGAGTTTGTAATCTTCTTCCTCTACCTCTTTATATTTACTTGTATTTTGAGCAATTGAGTTGTAATGTTTATTTAATCAATTATCTTGTCCATTGTATTTTTGCATAAAGTTGTATTTTGGTTTTTCCATATTTCCATTGAGTATAAATATATATTCTCTAACATGTAGGGCCTAGATTTGTTTGTAAGGGCCCATAGCCCATTAAGACTCTCTATAAATATGGGGTTTATTTAATCATTAACCCTAAGTGAAAAAGGGAGAGAAAGAGCTAGAGATTTCTTTTGTAGGCACTTTACAGTCAAAACCCCTCGAAGTGTAATCTTTCATTACAAACTCTTGGGGCCGAACAACTATAAAATTCTTTGTGTCATTACATGATTTCAGTTCATTTAATTCTCATTCTGTCATTTAAAGTGACACAGTGTCATTGAGCAAAACACTGGTCAACAGACATTCTTTGAGAAATTTAGGTTCAAGATTCTTACTTTCATTTACAATTTCTAGAACTATTTTATAAGAAAAAACATTTTTGATAAATATTTTGAGTATGTCCCATTCTTATTCTATATTGACCTAATTTATTAAGATCTCATTTATTCTAATATATTAAAGGTACATGAATCTCTTCAGAAGATTTACCATTGGTTATATCAATATCATTGGCTAGCCTCCTTATTAGGACATTCTTGATTACTCTCTCTTTTTCTTTTTCGGGGATTCTTATCCTTAGAACGGAGGGGTTTACCACGCTCCAGGAATGCTTTAGTTTCATTTGCCATAATACTTGCAGATTGTCCTTCTGGGACTTCAACACAAACTAGGGTACTTAAAGATGGACTATGTGATGTTTTTTTTTTCACAAGAGAATGATTGGCACACTCAAAATTTACACAGTATGATGTGTATTTAATCTCGGCTATACAATTAAAGATGATGCAGTCCTCAATTAAAAATATTCATGGTAGAGATTAAATACACATCATAGTAGGTAATTAGAAGTTGTTAATTGAGAGTGTGTGTTTTATTTCTTTTAAATTTTTTTCTATTTAATTTGGGTCACTGAATGCATCTGGTAATTGATTTGTGATATTTTGCAAATGAATTATTCTTTTGAACTTCAAGTTCACATTGATATGTACAAGGAACGAATTGAGATAATGATTGTGCATTCTGTTACACCTTGATTTCGAACATGAGAAGTTATGATCCCGAAATCTAGGCTCGTTAGGTATAAGCTCGAAATATGCACAGTCGTCATATGATCCTTCAATCAAACTGCCTTAATGTAAATAACGACCTCGAAAAGCTTGAAGAGTGTGTTGCCTCGAATGTGTAAGCCTCGAAAAGCTTGCAATAACCATGGTTTGATACATATATTTCCCTGATACATCTCTTTCCTTCAAACGAGATGGTTCGATCTCAGGAAGTGTAAGCTCGAATGAGATGACTTCGTCAAGGGTTACTTGTTCTGAGCGTAGGCAAAGTTAAATGATGAGCTCGTGATTGATGGATAGCCTCAGAGATGTAATGAACTTCGTATCTAATTTGTTATCCGATCCCACATTTTATGGGGCATTTTCGTGTACGTAAGAAATAACACATTAAATAGCATTATATTATTAGATTAATAGAATATATTCCTGAAATATGTGGGAATGAATTCTGTAACCTTCTCTATAAATAGAGAAGGAAACTCCATTTGTAAGGGGCAGAAAAAAAAAAGAGATCTTGAGAAAAAACTCTGGGCAACTATTCTCTGAAAAGTTTCTAGAAAACTCCTAAGAGCTAATAACAAAGACTCGTGGACGAAAAACGACGTCAACAATTTGGTTCATTCATTGAGAGCCATTAAATAGTGCGTGAATATGTTTAGTCAGAGAGCCTCTCAAATTAGCAGTGGCTGCAAATGATCCCAACATTCCTATGGATGAAATTCTAGATGAAGATGAGTACCCCCGGCGCCCTGGAAAGCAGCCCATTGTGAATTCTGATCCCGATGAGAGGAGTTTTTCTTTCGACTCTTGGGGACCACCTTCTCCTAGGGTCAACGAGGATATGTACTAAAATCTCGAGAGATATGTCCCAATCGTGGAACTCGAGAATCACCAGGTATGTAAATTGTTGGCAAAAGCTAAAAATCGCAATGAAGAGCTAGCCAGACTAGCTGCTAAAGCGCAAACGGTTCAGGTCCCGTCTTCGCAAAATGCCCAGGCTCCGCCACTGCGGGATGTTCACGTCCCTCCCCGTAGGCCTCGGGAGTGGCAGCGTAAAAACGTGGCCACCAGAAGAGCAGAGCAACCTCCGCCACCAGCAGAGCAGCCTGTCCAACCGAGAACCCTTAGAGGTAACCAGCCCAATTGTGCCACCAACCCAACTGCAGAGGCGCCAGTAGGAATAGGGAATAACTGAGCCCCCTCAGAGGCTCGGACCCGAAATCCTAGTGCCACGCAGAATGTACCAGAGCCTGACCAAGCGAATTTAGGGCCTTCTAGGCCCCATAATTGACGATAGACACCCTCTCCAATAATGCACCCACCATCGCCAATAAGCATCCCTCGCCAGTTCAGAGGGATACATAATCGGCCCATCGTGATAAGGAAAGGCGAGCTGGGCGAAGACATGGGAATGAAGAAACTGTTAGGGAGCGTAGGGGTCCCCATCTCATGAGGAGTCGAATGTCTTGATCTCAAACTATTGAGACAAGGAGACCAGCAGGAAACCCATCTCGTAATAATCATGCAACGAGCCATGTCAGCGAAAGCTCGGGTGACATTATATCCGTGAGTATATATAACCCGGAGCCAAGGAACACTGGATATTGAGGAGATCACCCAAATTTATGGGAGCATTTAAACCATAATTGGGGAAGTGATAATCCTCTGAATCCAGATCTAATAGATCATCTCAACGGGCGCAAACACCCCGCACCGAGGTGGGGAACTGGAGTCGTACTCAACAATAACTAGTTCCCCCTGATTCAAGCCAGACCTCCCATAGATCATGTCCAAGAAAGGATTGAGCAGTTGGAAAGAGCATTCAGACTCTTGTAGAACGAACATAGCCGGGAACGGGAAGAAGAGTTTGATGAGGAACTTATGCCCTTTGCCCCGCATATCTCTAACACCCCATTTCCTCAAGGATTTAGAATTCCTCATGTCTCGCCATTCGATGGAAATTCAGATCCATACAGCCACTTAAGCACGTTCAACACAATTATACGAGCCAGTAATGTTGGCTACGAGCTCATGTGTATGCTGTTCTCAACCTCTCTCACGGGACCAGCAAAAACCTGGTTTGAAAAATAGAAAAGACATTCGATTGCTTCTTGGGACCAACTATCGAGAGATTTCAAGAAACAATTCAAAGACATGGTCGGCATCAGGCCTGAGGCTTCTACCTTGACCAATGTTCGACAGCAGCCAAATGAGTCACTGAAAGTTTATCTCAAAAGGTTTAACTTGAAAGTTGCTCGAGCTCGTGATGTCGATGATAGTGGCCATTTAATGGCTGTTCAAGCCGGAGTAATGCCTGGAAGTCCTCTCTAGGAAGATTTGCAAATGAAGCCTGTAAGGTCCTTAACCGAGTTCAATCAACGAGCACAGAGGTTTGTTAATGTAGAAGAGGCGAGGTCAGCATTGAATATGACCTCTCTGCCCGTAACTACAGCAAACACAAACTCTACCTCAACCTCTACAGATCCTACGACTTCAAAACCCCCCGGGGACAACCCTTCTAAGAGAAAGAAAAATGAAGGGAATAACCCTGAGGAAGATGGGGGAAAGAAGAAGAAAGGGGAAAGATACTTCTCCGTATACAAGGTGTATACCGAGATCAATGAGTATCAGGAGAAACCAAAAGGAAAAAAGAGACTCCAACAAGTACTGTAGATTCCACCGAGAAATTGGACATACGACCGATGAGTGTAGATAGCTAAAGGATGAGATCGAAGGGCTGATCTCGAGGGGGTATTTCGAACAATACGTAAGGAACCAAAACCCCATCCAGGCTTCTACCAGCCAGCGGGCAGCAACTACACCACCTGCCAAAAACAATAGCTCTCGACCTCAGGAGGATGAGCGACCCCCTCCGATTGATGGAGAGGATGTGATAACCATCTTGAGGGGACCTCATATCACAGGAACGGGCAAGAATGCTCGGAAAAGATATGTTAATGAGTTAAAAACTGGTGAGGGTTCTCCCTATGAACCCGAACCTAGAGCTCTGAAACAACAAAGGGTTGAAACACAACCCATAACTTTTACTTAAGAGGACGCCTCTCACGTACAGTTCCCTCATAATGACCCTCTGGTCATCACCCTTGAGCTTGCGAACAAGAGGTTGCACCAAGTCCTAATTGACAACGGAAGCTCAGTGAGTATCCTCTATAAGGCTACTTTAGAAAAGATGGGACTCATGCTCCGTGACCTAAAAGCCTGTGCAACTACGCTGTGCGACTTTTCAGGAGAAGGGATTGCCTGCATGGGATCCATCGAACTCCCTGTAACCTTGGGAGACTACCCAGTCTCTGTGACCAAGATGATGGAATTCTTCGTGGTGGATCTCCCATCGGCCTATATCGTACTGCTCGGGAGACCCCCCCTAGTAGGGCTTGGGGCAGTTTTGTTCGTTAGGCATCTGGCTATCAATTTCCCAACTTCTAGTGGCATCAGGACTCTAAAAGGGGACTAGCTCACAGGGAGTGAATGCTACAACATTTCCGTTAGAGGGAAAAATAAAACAACTGCACAAGCACTTGTTGTGATTCAAAATAAGGATGGGACAATCTTTGAAATAGACGAAGAAATTGACCCTAGAGTAGAGGAGAGGGCTGACCTCGAACCATTGGAAGAGCTCGAAGAGGTTAAGCTCGAGAAATCAGGATGTTTTCACTTGGTCACATTCGGACATGGTAGGGATAAGCCCAAATGTAATGAGCCACACGCTCAATATTGACAAAAGCTTCCCCCCAAAGCAACAGAAGTGAAGACTCCTCGACGATGATAGAAAGAAAGCCTTGAAGGAAGAGGCTGACAGGTTAAAGGCAAATCAATTCATACAAGATGCCTTCTATCTTGATTGGATTGCCAATCTGTTACTGGTCCCGAAACCTAATGGAACGTGGCGAATTTTCATCGATTAATCCAACCACAACAAGGCATGCCTAAAAGATTGCTTTCCGCTACCTCGGATTGATCAGCTCGTAGATGCCACAGCTGGGCACGGGCCTATGTCATTCATGGACGCTTATTCTAGATATAACCAGATCGCCATGCATGCGCCCGACCAAGAACATACGAGCTTTGTAACCGATAAAGGGTTGTACTGTTACAATGTTATGCCTTTCAGGCTAAAAAATGCTGGAGCGATGTACCAAAGACTTGTGAACATGATGTTCTCCGAACAGATATGTAATAACATGGAATTGTATGTTGATGATATGTTAGTCAAATCTAAACATAACAATAACCATGTGGACGACTTCGAAGAATGCTTTGTCGTGCTACAGAAATATGACATGAAACTCAACACCCAAAAATGTTATTTTGGAGTATCATAGTGAACGCACGAGGAATAGAGGTTAATTCTGACAAGATCCAGGCATTAATTGACATGCCCTCACCTCAAAAGCATAAAGATGTCCAGAGTTTAACTGGACGGATTGCGACTTTATGTAGGTTTGTTTCCAAATCTATAGACTGATGTCTGCCATTTTTCAACCTTTTGAGAGGGGGCAAAAAATTCGAATGGACAGAGGAATGAGAGCTCGCATTCAAGGAACTAAAGAAACATCTTGTGGAAACCCCCGATCTTGTCAAAACCAGTATACTATGTTAGCAAAAGGTTACTATGGGCAGAATCGAGATACCCAATAATGGAAAAACTGGCTCTTAGGCTGATCCACTCATCTCGAAAACTCCTACCTTACTTCCAAGCACACCCCATCTACGTGCTGACTGACCAACCACTACGGCAAGTCTTGTCCAAACCAGAGGCCTCAGGCGGATTGTTAAAATGGGCTCTTGAGCTCGGGCAGTTCGAGATCATGTATCATCCAAGAACGACCATAAAAGGGCAGGCCTTGCCAGACTTCATTATGGAATGTACGGGAATGTTTGATGACGAAGTTATAACCCCAGCTCGCGAGTTGTGGAAACTTTACGTCGATGGATCTTCCAATGAAAATGGGTCAGGGGTAGGGATTATATTGATCACTCCAAATGGAAGTCGATTCCACTCTGCGTTAAGGTTCAGCTTCGAAGCATCTAACAATGAGGCTGAGTATGAAGCTCTATTGGCATGACTTTGAATAGCTAATGAACTCAAGGCAAAAGCAATACATTGCTATAGTGATTCACAGTTGGTGGTTAACAAAATCCTAGGGGAATATCAGGCTCGTGGCACAAAGATGGTTGCATATTTAGAAAAAGCGAAAACAGTGCTCGAACATTTCAAGTTCTATACGATAGATCAGGTTCGCCAAGAGCAAAACTCAAATGCGGACACCTTAGCCAAACTCCCCATGTCTAACAAGGTAGATGTGCTGAATGTAGTGCCAATTGAGCACTTGTCGACTCCCAGCATTAGCGAGCCTGAACAGGAAGATGTATGCATGATTGGCTCCGAACCAACCTGGATGACCCCAATAGTTGATTACCTCAAAACTGGCATTCTCCCAGCATAATGGAACAAGGCTCGGAAACAAATGTATCAAATTCCCAGATACACTATTGTGGAAGAAAGGATATATCGGAGAGGATATTCTATGCCATTACTCCGATGTGTGACTCCACCCGAGGCTAAGAAAATCCTAGAAGAAATCCATGAAGGATTTGTTGGAGACCACACTGGGGGGCATAGCCTATCAAAGAAAATTATAAGACAAGGATACTTCTGGTCCACTATCAAAGCAGATGCATTCGAGTATGTCAAGAAATGCAATAAATTCTAGCGATTTGGTACAATTCTGCGAGCTCCTGCATCCGAGCTAACCATGATGACCTCCCCATGGCCATTTGTGATGTGGGGAATCGATCTTATAGGCTCGTTGCCAACCGGCAAAGGTGGACTTAAGTATGTAGTGGTCGCGGTCGATTATTTTACAAAAATGGACCGAGGCCGAACCTCTGGCAATGATTACCTCGAAAAAAGTGTTGGAATTTTTGGTAAAAAACATCATCTGCCGATATGGGATGCCAAGGAAAATAGTATCGGATAACGGTACTCAATTCGACAGTGAATTATTCACCCAGATTTGTGAAAAAAATGGGATAATGAAAAGCTTCTCCTTTATTGCCCATCCCCAAGCAAATGGCCAAGTCAAAGCAATAAATAAGACTCTCAAGAGTTCTATGAAAAATAAATTGGAAGAAGCTAAGGGAAAATGGCCTGAGGAGTTGCCCCAAGTTTTCTTAGCATATCGAACTACAACTCCCACTTCAACAGGACATACCCCTTTTTCCCTGGCATATGGATGCAAGGCCATGTTACCAATCAAGGTAGAAATACCCACTATTCATAGCCATGCTTATGATCAAGCCTCGAACCAATCCCATCTCGAAGTAAGTCTGGACCTTATTGAAGAAAGGCGAGATGAAGCTCAACTGTGAAATGCAGCATACCAACAGCGAGCTACCCGATGTTTTAATAAAAGGGTTCAGGATAGGAAGTTCGGATTTGAAGACTTTGTGTCAAGGCGTGTGTTACTAGCTACAAGGGACTCGGCTGCTGGCGTACTTGGGCCTAATTGGGAAGGACCTTATCAAATCAAGTCAGTTATTCTACCTGGCGTCTATAAATTGGCAAGATTAAACGGAGAATTGGTACCACGAGCTTGGAATGGCGAACATCTACGACCTTACTCTCAATAGTGTAGGAATGATGTCTCATGTAACCATGCTTGTCTATCTTTACAAATTTCTTGTTAATAAAGTGTTCAATTTTGATTAAAAGTCATTCTTGTGTTGTATTTTTTGCAAACTCCCTTAATTTAATAACCTATGATCACACTCATAGGATATTAAGGGGGCATCAGTGGTATATATACCATAAATTTGAAAAAATAAATAACTCCAATATTGCATACACAAAAACTAACAAATGTCTAGATCGTTAACCCGACATAGAAGTTAAAAGTGTATTCTAAAAATAAAGTGTCGGGATATAACCAGATACGTGAGCTAAAATAATTTGTACGTAACCAGATTATTAAAAATAAAGTATCTGGATATAACCAAATGCACGACCTAAGATTATTTGGACGAAACCATATTATTAAAAATAAGGTGTCTGGATATGACTAGAGACACGAACTAGTGTGATCTGGATATAACTAGATCGATAATATTTAAGTGTATGGATTACGAACCAAAGACGACATAAAGAGGTTTGGAACAAATCGGCTAAAATCGATCGACAGAAGTGGGAAAAAAATAAACCTACTGTGAGCTAAGTCGATACCGAGGCTGGAGTGTTTTGCAACAAAAGTTTCGACCTCATAACCTCAAGGAACTGTCTGAGAAAGAGGAAAAATGACTATGAAAAGCAAGATACAACTAAACTACTTAGCTTACATATCACTTAAGTACTTCCAAGTTCGTGGTAAAAGTAAGATTCGACCTTGACAAATAACGAGATCGGATATGGATATATCGGGCAAACTATGCTTGAATTCATCGAAACTCGAGCTTAAATCCAACATATGTTTGTATGAATAAACTAACATAAAGGAAAAAATCTAATATAAATTGCTTAAAATATTTTGATCTGAGAAATGTAAAGCAAAAATATTAAAGTAATGTCGAACATCGTATTAAAAATATCAAATGTAAATAGCTCTTTTACGAGTTGTAAATTGTTTTTGCCCCAAGGGCATGAAAAAGAAAGGCTCTAAACTATTAAAAAATATTTTAAATGGGATCTAGACCATGAACGAGATCTAGAAAGCAGGAGCATCTCCCTTGACAGTACTTGACCCTTCCTTAGCCTTCTTAGCATCCTCCTGAGGAGCTTCCTCTGCCTCTGGCCGAGCTTGCCATTTGGCCAGAAGTTCATCCTCAAAGGTGCCCAAGAAGCTTGTATCGAGATCGGCGTTGTTGGCCCAAATCTTGTACATGGCCATGTCAACTGCCAGATCCTTCCTCTGCTTAAACTGCTCGAGAAGGCGAGCCTTTTCACCCTCCATTATCTTGAAGGTGGCCTTTTTCTCCTCCTCGAGCTTAGCGTTTAGCTTCTTAAGCTCCTCAACTGTGGAGCTCTTCTCTTTGAGCTCGGCATTCAGCTTCTCAAGCTCCTCAACCCTGGAACTCATCTCTTTCAGCTTAGCCTCTAGCTTTGACTTTGCAGCTTTGAACTCGTCAGTGAGCTTAAGCTGGAGATCCTTCGACTCCTGAGCAAAGGACATGCTTACATGAACCTCGTTGTTCAGCTTGTAATTTAGCTGAGCCACTGCATCGAGAGCCTAACACACAAACAAATCAAGTTAGAATGCACTCTAACTAAAATTACAATAAATGACGAAGTAAGAGAAAATACATAGGAGATGAGCTCGGTGATCTTGTCATAAAGGACATTGGAGTCCTGAGCATTGGCCAGGAACTGCCATTGAGGAGCCCCAAGACTCCTGAAGCTTTGGCCCCCTCGAGATAGGACGTCCGAGCCAAGAGTGGCTCCGTGAGTCCCGGCATCGTTGTCGATAACATACTCATCAAAATGAGTAGAAATCGACAACAGGCGCCCCCGAGTGGGAGTTGGTTTCTTTGGATCTTGGGCAATCATTGGAAGGATCTGGACAGCAGGAGGTAGCGAAGGAGTGTCTGCCACAGGAATGTCAACCTAGGGAGTGGAGGTTGTGACTAGGCTCGGAACAAGAGGAGCTGGAGGAGGAAGAGTCACCTCGGCCCTTTTAGGGACTTTGGCGGGTCGACCAGTTTTTTGTGAGGCCCTCGGGAGTTTGCTCTGCTTGGCTCCCAAAACGTTTTTGAGCATATTCTTGAGATCAGAGTCCATAGTGCCTGCATAATCAAATCACATTAGAAAACAAGCTTAAGATTCTAAAGTAAGCGTAAGGCAGACAGTTAAGGAAAAAAGACATGTGACAAGAAAACTAACTGGAACTCTCCCCCGATCTCTTGCTCGGCGACCAGGTAATTCCCCTATCTTCAGAGGAGGCTAGGGGAGTCCCTTCTCTATACGTGGAAGTCAACCTCAAAAGGTCCCTATAGTCATTTGTTCCGTATTAGACGGCTATCCCATCCAAAACTTCATTCAGACTATACATTGTTTGGTATTTCCCCAGCCAACTATCGAACCTATGGACTCTATCATCTACCATAGACCATACATAAAAGTTATCCCTATAATCCAGGAATAAGATCAGGGTGCCAGGTCTATGTTTAAGAAGGGAAGGAGACCACAAGGTTGAGCTAAGAATGACCTTACCTCTGTCACTCGAACTTGAGGCCTCGTCGTTGGCATCAATCCTTGAACACGGACTCTTGCGACGGTGAGCTGGAGATCGTGCTTTCGAGCTTCGCCTCAGAGGGAGCTTATCAGTGGGGATTGGCACATGCTCCCACATGGTGTACTTCTAGTAGGCGGTATCGTCTGTTTACTGGTCTTGGTTTAGAAGACCGCAGGCTCGAAGATTATCTTCATGAAGAAGATAAGACAGGGAGCACCTACCGTATGGAAGCTAGAGCAGGGCTTCTTTAGGCTCCTTCATTGTGTCCGTAGGAGTAGGACGGTGATAATTGGTTGAAGAGTCAAATTTATTTTGATTAGTTCGAGCCTAAGTAAAAGTTGAGCATGAAAGGAAAGGGAATCATGTACTTACGAATTCGTCTGAATTAGTAAAACTTTGAAGGAGCCAGCCGTCTGTCCAAAAGAACGCCAACTTGAAGTTAGGAGGATGATTGGGCATTTCCTTGAAGATCTTCCTCTCCTTGGGATAGCTTGATAGATTGTATAAGCCATATCCTAACCAAGCTCGAGAGGGGTTGCTTTTTAGACAAAAGAGATACAGGATCTCTCTTGGTGAAGGTCCTTCCCACTTCAGTTCGTGATATAGCGACCTTAGGGCTGACAAGACCCTGTATGAGTTAGTCTAAAGCTGGAAGGGCATGAGCCCAACAAAATTCAGAAAGTCCTTGAAAAAGGACTTCGAGGGCAGTAAATTCTCTGCCTTCATATGCTCGTGGCTCCAAGCTGCGAGCTTCAACTTGTTGTCGGGACAGCCATCGCCCAGGGCGTAGCAGCTCCGTTCATTTGGAGTAGGAGCTCGACACCTCAGTGAGCCTGACAATCCTAGTCCGTGGCAAGCTAGGATGTTGGTGATTTGTCCTAATGAAGAAACCGAGCTCCAATAATGCTCGGACTCGAAGAATTCACCCCTCGAGGTGGGAATGGTAGTCGGTTGTGAGGTGGATGGATGACTTGATGATTCTTCCATCAGTGAGAATTTGAGATTGCCCGGCTTGAAGGCAACTGTTACTTTGAGCTTGGGATCGAGAGGGATCAGTATAAGCTCAGAATCTGAATCTAGATAAATCGCAACCTAAAGTTTCCTCCTTTTCCTTTCTTCAACATCGTCAATTTGATGCCAGGATTGAGCTCGGATATCTTCTTGCTCACACCTTACTTTGTGCTCACGAATTAGCCGCTGGTTTTGAGTAAATGGCGATTCAGGGTTTGGAGTTGATGGAGAATAGGGAATTCCGAGTACTGACCCCCACTGTTTTTCAAAATTCTGCGACATCTAGCATGAAAGAAAAGGGTGAGGGCCAGGCATACAAGAAATAAAAGATAAAATTCAAGATAGTTCAAGCTCGAATTCTTGAAACCATAGAATAAGCTCGATCGAAAGAACGGGATCGAACTCGGAAGAAACCCGAGCTATTGAAAGAGTTAGGTTTCGAGCGTGTATTTAACGCGGAGGGGGGAAGGTTGATTTATTTTAAAGAATACCAGATTTTTAGGGAAAAAGTTGGCGGTTACTCAAGAGGATGATAATTTTGGGAAACGTGCAATTTAAAAACCCTAATTCCATACCATATTTCTTGGTTTACACGATACGGTACCCGTAATTTGAATAACAACAGTAGAGGAAGCCATATTTGCATCCTCTACACAAAATCTGGGATTGAAGCCCATAATATCATTACCTAAAATCTACACAGTATTGGCTATAAACTTTCTAGCACTAAACTAGTAAATGTGCCTACAGTGCAACAACAATACAAACGTGCATGGAGAAAAAATATGTATAAGCATATAAGGTCAAGAACAGAGATTTACACAATGAAGCTTGTGGATACAATGAAATTGACGATTGGAGTGTTGGTAACAGGGAGGACCTCACCGAATCGAATATGTTTGAGGAAGATTGTTTCCGTGGCGTGGAAAACATGCAAAAGTGAAATAAATTTTTTAAGCTCTGATTTTTTTCTTCCTGAAAACTCAAACACATGAAAGTAAAATGAGGAAGATGATATGGGTGTATTTAGAGACCCCATGGAATGTAAATTGTTGATTTGATCTGGGCCATTTGCTAAATTTGGTATCTGATCTGACGGTCAGGTATAAATGAAGTAATGGCAGCAGGCAAATAGACGTGGGAATGGTGAAAAGGTACTTGAGTATTCTGATTGAGCAACCTTTGGTTGACGCGTGTCCACACTCAAGTACACTTAATGGTACAATTTCTGAAAAGGACAGTTCAAAAGTTTCCTTCTCATAGGATTCGAACTGATACTTTTGAGGGGAAAATGTTACACCCAGATTTCAAACATGAGAAGTTATGATCCTAAAATCTAGGCTCATTAGGTATATGCTCGAAATATGCACGGTCGTCATATGATCCTTCAGTCAGACTTCCTTGTAGTAAATAACGACCTCAAAATGCTCGAAGAGTGTGTGGCCTTGAATGTGTAAGCCTCGAAAAGCTCGCAATAACCATGGTTTGATATATATATATTTCCCTAATACATCTCTTGCCTTCGAACGAGATGGTTCGAGCTCGGGAAGTGTAAGCTCGAATGAGATGACTTCGTCAAGGGTTACTTGTTCTGAGCATAGGCAAAGTTAGTTGACGAGCTCATGATCAATGGATAGCCTCGGAGATGTAATGAACTCCGTATATGAGCTAATCGGTTACATATGAACGTATTTATTGTTGTAAAATCCCAATGTTTAAGGGATATTATATAATTTGTTATGCAATCCCACATTTTATGGGGCGTTTCCGTGTACGTAAGAAATAACCCATTAAATAGCATTATATTATTTGATTCACAGAATATCTTCCCGAAATATGTGGGAATGAATTCTGTAACCTTCTCTATAAATAGAGAAGGAAACTCCATTTGTAAGGGGCAAAAAAAAAGAGATCTTGAGAAAAAACTCTGGGCAACTATTCTTTGAAAAGTTTCCAAAAAACTCTTAAGTTCTAATAACACAGACTCATGGACTAGGCAGATTTAACTGTTGAACCACGTAAAAATCTCCTGTATTCATCTTCTTTCATTTCCTCTGATATCTTCTTGTTTAATTGCTCTCCTTCTCAAGTTGACAAAAAACGGCGTCAACACATTCTATGTAATTTGTTTTCCATCTATAATTGTTTCTCCATTTAAATCTAGGAAAGTTGTCATATAAAAATGACAAACAGAAAAACATGTTGCAAATATATCACCAGCCATGGGTTCAATGTATTTGATAATAGAAGGATATTCATGTCCAACATATATTTTTAGCCTCCTTTGAGGACACATCTTAGTTCATTGTGGTGGAGCAATAGCTACATATATTTCACAACTAAAAATTCTTAGATGAGAAATATTTGGCTTTTGACCAAAATCCAATTGTAATAGGGAGAGCTTGTCATATGTTGTTGGCGTAATGTGTACAAGTGCTGCTACATGTAAAATAGTATGTCCCCTTGTTAAAATCAGGATTTTTTTCACATAAGTAATGGTCCAGCAATTAATTGGATGCATTTAATGAATGATTTTTATAAGTCATTTTATGTATGTACATTAGCAATGAGATTTCCCAATTAAAATATAATAGTAACTAAAAGCTTGTGACGTAAATTCACCAGCATTATCAATACAAATTTTCTTTATTGCATAATCTAGAAATTGTGTCCGCAATAAGATTATTTGAGCACGCAATCTTGCACATGCTACATTACGAGTAGATATGAGACAAACATGTGACCATCTGGTTAATGCATAAAAAAATACCATAAAATATTTAAATGGTCCACATGGTGAGCTAATAGGCCCACACATGTCACGCTTAATTTTTTCAAGAAATGAAAAAGGTTCAATTTCAACTTTTACTAGTGATTGTTTAATGATAAAAACAACATATGAGAACTCATTCGATAAAAGAATCTTTTGGCTCATCAATGGATGATCGTGTTAGTTATCTATAATTATACACATCATAATTGAATTGGGATGACCTAACCGGTCATACAAAACTATAGAAAATATCTTTAGATATGTGCATGTTTAGTTCATTATAACATGTGTTTCTATTGTACTTATACATGTAAAGTACAAACCTAAGGACAAAACATGCAGTTTTTCTAATGTACACTTCTTACCTGAAGCAATAGATGTAATACAATTGACATATATCTATGAAACTTTAGATATTCCTTTTTTATTTGGTTTATAGTAAAGCATTATTCATAACAATTTTTGTTCATCTAGGCATCACTATAATGGCACTTCTAGAACCTTCAATCAAATTTTGCAATGCATAATATTGTATTAACATTTGCCTCCATTCTTGTTAAATTTTAAAATATTTATCGCTTCTAAGTGTTGTATGAGATTTTGCATTGTCCTCTAAATAAGTTATTAGAGTTGATGCCCTAAAAGCAAGTGTAAAGATATTTTTATTTTAGAATTTAATAAAAGTACATTTTTCTTATTATTAAATGTTTGAATTAATACTGAATAATTATTATAAATATTATAAAATTTCATATTTATTAATGAGAATATGATTTTGTATGAGTACGAGAGGATTATGAACACATATAAAGTAAATATTCTGAATGAATGGTTGCTAGTACAGTTCACTAAGTATTTTGAAATACATGTGATCTAGATCCGGATTACTGATGTGGATAAACAAGTTAGTGAAGGTACTTTATATAATTAGATTATATATGACAAGACAAATGTAAATTTATTTTTAAATAAACTTACATATTGAAATAAAGATTTAATTCATACCAATATGATATTCATATGTAGATCAGTCTAAATGTTGAGTAGTCATGAACTCATGTTCATGTCTGTTGGGTCTTTTGATTCACTCGTTAAGGTCTCTTAGAATAATGAGGTTAATGCCTTCAATTGGAGATTCAATAGAATGAATGGTTGGGAACATGATCTTACAATAATACAATACAAGCTTTCCTAAGAAGATGGGATATTGGATCCTTTATGGGTTAATTTTAAAACTGTAATGCCCCTAATTGCCTATCTTTATTAAAATAATAAATTAAAAGATTACATAATTTGACTGAAAAATACAATGGGTCTTCATTGAAAATAAATTGAGAGTTTGGATCTAATGTTCAAAACCAAAAGAGAATTTAATATAGTTTTAAAATGAATAAATACATCCCACTGATAAATTAACAGAACAAAAGACTCTAAGGCACTATGCCATTCCAAATCATTTCGTTGTTCACTAGCTCCCCGCAGCATACATACGTACCTAGTGTCTACTTGGAAGGGGGAAAGTAAGGGGTTGAGCTAAAAGCCTGGTAAGGAAGTACAAACAAGAAAGGAAAACACAACATAAAAGCATAAGCGACATATCTCACAAATTCTTAACATACTTTTGTTATAGCAATCATTGTCAACATAAATCATATGAAAACATAACCATGATAACATAAGTCATAATCATAAACATAAAATTATTTGCAACATAAGCATAAACATAAAACATAAGATCATGACACCCCTATTGTCCATGTCACATATGACTCTCCTTCGGTCACTTACGTGGCACCCCTATTGTCCATGTTTTATCTGGCACCCTTATTGTCCAGACTTTAGGGATGTCTGCCTTTGATAATGTTGCAGCACTAGGTAGGCAAACACAAACAAATCCATACATGTCTCATAACTAGAGTCCATTCAGAAACAAGACATAAATCTAGCTAACTTCATTACCTCAACTCCAAGCAATAATAAGAGCGGGACAACATCACAATGAGCCTAGAATAACAATCAGACACTTGTCTTAATATCATGTAAAACACACAAGAACACGCCAAACTTATCCCACATGTGCATGGGCCACTTTCTTAATTCTAGCATAATCCGTACATCAAAACATCCTCGCAAGTCTCACATAGAATCATAAGAAATAATGTTATTTTACTCATTAATCCTTAATGGTCTTCAAACAAGGATCTTAGAGTTACTCAAATAACATATAATTATGCGTAAAAATGCATTTGCATGTATCATGCATATGTGAGACCATTTTAAAAAACTCAATCAAAGTTGGAATTATAATGCTCTTTATTTTTAGAAAATTTACGAAAATTCAGCAAGCATAATCAAACTGAAATTAATTCCCCATTAGTTCCCTATTATGCTTGTTACTATTTGTCATCTTAAAATCATTCCAACAATAGGCATTAAAATTAAATTTCAAAATCTCATTCAAACTTAGAACAATTCATGGCTCAATTTGACAAATGCATAAACTTGTTTATTAATCAATAATTTATTTTGGAACCCATATTTTCATAATAATTATTCAACTTTTGATCATGCTTTCAAGTTTAAGCATAAATAAGAAACAACACTTTTTTTAAAATTGAAAATAAAATGTGAATTATGTTTTTAAATCTTTTCCTACAACACCTAATCACATAAAATCATGGCATTCATAATAACTCAAAACTTGTTTAAAAACTTCATAGTTTGAAAATACACTATCATCATGGCATAAAATCACTTTTAGTCACACATGATTTCTAATCTATCAACTAAAAAATAAAAATTTCACAAGCACATAAAATCGTTAAACAATGATTATTAATTTTCTAACAACTCATCAATAGTCCTAACATGCGTTCTAACATCTCTAAATTTTATTTACACATTTAAAAACCACAACATATTGCATAAAATAGAGTAGGCCGAAACTAGCATAATGGAATAATGAACATACCACAAATTTAACATGCTTGTGACTTAATATTTTAAGACAATGAAATAATGAAAACGACACAAACATCAAACCCTTTTAACAACCCTTGGCCGAAATACGCATATCGACCTACCAAAATAACTTTCCAAAATTTATCATGCCCTTTTATCAAAATAAGAATAAAATTAAATAAATAAAATAAAACAATCATTCATATGCATTTTTTCCCTGTTAGAAGAAATCACTACAAGAGAAAGACTCTACAACGATGATATCTGTTTTGACGACTCCAAAGTCGTCGCTATATGTAGGTAAAATCAACAAATAATTATGTTTTCTCAATTTATTAGAAAAATAAGCTACAGCGATGACATATCGCTGTAGGGTCATCAACAGCAGACGACCAGGCCCTGCAAATTCCTGATACCCTCGTCGTCGTTGTAGAGTATCAGGAATTTGGAGGGAATACGAGGCGAGAAGTGACTCTACGGCGAAGACATGTCGTCGCTGGGTCTTCGTCGAAAAAAAAAGGGAAATATGTTTGTCAATAGCGACAACCTATCCTCGATGTAGGATGCTCAGGGAACTCAACCGCCCAGAGTTGGTTGCCTATTTTCACTCCCTATAGCGACGACTTGTCGTCGCTGTGGAGTCATCGTGGAAAAAAAAGGAGGGAAATATGTTATTCTAGAGCGACGACATGTCATCGCAGTAGGATAGGGAGGGAACTTAACCGCCAAGGGTCAGTTATCTATTTTTCACTCCTTATAGCAACGACATGGCATCGCTATAGAGTCCAATTTAATCCATTGGTTAATTACTTTGTACTCTACAGCGACGACATGTCGTCGCTATAGGACCCAAAATAAAACGTGGGAATGTGAACTGCAAAAAAATTTAATTCAAATTTCACTACCTAGAGCGACAACATGTCGTCCCTGTAGAGTACAAATATAGCACATGAGAATATTCATGTACTATTCACTACCCTATAGCGACGACATTTCATCGCTGTAGGGTCTCACCATTTAAGTGAAATGGTGCGTTTGATATCAACGACGACATTCATATACTATATAGCAACGACATGTCATCACTGCAGAGTTTCTCGATATAACTCCCCAGCCCGAGCCTTTTTCTTCATTTTCTGCAAAAAATTTTTTGAGAAACCAAAGCAATCCGAGCCCCACCAACGATCCGAGCCTATTTGCTGCATTTTCTGCCTTGTTTTGGTTATCTAATCCCATTTTCTTTGTATTGGATGGTTTAAAATGTATTTTTTGTTAGTATATGTGTGTATGTTTCATTGGTTATTTAGTTTCTGGTAAGAATAATTTTTGAGTTTTTTATGTTTGTTTTGTTCATTTCTTTTTTCAAATAACATAGGAATTCACCATTGGGTATTGCTCAGATTGTTCATTGGGTATTATTCATTTATTTATCTTTACTTTATTTTTTTTGGTTATATATGTATATGTTTACTAATATATATATATGTGTATATAAATTAATGTGAATTTTTTTATGTGTATATGTTTTTTTATAAGGAAATGTTGATTGTTTATGTTGATGATTTTTTTTCATAGATTAATGTATATGCTAATTTAGTTTAATTTTGATAATAAAAAAGTATATTTGACATAAAGAAGTTTCATAGTTGTTTAATATTTTATTATAATAAAATTAAATATTAGGTTATAAAAAAATATTAATTTAGGTGATATTTCATTGTATTGAGTATTCTATGCTATAGGTTAGATAAATCCATATTAAATGATTATTTTATATATATTTTTAATTATATATATATGTTATGTTAGATAAATAATATGTGATTTGGGAATATGTTTATAATTTGTTTTTGTTGTTTATTTGTCAATTTAAATTATTGTATTAAAATTTATGTATGCTTTGAGACTAGTTTATATGTTTTTATGTAGATTTTAATTTTTGGGATAGGTTAGATTACAGCCGTTATGTTGCCGAAATTATTGTAGATTTAGAAAAACTAAACATTACAACCTAGTTTTAAAGTTAATTAATAAATTTTAAATTTTAAAGTTTTAAAGTTTTAAATTTTTTAATTAATAAATTTTAAATCAATTAATAAAAATTAATTAAAAATTTATAAAGTGTAAATTAAAATAATAATTTTACAATTATAAAACATTATCAATATTTTTTTATAAAATAAGTAGAAATTAAAATAATAAACTTTAATAGTAAATTAATAAATTTGCAATTAAGTATTTTTTTTATTTAATTACTTTTATAATATATTCATAAAATTTGATAATATATGTACATAAAATAGGTAATTAAGTTAATTGTATTCTTAAAATTAAGTTAAGATTAAAATAATAATTTTAAAATAATAAAATTTTATTGTTGTCTTTTAAAAAAAAGTGAAAATTATATTAAGAATTTGATAATTATTAAATAATATAATAATAATTATAATTAAATATTTGATTATGTAATGAAACTTTATAATACATTCATAACTAACAATAATATAATTTCTTAAAATTTGATAATATATATTCATAAAATTTAATAATTTATTCATAAGATTTCATAAAATTATTATAAAATAAATGTAGTTTTTTATGATTATCAAATTGTGATAATTTATTTTCCACTTGAATCAGTTATGACAATTAACAAGAGTTGAATAAATAATAGAGGACGTAACTCTGATGAGTTTTTGAATGGTCTTCAACCATTTATACAAATGACCAAGAATCATGTAAATGCTTCCGAAGAAGTCAGATGCCCATGAGTTCACTGTGTCAATACGCTAAATCAGAAACTGGATATGGTGGAGGCTCACATACTCAGATATGGGTTTCTCCAGCGATACGTGAAGTGGACCTACCACAATGAAGTTGATATGCCTCCACTAGTGGACGATGGGGCTTCAGTGACTGATGAGATGATTAACATAATCAATGATGTTATTGGTGAACAAGACACTAACGAAGAAGGCATAAATGAAGGAATTTCAGATGGTGGTGGCAATAGTGCGGAGAATCAATTTGATGACCTGTTTCAAGTGGTTGAAGTTGAGTTATACCCTGGATGTACATGGTTGCCTTCCTTGAACTTCTTGGCGAAGATTATGCACATGAAAGTTATGAATAAATGGACAAATGGTTCCTTTGATGAACTTTTGAAGTTTATGAAATTTGCATTCCCAAAGGAGAATAAGATCAATTCATGCTTGCAAGTACGACTGTTGTTTGTTCTGGAAGGAGAATTCCCAAAAACAGAGTCGTCCTGTATGTGGTGAGACCCGATGGGTTGACAAAGACACAAAGGGCAAAAAAGTCGCCCACAAAGTGTTGCGGTACTTCCCTTTGACTCCTAGGTTGAAATGTCTTTTATGACCTGGCGTAGTACGGGATGGTTGAAAGAAGATAGTGTGATGCACCATCCTGTTGATTGGGGTGCTTCGAAATAATTTGATTCTAGAAATCCTAATTTTTCCAAAGAACCCAAAAACGTTCGATTGGGCTTGGCTGCTTATTGTTTTAATCCATTTGGTAACATGAGTCTATCTTACAGCATGTGGCAGATAATATTCTGCACGTACAATATGCCTCCTTGCTTGTGCATGAAAGAGTCACCATTCATTCCGACCTTATTGATTCCCGATCCAAAATCACCTGGTAAGGACATGGATGTCTTTTTGAGGCCCGTGGTAGACAAATTGAAGGAGTTGAGGGATGAGGGAGTTCAAAATAGAGACGCTACAATGAACAGTGTATTCAGAATGCGTGCAACACTATTATGGACTATCAATGATTTTCCAGCTCGTAGTAGTTTGTCTGGTTGGAGTGGCCAAGGATATATGGCATGTCCTTCATGCAACAAAGACACTCCTTCATGTTAGGTAATTGGGAAGACGACTTATGTTGGTAATAGAAGATTCTTATCTTCTACGCTTAAGTGGAGGAATAGTCGCTTGTTTGATGGGAATTATGAAAAAGGACGTCCTCCAAGAAAATGTACTAGTCAAGACATACTCAAACAATTAGCGCATGTTCCAGACCGTTTGTCGGGTAAACATGTCAGTTTCGGGGCTATGAAAAGAAAGCGAGATCCAAAAGAGCTTATTTGAAGTAAAAATAGTATTTTCTTTTAACTTGATTACTGGTCCAAACTTAAACTGAAGCACAATTTAGATTTGATGTATGTAGAGAAAAATGTTTGCGACAGTTTTTTTCTTATGAATGAGAAATCTAAAGACACCACCAACGCACAAGTAGACTTGAAGAATTGGGGTATCCGAGAAAAGTTGCACCTCAAGGAAGACGGTACAAAGTTGATCAAACCACATCCTATGTACTCTTTCACATTGGATGATAGACGGATTTTTTGTCAGTTCGTAAAAGGAGTTAGACTTCCTGATGGCTTTGGTTCAAATTTCACTAAGAAAGTAACTAACAATGATGGCAACATTGTTGGGCTGAAATCCCATGATTGTCACATTCTTATGCAACGTCTGTTGCCGGTAGGAGTTCAAAGCTACTTGGATAATTCTATTTCAAAGACAACCATTGAGCTTTGCAATTTCTTTATGCAAATTTGTGCTCGTACATTGGTTGTTAAAGACATGGAGAATGCAGAAGATCAAGTGATACAATTTTGTGCAAGTTGGAGTTAATTTTTCCTCCAGCCTTTTTTGATGTAATGATTCATTTAATTCTTCATTTACCGCAAGAAGCTATCCTCGGAGGACCAGTTTACATGAGGTGGATGTATCTGTTTGAGTGATATATGAAGAAGTTGAAAAATTAAGTTAGGAATAAGGCGCTCCCCAAAGGTTCTATAGCGGAGGGTTATGTTGTCGATGAAGCTTTGACTTTTTGTTTGAAATATCTTCAGGGCTTACAAACTAAATTTAATCATCTGGAAAGAAATGCATATATTGTTATTCCTAAAAGATAGTTGTCAGTTTTTGAATCACAATGTCGTCCAAGTAGCAAAAAGAAAATCATATCCCTTGACTATCTTCATCGGAAAGAAGCGGTGTGGTTTGTACTCAACAATTGCCTGAAATCCAACCATATATGGAGTAATTAGCTCAACACATATTTGAATTCGTTAAATTTCATTCATGGAAAACTGTTATCTTACCTTAATTGTGCTATACATTGAATGCCTTCGAGAAAATTCAAACATAAATCTTCGAAAAGATTTCCCTGTCTGGTTTAAATTGAAGGTAAATTATCGAAACTGTAAAATTCTTACAAAATTCGTATCGATTAATACTCATCTCATTGTGTTTTCTTTTTTTGTGTCATACTCTATAGATGGGTCGTTTGCAGCAAGTACAGTCAACTAAGTGTACTGATGAATTATTTGCTTTAGCAAACAGGTTCAAACAAAATACATACTCCTACACGGCTTGCATTATTAACAGTGTGAAGTTTTTGGTCCATAGTTGTGACAGTCAGAATCCCGTGATCCGTAAGGGGAAAGACCGGGTAAAGCTGTGTAATCCCACACCACCTGGTGAAGGTCAAGTGTGATGATTCTAAGACTGTGTAGGTATGGGACAACACAGTTGAAGAGGGCTTAAATGGATTGATGGGTACTACCTATATCAACAAGATGCATCTTCTTTTTGGTAGCCCATCACTTGAGAACTCCAAAGTTAAGCGTGCTTGACCTAGAGTAATCTCAAGATGGGTGACCTCCTGGGAAGTTTTTCCAGGAAGTGTTCGAGTGTGGACAAAGCACACTGGAAAGACTCGTGTTGGTTTGTAGGGCCAGTCGTCATTCCAGGAAGCAGCCATAGTGATGTGGGGCGTTACAATACTCGTGACGAAAGACGTACCACTCGAAATAGTGGAGTTTGATGCCAAGAACCAATGGTTTCACTTTCTATGGCAAACTTGAGGAGATTGTAGAGTTATGCTATTCCCATGGTTACTCGGTAGTATTATTTTGATGCAAATGGTTCAACACCGATGCAAGCAAGGGTTAACATATGACTGAGAATAACATAAGTAGTATCATAATTAATTCTGAATGGTACAAGAACGATCAGTTTATTCACGCCACTCAAGCAAAACAAGTTTTCTACTTGGAAGATCCTTCAAGAAACAAAAATTGGAAGGTAGTAGAAGAAGTCAATCATCAAAAGATCTCAGATCATCCAAGTATCAATGATGATCACAAGGTTGATGTCGTACACAATAGAACTTCATCAAATTTTGTACTCGCTGTGGAATTAGGAGAGTTGGAGATTATGCATTTGGATCAACCTGGTCACACAAGCATAATTGGGGAAGCATCTTGATCTGTTCCGGGTGTGGATGATGATTTTAATCAATGACCATGATAATGATGAAATTAGTGAAGATGATTTAGAAAGTACAGGTGATGATGTAGGAATCGACATTGATGAGGAATAATATTTTCTTATGCGTACTCATATTTGTATGTTTAATGTGTATGTTTTAATTTTATGACATTTTAATCAATATATGACTTTTCTCAACAATGTTTATTTTTCAATAGTTTCAACTAAATTACCGAAATTATTTAAGTTATGTACTTAACCTCCAACTATAATAAATTTAAGTTAATAATTATTTAAATTGCAAAGATATGTCTGCTATTGTTGCTCGTTCTCATGGTGGTGATGGAGCAGATCCTCCTCCTCCTACAGATCCCACGCGAGTTCCTACTTCCTGTGAGACAGGTAATATACTATAATTAGTCTATCTTTTATCAATAAATGACAAATTGCTATTATTTTATTCAATTTAATTGTATTGTTTAATTAACATATGCAGTGGCTGCCGCAAAAAGCAGAGGTCGGTCTCGATCAAAAAAGTTGCAGCAGCTCGTCAACGACAATAAAGGTCCATTGGCTCTACAATTTGATCTGAAGGAGGGAACCTACAAAGCAGTTGGTGATTTTGGAACGTTGTTCACAAGACTTATTGGCAACCTTATTGGCATCATGTCCCATTATATCATGACTCGTGGTAGAGTGTTCCAAATGAGCACAAGATTGGATTGATGCAAAAGGTTGAGGTAAATTTATCTACTTATTCACATGTAATGTTTTTTTTTTTTATAATTTAAAAATCTCACCATTTTTTTATGGAATTTTTCATTCTTCCCCAGGCGCTTCCTGAGTGGTGACTGATAGAGACTGGGATTGAGCGAGAGTTTTAGGATCGCTACAAGGATAGAAAAGGTCGCAAGAAAAGACACTTCGATGAACATGGAGGGTATGATGATATCGAGACAGCCAGAAAGCATCCAACGGAGGACATTGACAATGAGAGTTGGTAGAAGTTGGTTGACCTTTTCACCACTCCACAATTCATGACATGCTCAATGGAAAATGATGCCAATATAGCAAACCAAAAGTATCCAAGTCTCCATGGATCGACTTCTTATGCTTCTGCTCGATTTAAGAAGGTAAATAAAAATATATAGATAATTTGAAATATTTTAAGTTATCTTAATAATAATTTCAATATTTAACTGAGATTTTGTTAATTTTTGTTTTCTAAAGATGAATCTTCAGACTAAGGAACTGCCCAGCATTATCGATACGTTCCATGACATGCACAATCATCCGACACGTGGATGGGTGAACATGAATGCTAAGGATGCATATGTAAGTAACTTTCTAAGTTTTTTATCTATGTATATTATTCAATATAGTATGTATTAAATGTCTTGTTTCTAAACTGCAGGATGCCTTGCAGCAAGAAGTCCAGACACAATCCCAATCCCAATCTCAATCTCAATCTAAATCTGAAGCAGGAAGTGCCACTATCAATGAGACACAAGTCGTCTCAAAGGTACTTACTCAACGTTGTGGCCACAACCGAGTTATTGGACGAAAGTTGAAGGGCACTATTACATTTGCGTCAAGTGCCAATGATACCACCTGAGGCATTCCAGTCCATGATTCAATACTTCAGTCAAGCCTTTATGACCCAGAACAACAACTTCCAGCAAATGCAACAATATTTGCCAACAACAAATCTGAAGTTCTAACCTCCACAATTTCACCCTATCAACTTGGACATGAACATGATACAGTCCATGATGGCAAGCCTTCAACCACAACAAACACAGCCGCCACAACAACCCGATGATAATGACATTTGAATTGATTTTGATTACATTTAGTTTTATTATATTACTATTTTTAAATTATTAATATTTTGTGTTGTTTTTTTTTTAATTTGTAGACAATACTACTTATGTTTTATTATCTTACATTTTGGAGACTATGGATATTGTTAAATTGGTTTTATTATTTAATTAAATAAGTTGGTTTTATTTATTTATTTAATATTTAATATTTTATTAATTAAATTCTAGTCAATATAATTAATTAAATATATATTTTTTTGTAAAAAATTGTATACCTATAGCGACGACATGTCGTCCCCGTAGGGTGCATGCTGAACACGAAAATCTGAGTTTACATGATACATCGTAAGAATAAGATAAGAATATTGGTTCTACGATTAAATTACGTAGCAATCCAGTGCCTATTAAAATATAATGGCTTTTATAAATAAGCCTTACACGAAAAAATACTAAAAACATTAAAAATCAACAAAATCATCCTATTAGTGATAGTATTTCTTGAGATGTAGGCCATTCAAGGTCTGCGAGACCAACTCTCCACTTAACCAAGCTAGTTTGAAGGTTTCGTGACGTAAGATTTCCACGATATGGTACAGTCCTTTCTAGTTTGCTCCCAATACACCATCTGTAGGATCTTTACATGCCAAAAACACCCTTCAAAGCACTAAGTCACCCAGTTCGAGTCTATGTCCTCTTACCTTCAAGTTATAGTAATTAGTAATTCTCTGCTCATAATGGGCGAGCTGTAATTGTGACTCCTCCCACTTTTCCTGGATCATATTCTGAGATGCGTTGAGCAAGTTGTGGTTTCGATCTTGAACAAAGGTTTTCAGTCTATATGACGTCATTAGTACTTTTGTTGGGAGCATAGCCTAACTTCGAAAGGTTAAAGAGAATGGATTCTACCCCATGGAGGTGCGATGTGAGGTCCTATAAGCCCAAAGTACTGACGTGAGCTACTCGGGCAATACTCCCTTGGCTTCATCTAGTCGTTTCTTTAAACTCGCATTTAGGGTTTTATTTACAGCCTCGACCTGCCCATTATCTTGCATATACACCATTGAAGAAAAACTCTTTGTTATGTCGTACTTCTCACAAAAGTTTGTGAAAAGATCACTATCAAAATGACTTCCGTTGTCAAACAAGATCATCTTTGGGAGCCCAAAACAACATATGATGTTCTTCATGATGAAGTATAGAACTCTCTTCAACATTATGGTCGCCAGAGGCTCAGCCTCGACCCACTCTGTAAAGTAGTCGATGGCGACAACTGCATAGGGAACTCTTCCTTTCCCTACTGGAAGTGAACCAATTAGGTCGATCCCCCATACTGCAAATGGTCAGGGCGATGAAATCATGGTTAGGTCCATGGGTGTTGCCCGAGCAACAGTGGCAAAGCTTTGGCACTTATCACATTTTTGTACGTAGCGTAGGAAAAAACTAGCCCTGCCTCAATATCTTTAGAGCCAAGTTCTGCCCACTAGCATTGTTTCCGTAGAATCCTTCATGTATATCATGTAGGATAGTCTATGCTTCCTCGGGCAGAACACACCGCAGGAGGGGTTGTGAATGCCTTCGTCTGTGTAGAATTCCCTCAACCATAATAGAGTGTGGGACTTGATATAACAATTTTGTTGCATCCTTTTGGTCATTTGGTAGTTTACCGGTTGTGAGGTATTCCACAATGGGGGTTATCCATGTAATGCCCTAGATAGCCAAGACCGCTACACTGTGCGTTTACAAATATCCAAGACTTGCTAATCAAGTCATTTAGTTAGAAACGTGTTACAGAAACTACAGTTGAACAAGGGTTAAAAGATTTTGGTCTCAAAAGTCTCATTTCTTATAATCAAACATTTTTACATGGGATCCAAAAAGTAGTAACGTTAAAAGACAGTTTACAAAATTTCAGGATTAAAATACAGTTATTAGCCACTCTAAGGCAAAACAGACAAATAGGCTCTTCTCCTCCTGTACCACTCCTCGGCCGTGGCGGCCGATCAGCTGACTATGTACATTCAGCCCTAAAGCTCTCTATCTCAGGACTGGTCCACTTTTCCCTTGCCTTTACCTGAACCACATAGCACCCGTGAGCCAAGGCCCAGTAAGAAACCAGATAACAGAGCATAATCATTAAGCAATCAATTTGTAAATCAGCAATCAAGCAACTCATAATGCATAGAAATACACTCAACAATCCATAGTGTTCATATAAATAGATATTCAGCATACCAAACTCATCGTTAAACATTTATAACCAATTCACATAATAAACAGGGTCGTCGCCCTTAGGCCGCACCCGCTATTTACCTAACTGACTCCAGCCTGCTTAAACTGAGCTCAGTGAATATTAAGTTGTCCTTAGCTACCAATGGCCGAGCCGCGCCCTGTGCGCAAATATTGATTCTAGCACTCATAGGCCATTTATCACATGTCCTATGGCATTATACCATCTATGACACAATTCATGTATAGGGATCTCTTAGTCCCATCATTAACACATAACCGGGTGCAGTTTCTTACCTTTAGATTCTGATAGCTTTGTTCAGCTCAACCCTCAAGAACGATCCCATCCAAGCCCTAGCATACACATAGTCACGATCACAAGTTAGAATCATACCAAACTTCAATTCCAAAACCTAGCCTCGGGACCAATCCCGAGCCCTCGAGAAGCTCTAATTCCACCAAACGGGGTGGTGGAATCAAACCCCGAGCCCCCAGGCAAAAACCCTAAGAAATATCCCAAAAACCCTCTTCTGGAAACAGGGTAGTGCTACAGCGCCATAAAGAGGGCGCTATAGCACTACAAATAGAGCTAACAGGCACCCAGACACCCAAGCCTAGCATTGTAGCACCCTAAGGCTAGCGCTACAACGCTAGTCACAGCTAGACAATACCCACATTTCTCCTCTCCGAACCTCCTCGAGCCAAAACCCTCCAAAATCCTTCCAAACCTCAACCAAACTCCAAAAAAAGCCTACCAAAATCTATATCTCACCCCATATGACTCAACCAATCAATACTAAACCACATGCATCATCAAACTAAGAAAAAGCCATGACTAATCTTTGAAACTCAAAAGCTCAACAGAAAGCAACAAAAACTTCAGTATTCAAGTGACCAAGTCCAGAATTTCTTACCTTCAATAGAGAAATTCGACCTTAGGCTATCCTCCACACCATCTTATCTTTCACTTCTCAAATCTTCAGCCTCAACTCCCTATTATTCCCATCAAAACTCAGCTCAAAAATCCATTTCAACACCAAAAACCAGAAACTGAATAACAACCTCCAAACCTTACTTCAAATGGATGAATAACCTCTGTCAATTCCTCAAGCCAAATCAAGGACCCTAGTCTTGAGTCTTAGCCTAAGCCTTCTCTAAATTTTAGCTCCAAATTCCAGAAAAATTGGTGAAGAAAAGCCCAAACCGTATAAGAGAATAGTGCCCTGTTTTTTTTTCCTTCTTTCTTTTCTCCTTCTTTTCTTTTCCTTTTTGTCTCAATCCTTCTGTCAGACTTCCACTGCCTTCTACACATTCCACTAAGGCAATAAAGCAAAATAATACTTATCTCTGCTTTTAACTCAAATGACCAATTTTCCCTCCCATAAATCCTAAGCCATTAAATCATTCTAAGGGCATTTTGGTCATTACACCCAGTTCCTGCTAATTCCTCGAATGTCTCTAATATTTACCGCTTACTTTCCGACATCTAAATAATCACCAATTATATTCCTCAATATTAAAATAGACTCCAATATATTTCCTAAACTTCCAGAAATACCCCCAAGCTTGCCCCGAGCAGGGTATAAATCCCCGCCGTGACATTTTCGCTAAACCACTCACTAGGATCGCCTCGAGTCACAAGCTACAAATATATCCACATAATAATGTGGTCTCAACAATTTATCACAGATATTTACATTTATGCCCTCAACGGGCCAAAATTACGAATATTCCCTTCTAACTTAATCAGGGCCTACATGCATACTAATACACATAGTCATGCATCACAGATATCCAAATAGTCATACAAACATGCTTTTAATCATTTAAATAACATATAATCAAGTTATGCCCTCCTGACACACTAATCGAGGCCCTTAAGCCTTATTAATAAATTTGGGTCGTTACAATCCAGGTCGATTTTGTGTCAACCACTCCAACCTCAACCATTTCATCCTTTATGCTTGGTTATTCTATGAAATCCACTGGGACCATTTTTAATGTATCTGCCTCTTTGGTGGTGGCAAGTTGGGCTAAAGCATGAACATTTGAATTCTGCTCGCGGGGTACCTGCTCAATGAAGCAGAACTTAAACTCAGACAACTCATCTTTAACCTTCGTTCGATAACCACTATTTTAATACCTCAGGCTTGGTACTCCCCCAATATCTAATTAATCACGAGCTGAGAATCACTATAACATTGGATCACTTTGACTTTCAGTTCTTTTGCCACCTGTATTCCTCCCAATAGTGCTTCATACTCTGCTTCAATGTTGGATGCTACGAATCTGAACCTCAGGGTTGTATGGAAACGATGTCCCTCAAATGAGAACATAATTATCCCAGCTCCGAATCCATTTTCGTTAGATGATCCATCAACGAAGAGTTTCCACAACTCTTTCATGGGTTCTCTCATTGGCTCATCTTGAAAATGTGTGCATTCTGCCACAAAAATAGCAAGCTCTTGACTCTTCATTGATGTGCATGGCTTATATAATATATCGAGTTGATTGAGTTTGATGGCCTACTTAAGCAAACGTCCCGATGTTTCAAGTTTTTGCAACACCTGCCGTAAAGGTTGATCGATTAAGACGTGGATGGTGTAGGACTATAAATACGACCTGAGTTTTCTTGAGACCATGATCAAGTAAAACGCATATTTTTCTATTAAAAGATATCTGGATTCAGCTCCCAAAAGCCTTTTACTCACATAGTACGCTTGTTTCTGCACTCGATTATCTTCTCGTACTAAAATAGCACTAACCACATTTTCTGTCACAACCAGGTATGCCTTGAGGGACTCACCAGGTTGTTGTTTAATGTTAGCTAGCGAATTGGCTTCAAAGAGAGCTTCCTTCGCAGCTTAGAACTATCTCTTAAACTTGGAAGACAATTTCTTCCACGAGGTCATTGAATGTTTTTTGTACTTGTTGAACCGCAATCTAGTCAGATCAATCAGTATTGCGGGTAACAAGATACATCTTAAGTTGTACCCGATGTTGTGGGCCATCATTAATGTGTTGAACGTCCCGAGGTGATTGGACAGGACAGTGTTTCCATCATATGTGGGCATGTTTGGCATCCTAAAGCCAATAGGATAAGAAGCTGTCGCAATGTTAGGAGCAAAAGGTTTGAGCTCCTCATCGGAATTACAATCATCGACTCCTTTTCTAGACAAGAGTCTCTTCATCTGTTCTTCCAATAAGGCCAGTCAAATGGTTGGATCCTTGGAATCTTGGTGATTTTAGAGCTGATTATCAGCACCCATCCTGTTGTACGCATTAGATGTGTTGTTTTCCCTCCAAGCATGAGCTTGGCTAGGTGGGACATTCCAATTTTCACGTACGATAGGCGGATCTCGAACTAATTTTTTGGCGCAAGAGATGATCTTGAGAGTATCTAGTTGTCGTAAGCTTTCAAGTTGGACACTACTCACTCTAGAGTTAGATAGATGTTCTATCAGTACGCTTTCTTCTTACGCTTGTCTGCTTGCTGTACCCCGTGCTGGGTAAATTAGTTCGTATTTATTTTGGGGTACAACACATCTTTATAATCAAAACCTCAATATCTAAATAACCATCAACAACACAATAATATGATATCAACATAAAATAATGCATAAAATCATAAATTGAATAAAAGGTGAATTTATATAATCTATAACATACTCATTTTCATTTACCTACCATTATTGAAATTTCAAGTAAACAAATAATGAATATATTTCTTTCAAGAACCAAGAGTACCACAAAACAACCATCACCATCAAACATGCTCTTTCATGGAAAACAAATCAAATCAAAAGAACTAAATCACAACATGAATAATAGATGAGAACTAAAATCTCCATTGCCACTTTGATAGTGGTTAACCACACTAGCAATAGGTTAAGCCCTTGATACCTAGGTTCAACCAATACCAAAAAAAACATCTCTTAGAATTAAGAAGAGAATAAATAAGCTAGAGTATTGAAAAACACAAATACAAGAGAACTTACCCTTCCTTCTTCCTAGAATTTTCGTAACCTTCTCTCCTCCCTTCTTTCCTCTTGGGTTCGGCAGCCAACAAATTCAAGCTCTTCATATTTTCTATTTAAATGCCATAGTGGTCGAAACCCTATGCTCCAATGAGAATGAGAAACTTTCCCAATTGAATTCCCCTTTATTCTTGACTTTTAAATGAATAGAAAATGAAAAAAAATCAATTGGAAAAGATGTCAACAAACCAAATAAAGAAACAATTTTCCCTTGGTCTTCTCTCCCTCATGCCACACGCCCAATCTCTCCGCTTCCTCTAGTTTCTTTTTTTTTTCCTAAAAGTGAACACTCATCTTCTAGAATCCTCTCTTGATTGGTAGTTTTCTATAATTAGGGAAACACTCACATTCCCATGATCTACTCTAGGTTCAACACAAATCTCATGCATGCTCACCATGCATGTCATGCACTTGCACACACACAACTATGCATGCTCTTCTACTTACCACGAACTTACACACACACAATCAAAACACATTTGCACTGAAGCAGAAAAATAAATAAATTAAAACAATTAAATTAAATGAAACAATTATTCACTTAACATTTAAATAAATAAAAGAAAATAATTAATCACATAATAAAATAAAAAAATTTGGTGCACTACAATAGTTATTAAGCTTAAATTTATAATATGATTATAAATTAGCTATTCACTAGTGAATTAATGGTACTTGAGGAACAAGAGATAATTAGAAGCATAGAACGGTAATCTTGACGAGCTATAATTATTGAATCAATAAATTGGAGGAAAAACTACATGAAGTGACTATATCAATGGACTACATGAAATATTTATGTAAATATAATTCTATAATTACTAAGAGTTCAATTCCTTATTTATAGTGGAATAATAATGTAATAAATAAATAAGATTATTTATTTGAAGAGTTTAATTAATAGTTTGGTTTATTGGAGCGTAGTATTATAGGTTTATGGTCCCCAAGTTAGCTCTATCCTATACTATCTAGGATTTGGGTGGTGCTAAGAAGATAAATTGAGAAATGACTAAAGTTTGAAGGAATTAATTTCCCAAAGAAAAAGTATAATTATGTGATAATTATATGTAATTAATTAATTTGACTAATGTGTTTTATTTGAAAAATATATATTAGTTCATAATAATATTAATCACATGATATTAATTTATTATATTGTACGCCCTAATTTTCCACGGGCTATTAGCGAGCTGAGACATGGCATAATTATATCAGCCACATGGATACCACTTGGCCAGAGCTGCTGTTGTCAGGTTCTACCTCTTTAGCTCGAGGTAGCAAAAAGTTTATCAAGATTATTTATGGGTTGAATCAGAGATATGAGGACCGCGGGTCGAGAAGGCATCCAGCCCGAGGCACGAGCTGGAGTTGGAAGCTGTGACCCCTTGTAAAGTCAAACACACAATGTAAACGTGCATATATCAGATATCACGTGTCTGATATATCCCTGAATTCTCGGACACGCAGCATGAACGTGCGTGTTCAGGCACCCACGACTGGGTTGGTCCGTGCGGCCCATTATCCCCCTTACCTATTGATTACACCACACTTCATCTGTGAGGTTTTAGGAATTAATCATGAATGTCACAGAAGTGACATGATGGGTAAGAAGGTCACGGGATGACCCCCCTTACCAACTCCCAGGTGCCCTCTCCTATAAATATGGAGACCCTGGGAGTTGCAAAGGGTTGGATTCTATTGTGTAACGAAATACCCTGTAAAGAATACCATAAATATAGGAATAATATTAGCTGGTGGAGTAGAAGGATTTTAACCTTTGAACCACCTAAAAAATGTAGTCGTATCTTCAGTTCATATTAAAATCATTCATCTATTTCGGTGCATCACTTAGCACTAATCCCTTTCTCTTATTTTCTTAATTACCTGTTGGCGAAGAACCGCGTAAACAGTTTGGTGCTCTCGTTGAGAGCTTGTTAGATTGGTGCTATCGCAAATATCCAACCATGGTGATCACTCGATCAAGACATAGTAACGAGGCGGACCAGCATGATGGGCAGGAGGCCCATCATGCCGCCATCTCCGGTGAGCAAAACCTTGAAGTTCAGCAGCGGCTGGGCAAGCAGCCAATAGGCCAGGATGAGACTGGAAGTTCGGCACCCCGGCCACCTAATCCAAACCCAGAGTTTTACACGGAAGTAGAGATGGAGAATGCTCAACTGAGGAGTTAGCTGGCGGAAGCTAATCAGCAGATTAAGGAGGTGTTGGCCCGACTACCCCCTCTTACAACCGATGCTAACGTCGGAAAGAGGCAAAGCGAGACTCATAAGTCTCGCCGAGGTAATCGGTCCAGGCCTAGCCGCTCGGCCAGACCTCCAACATCCAACTCTACTCCTTCATCGCACCACCGAGAGGCAACCTTCGAAGAACTACCCAGGGCCGAGCAACAGTATAGCCGCTTGGTCCGAACTTCAACTCCTAGCTCACTACCAGCCTCGAGTGCACCCAAGAGGGCTCGAGGGAATTCTAGAAGGAGATCCGGGGAGGGCTCACAGTGACAGCCCATCCCGGCCAGCCGTCTTGCACCCCGATCAGATTGCCAGGCGCAAGGCCCGCAAGTTGGCAGGGCCGAAAGGCCCCTACCTAACCTCATTCGCCCTGACGGAACCAGGATTGCATCCCCAGTCAGACATCCTCCTTCACCGATAAGATATCCGTCTCCTCCTTGACCCATCTGAGATATTCCAGCTTATGGGAGCAGCAGGAGAAACCCACCTTCCGCAGGACCTTCCCATCGTGGCACGACGCCCAGGGAAGTCCCGGATCCTCAGCCCCAAAGGCGGGCTCCGAGCTTTTCTAACGGGAGCTACTGGACCGGAAGTCACCGAAGTGACCTTTCTGGCGGAGACCTGTGCCAACGCCTAAGCTCAGCGCAAAGTCCTCAAGCCACCCCAAGGGGCGACCTATGAGATTTCCTTAACTCTCATAGGGGGGACCCGGTAGGAAGTGGTAGCCATGCTCGTGCAAGGGGAGACCTGTCTGAGGTACGTGACGGTGGGAATGTCCCAAATAACCTATCTCAAGATAGGAGGGGAAATAACCCACCAAACGTATACAATAGATCCGGAGCTGTTGAACAGCCTCGGAATAACCAAGGAGATCAGGACAAAACCCTTGAGTGCCTGGCTCAGATGGAGGAGCTAATGAGGAAGCTCCTGTCCGAGAAAGAAAAAGATGAATATGATTCGGGGGACGAGCTTGAACTCTTCGCCCCAAGCATAGCAGCAACGACATACCCGCCCGGTTTCCGTATGCCGCACCTGTCCAAATTCAACGGAGACGGAGATCCGTAAGATCATCTGGGTATGTTCAATACCCTGATGATGGCCCACAACATTGGTCCCGAGCTGAGGTGTTTAATATTTCCCTCCACACTGACTGGGCCGGCCAGACAGTGGTTCAAACAAAGCAAGAAATAGTCAATCAGCTCCTGGAAAACTTTCTCTGCTGACTTCAATAGAGCATTCCAAGCCTCCCAGGCTACCCGCGTCAAGGCCGACTCCCTGGCTAACATGAGGCAACAACCCGACGAGCCTCTGAGCAGGTTCGCGAACGTCGCTGCTCGAGCCGGAGACACAGATGACAGCTCTAAACTCATGGCTTTAAGGACTGGAATCCTCGTCGGAGGGGGACTCTGGAATGAGATACAAAGGAAGGGAGTCAGCTCAGTAAATGAATTTCTAAATAGGGCCCAGGGGTGGATCAACTTGGAGGAGGCCCAAGCCTCAGCTGCAGGAACTAGCTAGATCCCTGAGCAGCCTGCTGGAGTGGGAACGGAGGTCATGACAGCGACCCAGAATGTTACACAGAATAACCAGTTTGGTGGAGGCAAGAGAAAGGGGAACGGCGAGGGCAACCAGCACGGCCCCAAGAAGAATAAGTCCGTGGAAAAATTTAAGCCGGTCTACGAGCCTTATACGGAGCTCACCCACTCTAGGGAGAACATCTTCCTAGCAAACTCTACTCGCCTTCCCTGGAAGAAGCCGGAGCCGTTAAAGCACCAGAAGGGGAAGTGAGACCCCTCCATGTTTTGCCGTTTCCACAAAGACGTTGGCCACAATACCGATGATTATAGACACCTAAAGGATGAGATCGAGACTCTCATCAGAGCCAGCCGTTTGGCTCAGTATGCACGGAACAGAGTTCCCACAGCCCGTCCGACTCCGGAAGTCCCGATCACTCAGCCCGGATCTCAGGTAGATCAGGACGTCCCTCCTCCAATGACAGGAGTGGAGATCTCCACAATCTCTAGAGTTCTTCATTTGGCTGGCACAAGCAGAGGTGCCCAAAAGAGGTACGTCAACGAACTTAAGGCTCATAACGGAGTAGAGTTTGTCCCCGAGCAACATCTGCCAAAGCAGCAGCGATTGGAAAGGCAACCAATCATTTTTACTGAAGAAGATGCCAGCCACGTTCAATTCCCTCATAACGACCCTCTGGTTGTAGCAGTGCAGTTCGCTAATCGGAGGGTTAGGAGAGTGCTGATCGATAATGGGAGCTCGGTAAACCTTCTATTCCGGTCCACTCTAAAGGCGACCTCCATGATTCTTTATGGTTTCTCTGGAGAAGGATCTGCGGCTATAGGGACAATCGAACTGGTGATTACCTTAGGAGAGGGACCTCAGACAGTCTCAAAACTCCTTGAATTCGTGGTCATCGACTATCCCGCCGCATACAATGCCATTTTGGGTCGACCTACATTTATGGCTTTTGAAGCCATCACCTCTGTCCGCCACCTCGCGCTGAAATTCCCTTCTTCCACAGGGATATGCCCGGTCCGCGGCGATCAGCTTACTGCCAGGGAATGCTACAGCATTTCCATGAAGGGAAAATTGAAACCCGAGCAGTTAAAAGGAATCTCAAGAACCTTTGCCTAATCCTAAGATTGAAAAACCTCAGAGTGCTGAAGGGGAAAGTATCATCCTAAGTGAGGATATTGACCCCCGAATAGGCGAGGATAAGTCCAAGCTCCAAGCTATTGAAGAGCTCGAGGAAGTAAATATCGATCCACAGAATCCCTCACGGATGGTTAAGCTCGGGAAAGACCTCTGTGGCAAGAGGAAGGCGAAGCTAATCAAATTTATGCAGGAGAACTTGGATGTGTTCGCATGGTCACACGAGGACATGGTGGGAATCAGTCAAAATGTCATCATGCACACCCTTCATTTGGATAAGAGCGTTCCTGCAAAGTCCCAGAAACAGAGGCGCCTGGGAACAACTCGGGCTGAAGCCCTAGAAGAAGAAGTAGCCCAGCTCAAGAAATGCGGCTTTATCCGTGAAGCCAAGTTCCTGGTCTGGGTCGCCAATCCCGTGTTGGTCCTGAAGCCAAATGGGAAATGGCGGACCTGCATCGACTTCTCCGATCTGAATAAAGCCTGCCCCAAGGACTGTTTCCCCTTGCCGAGGAACGACCAATTGGTAGACGCCACGGCGGGGCACGAGCTCATGTCCTTTATGGATGCATACTCGGGCTATAATCAGATCGCCATGAATCTGGCAGACCAGGAGCACACCAGCTTCATGACCCCAACTAACATCTATTGTTACAAGGTCATGCCGTTCAGACTGAAGAACGCCGGTGTTACGTACAAGAGAATGGTGAATAGAATGTTGTTACCCAAGATATGTTTCCAAGAGGGGGGGTGAATTGGAAATTTAAACTAATTTCGGAAATTTAAAACTTAATATGCCAAATTATGCAATAAATCAAATTTATCAAGTAAAAGCAAATAATATGGCAATCAAATAGATATAGCAAATAATCAAACTTGTAATGTAAAGAGTTGAAGGTTAAGAAATTGCAAACTCTCGAATTTTACAAGGTTCGGTAGAACTAAGCCACCTACGTCCTTGGTCTTCAAAGCTATGGACCTAGCTTTGAGTTCAACTAACGAGCCAAGTTAGCGGGCTTGACTAACCCTTACAACCGGGAATTTTTCACCAAGGTATTTCCAAACCTCTTACAATAGTTTTCCACCACCAAGGACTATCAACCTCTTTTTCGGATTGTTGAAGTGCCAATCTCACTCTAACCGGGTTGTTTACAAAACCGGTGCCAACCTCACCTCAATCTCAATATGGGAATGTGTTTGATATTACAAGCAAAAATCACTCTAGAAGTATGATAATACAATGAGAAACCTAGAGTGATTAGCAAGCACACTTAGAAGAAATAAATACAAATTTTGGCTCAAGTGTGTGAATATGTGTTTGGATGAGTTAAACTTTGAAAGCTCTTTGAAATCAATGGATTTGGTTTGGTATATGTAATAAATGCTCAGCCAACATCCAACTTTGAGTGAAAAAGGAGTTTATATAGAGTTTGGGAAAAAACTAGCCGTTTATAGCCGTTAGGAGTTAATTTTCGAAGCTGTCTGCCGCGAACCGGAAGTCCGGATGGGGAACCGGAATTCTGGTCTGGAAGCAACCGGAATTCCGGTTGCCAATCCGGAATTCCGAATGGCAAACAGAGAGCAAAAGTCCGAATTGTGCCATTTTCCTGTTTTTCAATTCTTCATAACTTTTAGCTCGTTTATCCGATTTCAAAAATTCCAATTGCGTTACGACCGTATCAGGATGTATTTTCTTAAAAGTGAATTTAGGATATTTATTTCTCATTTTAAAAAATCACCATTTTTTAGTACGTGAGTGAGCCAAATTTTATACTTATGACTTAAAGTATACTTGCAATCACTTTACAAGACTAAGGATTGAAATTAAACCTTTATCTTGAGTTTCTTGAGTCTTGAAGTCCATTTCGGGTCGTTTCCGGAAAATTTGGTAAAATGACCATTTTCCCCTTGGTCATAAGTTTGACTTTGAAGTGCTAATTCACTTTGGTTTTTGCTACAAAATCAACAAATCATTAGTAACAAATAATAATCAAATATTTGTTAATCATCAAAACAAGGAGACTTAAGAGTTTGGGTCAACAATCTCCCCCTTTTTGATGATATCAAATATTTGATTATTTTAAAAGGGAAAGAAGATATTTTTAAATATGAATATTAGATTAGCTCCCCCTTAATGTGTGCAAGGATAAAAGAAATTTACCTTTTAGTTTTACCTTGCATGATTTTGTAAACTCCCCCTCAATATATCACTTAAGTTCAAATAACATTGTTAGTCTTAGATATTGAGGTTTTGCCAAACATTAAAAAATAATCCTATCACTTCTCCCCCTTTTGATTCATCAAAAAGGATGGCAAAGGAATTCACAAAATAAATGGAAAAAATCAAAGAAAACATAACTAGCCATTGATTGAAATAACCATCAAAGTCAACCAAAAATATACAAGAATATGATGCACATGCTATGATGGTGGATGACCAAATCTATTTTACCAAATGATGAAAATAGAGAGAATAAGGGTGAGTTTTGAGAGATTTGGGTAGATAATGAGTGTAAAATCATGTGTGGGGTGTTTTGTATGAGAGAAATGGGTTGAAAGAGTTATTTTTACCCTTAATACTAAACTTCCCGGTTCATCCGGAATTCCGGATGGAATGTGCCCAACCAACCAGAATTCCGGTTGGTCATATATCAGCACCTTTTCGTAAAAGTTGTCTAAAAACTTCGTTTTTACTCTGAATGACCCGAAACTTTTTCCAGAACCTTAAATATGATAAAATGAAGATGCTCAAACAAGAAAATCATAAAAATGTTGAAAATTGAAGATTTTGGGTAGATTTTTCGATTTTAGTCAAGAAAACTGGAAACGTACCCAAAATGAGTTTTATTTATCCAAATTGAAAAATTATTTTTGAAACACCTCAAGAATGTTAAATGTGAGGTGTGGGAAGTTACGGTTTCGAAAAATGATGAAAATTGAGCATTTTGGGAAAAATTCCTCTTTTAGGCTTAAAACTTTTAAAAATGCACATGTAAAATGCATGAAATGCATTCAAACTATTTTTCAACCATTTAGAACCTATAGGCATACTAATTTCACTCATTTAGACATGTTTAAACAAATAAATTTATATAATGATCAATAATGCAAAATTTTGTGTGTGTACTAATTCAAAAAGTATGTCTAAAATATGCCTAAAAATCACAAAATGACCTATAATCTGATTTTTCAAGCAGTACAAGGTCATATATCATTTAGTTAATTTATTTATGCATTTGAAACATGTAAATATCATATTGAGAGTACATATGCATAAATTTATAAGTAAAGAGAGATATGATACCAATTATTTAAAGTCGCTAGTGAACCTTATATTTCATTGAGGTTGGTCATTCCTAGCTCTCTTCTAATGAAACTAAATTTCTCATCACTAAGAGGCTTGGTGAATATGTCCGCTAATTGGAATTCGGTGCTTACAAAGTCTAGTACAATTTCACCTCTTTGGATATGGTCTCTAAGGAAATGGTGCCTTATATCAATATGCTTGGCTCTAGAATGCAAGATTGGATTCTTAGAGAGGTTAATGGCACTAGTATTGTCACACTTTATGGGTGTACATTCAAAATCAACATCAAAATCCTTAAGAGTTTGTTTCATCCAAAGTATTTGAGCACAACAACTACCGGCGGCAATGTATTCGGCTTCGGTTGTGGATAGGGCTACCGAGTTTTGTTTCTTGCTAAACCATGACACTACAAAGTTTCCTAGAAGGTGACATGTTCCACTAGTACTTTTCCTATTCGACTTACAACCGGCAAAGTCCGCATCCGAGTAACTAATGATTTCAAAGTTTGAGTTCTTGGGATACCAAAGTCCTAGATTCATTGTGCCTATCAAGTATCTAAAGATTCTCTTAACGGCACTTAAGTGGGATTCCTTGGGACATGATTGATACCTAGCACATAGACCAACACTAAACAAAATATCGGGTCTACTAGCGGTTAAGTATAATAATGAACCAATCATACCTCGATACTTGGTGATGTCAACATCCTTACCACTTTCATCCTTGTCCATCTTTATGGAGGTGCTCATAGGGGTTTTCATGGACTTTGCATTGGTCAAGTCAAACTTTTGAAGTAGATCCCTGATGTACTTGGATTGACTTATGAATATTCCATTCTTTTGTTGCTTTATTTGAAGTCCAAGGAAAAAGTTGAGCTCTCCCATCATGCTCATTTCAAATTCACTATGCATACACTTTGAAAATTCTTCACAAAGAACATCATTAGTAGCACCAAAAATAATATCATCAACATAGATTTGTACTATAATAATGTCTTTTGATTTTCTTTTAATAAAAAGTGTATTATCCGCTTTTCCCATTGAAAAACCATTTGAGATAAGAAAAGTGCTTAAACGATCATACCAAGCTCTAGGAGCTTGCTTTAAACCATATAAAGCTTTCTTTAATGTATAAACATGGTTAGGGTGTTTGTGATCTTGAAAACCGGGGGGGTTGAGAGACATAAACCTCTTCCATAATGTATCCATTTAAGAAAGCGCTTTTAACATCCATTTGATACAAGACAAAATTCTTGTGGCATGCAAAAGCTAATAACATTCTTATGGACTCAAGTCTTGCTACCGGGGCAAAGGTCTCCTCATAATCAATTCCTTCTTCTTGATTGTAACCTTGGGCCACTAATCTAGCCTTGTTACGCACAATGACCCCATGCTCATCTACCTTATTTCTATAGACCCATTTTGTTCCAATCACCGATTGGTGTGACGGTCTTGGAACTAACTCCCAAACATCATTTCTAATAAATTGATTTATTTCTTCTTGCATAGCTAGAAGCCAAGATTCATCGAACTCGGCCTCTTTAAAATTCTTTGGTTCAATTTGAGAAATAAAAGCAATGAAATTACACAAGTTTCTAAGGGAGCTTATAGTTGTGACTCCTTGTGAAGGATCACCGAGAATTTGGTCTATAGGATGAGCACTTTTGAACTTCCACTCATGAGGGAGGGTAGAATCCATACCTTTGCTTTCATTAACCTTTTCCTCGGGTAGTTCCTCTTTGAGAGTTTGTGATGGAGCGTTAGATGATTCTCCAATGTCAAGCTTTTGAACCTCTTCTCCCAAACCTACAACATCATCATCTACACTTTTGCTTGTAGGAGGGTTAGACTCATCAAATGCAACATGAATAGATTCTTCAACAACATTAGTTCTTTTGTTATAAATTCTATAAGCTTTACTATGTGTTGAATAACCTATAAAAATTCCAACATCGGATTTTGCATCAAATTTTCCAAGGTTGTCCTTGGTGTTCAAAATATAGCATTTACATCCAAAAACTCTAAAATATCCAATGTTGGGTTTTCTCCCTTTCCAAAGCTCATATCCAATGTTGGGTTTTCTCCCTTTTCAAAATATAACAAGAAGTATTAACGGCCTCGGCCCAACAATATTTAGGTAATGAGATTTCATTGAGCATTGACCTAGCCATTTCTTGAATTGTTCTATTCTTCCTTTCGACAACTCCATTTTGTTGTGGAGTTCTTGGAGCCGAAAAGTTATGGTTAAAACCATGTTCATCAAAAAACAATTCTAAGGCATCATTGTCAAACTCTCCACCATGATCACTCCTAATGGAGGTGATTGAATACCCTTTTTCATTTTGCACACTCTTACAAAATTTAACTAGATTTTCCAAAACATCATTTTTGAGTTTAAAAAATATAACCCATGTAAATCTAGAAAAATCATCAACAATCACAAATGCATAGTATTTACCACCTAGACTAGCAATTCTTGAAGGACCAAATAAATCAATATGAAGCAATTGCAAAGGTCTAGAGGTTGAAATCTCTTTCTTGGAATGAAAAGATGTTTTAATTTGTTTTCCAAATTGGCATGCATCACAAAGTTTATCTTTAACAAAAGGAATAGATGGCAAACCAACAACAAGATCTTTTCTAACCAACTTTGAAATAGAATCCATACTAGCATGTCCTAATCTTCTATGCCACAACCAAGAATTATCATTCATAATGGTTAAACATTTATTTTTGCTATCAAAGGAATCGACATCAATAACATAAACATTATCCTTCCTTTCTCCAACAAAAATAACTTCATTGGTTGAAGCATTTTCAATGGAGCATTTTGAGGATTCAAAAACAACACGAAAATCTTTATCACATAGTTGACTAATACTAAGTAAATTATGTTTAAGGTTATCAACAAGAAGCACATTTTTAATACATGGAGAGTATATGTTACCGATATCACCAATGCCCAAGATTTTTCCTTTTGAATTGTCTCCAAAAGTGACAAAGCCACTTTCCTTGCTCTTAAAACTCGAAAATCTTGATGGGTCACCGGTCATATGCTTGGAACAACCACTATCCAAGAACCACAAGCTTTTGCTCTTCCTTGTTGATTCCTACAAAAATAAAATCATTTGTTGGCCTTTGGTACCCAAACAACTTTGGGTCCTTTCTTGTTAGTTTTGGAACCCTTTGGTACCCATTTGGTCTTGCCTAGATATGCATATCTCTTTACATGACAATATGAAATAGTATGACCATCTTGGTTACAATATGTGCTTGTAAAGTGTGGTAGGCTAGTTGGTTTTACAAAGAAGTTTCTCAAAAAATTTTGTTTCCTACTAGGATCATATCCAATACCACTTTTTCTAAAACCACAAGATTGACTCCCTAGCATAAGTTCATAGCCTTCTTTACCTTTTGTAAAAGTATATATGTCATTCTTAAGGCTTTTTATGTTATCATGCAATTTTCCAATTTCTTTCTTATATGAGGAGCAAGTAGTACATTGAGATTTAGTTAAAAGTTATTTTTCATTTAATTTCAAAATCTCAATTTCTTTTAATAGCATGTTGGTCTTTTCTATAAGGGTTTGGTTTTTAGCAAGCAATTTTCCAAAATCATCAAATAGATCCTTAAATGAACTAGACAACTCATCATATGGTATTTCTAAGTTATCATCATCATTTTCACTATCATCATCACTTTGGCTAGAAATGCTTACCCCATCATCAAGAGCCATCATGCACATGTTAGCTACTTCATTCTTCTCCTCATTGCAGAGTCCTTCTCATCACTATTGAGCCAATCCGCCAACATTTCCCTTCCTTTGTATTTATTTTTCTTTCTCATTGGGCAATCCATCTTCATGTGGCCGGGCTTCTTGCATTCAAAGCAAATCGGTGGATCATCTTTGCTTTTCCTTTCCTTTGAGTCATTTCCTCTATGTGGCTTCTTCTCAAAGTTCTTCTTGAATTTCATGAACTTTTTGTACTTCTTTGTGAAGAGTGCCAAGTCCTCCATGTCACTACACATGCTATCCTCATCATCCTCACTAATGGCACGGGATGAGGAAGAATTGAATGCAATAGTCTTCTTTTTCTTCTCAACCTCCTCTTCTTCTTGTGCACTCATGAAAATTTCATGGTTCATGAGTGAACCAATTAGTTCTTCCAAGGGAAGTGTTGAGAGATCCTTGGCTTCTTGAATGGCAATCACTTTGCCTTGATAGGCTTTGGTGAGACTTCTCAAAATCTTGGTCACCATCTCCTTTTGTGAAAGTACCTTGCCAAGAGAATTCAAACCATTAGTGATAGTAGTGAAACGAGTATACATGTTAGCAATAGTTTCATCCGCTTTCATCTTAAAGTTCTCATATTGAGTAGAATAAATTTGAATTTTAGTTTCCTTCATAGCATTTGTTCCTTGATGAGTGACTTCAAGCATTTTCCACATATCATGAGCGGTAGAGGCTTGTTCAATATTTTTGAACACATCTCTATCCAAACCACATATAAGTGCATATTTAGCTTTAGCATTCTTAGAAAGCATTTTCTTATCTTCTTCGTCATATGCCTCATATGTCTTAATAACTTCTTTACCATTAATGACATGTTTAGGAATGTAAGGACCATTAGACACTATATGCCACAAGTCATAATCAATAGATTGAAGATAAGTTTCCATCCTAATTTTCCAATAGGGAAAGTCTACTCCATTGAAGAATGGTGCTCTAGTTGTGCTTAAACCTTCTAACATGTTATTTTGTGAATTACTTGGAAACGCCATGCTCTAGATTGTGAAATCTAATCAAATAAATAAGCCCTTGCTATGATACCAATTGTTACCCAAGATATGTTTCCAAGAGGGGGGGTGAATTGGAAATTTAAACTAATTTCGGAAATTTAAAACTTAATATGCCAAATTATGCAATAAATCAAATTTATCAAGTAAAAGCAAATAATATGGCAATCAAATAGATATAGCAAATAATCAAACTTGTAATGTAAAGAGTTGAAGGTTAAGAAATTGCAAACTCTCGAATTTTACAAGGTTCGGTAGAACTAAGCCACCTACGTCCTTGGTCTTCAAAGCTATGGACCTAGCTTTGAGTTCAACTAACGAGCCAAGTTAGCGGGCTTGACTAACCCTTACAACCGGGAATTTTTCACCAAGGTATTTCCAAACCTCTTACAATAGTTTTCCACCACCAAGGACTATCAACCTCTTTTTCGGATTGTTGAAGTGCCAATCTCACTCTAACCGGGTTGTTTACAAAACCGGTGCCAACCTCACCTCAATCTCAATATGGGAATGTGTTTGATATTACAAGCAAAAATCACTCTAGAAGTATGATAATACAATGAGAAACCTAGAGTGATTAGCAAGCACACTTAGAAGAAATAAATACAAATTTTGGCTCAAGTGTGTGAATATGTGTTTGGATGAGTTAAACTTTGAAAGCTCTTTGAAATCAATGGATTTGGTTTGGTATATGTAATAAATGCTCAGCCAACATCCAACTTTGAGTGAAAAACGAGTTTATATAGAGTTTGGGAAAAAACTAGCCGTTTATAGCCGTTAGGAGTTAATTTTTGAAGCTGTCTGCCGCGAACCGGAAGTCTGGATGGGGAACCGGAATTCCGGTCTGGAAGCAATCGGAATTCCGGTTGCCAATCCGGAATTCCGAATGGCAAACAGAGAGCAAAAGTCCGAATTGTGCCATTTTCCTGTTTTTCAATTCTTCATAACTTTTAGCTCGTTTATCCGATTTCAAAAATTCCAATTGCGTTACGACAGTATCGGGATGTATTTTCTTAAAAGTGAATTTAGGATATTTATTTCTCATTTTAAAAAATCACCATTTTTTAGTACGTGAGTGAGCCAAATTTTATACTTATGACTTAAAGTATACTTGCAATCACTTTACAAGACTAAGAAATGAAATTAAACCTTTATCTTGAGTTTCTTGAGTCTTGAAGTCCATTTCGGGTCGTTTCCGGAAAATTTGGTAAAATGACCATTTTGCCCTTGGTCATAAGTTTGACTTTGAAGTGCTAATTCACTTTGGCTTTTGCTACAAAATCAACAAATCATTAGTAACAAATAATAATCAAATATTTGTTAATCATCAAAACAAGGAGACTTAAGAGTTTGGGTCAACAAATGTTTGCCAACCAGATCGGGAAGAACATGGAAGTGTACGTTGATGACATGCTGGTCAAGTCAAGACTGCCGATAACCATGTTTCTGACTTGGATGAATGCTTCAAGATACTGAGGGAGTATGGCATGAGGCTTAACCCACAGAAGTGGACTTTTGGGGTCGCGTTTGGAAAATTTTTGGGTTTCATCGTCAATACCCGAGGAATCGAGGCAAACCCCGATAAGATCAGGTCATTGCTCGAGCTTCCCTCACCTAGGTCGCGTAAGAATGTCCAAGGCCTGACAGGAAGGGTGGCAGCCCTTAATCGATTTATTTCAAAATCCACCGACAAGTGCCTGCCATTCTACAACCTACTTCGAGGTAATAAGAAGTTCGAATGGACAGAGGAGTGCGAGAGTGCTTTCCTCAACCTGAAGGCACATCTAGCCGAGCCGCCCGTATTGTCCAAACCAAAGGCAAGAGAGCCTTTTTTCCTTTACCAAGCTGTCACAGAAGATGCAGCTAGTGCCATATTGGTCCGTGAAGAAGACCGGGTTCAAAAACCAATCTACTACATCAGCAAGAGACTTCTTGGAGCCGAGTCCGGATACCTGGTGATGGAAAAGATGTCATTCTATCTTATCACAACCTCCCAAAAGCTCAGGCCGTATTTCCAATCCCACTCAATACACGTCATGACCGATCAACCTTTAAGGCAGGTTTTGCAAAAACCTGAGGCATCGGGACGCCTGTTGAAGTGGGCTATCGAGCTCAGCTAGTTCGAGATTTTGTACACCCCACGAACTGCTATAAAAAATCAGGCCCTGGCCGATTTTGTGGCAGAGTGCACAGGATTCAGGGAGGGTCCTGTGGAAGGGTTCGACCCGGGCGTCATGGAAGATCTTCGTGGATGGCTCATCTAATGAGAATGGCTCCGGGGCTGGAATCATTTTGATATCCCCAAAAGCGCATAGATTCCACTCATCGCTGAGATTCGGATTCAAGGCCTCCAACAACGAGGCCGAATACGAAGCTCTGTTGGCCGGGCTAAGGATAGCCCAGGAGCTGAAGGCCAGCTCCATTCAATGCTTTAGTGATTCCCAACTCGTGGTAAACCAGGTGCTAGGTGAATATCAGGCACGGGGGGCCAAGATGGCTGCTTACCTGGCTAAGGTAAAATTCCAATTGTCCGCATTTGAACGAGGCTCAATCGAGTAGATACCTCGAGAGCAGAATGCTAACGCAGACGCCCTCGCCAAGCTCGCTACCTCTGGGGAGACGAAGCCTTTGGGGTTAGTACCGGTAGAGTTCCTGGAGAAACCAAGTATAGAAGAGGTCGAGGCAGAGGTCAAGATGATCAACGCCAGACCGACCTGGATGATCCCCATCCTCGAGTATCTCACCGAGGGAAACTTACCCAAGGGGAGTAATGACGCATGGCGGGTACTGTACCAGGCTCCAAGGTATGAGATATTAGATGGGGTGCTGTACCAACGTGGGCATTCCCTACCCCTCCTACGATGTGTTCTACCAAGCGAAGCAAAGGCCATCTTGCAGGAAGTGCATGAGGGTTTTTGCGGGGATAACACTTGAGGGCAAAGCATGGCCCTAAAAATCTTAAGGCAAGGGTATTACTAGCCCACTCTATCAAAGGACTCGATCTCATACGTCAATAAATGCGACAAGTGCCAGCGATTCGCCACAGTTGCCCGAGCTCCCCCAGTCGAGCTGAAGATGATCTCGTCCCCGTGGCCATTTGCGGTTTGGGGAATCGACCTGGTGGGCGCCCTCCCTACTGGAAAGGGCGAGGTCCACTACGCTGTTGTGGCTATCGACTACTTCACAAAGTGGACTGAGGCAGAACCTTTGGCAACAATCACTTCCAAGAAAGTCCTCGACTTCGTGGCCAAGAGCATTATTTGCCGGTTCGGGCTGCCAAAGAAAATCGTATCTGACAATGGGACTCAGTTCGACAGCGACCTCTTCACCAAATTTTGTGAAAGGTGCGACATTGTGAAAAGCTTCTCCTCCGTGGCCTATCCCCAGAAAATGGCCAGGTCGAGGCTGTCATTAAGACGCTAAAGGCGAGCCTTAAGAAGAGGCTATACAAAGCCAAGGGTGTCTGGCCAGAACAGCTCCCCTAGGTACTATGGGCATACCGAACCTCTCATCGAACTCCTACGGGTCATACTCCTTTCTCCCTGACTTTTGGGAGTGAGGCAGTCCTCCCTGTCGAGATCAAGGTATCTTCGCATAGAGTCCAGGCATATGACCAGGACCGCAACCACGAACTACTTTCCGCGTCCCTCGACCTGATTGATGAAAGATGAGAAGATTCGCAGCTTCAGCTCGCGCATTACCAGCAAAAAATCACTCGCTATTTCAACTCAAAGGTCAAAAAACGCACCTTTAGCATTGGCGACCTGGTCCTCAGGAGAGTCTTCTTAGCCGGTAAGGATCCCAAAGATGGAGTATTGGGACTGAATTGGAAAGGGTCATATCAAATCACCGAGGTCATAAAGGAAGGAACTTACAAATTTGCTCGAATCAATGGAGAAGCAGTCCCACGAACTTGGAACGCCATCCATTTCAAGAAATATTATCAGTAACACCCTTGTAAGGCTTAGAGGCCACCTTTTTTTTATTATGTATGTATAAGCAATGAGAATTAAATCTTTGTTTATTATTATGTATGTTTGCGAATGTAATCCCAAGTAACCACGAAAGACCCTTTCCTAATTACTTGGAGGGGCATATGGTACCTGGATAATATAACCAGGTCGCATTAAAGGCTTAGAAGTTGATTCAAATCGATTGATAGATGTTTTTCTTAAAAAAACACGAGATATTATAAAGGATTAACGCGAACTAAGTCCTATCCTGGATATAACCAGGTCGTCTCAAAACTTAGAAGTTGATAAAAATTGATTGATCGGTGTTTTTCTTAAAAAGCACAAGATATTAGTCAAGAATTAACACGAACTAAGTTTTCAAATTAACGCCCTGGATGAAACCAGGTCCTAAAACTTAGAAGTTGAGTCAAATTGATTGATCGGTGTTTTTCTTAAAAAGCACAAGATATTAGTCAAGAATTAACACGAACTAAGTTTTCAAATTAACGCCCTGGATGAAACTAGGTCCTAAAACTTATAAGTTGATTCAAATTGATTGATCGATGTTTTTCTTAAAATGTTTTTCTTAAAAAGCACAAGATATTAGTCAAGAATTAACACGAACTAAGTTTTCAAATTAACGCCCTGGATGAAACCAGGTCCTAAAACTTAGAAGTTAATTCAAATTGATTGATCATTGTTTTTCTTAAAAAGCACGAGATATCAATAAGAAATTAAGGCGAACTAAGTTTTTAAAGCAATGTCAGGGATACAACCAGGACTTATCTTAGAAGTTGGGTCAAGATTGGTTAACATGTTTTTCCTAGGAAAGCATAAAAGTATCAATCATAGCACCAACAAAAAGAAAACCAAACTAAGATTATTACCGAAGTACATAGAGGCAAAAGGATATAAACCAATTAAAAGAAAAAATTGATAAAGCCAATTGTCTCGAGGTGAAAAAACCTCATACAAAGTTACAAGAAAAAAATACATGTGTTCAAAAAATAAAAAGAAGGCCCTAGGCTCCACCGGGCTGCTCCGATGAGGTCACCACCTCGCCCTTCTGCTCGGCAGCTGTGGAGGTGTCCCCGGTCTCAGAGGGTCCCTCCTGCTAAAGGCGAGCTTTAAACCCCTCCCGGAAGAGCTCCCAAGCATCCGCTCCTAGAAAGGAGAAGTCGCCATTCGGGTTGAAGACCCAGCAGTGGTATAGCATATCCTCCATGGTAGAGCTGGAAGCCGCCTTCTCCATGGCCAAGGCGGCCTTGGCCTCCTCGGTCTCGGTTTTCGCAGAGTCTAGCGCGGCCCGGGCAGCCCTGGCCTCCTCGAGTTCGGCCGTTACAGCGGCAAGGGCAGCCTTGGTAGCCTCGGCCTCCTGCAGCTTGGGGCGGGACGCGTCCAGCTCAGCCCGTGCGGCTGCCAAGGCATCCTTGGCCTCCTGTTCCTGCTTTTGGGCAGTCTTCATGGTGGCCAAGGTAGTCTGCTGGGCGGCTAAAACAACGTGATGCTTGCCCCTCATGTCCTTGAGGCAAGCCTTGGACCTGGATATGCTCCGGTGAAGAGCCAAGGTACCCTACAAAACAAAGAGGCAACTGCCTTAGAAAAAAAAAAGAGAGAACGTGTGATGCATGGTAACCAAAGAATACAAAATGCAAACCCAGCTTACCGTTACAGCCATTCCTAGTGAAGACTCCATCACGCTCTCCGGGCTCCTTGTTTCGATCGCCCGCAGGTTCCTTTCGGTGGCGTGGTAGTAGTGGTCGACGGTGTAGGTCGCCGTCTCATACACTGTCTCCCGAAAGACGTCAGGAATTTTCTACAAGGCCTGGGGGTCCACCGGAATGCGCACCTCAGGGACTGCGGCTGCCAAAGTCCCGGGCTCCACCTCCATATCCCGAACAGAGGCGGAAGCTCATGGAGGGGGTGGGGGCATCATCTCCACTGCTGCAGGAGGTGGAGGTACCTTGGCCTGGGTATCTGGGGTCTGGTATTTCCCCTTTGCAGAGGACTTGGATGTTGTCCCAATGGCTTTCTTCGCCACCCAGAGCTTCTTCACCATGGGCACAAAAGCCCCAGCAGAAGAGTTTCCTCCAGTGAACATAGCTCGCAGGTCTTTGTTTCCGAGCTGAGACATCTCCTCTGGCAAAACAAAGACAACATTAGTATGCAAGTAAGCATTTATGCAAAGAAAAACAAAAATAAGAGGGAAAAAGCGGAACTCAAGTATATATCGAAAGGGATCCTACCCCCCGAGCTAGAAGAGGAATCTATGGTCACAACCTTCGGCCCCAGAGCTTCTGTGGGGGAATCTAAGACAATAACTTCGCGAGCTGGAATAGGTTCTGGGTCCGAATCTGGTTCGGGACTAGACTCTTCTACATACTGCCTAAGACCCGAAGCTACAGTACCCTCCCGAAGAGAGGGCCACGACCGGAGATTAGTCCCATACTCCTCAAAGAGGACCGACCTAAAGGCTAAGGTGTTGTCTACGACTACGGTACCCCTAGGGCAGCTACTTTCATAATCTAGCACGAGCCGGTCGACACACTGGAGTAGGGTTATGTCAAGGTCTGGGTCGTTTTGATGGCGTTGGACGGGTTGGTTGGGATTAAACCTAGCTAACCGAGGATCGGCAGTGGCCCTATCTAAGTCCCTGAACATGTAAGGATTACCTTGCCCAGAGGGACCTGCGGCTGCTCTTGACCGGACCCTCTCCTCATCCATTTCTTGGGCGACCTCCAGCGCCCGCTTCCTCCTCGTCCTTACGAGGGCCACCTCGTCCTCCTCGTCCTCGTCCTCTCCTTCCCCCGCGGCCTCCTCCTCGGGGATGGGTGCCATCTCGCGGGCTGGAGGAGGACCCCAGGGTCTCCTCAGGGCCAAAGTCTAGCCTAGAGAGATCAGTTTGCATGCCAACATCGTCTCGTCTATCATGAACTGGCAATAGTCCTTTTCATTGGGGGGCAGAACCGCCAGTGTCTCATACTGACTCCCGACGATCACAGACTTGTCTGTCCTCACGAAAATGGCTGCAGAATTGTTCTAAGTCAGAAACTGATAAAGGGGTGCTAATCAATACTTAACTTACGAGCTAGGAGTAAAAGGTATTACGAGGACGGTTGAAGTAATGAAGTTCGCAGTTGCGAAAGCCCTTGGACATAAAGAACTGGTCTTTGAAGTCATTGGGGTGGCTGGGCAGCTCGATGACCGCAGCCGTGTTTGGAAAATGGGTCAAGTAGTAGAACTCGTCACCTTGCCCCCGCTGCTCCAGGCTCGCCTTGAGGCAGAAAAAATATAAGATATCCACCGGGGTGGGAATCTCCCATTCCTGCTTCAGGAACAGATATCTCAGCCCCGCTAGGAAACGGTACGAGTTAGGGGGGAGCTGGAAAGGAGCCAACTTCACATAGTTGAGGAAGTCGGCAAAGTATTGGTCCAGGGGGAGGAAGGCCCCAGCCTTGAAGTGCTCATCACTCCAAGCAGCGTATTCCTCGTCGAGAGACGCGCAACTCCGCTCACCTTCTAGGGGAGGTCGGGCGATCAGGGCGCCCCTCCCCAGCTCGATATTGTGGGAAAGGAATATTGTATTCACTTTCCCCTAGTCGGTGATCTTCGAGATGATCCTCTCGGCTTCGAAGAAAGCGTCAGGCGCCACCTCGAGCTCCCGCTCCACGGCCGGCCCGAAAACGGGGATCAAGCAGTCTGTCACCACCTCCTTTCCTTTGGATTGTTGGGAGGACGAGCTGCCTGCGGTCTTCTTAGGGGCGTTCTTCTTGGGTCCCATCTGGTCGCCTAGCGAACAAAAGAAGAAATTTTAGAAAAGGCAACCTAAGCATAAGAATGAATCTGAAGAAGTGTTTCCTTTGCACAGGCTGTGGTAATCTCAGCCCGTGGAGAGTGAGACCACGCGGTTCTAGGAACACGCGCCTGTGCTCCCAACGAATCCCCAATTACTAAGAATTCATGTGTCAGGAGGGTCAGGATAAAAGTTTGCCTTGGAAGGAAAGTTTCAGTAGGCAAGAAGTGCAAAACCGCCTGTGAAGCATGTCCCCTAAGCTACCCGGTTTTGCACCCAAAAGGCTGGATATTTTAAACAAGCATACCAAAATATCCTACCCAGAGGATTTCCCCAGAAAGCGTACCCTATGAGCCATGCTCCTAAATGGTTTTCTTCTACAATCGATGCCCTAAAATAAAAACCAACAGAATGTTGCATGCAGCTACAGGAATTATTTACCTAGGCTACAGTGAAGAAGAAATTCAAAACATGCATAATCTGAAAACTTACGGAGTGTTTTGCTGTGGAGGGGATGAAGGGATCGTCTGGGTCGGAGCCTCGTCGGAATAGTTGGTACCAAAAGCCTCAAAGGAGCACTTGCACCTGAACTTCTGGAATGCTGGGAACGATAACTGGGAGAAAAAGAGGGTTTTTTGAGGATGAGAAGAAAGAAGAAGATGGGAAATTTAGAAAATTTTCAAATAAATGGGTGGCCCATGCGTAAGGTGGCCACCCCTTTTATATACATGAAAGACCATGGGAGGAGGGCCGTTGGATTACCCTGATGTGGGATCCAAGGCTCTCTACTCGAAAGGCGAAACGACAGCCGAGTATAGGCTAGGCCATTTAATGCGGTTCTCGGAAGACGTACCGTCACCAACCACGATGCTCCACGTATTCGGCGCCTGCGTAATGGGTTGAATATGAAGAGTCCATGACGAAGCCTAAAAGCCCCCACTATGGCCCCAGATGACGTCATGTGCCACGAGCAGAGGCTTGGGGGGCAAATGTAAGCCTTAATTTTCCACTGGCTATTAGTGAGCTGAGACATGGCACAATTATATCAGCCACATGGATACCACATGGCCTGAGCTGCTGTTGTCAGGTCCTACCTCTTTAGCTCGAGGTAGCAAAAAGTTTATCAAGATTATTTAAGGGCCGAATCAAAGATATGAGGACTGCGGGTCAAGAAGGCATCCAGTCCGAGGCACGAGCTGGAGTTGGAAGCTGTGATCCCTTATAAATTCAACCACGCAATGTAAACGTGCATATATCAGACATCACGTGTCTGATATATCCCTGAATTCTCGGACACGTAGCATGAACGTGTGTGTTCAGGCACCCACGACTGGGTTGGGCCGTGCGGCCCATTATCCCCCTTACCTATTGATTAGACCACACTTCATCTGTCAGGTTTTAGGAATTAATCATGAATGTCACATAAGTGACATGATGGGTAAGAAGGTCACGAGATGACCCCCCTTACCAACTCCCAGGTGCCCTCTCCTATAAATATGGAGACCCTAGGAGTTGCAAAGGGTTGGATTCTATTGTGTAACGAAATACCTTATAAAGAATACCAGAAATATAGCAATAATATTGACTGGTGGAGTACAAGGATTTTAACCTTTGAACCACCTAAAAAACGTAGTTGTATCTTCAGTTCATATTAAGATCATTCATCTATTTCGGTTCATCACTCAACACTAATCCCTTTCTCTTATTTTCTTAATTACCTGTTGGCGAAGAACCGCATCAACATATATGATAATAGATTTTAAAAGATAATGTCAATTTTGAATTAATTTATATTTATGCATTAATGAAAAAACATTATTTTAATGCATAGATATTTTATCTTATTAATTAAATAAATAAATGAGAAAAATTTGGAGAAGCACAACAGTGCTACATGCCAGCCACTGTGCTTGCATAGTGACTAGCATGATGTTGGGATTTGTGTCTTTAAAGCTTATTTATGTATGAATGATTATTGTTAATTAAATCAAGTTAATATTTTGAACTCATATTGTATTTACTTATACATGTCATTTATCATGAAAATCTAATATTATTGATGTGGTCTTAAATTAATTAAGAGGATTTAATTCAAGATAATAATATAAAAAGGGAAAACACTAGTTTGGCCCCTGTGTTTTCCCGAATACTCGATCAACCCTTGTGTTTTGTTAAATGAACAAAATGATACCCTAAGCCCGATTTTAGTCAAATAAATTTTTAATATGACTAAAATACCCTTGTTGACCCTCGATTTGGCCAACGACATGGAGTCAAGTAAAACAATAAGAATGAGATGAAATCAAACCAAAAAGATAAATGATAAGAAGATTTATTGTGGTTCGACCCCAAAGATGGTAATAACCTACGTCCACTTAGTTTTCTTATTAATGTAGAACTCCAAAAATTGTGATCAATGAACTAGGGTTCACGAGTTTCGCAAGCTTGAAGATGAATAAAAATTTGGCAGATAAAAACTCTATAATTCTCTCTAAAGATCCAAAAGTCCTCTCTTTGGAGCCCTTCAAGTCTTATTTATAGGCTCAAGGAGTTCCTCATGGCCAATGGGCCTTAATTACATTTAATACATGCGTATCTAAAGAATAATGGAAATCACACTTATTACATAAATACAAGATTACATATCTATAGAAGATTTCTGAAAAACTACGACCAGACTAGTCGCCCATAAAATATGCCTTCTGTTGATTGAATTCTCCTCTGGCCGACTGTCGAACAGAACGTACTCACTTAAACAGTTACGTGTATCCCACGTGCATGTTAATTTTTCCACGTCATCAGGTAATTTTTTTTGGGTAAACAACCCTAATATTTTTTAATTAATGAATTTATTAAATAATAAAAAATAGATTTTAAAATAAAAAATGAAAAAAAAACATATACTTAATTTTCCTTTTAATTTCCCTCTCATCTCTCTTCTCTTCCAATTCCTTTGCGATCTTCTCCTCCCCACCTTCAACCTCCACAATGTCTTCATCCTCAATGGAATCCCCAAACTTATCAACCTTGTCGTGATGTTTCTTCAACTGCTCATGATTCTTCCATTGTTTCTCACTCTTAAACTTCTTCCCACACATTATACAATACAATTCCTCTCCCTCTGTCTTCTTCTTATTCTCGTCTACTTCTTCAAAGCCTTTTTGATCCACTTCATCCTCATCTTCGTCCTCCTCAGCAATTCTAGCCCACTGCAGCTCTTCACTAGAGGAAAATTTCTTACTAACCCAGATGGAGATTTTGTGCTTCGGAAGCTGGAAGAACTTTCTCATCTGGGAAAAGCAAATCCAACCTTTTCGATTCTGGGTGTTCTGTTCATTTGGTTAATGTCAGCTCCATAATTGGGATTAGTGCTAGTTCCACTCTTACTAAAGCTTATTTCACCAACGTCTTTAGTATTAACAAAGCTTTTATCTGAACAAGAACATTTACAACCCAAACTAGCGAGAAACTTCATTCCATTCATCTTACTCGATTTACTTTGTGAAGAGTTTTTCAAGGCAATACTTTGAAGTAACACGCTTCGACTATTCCAGCTCAATTCAGAACAAACACTAGGAGTTTTGTGATGAATCTTTGATCGAATTTTCTCAATATCAGGGACTCTTTTAATTAGACGTTCACCATTCTTGTACGGTTGGTTATAGCTTCTTGCAGAACTAATGCTTGGCATCATATTGCTCAACCCAGAAAAAATCCATCACCATCGAAAACTCTAACCAATACCCATAAAACTTCGTCACCTGAGCGTACGGAGAATCCAAATTCCCCATGGCCGAAGCCTCCCCCACCAATTATGAACTTAACCATAGCCTAGTGATGAAGCTAATCTCATCGGCATATAGCTTATTGAACACATCATAGTAAACCTTGTAACGACCCTTTCCCTTATCAGAGTAGCCGGAATAAATGGTGTTGGAGAAAAAGGAGAAAAGGTTTGGAATTACCAAGTCGGAGACAGAGTTGGCCGAGTTGAGACAGGTTCAGAAAACTTAAGTGCAGAGAAGTAAAAGAATGGGAGAGAAGGAGAAGATCAGGATGAAAGTGGAAGAGAAGAGAGATGAGAGAGAAAAGAAAAGGAAAATTAAATATTTGTTTTTTGTTTTCATTTTTTTTATTCTATTTGTGATTATTTAATAAATTCATTCATTCAAAAATCTGATGGAATTTTAGTCATATTGAAAAATTGTTTGACCAAAATTGGGCTCAAGGTATCATTTTGTTCCATTTTGAAAAACACAGGGTCTGTTTGTAATTTAACAAAACATAAGGGAAGATCGAGTTTTCGAGTAAAATATAGGGGCTAAACTTGTATTTTCCCATATAAAAATTGTCTGTAATCGCTAAATAAAGTGGGAACTTCATTTAATAAAGATTATGTGTATGGTTTATCTTCTGTTTAAGACAAATTTTATCCAGGTTGTTACGTGTAGCAAAAAAAAAAGATAGATGTACAGTATACAATATAGAAGAACTTATAATCTCTGTTAGAGTATAGAAGTTTAACATTCATCAATGGATGGTCGTTTGAGACTTGATCTAAATCCTGAAGTTAGTAATGGACTCCCATTAGTGCTTTTATGACTTTTGACTTATCAGGTATGGTTCAATATTCCTACGACCGAATTCTTGATATCTTGGAGTTATAGAATTGCAAGTGGTTGGGAACATACTTCAAGATGTGGAATCTGCTCCTTACTTAAATGAACCAAATTAGTTGCTTGTCTTAGAGTTGACTCGGGACTTGAACATAGAACACTCAGTTTCAGTTAGAGAATAGAAATTTCAATCTGTAATTAAATTTATAAAATAATGCTCATTAGAGGATCAATGGAACGAATTGATAAAGACATAATTAGGGAGCCTAACAGACATTAAGACATAAATATAATTATGAACAACTAGCAGAGGGTCACTACTCATGTAATGACTAAATCAATGGATGAATTAATAGTTATGGCTTCAAATAATATAAGGTTGTAGTTTTGAGAGTTTAACTAAGAATTTCTAGAATAACTCATAGTTAATTATTTGATTAATGGAACTAAGAGTTAGTGAAATTAATAAAATTATTGAAGCTTAGAACTATGGGTTCATATTATCCCATTCTAGCTCGATAAGAAAGAGGTAGGATTTTGGTATTAAAATGAAATAATAGAAAATAAAAAAGTATTATTTTTCATCTCACAAATTAATATTTTTTGATAAATAATATTTAATGGAAAATTAAATTATATTGAAAATTAATTTAATAATATTTAAATTTAAGGTATAATTGTATGCTAGATAAAATAATATGATAAAGGTCAAACATATAGCATTTTATAAAGATAAAATATCACAGGGCCCAAAGCCCTGCAATTGGCGCAATCCACAGTCCAAATGGATTATGGCCCACACATAGGCTCAATGAGATTAGTCCAAATTATCCTTCGAAGAGGCCTGGTAAAGATGAACAAGATGTTGGATATACCATAAGTACAACACTTGAAACATAAGTTTTCATAATTTTTATGATTCTTATTTTGCGGACTATTTCCCTTATCTTCTATAATTGTATTTCATCAAAGTATAGGAGTTGTTATTATGGCCACCAAGATGCTAGACATTATTTTAGCCACAATCACATTTGCGTCCATCTCCATGACCACGACCACAACCTTGGTATGCTCACGAATACAACTATTATTGTCAAATGTTGTAGCCTTCACTTCAAGGAATGGGGCAAACCTAGTTGGGCGATATTCATGAATTTTATAATAAAAATCTCATTATTTTGTCTTAGTCTCGTCTTGCTTTATTTTTGTAAGGTGTTATAACTCTCGCCAACTCATGCACCGAGGTAGTGAAGCTTGAGGAGTCTTTGAGGAAATTGCAGGACACTGTGAAACACTTCAAAGACTGGCATACTCTCCAGTTCCAAGTTGCTCGGAACTTGCAGAGGGATCTTGATAGCAAGAACACCGAGATTGATAATAAGGGCAAAGTGATCAAGGTGCTCAAGGAGTCGCAGGTAAAGCTTAAGCAACAGCTAGGAGAGCTTGAGAAGAAGAGGGGTGGCCTCGATGCCCATCTCAAAGAGCTCGAGGAATAGCAGCTCAAGTCAGTGGAGGATATGAGGCAACTTAAAAAGAAGAGTTTAGAGGAGAAGAAACTTCTCGAGGAATAGCTCCAGCGTGAGAAGGAGTCACATTCCTCAAACTTAACCAAGTTTAAGAGTGTGGCCTTCAATTTCTTCTTCCTTTTTTTGAAGAACAATAAGGAGGCCAGTTTTTACTACATCACTGCCCATCTTTGAGACAAAGAAATTTCCATGTGTGTTGCTCGCGATGAGGTGGAGCTTGAGGCTGCTGCTTAAGAAATTCTTGCAACCTTTGGAGTTGAGTAAGAGTAACCTGAGGGGGAAGATGACAAGGTTGTAGACCCTTGAGAAGGGCATTACATAAAATTTGGAGCTCATCACCATAGATCACCTTTAGTCACCTTGGGTCTTAAGGTCTGTGGTGCAAAGACAATGGCTGGCTGAGTAGCCTTTAATCTCGGGTATTATCGTTGTAATATTTTTCTTGGATTACATACAATATGTTGCTCGTTAATTTGATTGGATACAATGATTATTTGCTATATATGTTTTCAAACTTTCTTGCGCGTGCAGAACAAACAAAGTTTTCAATTTTCTTGTTCTTAATGAACAAAGCACAACACTTTATAAATTTTGAAAAAATTTCTATGTACTACTCAGTTATGATTTATTTTTTTACTCTTTTGCTTACACTATAGCGATGTATACCCTATGTGCCCCCCAAGTGATTGAGGAGGTAAGACCTTTGTCATTTTCCAAATAAACAGAGTCAGTTCGAACTTAATCCAAATGTTCAGAACATATCACATAGAAAATATATAAAGATTGTGGAACCATACGTGTTAAGCAATATTTGTTATATTAATAAAAGTTGGCAATATTGAGTGTGTCTAGCACACTCCCTTTTATCTTATAATAAAATGGAGAAAATGTGTCTATTGAATTAAAAATTCTACAAGCAATGAATGTTTTGAATCAAAACATTAAGGATTGAATTAATTAGAGGTTATGGGTCATATTTAAGGGACAAACGTGCCTGATAACCAAATAACAAAAAATTATCTAAGTAATAAATGTTGTTAAAAAAATGGGCAATATGTGCCTTACAACCACTTTTGCAAAGTCTGGATCACAAAAAAAAAATTGATTGTTTGAAAATTGGAAAATTCTGCCTTACAATCAGTAAGCACAGACAAGAGAAAAGTAGTTGATTGCGTGAAGATGGGAAAAAATGTGCCTTGCGACTGCACTTTTTAGTAAATAGAAATGACTAGTGGGCTAAACTTTCCTTGCAACCCAAGTATTCATGAAATTGATAAATGACTTGTCGTTTACTAAATGGGAAATGTGCCTTACGACTAGTAAATACAATAAATGATTGATACATAGAAAAATGGGCAAATCATTTATTATAACTACTAAATACAATAAAAATGGTTGATCATAGGAAAATGGGCAAATCGTGCCATATGACTAGCCTTACATTAACTCATAATAAATGGTGCAATTCGGCACTTGAGTTGTTTATGTATATCCAACCCACTTTGATTAGGCTAGTGCATCAGGAGTTCCTGTAGCAGCTTGATTTTGTTTAGCAAGTCATTGAATATATCTTCTCATGGCTTGATGATTTTGGAAAATGAGGAACTCGATTTCGTTTTTAAGTTTGTTACACTCATTAGTGTCATGTCCATAATAGTTATGGAAGCAGCAAAACTTTGTGGTGTCTCTCTTGCTTATATCCTTCTTGATAGGATTTGGTTTCCCATGGGCACGTAAGCATGTGTAGCTTGTAAGAATTATGCTTTTGACCCTAAGAGTGTAGAGTAGGTAGTAAAACAATGAATGTATTCTCGTGGCTTATCATTGGTCTTTGCTTGTTTATTGTCATTGTTATTGCCACTATTCAAGTTTTTGTTTTTAACCTCTTTGGTTATTTTTATTTCCATTAACAATACCATTGGTTGTCTAATTCTGGTTCTGGTTTGGAGCTCCATTATTCTTCTGCCTGCTTGATTGGCTTGATCTGCTCTTCTAATGGCTTCCTCTAGTTTGATGAACTTGTATGCTCGATCTAGGAACTATCTTGTTGAGTTGATGGTTTTTCTCCTTAGGTCAGTCCATAGGGGACCCTTTACATGGATTCTAACCATGATGGCCATTATCTTTCCATCATCGCTGACTGTCTTCGATCAGACATCCTCTTGCAGGATCCTCTACACATAGTCCTTCACAGGCTCATTCAACCCTTGCTTAATGTCAACAAGGTCGTTGAGTTTAGGAGGTGGGATACCAGCAACAAAGAATTGTGAGTAAAAGTGTGTCAAAAATGTATCCCAGGATGTAATAGTTCCTAGCTCTAGTTTGAAGAACCACTCCTGAGCAGAATCTGCTAGAGTAGCTGGAAAGATCCTACAATGGATGTTGTCTCTAACCCCTTGGAAGTCCATTTGTATCTCGAAATTGTTAACATGTAAGATGGGATCTTCCCTTCCAGTATACATCTTCCAAGTTGACATCTTGAACTTGGGAGGTCCTATAAGAGTATTGATCCATTCGGAGAAATGAGACCCATTCCTTCTTTCTAGGTCGATGTTAGTGAGCTTTGGGGCTGACAGCTCTCATATCATTTGAGTAAGAGCATCCAATTACACCTTGATTGTATGTAGAGTCACATAACTTTACTTAGCTAGTTAGATAATAGTAGTAGTAGTAGTGGTAGTAGTAGTAGTAGCAGTAGTAGTAGCTAGTAGTAGTTATAGTATGTTTATTACTGTGGATTTTGGTTCAAGCCGGGACATAGTTGAACACTCGTAGCAACACTTATAGATTTTATAAGTTTAACCTATTGTTTAAGAATATTAATTAGAACATAAGGTTTGATTAATATAGCTGATTATAAAGATGTTATTTATTATACTATATGGTTTAGATAGAACCAATAAGATCATGAAACTTTTCCGGTGCATGTTTATTGAGAAATTAAGCATTTTTGATGAATAGTTTTATAAGAGAAATATTTGAAAACCCAAGAACCTGCCAACAGCTTTGAAATCATTATATGACTCAGTCAAAGCTGTTTACCCAATTCAAATTAGGCTGAAAAAGTGTAATTACGTGTATAATATTTCAACGTATGCCGATATATCGTGGCTCTAGGGGTGATATATTGCCATACGGGGAATACGAAAAACACGTAACTTCGGACAAACGCATCGTCGAGCCTCAGAATATTGGCCACATATCGGCCCTAGGGCAAGGTTTTCAAATGGTTTTAAAACTGAGCTCAATTCAACACACAACCTCTTAGCAAGCCTCTGAACCTTTTGACCGAGTCTTAAGCCTCTGCTGAAAGAATATTCAAATGTTTTTCAATTAAATATTCATTATTTTATTCAAGCTAAAAGAAGATCTTTTCACTCTTGAAATCTATAAATAGGACCTAGTACCCAGCCATTTCTTTCATTCTTCAAGCTGAGTTTAGAGCCTTCAAGCTGCTAGGTTTACTTTTGAGTGATAAACACTTGGGTTGGGGTTTTAAGCTTTATTATTTGAAGCTTTAAAAGCACTTGGGAAGTAAGGTTAATAGTGTGTTTTTTGATATCGAGGTGTAGTTTGATTCTAGTGCATTCAAAGTTATTCTTACTCCTAGTTCATTTCTGTATGTTTCATTAGTTTCTTATAGTATTCTTTACTCAAATCCTAACTCATTGTTTTTCATTATCTTGCTTAGGTATTTAAGTTCTTTAAACTTAAGGTTTCCTTTTGGTAAGCTCTTCTTCTCGATGGGTTAGATTCATTTCTTTTTCATCTCCTTCTTTTAGAAATACTCACCTTCTCATTGTTGGTTTTTAGGAGCGATACAAATCCCGTTCTTATTCTCAAATCCTGGTATTGGTAAGGAAAACAGGATAGACCTTGTATGTTTATATGATATGTTATGCTTATGTTATATGATATGTTTATATGTTATCTTATGTGATGTTATGTTATGTAATATGTATAATATGTTTATAGCCTTGGGCATATGACTTGTATAGCTAACAAGCCCCGATAAATTATGGGCATATGACTTACTTAGCTAGCAAGACCCCACCAATCTATTGGGCATATGACTTGTTTAGTTTACAAGCCCCAAGTAGTATAATGGCCATTGTAGTAGTATATGGCATATGTTATAGTATATGTGTATGATATAGCTTATGTGTATGTTTTATGTTTTTACTAGATTTTTCCTTGCTGGGCATAAGGCTCATTCCATTTTTTTTATGTATGTAGGAAAATAGTTATGGTGGCAGAAGGATTCATGGTAGCTTGGGGTTATGAATTGAGGAAGAATGGAGTCAATGGACTACGTGAACGATTCGAGGACGATGTTTTTTATAGTCATTTTCATTATGTTTTCTATGTATTTTCCGCACTTGGTTTTGTAACAAATTTATTTAAGATTTAAGTTATGTTTTATTTTTAAAACAATGGGATCCCATACTATACCACGAATTTATGTATTTCAACATGCTATTTGGATCAAGTATTCTCTACTGGTGGAAATGCCCCCTTTTTCCCAAAAGCAAAGGTCAACTCAGGAGAAGGAGGTCATGGCATTTTGCTATGTTGGACCCTCCCCTAGAAGTACAATGGTGGGTCCCTCTGGAGTCAATAATCCTACTAAAGACCCAAACCATATAGTACTTACTACCGGTGCCACAGAATCACCATACAAAACTAAAATCTAGAAGAAAGATGATTAGGGGTCGAGAATCAAACTATTAAATTCAAATGAGGACCGATGATCATCAACAAAATCCATGGATCACAGACGGTGTTTCCCCATGGCCTTTCGCCTCTGAAAAGGGTGGTAAATGATGAGTTTGCCCTTGGGGGCATTAAAGGGCTAAGGATGAGGCTAGGGGCATTTGAGTCTTTTTCCCTGACCTTAGATGAACCTAGGCTGTAGAAACTTTGAGGAAACATAACCAAAAACACTCTCAGAACACTCTCCCTCTCTCTCTCTCTCTCTCTCTTCCTCTTTCTCTCTTTTGAGCTTTGGGAAGCATTTGGAATTTTGGAGAATTATCTTGGGAATCTAGGAGGTTGGAGGCTGGGATTCATTAAGGTTTAGTTCAGGGGGTCGAAATCACTTCTGAGGTAAGTTTTACAACCTGATTGTACTGTGAATTTTCTGGTTAGTTTAACTTTTGGCTCACTTTTAGTGCTAGCTTTGGTTGATGAGTTGGGGTAAGATTTTTGGTTGGTTTCTGGGGCAATTATGCTGCCCATGATGTGTTGTTGTGAGTTCTAGACTCACTTTTCGATTTTAGTTATGTTATGGGTCAATTCTGATGGGGTTGGCTCGTGGACAACGCGTTGAGAATGTTAAAATCTCTGAGTTCGAGAGGTTGCATTGCGGCGGTGTTCTTGGAGCGCCACTGCCTGCATGAACTCAGAGGCCTAAGGGGTTGGCTGAACATGGTGCTGAGTAGATTGCGCTGCGGTGTGTGTTCATGGGAATAAACTTAGGATGCTCTCTGACATATAGAGGTTCGCAGCGCTATTGAGGGGAGACGCGGTTCAAATACGGAACTTTGGCTAGTTAGGGTTTGTAAGCACGAGAACTCAAATCTAAAGGCTTGCGAAGGATTCTACTACACAGTTTATAAAATTCGAGGTCCTGAAGGATAGAAATTTACTTTGAAGCTTTTAAATATTCTAAATTATTGATGGTTATCCATTATTGCATTTTTACTATGTTATACTACTAGGGCTCAGGATTAGGGATCGTGCTCGGTATTGCCATACCTTATCCGCTCGATACTCGAGGTAAGGAAGTTGGATAGTGCTTGAACCCCTACAAATGGATATGAATGTTGTTAATGATGTGATTATTCGATTAGGCATCCTTGTATACGTTGCATCTATTTATGTCTTATGTAGTCAATATGCTTGATTATAACTAGTATGAAAGTCCGGGCTAAGGGAGTCGGGGCTGACATCAAGCGTGCGGAATGCAACTCGACCTAAGAGAGCTGGGGTTGGCCATAAGATCTGAAAGCTTGGCCTAAGAGTGCCAGGCCTGAACATCACCTAACTATACAGAAGTGTCGTTTGCACTTGTTTAATTTATTGATTGTTCATTTTGATCATATGGTTGTTTGAGCAAATTATTACTGCTAAGTTCATTGTTTGTATTATGTTTCTTATTGAATCTATTGATTTAAGTTATCTTGCTAAGCCTTGGCTCACGGGTGCTATGTGGTGCAGGTAAGGTGAAGGAAAAGTTGGACCAGCCATGAGTTGGAGAGCTTTAGGGGCGACGTGTACATTTTTAGCTGCTCAACAAGGACTAGAACCAAACATAAATTTGCCGCTTAGGCCAGCTTATGTTGTAATTATTTTTTAGGAGATGTAAATGCCCTGTGGACACTTTGTTGATGCGGTTTTTCACCAACAGGGGAATAAGAAATCTGATAACAAAGAGATTCATGTTTTTGTCTAATCCGTAATTATCTTAATGAACAAATTCTCAGACTCACAATTTTACGTGGTTCAATGGTTAAAAAATCACCTAGTCCACGAGACTATTATTCATCTCTTCCAATTTATGCAGCGTTTTTTGTATCTTCAAAAGGAGTCCGTTTTCCTGTCCACTGTCCCTGATATTTATAGTGGATATTCCTGGACAGGTTTAGGTAACCGCGTGCATATATATGGTAAACAATATCAATCAATATAATTTCCCATCTACATAGGGATATGATTCACTATGTAAATTACATCCTTCATCTCTGGAAATAAATAAGTAATACAACCTTGGCATTAATAAGCGTATAAGGAACCTCCAAGTCTTTTGGGATCCTTCACTATGTGTCATGACTAGGTTTCCATGAGCTGAACATCTTCCTTGAGCAGGAGATCGATGAATAAATGGACATTATTTCGAACCAAGTTTAGAGTATAAAGAAGCCGATCTAGCCATCGCATGTCTCGAACTAGGTTATTGCCCTAGTAGGCGATCAGGAGATTATGTGCTTATCCTGCTACCAAGTCTTAACTTGAATGTTACACATCAGAATTAGCCAGATGTCTTACTTGCATGCTTGCTCAATGTATTTATTGCTCAATGTATTTAACTATCAGTTGTACCCCTAGGTGAATGATTGAAGCCATGCTTATTTTGTGGTATAACATTTGCCCCTCATGCTCCTACTCGTGCATGACGTCACTTCTAACACGCACAGTAGGGGCTTTGTGGCTTCCATTGTGTGAAATCGTGCCCACCCACTACTGAAGTGTTAAACACGTGGCCGTCTATAATTGGCACCTGTTTTGGTTTTGAGGACTGTGACAGTTGTCCTGTGAACATTTTTTCGCCGCATGAGTCATTCAATCTTGTACTTTGGATCTCGAGCTGACCCAATCGAATGACACATATTAACTCCCAAAGTTTACTTATAAATAGGAAAATCAGTCCTAAACTTCACCACCTTCACATTCAAAAAGTTTCCTTTCAGACTACTTCCTCATTCTTCTCAGATCTCTTCCAAATACGTTCATCATCCTTCCATTTCCTAGAAGCTCTCTAGCTCCTTCATTTGGAACCACCAGCATCCTCGTCGAGTAAACATATAAAAAGTAAATATCTCTTCATCTAGTTTAAATCTTTCAATCTTTATATTCCAATAAGTTCCTTTGACTTCAAAAATTTTCCAGTACCGTCTCATATTTTAACCATGTCTGTTTCAATAGGGGTTCGCTTAGGCTAAAAGAACGATACTAGGTTTGTTTAGAAATAAGGTGTGTGAAAATGGGAAATTTTATAGGTTTTGAAAGGATGTAATTGTTGATGAATCAATAAAGTTACCTATTTGGGTGTAGAAGTTGAGGGGTTTGGTTCGGTTCTGGGTTTCTTAAGGGTCACAAATCCTTGAGTTGCTTTATATTAAACCGATTTCAAAAGGGTGACATGCGAATCCCAAAGTATTAGGGAATTCCCCCAGTCTGTAGCGCATGGCTAAGGACTATGCATGGCAACACGCGTTGGTGCTAGGGTACCTCTTAGCTCGCGTATATTCTAGGCTAAATATATCGAATTCAAACCCTAGGGTCATTATACCCTTGTTTCCGTAGTTTAGGTCGCCACTAACAGGCAGCTTTGTCATAAAGTGAGCTAGATCATAGACCATCAAAAGAAAACTATCGCGAGCTCCTCTTCTCAAAGCAAGAGAAAGGGCAAGAAAGTCGTGCCCTACATCCCCTTCCCCACTTCGGCTCAGTGGTGGACAGGGAGATCATAGTAGACCCTGATGCCTCTTTTCAGGTCGAGCACATTATGTCTCGAATAATGACTCAAGGCAAGGTTAACAAGATTTTTCTGTGCCAAGGGATTAAGATAGCACCTGATGGTCTTGTTGCATGACCTCCACTGGAAGGATAGCAGAGTTATGCCGCACTTGAGGATGATTTTGGGGCCTGGAGTGATGAGCACCTGAAAGCAGGTGCTTTCCTTCTTCTGGACTAGTACTTCGTAGACTTTTTAAACTACGTCAAACTAGCTCCATTCCAGATCCCCCGAAACTCATATCTATTTTTGATGGAGAAAAAATATTTATTTTTTAAGCACGAGTGAGAGGTCCCCACCTGGGACGACATCATATATTTCTTCTGCCTGAAGGCCAACCCTGAGCAGAAGGGGGGGGGGGGGGGGGGTGATGGTTTCTTCTACCTCACTCAATTCCACAACACGACCTTTATCATTGATTTTCCCAGCCACCCCAATGACTATAAAGATCAATTCTTTATGTCAAATAGGTTAAAGAACTGCACTCACTAATACTTCAATATCCTAGTAAGTTTCCTAACTTTTCAAATTTCATACGTGAATACCTTTTTTATTAAGTTTAACCCTCCTAACGGAGTTTCTTCTTTGTGCAGTTGTATACAAGAGGAAAAAGAGATTTGAGACCCTAGGAGGTCAGTACGAGACACTATCATGTATTCTTATGAAGGAGAAGGAGATCCAACTTGTAGTGAATGATACTACCATGGTTCCCTGTAATCTGATCCGCAAAGATCAAACGTTGGCCAACAGAGCTCAAGGTCCGCCCCCCAAGCTCCATCCTCCTGAAGAAGTTCTCTGTATCGTTGAAGACACCGACGAGAAAGAAGAGGTGGCACCGCTGGTGTGCAAGAGAAGAGATCCTGAAGATGTTTAGCATCCTTACCCACACCAAGCTGAGTCGGGGGTAGCAGTCAGCACATCTGGCCAAGGTAACCCCTATAGAGAATTAGACAAGGCTACTGCCAGTTTTACTTTATTTCGATTCAACCCACGATAGCTCATGAGTCGAAATCCTATTGACCCAGACGTGTCCTCCAACAATGCGTGGATCACTTGGTGGTACGTTTTGACCATAGTTATCCCTATGCACCATAGTGGTAGACAATACCCTCCAGTTTAGGTCCTCCAATTTTTAGAAGTATGGTATGAATCGTAGGACGTAGCCTTCCCACGTCAGGGTATATTCTCCCCCAGTTTTAAGCACACCATAGATGAGTCCAGCTCAAATGAAGAGCCTAAACCCTGTAGGACCCAAGACATAATAATATTAGAGTCTCCCCCTCCCCTGATAATCCATGAGTTAGAGGTTTTATCCAGTCCAGTTTGCAACCCAGACCCGAACATAGTAGATTCCTCCCCTAGCTCGGAGGGTAGGGTTCTTGCTTTGTTCTTTTGCTTGCATTATTTTGACTAACCATTTCTTGTTTATAAATCTTCTACTCTTTCCTTTACAATCGATGGTATGGACCTAGAAGGCACCTTTAAAGTTAGCAAGGTCAAAGCTCGACCCATGATTAATAAGTCAAGAGTAACAAAGAAAGTGGCCTCCAAGTCTAGAGCTTCCACCGAATCTCCTATAAAAGATAAAGGTGTCAGCTCCACCCAGAGATAGCAACAACAAACCCTACCCCCATCTTTGGTAGCGACAGTTACCATTCTTGAGGTTCCTCCTCCTCTTCCTCGACATGCACTTGCTCTAGTCCCTAAGTTATTCAAGGCGAAGTCCCCTCCGTTCAGATCCCAGTAAAACCACTCGAGCTACCCAGGATCCCATAAGCATTTCGAGGGACAATATATAAGATGGTGAACCATATTGTGGGCAACGCATATAGAGCCAATGTTAAGGACCTAAGGTCTATGAAGGAGTGTTCTTCTAAAGATGTTCTATAGTCCACCATGGGAATGAACCTCATTGTGTGCCACCGTCATTCCCCCTTTTTTTACTTTTTTTTCTTTTCTTTTTTTTTTTTAACTAACCTGACATGCATTTTCCCTTTGCAGTCTGTCCTGGCTCATTTCTACGGCAACGCCCAGTCTCGAGCCAGGAAACAAGAGCTCAAGGCCTCCCTGTAATTTAGTTCTTGCAAACTAAAACAATCAGCTTCGGGTTTAGATCGAAGTTTATTCTCCTCGAGATAATCATATACTTTTTAGTACATGTTTGTTATTTTGTGATCTATTTTTTCCCCCCTTAATCTTTTATTTTTTCCTGCTTATTAAATTTGAATTCTTGCACACTTGAAATTGTAGGGGTTGTCTTTAGATCGAGATAGATTTTTTATGGCTCGACTAAACAATTTTAGTCGATTTCCTGGTTGTACCTAAAAATTTCCCACCTAATAGCGTTATGCCTGTTTGGAATCAAGCCTCGAACCTGGTTATGTGCAGGAGTTTTATCTGCTTAATATCATTGTACCTAATAAGAATCAAGCCTTGAACCTAGTTATATCCAGGGTTTCCTAGTTGTCTTCTAAGTTTTGTTTTGTCTTATAAATTTCCCAACTTAGTTCATATTCAGAATTACTTTGAAAATCTTAGATTTAAAATGCCGTTGAATAATCAATTTTTCCAAATTCTAAGTTTTCCAAATTTTGAGTTTCAAATTTTATACGAATATGCTAAACTCTTTTAAAAGCTCTTCGGTTATGTGCCCCCCAAGCGACAAGAACTTATGTATATTCTAGGTCGCCTTTACAGAATGATCACATGATTTTTTACAACAACAAGAAGAAAATTTTGGCTCTACGTAAAAATCTAGTGTTATTTAGATGAAGTGACTTTGGTAAATAAGCCTTACATGGAACAATACAAAAAACATTAAAGAAAAATTAAATATGTCAACTATTACTAATAGTATATTTTAAGGTGCAAGGCATTCGAGGTCCATGGGAGTATCTCTCCATTTAACTAAGCTAGTTTATAGGTCCCTTCTCGTAGGATCGCCATTTAACTGTGTCTGATTTTGCAACCTTCAACTTTAAGTTGAAGTAATGAGTGATTCTCTACTGATATTGGGCGAGCTTCAATTGTGACTCTTCTCGTTTTTCCTCGATTAGATCCAGGCATATTCTAAGTGGCTAGTGGTTTTGATCTTAAACAAAGTTTTTCTGTCTATGTGTCATCACTAGTGCTTCAATCTGAAGCATCACCTCACTTCCAAATGTCAGAGAGAAGGGAGTGTGCCCCGTGGAGGTACCTTGTGAGGTTTCATAGGCCCAAAGTACCTATGGGAGCTGCTCAGGCCATAATTCCTTGGCTTCATCTAATCGTTTCTTTAAGCTCGCCTTTAGGGTTTTATTTTCAACCTCGATTTGCCCATTAGCTTGCAGGTACGCTACTGAGAAGAAACTATTTGTTATGTCGTATTTCTCACAAATTTTTTTGAAGAGATTGGTATGAAATTGAGTTCTGTTAGACACGATCTTCTTTTGGAGCCCAAAACAACATATGATGTTCTTTACAATTAAATCTGGGACTCTCTTTGAGGTTATGGTCGCTAGAGGCTCACCCACGACCCACTTCGTGATGTAATCGATGGTAAAGAACCAATCAAGTCGATTCCCCATACTGCAAATGGCCAGGGGGATCAGATCATGGTTAACTCAACGGGTGTTTCCCGAGCGATTGTGGAAAAATGCTGGAACTTGTCGCATTTCAGCACGTATGAGGCTGAATTCCATTTCAGCGTAGGCCAAAAATAGCCCTGTCTTAATATCTTTAGAGCCAAGTTTTGCCCCCTGCATGGTCTTCGCAAAATCCTTTGTGTATCTCCCACAAGATAGTCTATGTTTCCTCGGGCAGAACACACCACAGGAGAGGCAGCAAATGCCCTCGTCGATATAGAGTCCCTTCAACCATAACATACTACGGAGGTTGATATAGCAATTTTATTGCATCATTTTGATCTCCTAGAAGCTAATCGGTTGTGAGGTACTCCACTATGGGGGTCGTCCAAGTCAATTTTATGTCAATAATTCCGACCTCAAGTGATTCTGTTACTATGCTCGGCTGTTCCAAGAAATCCACCAGGTCTATGTTCAGTGTGTCTGCCACTTTGGTAGTGGCAAGTCGAGCTAAAGCATCTGCGTTGGAATTTTGTTTGTGGGGTACTTGTTCAACAGAGAAAAACTCAAATTCAGACATCTCACCATTATCCTTAGCTAAGTAATCTGCCATTTTAATACAGCGCGCTCGATACTCCCCCTATATTTGATTAACCACGAGTTGGGAATCACTATAACATTGGATCGCCTTCGCCTTCAGTTCTTTCGCCATCATTATTCCTGCCAATAGATCTTCATACTCTGCCTCGTTGTTGGATGCTTCGAACCTGAACCTGAGAGTTGAATGGAATCGATGCCTCTTAGGTGAGATCATAATTATCCTAGCTCCTTATCCATTCTCGTTAGAGAACCCATCAACGAAGATCTTCCACAACTCTTACACTGGTTCTCTCATTGGCTCGTCTTGAAAACCTGTGCATTCGGCTACAAAGTCAGCAAGTGCTTGGCTCTTGATCCTTGTGCATGGCATATACAATATCTCAAACTGGCTAAGTTTGTTGGCCCACTTTGGTAGACGTTCCGATGTTTCAGGCTTTCGCAAGACCTCCCTTTAAGGTTGATCGGTTAAGATGTGGATGGTGTGGGACTGAAAGTACGGTCTGAGCTTTCTTGATGAAAAAATCAAATAGAACACGAGTTTTTCTATTAAAGCATATCGGGACTCAGCTCCCAGAAGTCTTCACGTAGTATACTAGTTTCTGCACCTGATTCTCCTCTCGAACTAATACAGCACAGATCGCATTTTCTTCCACAGCCAGATATAGGAGTAGAAATTCCCAAGCTGCAGGTTTCAATATTACAGGTGGTTCCCAAGTTGCAGGTTGCGAAATGCTTTGCATTCTTCAATCCACTCAAACTTTATGTTTCCTTTGAGCAAGTTGTAAATGGGAGACACTTGTCAGTGGATTTTGACACGAAGCATTTTGGGGCCGCCACCCTTCCGGTTAAGCTATGTACTTCTTTATGTAAACTAGGTGAAGGCAAACTAGTAATGACCTAATTTTATCTGGGTTCACCTCAATCACCCTTGTGTTGACTATGAAGCCCCAAAATTTTCCTGATGAAACTCCAAAAGTGCACTTTTGGGGGTTTAGCTTCATGTCGTACCTCCTTAGTATGCCAAAACACTCTTCCAGGTCTGACACATGGTTGTCGGTAGTCTTTGATTTAATGAGCATATCATCGACATACAATTCCATTTTTTTCTTGATCTGGTTAACGAATATTTGGTTAACTAATCGTTGGTATGTTGCACCAGCACTATATAATCTGAATGGCATAACTTTCTAGCAGTATACGTTATGCTCAGTAAGTTGGTATGCTCTTGGTCTACAGGGTTCATCGTGATCTGCTTATATCCAGAATATGCATCCATGAAAGACATGAGCTCGTGACTGGTTGTTGCATCTACCAACTGATCGATTCTAGGTAGTGGGAAACAGTCCTTAGGACAGGCCTTGTTAAGATCGGAGAAGACAATGCACGTTCTCCACTTCCCATTGGATTTCGGGACCAGAACATGGATAGCAACCTAGGTCGAATATTTTGCTTCCCTGATAAATCCACTATTAAGTAAGCAATTCACTTCTTCTTTTAAAGCCTCTAACCATTCTCTCCCCAAAAGCCTTTGTTTTTGTGATTTTGCAGGCACATTCCTGTCCAAATTCAAAGTATGCATTATCACATTTGGATTGATTCCCACCATATCTTCGTGCGACCAGGCGAAGACATCCAAGTTATATTTCATGAATTCGACCAGCTTCTTCTTCCTTTTAGCTCCAAGATTTTTCCCAACCTTTACAACCATTGAAGGTATCTATGGGTCGATACTGATTTCCTTGAGCTCCTCCACAACTTGGAGCTCAAACATGTCTTTGCCTAATCATGGATCAATATCCTCCTATTGTGCAACCTCGTTATTTCCTTCTTGAGGTTCTTCCACTCCATGGGTTACTTCCATCACCCGAGGCTCCTTGTTTCCTTCAACTATGACCATTGCTGTCTATCTAGGTTGTGATTTTCTCTTCATGGCAATGTTGTAGCAATCTATGGCAGCGAGTTGGTCTCCCCTTACAGTACATATACTTGAAGCTAAGGGAAACTTCATTGCCAGGTATCGGATCAAGTTGATGGCTTAAAAATTCATCAGTGCGTGTCGTCCCAAAATCGCATTATAAGCGACCGAAAAATTGATTATGCTGAACTTGAGTATTTTAGAAACAGTTCACGTATCATCTCCTATAGTGACCACTAGCCTGATCATCCCTATGGCTGTTGTTCCTTCATTTGAGAATCCATACAGTTTCATTGAGGTCACCTTAAGATCGGTTACAGACAATCCCATTTTTTGTAAGGTGGACCTGAATAGCACATTTATCAAGTTCCCATTATCAACCACTATCCTTCATACCCTTCAGTTGGAAACCTGAAAGGTTACCACCAACAGATCATTATACGGGAACTGGATGTGGCTAGGGTCCTCTTTCGTGAAAATGATTGGTTGTTTCTCCAACTGCTTTGTTTTGATAACCATTGCTCCGTGATAAATTCAGCATCACTGTGGGTTTTCAACTCCTATATATACCTTTTTTGGGCCCCATTTCTCGTGACTGCCAAATGGGTTTCTTCAGTAATAGTAATTATTTCCCCTCCTACTATTGTAGGAGAATGGACTTAGTTCCCTTTATATGTCTGAGGTCTGGGTTTGCCGATTGGTGTTTTTGGAGCAGGGCGAGCATTCTGCCCAGTTGATTTATTGGGAACAACTCAGTTTCAGGAATACTGGGCTTACGTTCTAGCTGGAATAAGGGTTTCAATCTTGTCTTTAAATTGTTGACAATCATCATTGTTATGGCCGATGTCATTGTGATATCAGCAAAAGTTTAAGGGATCTCTTTTCACCTTCTGGTGCCTCAACGGTTCTGGTTTCTTCCATGGAAGGCAGTTAGAGTTTTCTAGGAAGATATGATCTTGTGTATTGGTCAAGTCGGTGTAGGTGGCATAGATGGGCTTGAATTTTTTCCCGGGTTTGTTCTTCTTTGTGCCGCTCTGATCGCTCTCGCCATTCGCTTTCCTCTTATTTTTTCGAACGTGGTTATTGTGTGTAACAAGTTAAGTCATAGCTTCAACATCAGTCACCGCTCCAGCGGGCTGAATAGGGACCTAGCTAGTTCATGCGACACCAGATCGTGCCTCCTCCAAATTTATCAGTTCATGAACTTGAGCAAAGAATTCATCTACACTTTTAACTCCTTTTCGCTGGAGTTCATACCATAAATCACCTCCTACAGTGATTCCCGTCCTCATTGCCATGAGCTTGGAGTTATCATCAACATCTCTAGCTCGTGCTGTAGCATTGGTGAATCTGCTCAAATATGCTTTTAGGGACTCAACAGGTTGTTGTTTTATGTTGGCCAATGAGTCAGCCTCAACACGAGTTTCCTTCGAATCCTGGAACGCTATTTTAAACTCGAAAGACAATTTCTTCCACGAGGTGATCGAATGTCATTTGTATTTATCTAACCACTATCTGGCGGGTCTGGTCAGACTTGTGAGGAAAAAAATACACCTTAGGTCAAACCCAACATTGTGAGCCATCATTAACATATTGAATGAACTGAGGTGATTTGATGGATATGAATTTCCATTAAATGCAGGCATGGTCGGCATCCTAAAGCCAACAGGATACAGAGTTACAGCGATGTTTGGAGCGAAAGGCTCGAGCTCCTCATCGGAATCACAATCATCAATTCCTTTTCCAGATAAGAGCCTCTTCTTTTGCTCCTCCATCAAGGCTAGCCACTCGAGGGTTGGATCATTGGTCTCTAGGTTAGTTGCGAGCTGATTACCAGCCCCCATCCTATTGTACGCGTTAGATGGGTTATTTTCCCTCCAAGCTTGTGCTTGGTTAGGTGGGATATTCTTATTGTCGTGTTATCATGATACACAGATTTCCCTCGTGAAATCATATCATCATGGTGAGCTGGATACCTCCTTTGGGAATTTTGATGATTCCTTAAGTCCCTTTCAGACCTACCTCCACGCTAACTCCCTGTCGAATAACTTCCATTAGCAAAACTTACAACTCGTGGCTGAGATCAAGGACCTAGATTATCAGCGCGAGGTCATGGGACATAGATGTCCTCTGACGGGGGAGAATTATGCTTGCTATCCCCCCGAACTGGAGCACTCCTCTGCGGGCATGAGGGGTGTTGGATGCCTACTAGTGATGATGGGTGCCTTATCGGTGAGGCTATCCTCGTTCCATTGGGTCGCACTAAGTTAGCCCATCTCGGTTCTACTGTGATCTCTTGGGTCCTCTGTGCCTGAGGCTCTGATCGGGGTACATAAGGATTTGCTGGGGCTGGGTCCTAGCTTGCCAGGGAATGCTGCACTAGACTTCCCACCTGTTGTGGCACCAGCCGTATAGCAGTCTGAGATTGAGAATAGGTTGGAGTCGTTGTATGAGAGATTCAGGAAATAACATCCTCCAATCTTTGAGGGAGGACCAGATCCTCTTAAGGCTAAACAGTGGATGAGTGTGACTACTTCCATCCTTGACTTTATGAGGGTGGTAGGTAATAACAAAGTGACTTATGCCACCCTTATGTTCCGAGATGATGCCCGTATCTGGTGGGAGGTGGCATCCTAGACTCGAGATGTTTCTACCATGAGTTGGGATGAGTTTAGAGATCTGTTCAACTAGAAGTACTACAGTAATTTTGTGAGGGTGGAAAAGGTGAACGAGTTTACCAGTTTGGTGCAAGACACCTTGACCATTAGTAAGTATGCCTTGAAATTTGATAGGTTAGCAAAGTTTACACCTAATCTAGTGCCTACAGATGCAGCCAGGCGAGACAGGTTTGTTCGGGGCTAAATGCTATGATAGCACGGGATGTGCGGATTACATCAGTACCTGGGGAGACTACGTATGCCCAGGTGGTTGAGAAGGTCGTTATAGCTGAGGAAGCAAAGAACAAGATATGGAGGTAAAGCGCTACACGACAGGATGTCCGTAGGGCAGTGCCTCCATTTGTAGGATCCAGTAGGGGTGGAGTCCCTAGTGATCAAAAGAGGAAGACCCCTGACACCTCGACCACTGCTGGTCTTGATAGGAGGGGTTGGTGTATCCAGGGCGATAGTAAAACGTGGAGAAGCTACCCAGAATGTGCTAGGTGCAGAAGGCATCGTCTAGGCGAATGTCGGGCGAAGGAATGTTACTTATGTGTGGTGGTTGGAAAATTTAAGAAAGACTACCCAACTTTGAAGAAAGAGGAACCAAGGAAGACGAACAGCTTGACTCCAGCTCGAGTGTTCGCCTTGACTCAGGCAAAGGCTGAGGCTAACCCCTTGGCGGTGACAAGTCAGCTTTCTAGTGCTGGAACTCCATATACTGTATTGATTGATTTTGGTGCTACACATTCATTTGTTTCTAGCAGAGTGATTGATAGATTGTGTAGGCCCTGTGACTATTATACTACGGGGTTTATCACGTTATTGCCTACAGGTGAGCTGGTAGATTCTAGGAGATGGGTCAGGACATTGCCAGTGATGGTGGACAATAGGGAACTATCAGTGGACTTGATTGAGTTGGGGATGGACGACTTTGACATGATCTTTGAAATGGATAGGTTAGTTAGGTATGGGGCAACTATAGAGTGCAAGAAGAAGATGTTGACCTTTGAGCCTGAAGGTGAAGACCCCTTTGTTTTTGCCCCGCATTTCTATGATATCACCATTGAGAGCTAGAGACCTATTACAAGGAGGTTGTATAGGATTCCTAAATAGTGTGGTGGAAACCACTAGGGTCATGCCAGATAATATGTGAGTTCTTAGAGGTGTTCCCTGAGGACTTACCGAACTGCCACCATACTAGAAAATTTATTCGTCATTGAGTTGGCACCAGGTACATAACCAATTGTGAGGGCACCATATAGAATGGCTCTAGCAGAGTTGGAGGAGTTCGAGGTGCTGTTACAGGAGTTATTGGACCTGGGATTTATCAGACCTAGTTTCTCACTGTCGGGTGATCCGATTTTGTTTGTAAAGAAGAAGGATGGGACCCTTAGGATTTGTATAGACTACAAGGAGTTGAACAAGTTGACGATCAAGAACAGGTACCCACTACTGAGGAGAGACGAGGTACGGGCATTATGAGTTTCTAGTCATGTCATTTGGGTTGACCAATGCCCCAGCAACATTTAAGGATCTAATGAACAGGTTGTTCAAGGATTATCTGGATTAGTTCGTGATTGTCTTCATCAACAACATCTTGGTTTACTCTCGTTCAGAGGCAGAGCAAGAGCAACATCTCTAATTGGTATTACAGAGATTGAGGGAGTACCAGTTGTATGCTATGTTTAAGAAGTATGAGTTTTGGTTACCGCAGGTGACATTCCTTGGTCACATTGTCAGTGGAGATGGAATTAAAGTAGATCTGACAAAGGTAGAACTAGTTAGGGATTAAAGTAGATCTCTCTCTCTTTCTCTCTCTCTCTCTCTCTCTTTGTCTCCCTATCGCTTTTCAAATTAATTTGGAATTTCGGAGAATAAGCTTGGGAATCTAGGAGGTTGAGGTAGGGATTAATTGAGGTTGCAAGGGGCCGTAGTGGTATGGAGGGGCATCGTGGCTGAAATAGGGAACTTTGGTCAGTTATGGTTTTTAAGCTTGGGAACTCAAATCTAAAGGCTTGAGAAGGATTCTACTATCTAGTTTAGTAGAATTCAAGGTCCCGAAGGCTAGAAATTTACCTTGAAGCTCTTAAATAGTCTAAATGATTGATGGTTATCTATTATTGCATTGTGGCTAGGCTATATCTCTAGGGCTAGGGATTAGGTATCATGCTCGAGATCGCTATACCTTATCTGCTCGAGACTCAAGGTAAGAAAATAGCACCCTGGTTATGGTTAGGGCTCGGACCCGTATAAATGGATATGACTGTGGTTATAAATGTGATTATTCCATTGGGCCTGCTTGTATATGATGCATCTATTTTTGTATTATGTAGTCGATATGCTTGATTATAACTAGTCTGAAAGTTCGGCCTAAGGGAGAAGGGGCCGACATCAAGTGTGCGGAATGCAGCTCGGCCTAAGAGAGCTGGGGTCAACCAGAAGATCTAAAAGCTTGGCCTAAGAGAGCCAGGCCTAAACGTCACCTAAATATACATAATTCTCGTTTGAACTTGTTTAATTTATTGATTGTTAACTTGGATCATATGGTTGTTTGAGCAGATTATTACTACTAAGTTCATTATTTGTATTTTGTTGCCTATTGAATGAGTTGATTTATGTTTTCTTGTTGAGCCTTGGCCCAAGGGTGCTATGTTGTGTAGGCAACGAAAATCGAAAGTTGGACCAGCCATGAGTTGGAGAGCTTTAAGGGCGGCATGTACATTTGTAGTTGCTCGACCGCCACTGCCGAGGGATCAACAGGGACTAGAGCCAAACTTAATTTTGCCGCTTAGGCTAGCTTACGTTGTAATTATTTTTGAAAAGCTGTAAATTCCTTGTAAACGCTTGTTCGTTGGGATCCCATGTATCGACTCAAAGTTTTTAATGAAAACAACTTTTTTTACGATCAAAATATTTAAACCATAATCCACTAATTATCCTTAGTTACACATTTATATCCAAATGACTTGATTAGTAAGTCCAACACTATTTAAAATACACAGTTTAATGGTCTTTGCTATCCAAAGTGTTACAAATTATAATTTGAAAGTTGATTTTAAAATGTTTATTTATATTGACACAAATTTATTAATATAAATAAATTTGCACAAAGATTATCTTTTATTCACATATTCTTATGAGATGTAATTTTCACTAAATTGACCTAGTCAATTTGACATTTCAAATTGATAATTAAATCAATTGTTTGAGACTATTAAACTTTATTTGATAAGAGACGACATGGGGACTATGGATCCATGAATACAAGCTACAATAAATTCCTGTGAGTTTATATATTAAATAAATTATCTCACAATTTATTAATTCCTCATGACTCAAGTATAGATTCGGAATCATACTCTAGAATTCATAGAACGTACTTTACCAAACCCCAAATACGTTATCCATTGTTATAACCATTAGAATCAGTCAACACTCTATCGATGACTTACTAATGAGCCAGGTGTAAATTACCATTTTACCCTTCATTTGTATTTTATCCTTAACTCCCACCAAGTCCATTGTAAATGATACACCCGTGAACTTAACCATAGATATGAGCACTCAATCATTTACCCTTTTGGACTAAGCTATTAAGGAAGACATCTTTTCACCTCTCATACATAAGCTATAGATTTCTTATCTATGATTAATACTCACACTCAATTATACTACTAAATCTCCAAGATGTAAGTATGGGCTAGACCGTAGGGTAAGCTAGTAATGAAAAAGTCAAAGGAATTAAATAATATAATTAGCAGAATATTATCACTCAGAATTAAGATCAACTTGACCTATGGCCAATGTTGTGACATTGATTAGATTCGATAACAACGATACTTATTTATCTATCAATAATCAATATTGATCCTAGTCCAACGTACCCATATACATCGGATCTTATCTACCTAGTCAATGCCTTGGATAAGACATCATATCTCGAATGTGTAAGTAGATCATATAGTAGATTTATAGAACAATGAAAATCCAATGCATTAACTTAATCTTAGGATTCGTTCTTTTGAACATATAATTACAACTATAATCCACTGTGACCTAATCACTATAATTGTAACTATTTATATGTTCAGGATTTTATAAATGTTTGTATTATTCCAATAATCATGTAATAAAACAAGCAAGCAACACAATTGTGAAACTAAATGATTTCTATTTCTTTTATTGACAATATAAAATCGCGTTACATGTCTGTCATGATTTTATAAGGGCATAAAACCCAACAAACTCCCACTTGCCCATTTAAAACAAATTGGACATGTTTCTCAAAACCACTCATTCTACATGCTTCACCATTATCCTCTATGCTTATATCTTTGTAAAGGGATATGAAAGATTGCCTTCAGAGGCTACCTTCATCACCTTCACATCACACTTTCGCCACACATCCCTGATTATGTCGTACTTCTCTCTATATGCTTTGCTCTTTTGTGGCTTCGAGGTTCTTTCAAATTCGCTATCTCCTTATTTTATAACATGAAAAAATGAGTTGTTTATCCATCTTTTGTAATAACATTGAGATCTGTATAGAACTTCCTCAGTAGGACAATTTCCTTAGCTGCCACAGATGCAGTTATGTACTCAGCCTCCAAGGTGGAATCTGAAATGGCAGATAGCCTAAAAATTCTCCAAATCACAACTACTAAGATGGCAGACAATCTATCGCTTCTCAAAATCATAGCTCCACCCCAAGAGTAAACAAATTTTTCAGAAGTAGACTTCCAGCCATCAACATCAGCCTAAATTTTCAGTTTGTGTAGCCTAATAGGTTCAAAGATCCACCCAAATAGACTAGCATGTAGTCTCTAGTCCTTTTAAGATATCGATCGCTATCTAATGTTCATTTTCAAGGTTTCACAAGCACTTGCACACCACTCCCACTACATAGCAGATCTCCAGTCACACCACACAACATAGCATACATTAGACTTCTAATTGCAAATGCATAAGGAATTTGTTTCATCTTTTCTTTCTCTTTATGAGTCTGTGGAGACTGCTGCTTAGAAAGATAAATTCCATATCAAGACGCTAAAAATCCTTTCTTTTAATTTTTTATAGAGTAATTCACAAGCACCTCACCTAAGTAGGCTGCTTGAATAGAGCCAAAATTCAGTTCTTTCTGTCCTTGATGATCTGCATACCAGGAATACAACTTGCTACAACAAAATCTGAAAATTTGTTTCCAATCAGTTCTTTATGCCTGATAATTTCTTGACATTGTTTCCAATGAGTAAGATATCATTTACATAAAGGATTAAGAACACTACAATGTCTTTTTCCTTGAGTTAATTAAAGACAAGGCTCAACAACATTTTGTTCAAAACCATAGTTCTTAATGTTTCCATTAAATCTTAAGTTCCAGGAGCACAAAGCTTGTTTAAATCCATAGATTGACCAGCTCAGCTTGCTGACTTTCCTATGCAGCTACTTCAAATCCTTCTAATTGATCCATGTAAATGGTGTCATCAAGATAGCCATTAAAATTGCTTATTCGATGTCCATTTTCCTTATCTCTTAATCAAGAGTTGTGGCTATGGATAAGACTATACTAAATGAATTTTAACATGGCTCCTGGAGAAATTTTTTCTCTAAGTCGATTTTCTCTCTCTACCACGAGTCGAGCCTTAAATGTCTCGACCTTTCCATCATCTCCCCTCTTCTTCTTATAGATCCACTTGCAGCTCATGGGCCTAAAGTCCAATGGAGCATCTACAAGATCTCAGACAAATTTAGAGTACTTAGACTTAATTTCCTTGTACTTGGCTTCGAGCCCATTTTCCATACATCCACCCCAAAATTTACATCTATTTAAAGAAATAAGATTTTATTATTTGTGAAAGTAACTACAAATTATTGTTGATGTAATAAGGAAAAGAGAAATTAAAATTTCCAATGAAAATCAGAATACAATAAACATTGTCTTAATACAATATATGTATTTCTAATATTCATTCAAGCTTATCCTTTTGCCTTGTCTGATACGAATAACCCTTGATGGATTCCAAACTTCAGCTTTTCATCCTTCACAGCTTTCCTAATGCTATAAATTTTTTAAAAGGTACATGCATGTTTAGTATATTCTAATTCAATGATCTAAAATGGAAAAATCATCATCTAAAATCACATGCATCAAAGAAAAATATTTCACTATATTTCATTATATTTGATCACGATCTATGTGAGGGACTCTAGTCCTCAACTGTGGACTCATCCCAGAGCTATAGTCGAAGATGTCCTCTAAGATGTTGAAGTAGTCGAGGGTGCTTGCCAATGCTCACATTCTAGCGCTCACTAGTGGTATGGCATGAACTACCTCTTGACATGCCATAGCTCCTTTCTAATCGTGCACCGTCTCATAACGTTCCGCCATCTCTCCATTGTCCATCTTTACCATAACTGGCTCCTCACGACTAAAATCGTAGTTGTCCATAAGATCGTAGATCATGTACTCGAAGGTGCTAAAGTCCACGTCCTCCTGAATGACGTCGTGCCATGACATAGCTAACTGGAGAAGGGCCTCAGGATACACTGACAGTGCTTCCGTTAACACCTAGTATTGTTCTATGGGCCATAGCAATGCCCCTCCTTTATTCATGATTCCTTGTATAAGATCACAAACTATCGTCGTTGTTTTCAACACCGCAATCCTCCAATCATAAGGGTCCTCCTCAAGCTGGACCTTGGGTATTGCACGGATTTCCTTAAGTAGCTGTTTCTTAGTGGTTTTTAAAATGGGAGGCATCTTACTATAAAATTATACTTACGATGCAGTGAGGTGAGGTGAGATTTTCCCATCTTTAGCTTATGTGGGGAGGGTCCTTGGAAACATGGACGACCTACTCTGATACCATTTTGTAAAACATCCTAGACTAATACTTTGTAAAACATCTCCATGCTCATAAACTTATAGAAGAAAACCTCTTATTATATGAAAACATGCAAGTTGGGCCAAATAGTTTAAAATAAAATAAAAGTTCTCATGCAATGTTTTTAAAAATAAATATAGTTCAAGTCCCGCTGATAAATTTTGACACCAAAATAAAACATAGCATCATTCTTTAAAATTGACGTTTAAGCTGACGCCATACACATTCTGACGTCAGAACTCCCCACATCACCACGCATGTTAAAGAGAAACCCAATTTATTACCTGAAAGGGGAAAGTAAGGGGGTGAGCTAAAAGCCAGTAAGGAAGTACAAACAACTAACAAAGAAAACACAACAAAACCATAATCATATCGTAAGTCTTATACAACATCATATCCATACATCATCATAAATCATACTTAAATGTCATCATCATACATCATACATAAACATTATCATCATGCATCATCAGCATATTCAAACATCATCATCACATCCTTGTGAACATGGGAGCTCCCTCTCTTGTCCATGTCACATCTTGAGGTAAGCAGGAGGCTTTGGTCTTTGAATAACCTCGGCACATTTGCTGTATGAGTTACGTCTGTATATCCTTAGTAACTCGGGTTACGTCTTTATATCCTTAGTTTTCCCTTTGTTGTGTCGCGCTCAACACGCTAACAACCAGTTGTTTTTCATACAGCATACAAAACACATGTAATCCAGTCATATCAACAGAAAGGAAATACATGATTCATCAAATTCATCATATCATCTCAAAAAAATATCATTTCATACTTCATATCACATGGTACATCATCATACATAACATTTAACCTCAAACAAACCATTCTTACCGCTCATAGCATAAATAAATAGAATTCTATCTAACTTCACAACGAGCCTATAACCATAATCAATAGCATTCTTTAGCATCACATAATATTTTTTTGTGCCCAATTCATATACCCCATGTGTGCATGGGCCATGCCCACATGGTTCAATTTACACATAATTTCCAAACATGCACATTTTTAACATAGAATCACAAAAGAATAATATCAATTCTACCTATTACTCATGCATAGTTTTCAAGTAAAAATTATATGGTTGAATATTAGACATATTTTTTAATGTAAAAGTAGATTTGCATGCGACATGCATACGTGGGAGCGTTGTTAAGAAATGATGTTAAAATCAATAATTTCTACGCGCTTATTTCTAACATTTTCAAAATAAAGATTTAGCAACATAATTTCTCACAATTATTTATTTCTTTTAAATTCCTAAGTTGATTAAAACTCTTAAGACATTATTTTTATTTAATAAAAATAATTTATTTAGCCATTTTAAAAAATATAATAATTTCCATTTATTATTTTTAAATTGTATAAAAATAAAAAAAAAACTTGAATTTATCTAAAGGAGCTTATAAATATCATGTTTCCTTTAGAAAATAACATTTTTTTTAAATTAATAAAATTAGAAGATTTGATAAAAGAAAAATATAATTTTAATTGTGAGAAAAATATATTTTTGCTTGTATCATTTAAGACTTAATTTATGTAGTGTAAACTCATATGTGATAATCAAAATAATTATTTTTAATTTATTAAACTAAACTTTTAGCCATCATTTATTTTATTTAAAAATTACAAGTGAATCTAAACTCAACATTTTTCTTAATTTAAAATAATGAAAACCATACTTATTAAAATGTGAACATCAAGGTCACATTTAAATATCATATTTAGTATATACATAGTTTAGAGTATTATATTATTTCAATAAACACACAAACTTCCTTTCATTTAAAAGACATTTCATAATTTTTACCAAAACTTCCAGCAACAAATTAAACCCTAAAAAATCACCATCTTGGATTTAAAACTCATATTTTCTTTATAAAATATATAAAAAAAATTGTAGGTATTTATTTGAGTGAAAATATCATTTTAATGCTAATTAAAATAACTTGTTAATTTCATAAAATCATCATAGCACTTGGAATATCACTTATGCATGCAGATCATTATTTTCATCATATTTCATACCATTCATAGACAAAATTAGCAAGCAATATTCATCATGAAATTCATTTCAAGCTCATGCTTTCAAAACTCAAATATGAATTTTTCATGTATTACCAATACATCAATTTATAAAAGATTTAAGACAATTCCTTTCATTTAACCAATTAACCTAGCATGTTCTTAATATGCATGGGTGACATAAAAATAAAAAAATAAAAAATAAAAAAAACAACTCATCATGCATTAAACCCTATACGCCAAAACCCCATGACTTAACATAAAAAAAACCAAAATTTTGATTTACATTCACATGAATTCCTAGCATGTTTCTATCATCACTCATGCATGCCTTAATCTATTGATACATCATAATCTCATATACATGTTCATGAAATTTCATGGATTCAATAATAAGAGTCCAAAACATTTGTTATGCCAAAATCACATAGGATCCTATAACATGGACCTAACATAAAATAAAAACAACACAATATAAAGGGAATTCCTATACATGCATAGGCTGAAACCCATCATTCAAATAATCAAAATCACCATGCATCTTACAATACAACCTTTCAACCCAAAATCAAAAGAGTCAAAATCAACATGCCAGCACATATAGGTCAAGAAAACATAAAAACAAAAAGGCTAAGGATTCATTACCTCTCTTGATTTGTAGAATCAAGAATACACAGGATGACCAATACCCAAAACTATAATCACCCTTTGCTCAAGCCTAGGTTTTCGAAACCCCCATGAAAAGAGAAAACAAAAACCATCCAAGAAAAACAAAGGTCTCAATCATCAAGAAAAGAATAACAGCAGGAGGTAGAAAATCAAATCACAATGAGGAACAAGAACACAAACCTAGATTTTCCAAAACCTTCTTCTTTTTCCTTGCTTTCTTCCTTTCTCTCTCTCTCTCTCTCTAGCTCTCACACACACACTCTCTCTCTCCTTGTCCTCCTAGCCGACGGCACCACATGCAAAATGGCTCTCTCTCTTTTTTCTTCCCTTTTTATTCTAACCTAGCTAATAATAGCCTAATGGAAAAATGGGTAAGTTTCATCTTTCAACTTATTTTCTTTTATTTTTATTTTATTTTATTTTCTCTTAATTGGTAGAAAAATAAAGATGACAACCTTCCTTTCCCATTTTAGCTATTGTCTTCAATTTGATTTCTTTTAACTGCCAAATAAAATAGGAAAAGAAGCACTCTCTTTCCCACTATGCTTCACACGTCCACACCTCTTTCCTCTTCTTTATTTTTTTATTTTTTTTTCTTCTTCATTTTAATTAACTAAAATAATTCTAATAAAAGAAAATGAGAGTGTGTAGAAAATTCTATGCAAGTGCACCATGCAACCATGCACATGCACACACTTAATTACTAGGGTGCATCACTACCTACCATGCATGCACCTTGGTGCATTCAACCAAAACTCATTTATTGACAAATTAAATAAATAAATAAACACTTAACAATTAAATTCACAAAATTTCTACCAAACAATTCTAACAAATAATAAAAAAAATTCACAACACTTAACAATTAAATAAAACAAAGCACAAATTAATAATAAAAGACAAATTGGTGCGCCATAGTCCAAAACCCATAACATCCAAGTCAATTTCAACATCAAGGATCCACATTAAGTGTAATGTCCTCCTAATCTAGGATCGTTACTCTATGTACTTTAAATAGTGTCAAACTTGCTAATCAAGTCATTTGGTTATAAACGTGTAACCGTGGTTAATGTCAAGGGTTATGGTTAAAAAATTTGGTCAAAAGAACCGTTTACTTTCATTTAAAAGTTTAATACATACATGGGATCCCAAAATGTTACAAACATATGTTTAAAAGGGTATATACAAATCAAAAGTCACAACCAGCCGGCCTAAGCGGCAAAATAAGGGATACAACCCTAGTTCCTTTGAGATATCCTCAGCCGTGGTGAACGAGCAGCCGCATATGTACACACCACCACCAAAGTTGTCCAACTCATGGCTAGTCTAGCTTTCATTTTCCCTTACCTACACCACATAGCACCCGTGAGCCAAGGCTCAACAAGAAAACTTAAACATGTGCATGAATAGTAAATATAGATTCCATATACATATATAGCATGTCAAGCAGTAATAACCTACTCATGCATGCACACAATTACAAATAAATGATCATTTGGATAATTATGGGGCCCCTACCCTGAACAGATGACCATAGAGTCAACTTGGGGCCCTATGCCCTACCTATGTGACCATAAGGTGACCTAGGGCCCTTGCCATTAGCTCTGAGTAACTAGCCATAGAGCTAGCCAAGCACTTTGTTTTCCAACGACCATAGGGTCGGCAAACATAATAGTACGTCCCTAATTGGGTCTAAGCCTCTCGACCAGCGCATAGCGCGCTATTGTCACCCTTGACTAATAATTCAAGGCTTTAATAAGACACTCAGATAACCAGACAAAAATATACAAATATAGATATGCATACTCCACACAATACAAGTATGCATACATATAAACCATGGTATCTTAACCAATCAAACACAAACACGGTAATAACCATGTTCCTTAACTGAGTGGAGCCCTACCTATGCAAACAAGGCAAGCATTCATTAAACAATTATCCAGACACAGAGCATTCAAGCATAACCTAAATCACGTTCATTCTTAGGGTTCGAGCTCTATTCATAGTTATAATCAACAACTGGGCCAAGCCCTAATCACATATATAACGTATTGGGTGCAGTTTTCTTACCTAAGGTCGAGTGCAAAGTATATTAAGAACGACCCTCAACCACGATCCTGGTTCCAAGCCCCTAGCGATAACCTAGTCACAATCAATAGAGCATATCGTCAAAACTAGAAATTAAAGGCTTCTGGAGTGAGTCCTAGCCTCCGAGACGTCGAATTATACAAAATTGTGTAGCAGGATCGATCCCGAGCCCTTAGGTTTGAGTTATCACACTCAAAACCCTCCCGAGACTCAAAATACTTCAAGCGTCGTGGCTCAAAACAAAGGAGTCACGACCCACCCCAAGTTAGAGAGCCCTAGGCTCTCCTCTATTTTGACACATGCCGTGGCGCGCTCGTACTGGCGTCATGGCTCAAATGGAGGTTCAGCACCTCCTTCTCCTTCCTGTTCATGAGAGTCGCGACACCCCAAGAATAGGACCATGGCTTGCCATGAAAACTAAAAAATTTCCCCGTTTTCTTCAAGCAAAAACCCACCAAAAACCTATCAAAACATAGCTAATTCCCAAAAGTAATGTCCTCAATCGATTCAGCATTCCAATATCATCAAAACCCAAGCAAAAGCTTGGCCAAAACCCCATCAAATTCCCAACTCAGAATTGAGTTTCTAGTGCTAGAACTCATTACCTCTGTTGTCCCAATCGATGGTAATTCTTTCCCTAAGAAATCTTGAGACTAATAAGCTAGCCTCGATTCTCCTTAAACATCAAGTTCCCAAGGAATTTGAGAGAGAAAGTGTGTAACCTAGAGAGAGAGAGAGAGAGAGAGAGAGAGAGAGAGAGAGAGAGAGGGAGAATGTGCTTTTCTTCTATTTGGTGTTTGTGATGTTTACTTAGACTCTAAGTATCCTTAAGAAAATCCCGAGGCTCGGGGTACCAAAAACGTCCCCGAGGGCAAAATGGTCAAAATCCCTAAAATACCCTCCTAATTTTGCTAACTCTGAATATATCTTTGAATATTTATTCTTGTTACCCGATAACCGGGTAATGTACTAGATATCAAAAATACCCCTTGACTCACCCCGAGTTAGGAATTAGGTCCCGCTGTGACTTTCCTGCTAACTTGCTCCCTAGGATCGCCTCATGTCGAGTGGACCAAATATATCCACATAATAATGTGGTCTCACACATATATCACATATAGGTATGCACATATATTCCAAATATACCCATAACGGGTCAAAATACAAAAATTTCCCTTCTAATATGAAACGGACCCACGTGCATATTTAATGCACCTAAACATCCATATCTAGTCACATTATCATATAACTCACGTAATCATATAAGACACACATATATATCACATAAACACATAAATCATAATTAAATCACATATATGCAAATAATTTCCATAAATTGTCATCATGGCCCCCTAATCAATGCCCTAAGCCTTATTAGATAATTTGAGATGTTACATTAAGTGACTCTTTTTAAAAATGTCAAGTGCCACAAAATTATGTTTTGTGAGATTTTCCATTAAAAAAATTGTAACAAAATTATATTTATAGTATTTGAGAAATAAGTAGTTGAGAACCTAATTAATTATATTGTAAAACACTTATAAGATCGATAAGTATGATATGCCAAATGATTTTTTCTTGACTAGCAAAATTGAATAAGTAATCAACATATAGGAAAAAACAAATGAACTCTCTCTCTCATTATGGAGTCTCTATGTTGGATTCTCTCAACTTCCTACATCTCAGTCGACCTCCCATTATCCTCATTGTTTCATCTCCGTCAGTCTCCAGCTCCCTGTCGCCATCCATCTTTACTTAAGATCAGTTTCTTCAAAGTTTTTATATAATGTAACTACATTGGTCTTAATCTAGTTGGGTTTGAATTTCTGGGTTGTTACCTAGAGTTTGTTCCTAGAGATATAGCCTTCAAATACATCTCAATGTAAAAGAATATAGGGTTTAGGCAAGATTCAAATTTTTTTTCAGTTTTTAATAGGTTTTGATGGAATGCTTGTAGGTTGCAAATTCGATTCGATAGGTAGTCAATGAAGTTCAATGGCCATCAAGGATTCTCATGTAATTTATGTATATTTTTGTTCAGATCTTTCATGATTTATATTAAGTTTACTAACAAAACTAACAAAATATCATATAAATTTCTAATGATAAACAAAAATGCATAGATTAAAAACACAATAATCATACTTAGATTTTCATCACTAATCTGATTTTATAACAAAAAAATTATAAAAACTTAAAATTTCACTTATCAATATTGAAAATAAACAAAAGTCCATTCTCAGATTTTCTTTATTGACACATTTCAGATTTAAATCAAATAAATAAAACATAAAATATCATATTATCACCACATTTCAATTTACAAAGCAGAAAAAAAATACATACTTACATACATGAAATTTTCTTGCCAATTTGTGACTTCTCCAACTCCAAATCATAGATTTTTGTCACTAATACTCCCTAAATCAGATTTCTTACAAAAGAAAAATACAATACAAAAAAAAAACAAATGTATTTTTAAGAAAATATATACAATGAAAATAATAAAGCATACTTTTGGTGGTTGGAGTGCTCGGAGATGCGGCGACGCCGGAGTCGGACTGCTCGGAGCTAGCGGAGCTCGGAGGTGCAACAACGCCAGGGTCAGGGTGCTTGGATGAGACTAGTTCGTAGAGAGAGAGAGAGAGAGAGAGAGAGGGAGAAAGAGGGAGAGAGAGAATGAAACTAAAAAAAAAAAATCAGGAAGAATGGGGATGTCCGGCTGACTTATTATCATGTGATTTTTCCCGATGCGTTTCAAAGTACTGGTAAAAGTCATCCAAAAAACCCTAGTTTAAAACGACATCATTTCATTCAATGATACTTTTGTCGGCGCGTTTTAGACTTTTGCAGGTGCAGTCAAACACGCCACTAAAAGTAATAATATCGATCAATAAACTTGAGGAGGGAATTTTTCCGCTCAGAATTTACAAAAATTTCAAGCACTTTTGTCGACGCATTTCACAAAATATGCCGCTAAAAGTGTTTTTCCCGGCGCTTTTCATGAAATGCACCGCTAAAAGTCTATTAATGTAATTTGTTTGATTAGTGTAATTGTTAATCTTAAGTCACATCGGCCATAATGAAACCATTAATTAAGTTTGAAATACCCCATAATTAGCCAAGGTTGAAAGAAACTACTACCCCGGGGTGAGATCGACTATGATTCACACCGATAGCAAAACTTTGTCCACTAACAATCAACAAGAACAGTCTTGATTAGTGAAATTGTTAATCTTTGAACATCTCGCGGGCAATCAAACTGTTGATTAGGTTTGAAATACACCATAATTAGCCAAGGTTGCAAGAAGCTCATACCTTGGGGTAAGATCAACTATGATTCACACGCATAGCAGAACTTTGACCACTAACATTCAACAAGAAGAATCTTGATGAGTGAAAATGATTATTTAGGACCATCCCATGGGCAACTAGATTGTTGATTAGGTTTGAAATACCCCCATAATTTTTGCTTTGGTTCCAAGAAACTAATGCCCGGGGAGTGAGATCGACTATGATTCACATCGATAGCAGAACTTTGATCATCAACAACCAACTTGAATTGTTTTTATTAGTAAAATTGTGTATCTTGGAACATCCCAAGCATAAACAAACCGTTGATTAGATCTGAAATATCTCATAATTAGCCAAGGTCTTCAGAAACTACTACCTCGAGATAAGATAGGTGATGATTGACATCGAGTTTATAAATTTTTTAGGCACTTTTTCCAATGCATTTCGCGAAATGCATCGCTAAAGGTGTTTTTCCCGGCACATTTCCCGAAATGTGCCACTAAAAGTCACTTTTGCCAGCACTTTTCACGAAATGCGCGGCTAAAAGTCTAAACACATATCTCATCACGAAAGGTGAGATCTTCTGCCGGTGCATTACAAAAAAGTGTCAAAAAAAGTGACTTTTACTAGCAAGTTACCAAAAATCACCAACAAAAGTTGATTTTTGCCGACGTAAAACGGCACCGGAAATTATTCTGGCTTTTGCTGGTACACTTCATGAATAATGCTGAGAAAAGTCACTTTTGTCAGTGCTTTTTCAAAACGCGCCAACAAAAGTCATCTTTCTTGTAGTGCATCGACATATTCGATGCTCGTTGATGGCTATTGATTATTTTTATTGTTTAGGCTTGTTTGATGGTCATCAAATTAATTTGATGATTTATTTATAGATTTTGATGGCCATCAAAATTTATTGCGATTTCTTTCTTGGTTCAAATTCTGTTGATATTTCTTCCGTTTGTAAGTGTATTTTAGCAACTCATTGAAATGTCATCGATTTGGTATTGAAATGCATTGAAAAATCATCAAGAACGGTTGTATTTCATTGGAAAAAAAAAGATTGATGACCCAAAATTTAGATTTCAATTCAAGTAATATATATACCCATTAATCACTAATAAATGAATTACTCACCCATAATTTCAATTTTGTTGGATAAATAAAACTACTTATAATGGTTCTTCTTTCCAAGAACTAGCATTCTTTCTAGTTTAGAAGGTAAAATTTCTATTTGTAGACTTGAACGAATTCGAGAAATGTTATAATAAAATTTTTAAGTGTGAGAGATAGATTACATTATGAATGTTATTATTTGTCACCTTAAAGTGTCTTAAACCACATGAGGTAGTACCTTATGGTTGGTTAGCGATACTCTATACTATTTATTAAATTAAAATATGTGGGATCTGATATCGGATTACACCAATAGTGATATGTCACCTCCTTGTGGTGTTGGGCACCATTGGTACCCCTTGGAAATACTTTTAAATTACACGGAGAATATTTAGGGAAGAGTGAAGAGAGAATAAGTGTGAAAGGAATGAGAGGAATAGTTTTTTTTATTAATAACAATGTACTTTTGTCCATATTAGGGTTAGAGTTTGAGGGATAATTTTTCATATTTTATAAAAAGAATGCATAAAAATCTTATTAAGCATATTTTTTCAAACATTCCATTATATATATATCTATGTAAACTAAAAGGCTTAATTAAAATGATTAAGAAACAAAAATAGCTCTTTTTGGTAAGAAGGATGGAAATAGATATGAATAGATTGAGTATAAGGTATAAAAAAGTAGAAGGGAGTGAGATTTGATTATTCCTTAGAGTTGTTTGGTATAATAAGAATGAAAGAAAGAAGTAGCATTTTCTATTATTTAAAATAAATAACGAAGTTAAAAAATCTAGCCATTTTAATTATTTAAAAAAAAATTCTTATTATTTTGTCACCAATCCACCCATATATAGACTGAATGTATTTGGTGGGCCATATGGATTCACAATCCATGGTTATTTTCTTCCTTTGTTTACTAGGGATGGATTGCATCATTCCACATCCCTTAATCCATCCGTCCTTCAATCCACCATACCAAACAAACTTTGTGCGTGGCACTCATAATCCAGCTTGGTAAAATGAAAAATGTCTGTCTCGACCCGTTGGTGAATGGGCTGACAATGCAACCTTGGACTCTAACACTTCGAACAAATCAACATGCCATTGCTTTTATTTTTGTTTAGCAATCACCCATTCTAATTCTCATGTCACTCGCCCTAATTACAACTTAAGAGATGGCCAAATCACAAATTTCCACGTTGTATTCTCCCGTCACCACAACTCTCTCAAAAAATGTAATATAAATCTATTCACTGTTATATTATTCTATAAATAATATAATATTTTGATTGAATAAACTATGTGACAAATATTTTTTGTCAAATGTAACATATATTGTGGAGTTACAATTTGAGAAATGATGATCATACACTACTACAAAAACACCCTTTTAGGACAATTTTTTAGGGCACTCACCTAGATGCGAGCCAAAAAAGCAACTCCTAAACTTTTTAAGGCTCTCGTTGCGAGACCTTAAAGAATTTACTTTAGGACTTGCAACGCGGGCTCTAAAAACTAATGCGTGTCTAAAATTTTGAATTTTTTTAACAAAAGTTCCTCGACTTTTTAGGACACTCATTGAGAGTCCTTAAAGAATTTCATTTAGGACACACAAAGCAAGCCCCAAAAACTTATGTGTGTCCTAAAAGTTTGAATTTTTTTTTTAACAAAACTTCCTAGACTTTTTAGGACACACATTGAGAGTCCTTAAAGAATTTCTTTTAGGACACGCAAAGTGAGCCCTAAAAACTTATGTGTGTCCTAAAAGTTTAAATAATTTTTTTTAACTAAAGTTTTATTATATATTAAATCACAAAGAGAAAAAAATAACAACTCATTCTCTCTCTCTCTTACAAAACCCCACTGCCCAGCTAGGAAGGACAGCGCTCCGGCCACCCTCGCCTACACGTGCTGGCCTATGGCGTTCCCTGGCCCCCGAAACCCCCAGCCCCGCGAGCCCATGGCCTCATTCGTTGCGTAGCCTAGTCGATGCAGCCTTTAAAGTTCGGCGACCATGTGGGTTTCCAAAACGGTTTGGGCATTTTGCGACCACCTCGAGCAAGCCCGAGCCAAATGACCACCACCACTGCATTCCTTGTGCTTTGTGCTTCAAAACCCACTAAAGGATCTGACCAAACCACCACCGTGGGGTGGTGGCACCGCCATCATTGTCAGAGCTCCAGTGAGAGCTTTGGCTACCATTTTATTTTTTTAAAATTAAAAATAAAAATTTTTAGAACTCGCAATGCGAGCCCTAAAATCATTCTTCGTTGCGAGTCCAAAAAGAACTCAATTTTTAAGGCTCTCGAAAAACTTTTTTAGGGCTCGCTAAAAAGCCTTTTTTGTAATAATTAGTTTGTAACATATAGAGTGGAATTCCAATTCTTAAGAAATGATGATCAAGTTTTGTAACTCTCACAAATATTCACCAATTGATGTGTAATAGTAGTTACACATATTGGATTTGATTTCCATTAGCTATATATTTTATAGTTGTTGTGTGCATGTTATTGACTCCCAAATATGTGAATGGAGGATACAAAACATATGGGAAAAATTTGGAACGAAATGCAAAAACTATGACTAGCTAGTCACCTAGATGTGTTGCCAGCAAACAACAAGTCTTTGCATTTTTTAACATTGCAAATATTTCAGTAACTCCCAATTTCTCCTTTTAATTCAATAAACACCCAATTTAACTTTGGTAACAACCAAGGGGGTTGGTGGAGTTTAAAAATCAAGTGGTCGATGAGAACTCTATAAATAGACATCATTTTGCTCACTTGGATGGAATTAATGTGTAATGTGAAAAAAACACACTACATAGACTAGAACATTTGTGATGACATGCTCATTTTTTGAACATGATGTTGAGTATGAGAGAAGTCTTGATAAATTCTCAGAAACATTTCTAGAGAGTATTCCCAAGGTGTTCTTATGAGGGAGGAAATAGCTTTTAGGACAAAGGTTTTGAATCTTGTCTAAGTCTTGTATTGGTCTTGAGATCTTCATCTTATACCTCCTATTCTTATGTTGATTTACATAAGTTATGTAATCTATTTTCACATTTTCATTCACTTATGTAATAGCATTTGATAATATTATATATATTTTGTGTCATTTTGATTGTGTTGTTATATATTTCTAACATGATTAATGATTGATGCACATTCGAATTGTACATACTTTTTATATACTATGATATGTAATTAATCTCAATCACAAAATTAAAAGTTATGTGGTCCACACTTAAAAACATATATGGCTAAAATTAAATACACATCATTGTATGTAAAAAATTTGTACAATTTAAGTGTGTATCTAGAATTACTCTTCTAATATTCACTAGGGCTGACCTCATCAATGTATCTCATTAATTAAACAAGTATTGCTTTTGGGATACAAATTTCACCATTTCGCTTTACTCTATAGGGCTACTATATGCATGTGGTTTATGCTATTTTACACTTATTATTTGTATGAGAAAAATACCAATATACAAGTTTCTTCTTTTTTGAAATAAAAAAAAAGTATTTGATGTTCTTGATCTTCGCTTAGCTAATTAGTTAATTTAAAATTGATAACGCATTCTAATTTGCTTTCTCATTTGGTTGGAATTACTTTTGAAATTAAATGTCTCCCCTACATTTATAACATATTTTAGATTTGGCAAAATGATTTGATGTGAATTGTCCACCCAATAATTCAAAGAGTATTATTATTGTATGTATCTATTTGTGTGGAAACACAATGGAAAGGATCCCCTCATATATGTAGAACATGGACCCCACCAAATGCATAATTTCAAACAAGTAGGCTGCCACGAGGTTGACTATGTATATGTTTATTTTTGGGTTTTTACTCTTTGGCCATGATAAGAACTATTCACAGAATAATTATGCTATATATATATACATATAAAAAAAATCGTTTCAGTGCATATTAGATATAATATGCAATAAAAATGGATGTTTATATATAATCAGAAGTAGTATTTTTTTTTCGGTATTAAAAGAAAAGAAAAGATTCTTGATAACAGAAAGTCTACTAATTTCTGGAGAAAAATAATTACTAGATTTAATATTACTTGTCTAAGGTTTTGTTGGATAGCAATGAGTAGAATTATTATTAGATATTTGGACGAAAAATGAAGGGAAATGAGATTGGATAGGATGGAGTTATGTTGACGAAGAAATTCATGAAATTGATGAAAACGACATGTCCAAACAGAGATAATAATGGGCTTCTTGTGAAGTCGTTAATTTGTTGGCTTTGGCTGGCTAGTTGTACAGCTTTATTTTGCTAGACAGCCAGGGAATTGGGTAAATGATTGATTGAGATATATAAAATATATATAATAGATAAATGGGTTTGTCAAAAGAAATAATAATATTAGTCCAAAAGTAAGATAAAAACGACAGGTTTTATCGAATTCTATCTCCATGATTGATGAGGATATTTACTCCTCAAATATCCAAACCAAAAACAATTAAACACTTATTGTGTTTTGCTTTGGCCATAATTGATTCTATATATTTTGTAAAGATGTCCTTTTGCGGATAAAGATGTTATTTATGGATATTATAAATTAATGTACTAATACTACCGATCATGCAATTTATATTTTACAAATAATGATTTAAAGATATGCAAATATAGAACTTACAAATAATGATTTAAGATGGGCAAATATAGAACAAGTTCAATGTCATTGCCATTAACATATCTTGCAATTAGTTTTATTTTTAAAAAAGTATTAATTTTTTATAATTGACATATATATTTTAAATAAATAAACAATATTATATAAGAAAGAATAACATAAATATTTAAAAGAATTAACTAAGACATTATTTATGATAATAATAATAATAATAATAATAATAATAATAATAATAATATGATAACTTTTTAGATCACAAACTACTCTATTTAATGTACAATATATTTATGAAATTATTCAAATCACACATTAATAATTGGAGAAGAAACTTCTTTATTCTTCATAAAAGATAAATATTATTCTAATTTCTTATGTAGTTGTACAGTCATATTATTTTTACATACACGACACTCACATATAATGTATTTATAATGTTTATTGTTATTTAATATAAATATATATTTACATAAGTTAGATTAAGTAACATATTTTCTTTTTATATATAAATGATAAAAAGTTTAATAAAAATTAAGATTATGTATTATATATTATATGTTATAACATATATGTAATAACATTTCAATTTCAATTTATATAATTATAAAATAACTAGTTTTGTATTAAATATTATTATAATAATATTTTATAATATTTGAATTTATATTAATATAATTAATAATATTTATTCTACCAAAATTTTATAAAAATTAGGATTATATATTATTATTGTTATACCCAGATTTCGAGATAAGAAGTTATGACCTTGAAAACTGGGCTCGTCAGGTGTGAGCTCGAAACATATGCAGACATCATTTGATCCAACCGTCGGACCTCTTTGAAGTAAACAACGACCTCGAGGATGTGTAGCCTCGAATGTTCTCTGAGCTCGCAAAATCCATGGAATGACACTTGTATATATTTTTCCCTGATTGCCTTCAGCCGAGATGGCTCGAGTTCGGGAAGTGCAAGCTCTGATGTGACAGCATCTTCAGCATCTGCTTGTTCTGAGCATAAGCGAAGCTGGACGACGAGCTCGTGATCGATTGATAGCCTCGGCAACTTCAATGAAAATTGCTGATCTCGAAGATTTGATGGATCATCTGGGTTAATCAGTTACGTGTGAATATGTTTATTGTTGTACAATCCCAATATTTAAGGGATATCATTTAACCTGTTATCTGTTTCCGATCTTCATGGGACGTTTCCATGTATGTAGAAAATAATGCATTAAATAGCATTATTTTACTTGATTTACAAAATATCTTCCCGAGATATGTGGGAATGAATTCTGCAACCTTCTCTATAAATAGATAAGGAAGCACCATTTTTATAGGACCACTTTTTGATTTCTTGAGAGAAAACTCTGGGCAACTCTTCTCTGAAAAGTTTCCAGAAAACTCTCAAGTCTTAATAACACAGACTCGTGGATTAGGCAGAGTTAACTGTTGAACCACGTAAAAATCCCCTGGTTTTCCTCTTTATTCATTTACACTAATATTTTATTGTTTATTTGCTCTACTATTTATGTTGTCGAAAAACGGCGTCAACAGTTTGGTGCTTTCATTGAGAGCAATTAAACAGTACGTGCATTAGTCTGTTTAGTCAGGAAGCCTCTCAGATTAGCAATGGCTGGAAATGATCCCAATATTCCTGAGGAGGAGATTTTAGATAAAGCTGAGTACCCCTGACGCCCTGGAAAGCAGCCTATGGTGAATTCTAACCCTAGTGAGAGGAGTGGATCATCCGAATCTCGGGGACCACCTTCCCCTAGGGACGACGAGGACATGTACTACAGTCCTGAACGATATGCCCCAATAATGGAACTTGGAAATCGTCAACTGCGAAAGCAGTTGGCGGAAGCTAAGAAACGCAACGAAGAGCTAGCCAGGTCTCACCTCCGCAAGAGGCCCAGGATCCGCCTCTGCGGGACGTCCACATCCCACCGCGTAGGCCTCGGGGGCGGCCGCGCAAAATTGCTACCACCCAAAGAGCAGAGCAGCCTCCGCCACCAGCAGAATAGCCTGCTCCGCCGAGGCCCCGAAGAAGTAACTAGGTTTGAGGTCTTGCCAATCCAATTGCAGAGGTACCAGCCGGAGTAGGGAATAACCGAGCCCCCTCGGAGACTCGGACCCGAAATCCTGGTACCGCACAAAACGTTGCAGAACCTAATTGAGAAAACTCACGGCCTTCTAGGCCCCGTAATGCATGGCATCCACCATCGCCAATAAGGCATCCCTCACCAACTCGGAGAGACGCCCAACCGACCCATGGTGATAAGGAAAGGCTCGTTGGGCGAAGGCGTGGAAATGGGGAAACTGCTAGGGAGCATAGGGGTCCCCATCCCACGAGAAGCCAAATGTCTCGATCTCACACTATTGAGACGAGACAACCAGCAAGAAACCCATCTCGAAATAGTCATGCAATGAGCCATGTCAGTGAAGGCTCGGGTGACACCAGGTCTGTAAGTATATACGACCAGGAACGTAGAAACACTGGAAATCGAGGTGATCACCCAGATTTACGGTAGCATTTGAACCATAATTGGGGGCATGAAAATCCCCCAAATTCAGACCTGAGAGACCATATCAACGGGCACAAGCACCCGGCGCCGAGACGAGGAACTGGAGTTGTAATCAACGATGATCAGTTCCCGCTGCTTCAAGTCAGACCCCCTGTAGATCAAGTCCAGGAAATGATTGAGCAGTAGGAAAGAGCATTCAGGTTCTTACAAAATGAACGAGGTCGAGAACGGGACGAAGAGTTCGATGAAAAACTCGAGCCCTTCGCCCCGCATATTTCAAGCACCCCGTTTCCTCAAGGGTTAAGAATTCTTCATGTCCCACCCTTTGATGGGAATTCGGATCTGTACAACCATTTAAGTATGTTAAACACAATCATGCGAGCCAGTATTGTGGGCTACTCATGATTGTGTTTAAGCAGGTACTTTTCAAACACAATCATGCTGTTCCCAGCCTCACTCACGGGACCAGCGAAGAACTTGTTTGAAAAGTATTAGAGACATTCGATTGCTTCTTGGGAAAAATTATCAAGAAATTTCAAGTAGCAATTCAAGGCCATGGTCGGCATTAGGCCCGAGTCGTCTGCCTTGACCAATGTCCGATAGTAGCCAAATGAGACACTGAAAAGCTATCTCACAAGGTTTAACTTGGAAGTCGCTCGAGCCCGTGACGTCGATGACAATGGCCATTTAATGGCTGTCCAAGCTGGAGTAATGCCTGGAAGTCCTCTCTGGGAGGACATGCAAAGGAAGCCCGTAAGGTCCTTAACCGAGTTCAATCGATGAGCTCAGAGGTTTGTTAATGTAGAAGAGGCAAGGTCGACATTGAATATGACCTCTCAGCCCATAACTACAACAACAAACCCAAAATCTGCCTTGACCACGGCGGATCCTACGACCTCAAAACCTTCTGGGGACAACCGTTCTAAAAGAAAGAAAAATGAAGGGAATAATCTCGAGGCGGAAGGGGGAAAGAAGAAGAAAGGGGAAAGATATTTCTCCGAATACAAGGTGTATATCGAGCTCAATGAGTCTCGAGAGAATATCTACTTGGCTAATGAAAACCATGTCCCTTTCAGACGACCTGACCCCATGAGAAACCAAAAGGCTAAAAGAGATTCCAACAAGTACTGCAGATTCCATAGGGATATCGGACATACAACCTATAAATGCAGGCAATTAAAAGATGAGATCAAAGGTCTGATCTCGAGAGGATTTTTCAGGCAATATGTGAGAAATCAAAACCCCAATTAGGCTTCCACTAGCCAAATGGCAGCAGCTGCACCACCTGCCCAGAACAGCAACTCCCGAGCACGGGAAGATAAACGACCCCCTCTGATTTATTTCATAAACATCTCGGGGGGACCCCATATTGTAGGATCGGGCAGGAATTCCCAGAAAAGATATGTGAATGAGCTAAAAACTGGTGACGGGTCTCCCTACGAACCTGAATCTAGAGCTCTAAAACAGCAAAGGGTTGAATCTCAACCCATAACTTTTACTGAAGAAGACGCGTCCCATGTACAGTTCCCTCATAATGACCCGTTGATCATAACCCTTCAGCTCGCAAACAAGAGGGTACACAGAGTCTTTATTGATAACGGGAGCTTAGTAAATATCCTCTACAAGGTCACTTTAGAAAAGAAGGGCCTCGCGCTTCGTGACATAAAGGCATGTGCAACGACGTTGTATGACTTTTTAGGAGAATGGATTGTCTGTATGGGATCGATCAAACTCCTTGTGACCTTGGGAGACTTCCCAGTCTCGACAACCAAGATGATGGAGTTTGTAGTGATGGATCTTCCATCGGCCTACAACGTACTGCTCGGGAGACCTTCCCTAGTAGGGCTTGGGGCAGTTTCGTCCGTTAGGCACTTAGCCGTCAACTTCCCGACTTCTAGTAGCATCGGGATGCTGAAAGGAGACCAGCTCGCGGGAAGGGAATGCTATAGCATTTCCGTGAGAGGGAAGAAGCAGACAAGTGCACAAATACTTGTAGTAATTAACAATAAGGATGGGACAGTCTTCAAAATAGACGAAGAGGTCGATCCAAGAATAGAAGAAAGGGCTGACCTCGAGCCTCTAGAAGAGCTCGAAGAGGTTGATCCCCTGAAAACTATGAAGGTGGGGAAAAACCTTTTAGAAGAAACAAAGTACCAATTAATCTGCTTCTTGAGGAAGAACCAGGATGTCTTCGCATGGTCGCATTCGGACATTGTAGGGATAAGTCTGAATGTGATAAGCCATGCCCTTTACATTGATAAGAGCTTCCCCCTCGAAGCAACAAAAACAAAGACTCTTGGACGATGCCAGGAAGAAAGCCCTGAAAGAAGAGGTTGACAAGTTGAAGGAAAATCAATTTATACGAGACGCTTTCTACCCTGATTGGGTCGCCAACCCGGTACTAGTTCCAAAACCTAACAGTACATGGAAAACTTGTATTGATTACTCTGACCTCAATAAGGCATGTCCTAAGGACTGCTTTCTTTTACCTCGGATCGAGCAGCTCGTAGATGCCACAGCCGGGCACGGACTTATGTCATTCATGGTCGCTTATTCTGGATATAACCAGATTTATATGCATGCCCCAGACCAAGAGCATACGAGTTTTGTGACAGATAAAGGAATGTATTGTTACAATGCCATGCCTTTCGGGCTCAAAAATGATGGATCCACCTACCAAAGGCTCGTAAGTATGATGTTCTCTGAACAGATAAGTAATACACATGGAAGTGTATGTTGATTATATGTTGGTCAAATCTAAACATAACAATAACCATGTGGACGACCTCGAAGAATGCTTGGCCGTGCTACAAAAGTACAACATGAAGCTCAACCCCCAGAAATGCTCCTTTGGTGTATCGTTGGGGAAGTTCCTGGGCTTCATTGTGAACTCGCGAGGGATAGAGGTTAATCTTGAAAAGATCCAGGCATTAATCGACATGCCCTCACCTCGAAAGCATAAAAATGTCCAGAGTTTGACTGGACGGATGGCGGCATTAAGTAGGTTTATCTCGAAATCTACAGACCGCTGTCTCCCATTAACCTTTTCAGAGGGGGAAAAAATTCGAGTGGACAGAGGAATGTGAGCTGGCATTTCAGGAGCTCAAGAAACACCTCGTGGACGCTCCTATCTTGTCGAAACCTATCACAATAGAAATTTTGTACCTATATCTCACTACAACCGAGCACGCCATCATCACCGTGCTTGTCCGAGAAGACTAGAAGGCACAAAAGCCAGTATACTATGTCAGCAAAAGGTTACTAGGGGCAGAATCGAGATACCCCTTAATGGAGAAATTGGCTCTCAGCCTAATTCACTCATCTCGAAAGCTCACGCCCCATCCATGTGCTAACTAACCAACCACTACGACAAGTCTCGTCGAAGCCAGAAGCCTCGGGTCGATTATTGAAATGGGTTGTTGAGCTTGGAAAATTCGAGATCACTTATCATTCGAGGTCAACCATAAAAGGGCAGGCTCTAGCAGACTTCATAGTGGAAGGCATTGGAATGACTGACGACAAAGTTATAACCCCAGCCCGCGAGCTGTGGAAGCTTTATGTCGATGGGTCCTCCAACGAGAATGGATCGGGGGCAGGAATCATATTGATCACTCCAACTAGAAGTCGATTTCACTCCGCCTTAAGGTTTGGCTTCGAAGCATCTAACAACAAGGCTAAATATGAGGCTCTATTGGCCAGACTCCGAATAGCCAAGGAACTCAAAGCTAGACGATACATTGCTATAGTGACTCGCAATTGGTGGTCAACCACATTTTAGGGGAAATACCAGGCTCGCGGAACAAAGATGGCTGCATATTTAGAAAAAGCGAAAACAGCACTCGAGCATTTCGATTTCTATACAATAGAGCAGGTTCCCCAAGTGCAAAATTCAAATGCAGAGGCATTAGCCAAGCTCGCCACATCCGCCGAAGTCGATGCGCTGAATGTTGTGCCAATTGAGCACCTAACAACACCCAGTATTAGCAAGCCTGAACAGGAAGATGTCTGCATGATTAACTTCGAGTTGACCTAGATAACCCCAATAGTAGACTACCTTGAAACCGGCATTCTCCCCGCAGAACGGAACAAGTCTCATAAACTTATGTATCAGATTCCCAGATACACTATTGTGGAAGGAAGGCTATATCGGAGAGGATACTCTATGCCACTTCTCCAATGTGTGACTTCACCCGAGGCCAAGAAAATCCTAGAAGAGATTCATGAAGGATTTTGTGGGGACCACACTGGGGGGCATAGCCTATCAAAGAAAATCATACGACAAGGATAATTCTGGCCCACTATCAAAGCATACTCATTTGATTATGTCAAGAGATGCGATAAGTGCAAACGGTTCGCTACAATCCCGTGAGCTCTACCTTCTGAGCTAACTATGATGACCTCCCCATGGCCATTTGCGGTCTAGGGAATTGATCTCATAGGCTCGTTGCCAACTAGCAAAGGTGGAGTTAAGTACGCAGTAGTCGCGGTCGATTATTTTACAAAGTGGACCGAGGTCGAACCTCTGGCAACGATTACCTCAAAGAAAGTCTTGGACTTTGTGGTGAAAAACATAATCTGTCGATATGGAATGCCAAGGAAGATAATATCAGATAACGGTACTCAGTTCGACAGTGAACTGTTTACCAATTTTTGTGAGAAAAATGGGATAATAAAGAGCTTCTCCTCTGTGGCCCATCCCCAAGAAAATGGACAAGTTGAAGTTGTAAATAAGACTCTGAAAAGTTCTATGAAAAGAGATTGGAAGAAGCTAAGGGAAAATGACCCGAGGAGTTGCCCCAAGTCTTGTGGTCCTATTGAACCATAACTCGCACTTCAACAGGGCATACCCCTTGTTCTCAGGCATATGAATGCGAGGCCATGTTACCATTCGAGGTCGAAATACCCACTATTCGTAGCCATGCTTACGACCAAGCCTCAAACCAATCCCAGCTGGAAGCAAGTTTGGACCTGATCGAAGAAAGACGGGACAAAGTTCAACTAAAAAATGCAACATATCAGCAGCGAGCTACCCGATATTTCAATAAAAAGGTTCGAGACAGAAAATTTGGATTAGGAGACTTGGTGTTAAGGCGTGTGTTCCTAGCTACGCGAGACCCAGTCGCTGGCGTGCTCGGGCCTAATTGGGAAGGACCTTATCAAATCAAGTCAGTTATTCGACCTGGCGTCTACAAGTTGGCAAGATTAAACGGATAATTGGTACCACGAGCATGGAATGTCAAACATCTGCGACCTTACTATCAATAGTGTTGGAATGATGTTTCCTGTAACCATGCTTGTTTATCCTTACTAAGCTTCTGTTAATAAATTGTTCAATTCTGAATAAAGTTCATTTCCGTTTCAATGTGTTGTATTTTTGCAAACTCTCTTAATTTAATAACCTATGGTTACACTCATAGGATATTTAAGGGGGCATCAGTGGTATACATACCATAAGTTTAAAAAAATTGCTCAAAAATAAGCATACACAAAAACAAGCAAATATCTGGACCGTTAACCAAATTATGAAAAGTAAAGTGTTTGGATATAACCAAATGCGCGAGCTAAGATAATTTGGACATAACCAAATTATTAAAAGTAAAGTGTTTGGATATAACCAAATGCGCGAGCTAAGATAATTTGGACATAACCAGATTATTAAAAGTAAAGTGTTTGGATATAACCATAGACGCGAGCTAAGATAATTTGGACATACCCAGATTATTAAAAGTAAAGTGTTTGGATATAACCAAATGCACGAGCCAAGATAATTCGGACATAACCAGATTATTAAAAATATAGTGTTTGGATATAACCAAAGGCACGAATCAAGATAATTTGGATATAACCAAAATAATAAAAAGTGTCTGGATACGAATAGATACGCGAACCAGTGTGATCTAGATATAACTAGATCGAAAATATGTAAGTGTATGGATTACAAACCAAACACGACCTAAATAGATTTGGAACAAACCAGCTAAAACTAATCGACAGAAAGATAGGATATAAATAAACCCACATCAATTTAAGTCGAGATCGAAGCTGAAATATTTTGCAAAAAGATAGTTTCAACCTCATAACTTTGGGGAGCTACCCGAGGACGAAGAAAAGTAACTAGAAGAGCAGGATATAACTAAACTACCTACCTTACACGCCATATAAGTACTTTTGAGTGCATGGTGAAAGTAAGATCCGACCTTGACAAATAACAAGATCGGACACAGATATATCGAACAAACTACACGAGAATGCGTAGAAACTCGAGCTCAAAATCCAGCATGTGTTTGTATGAATAAACAGACATAAAGGCAAACTTTTAATATAAACTTCTTAAAATATTTCGATTTAAGAGATGTAAAGCAAAAATATTAAAGGGAAGTCAAATATGGTATCACAAATATCATAAGTAAGTAGCTCTTGTACGAGCTATAAATTTTTTTTGCCTTAAGGGCATAAAAAACAAAAACAAAAGCTATAAACTATCACAAAAGGCTCAAAGGGACGCAGCCCAGGATCGAGATTTAGGAGGTAGGAGCACCCTCCTTAGCCTTCTTAGCATCCTCCTCTGCCACCAGCCGAGCTTGCCATTTGGCTAAAAGCTCGTCCTCAAAAGAGCCTAGGAAGCTAGTGTCGAGATCAGCGTTGCTAGCCCAGATCCTATACATGGCCAGGTCAACCGCCCGATCCTTCCTCTCCTTGAACTCTTCAAGGAGACGAGCCTTTTCGCCCTCCATGATCTCGAAGGTGGCCTTTTTCTCCTCCTCGAGCTTGGCATTCATCTTCTCAAGCTCCTCAACCTTGGAGCTCTTCTCTTTGAGCTTATTTTTCACCTCCTCGAGCGTGGCATTCAGCTTCTGAAGCTCTTCAACCCTGGAGCTCATCTCTTTGACCTCAGGCTCTAGTTTTGACTTCGCGACTTCGTACTCATCTGCAAGCTTGAGCTGGAAATCCTTCGCCTACTAAGAATAACCATGCTTGCATGGACCTCGTTGTTAAGCTTGTAATTTAGTTGAGCAAACACGGTAAGAGACTAGCACACAAATGAATCAAGTTAGAACATACTCTAAGAAAAATTCCAAAAAATAGTCAAGTAAGAGAGCTTACCACGGATGCAAGCTCGACACTTTTTTCGTAAAGGACGTTGCAGTCTCGAGCATTGACCAAAAACTACCACTTAGGAGCCTCAAAATTACTGATGCTTTGGCCTACCCAAGATAGGACGTCCGAGCCGAGAGTGGCACCGTGAATCCCGGCAGCCTTGTCGATGCCATACTCATCGACATGAGTAGAAATAGATAGCAGGCGCTCCCTCGAGGTCGCCGATTTCTTTGGAACTGGGCCGAGTGTTGGAAGGATCTTGATAACGGGAGGCAAGGGAGGATCATCTGTTGTGGAAGAATTGACCTGGCAAGTAGGGTCCGCTACCGGGCTCGTAATAGTAGGAGCTGGAGGAGGAGTCGCCTTGGTCCTTTTAGGGACCTTAGCAGGCCAACCAAATTTTTGCGAGGCTCTCAGGCACTTGCTCTGCTTGGCCCCCTCACCCCTGGCGAGCACATTCTCGAGATTGGATTCCATAGTACTTGCACAATCAAATCACATTAGAAAACGATCTCAAGACGCTAAAATTAGCATAATGTAGACAGTTAAAGGAATTAAAGTCAAGTGACGAGGGACCTAACTAGAACTCTCCCCCGCACTTGTGCTCGGCGACCACATAATTCCCCTATCTTCGGAGGAGGCAGTGGGAGTCCTTTCCCTATATGTGGAAGTCAACCTCGAAAGGTCCCTATAATATTTTGTCCCATATTGGATGGCTATTCCATCCCAAACCTCATTCAGACTATACATTGTGTCATATTTCCCTCGCCAGCTATCAAACCTATGGACCTTATAATCTACCCAGGACCATACATAAAGGTTGTCCCTGTCATCTTTGCATAAGATCAGGGTGTCAGGTTTGTGTTTAAGTAGGGAAGGAGACCACAAGGTCGAGCTAAGAATGACCTTACCTCTGTCACTCTAGCTCAAAGCCTCGTCACTGGCATCGCTCCCCAAGCACGGACTCCTGGGACGGCGAGCTGGGGATCATGCCTTAGAACTTCGCCTCGGAGGAAGGTTACAGGTTAGGAGAGGTACAAACTCCCATTTAGTGTACTTCTTGTAGGATCTATCATCTGTGGATTGGTCCTTCTCCAGGAGACCACAGGCTTGAAGTCTATCTTCGTGAAGAAGGTAAGATAGGGAGTGCCTGCCATAAGGAAGCTGGAGCAAAGCCTCTTTATGCTCCTTCATTGTATCCGTGGGAGTGGGAGGGTGATAGTTGTCTGAGAAAATGGAATACACTATGAGTGGTTCGAGCTTAAAATCGAGCATGAGAGGAAAAGGATCGTATACATACGGATTCATTTGAACGAATAATATCTGGAGGGAGCTAAGTCGTCCGTCCAAAAGAACGCCAGTTTGAAGTTGGGAGGATGGTTCGGCAGGTCCTCGAAGATCTTCATCTCCCTGGGATAGCTTGAGAGGTAGTAGAAGCCATCTCCTCCCCGAGCTCGGAAGGGGTTGATTTTCAAGTAAAAAAGATGCAAAATCTCTTTTGGTGAAGGTCCTTCCCACTTTAGCTCGTGGTAAAGCGACCTCAGGGCTGATAAGACCCTGTATGAATTGGTCTAGAGTTGGAAGGGCGCGAGCCCGAAAAAATCCAAAAATTCCTTAAAAAAGGACTTCAAAGGCAATAAGGCCCCTGCCCTCATATGCTCGTGGCTCCAAGCCACAAGCTTCAACTTATTGTCGAGATTGCCATCGCCCAAGGCACGGCAGCTACGTTCTTTGGAAGTGGGAGCTCGACATCTCAGTGAGCCTGATAATCCCAGGCCATGGCGAGCTAGGATGTCAGAGATTTGTCCCAATGAAGAAACTGAGCTCCAATAGTGCTCGGCCTCGAAAAACTCTCCCCTCGAGGTGGGAATGGTATTCAGCTGTGAGGTGGATGGTTGATTTGCTGATTCTTCCATCAATGAAAATTTTAGTTCGCCCAGTTTAAATGCGACCGTCACTTTGAGAGTAGGGCCGAGAGGAATTGGTTTGGGCTCAGGGTTCGGGTCTGGATAGATTGCGACCCTAAGTTTCTTTCTTTTTCTCTCTTCGACTTCGTCGATCTGGCATCAAAAATGAGCTCGAGTATCCTTTTGCTCACACTTCAATTCGTGCTCTCGAATCAGCCGCTGGTTTCGAGTAAAGGGTGACTCCGAGCTTGGAGTTTTCGGTGAGTAAGGAATCGCAAGTATTGACCCCCACCGCTTTTCCAAATTCTACGACATATAGCAACAAAAGAAAAAGGGTGAAGGCCAGGCGTACAAGAAATTGAGGATAAAAATCGAGATGGTCTGAGCTCGAATGCTCGAGACCATCGAATAAGTTCAATCAAAAGAACGAGATCAGGTTCGGAAGAAACCTGAGCTATCAAAAGAAACGAGCCCCGAGCGTGTATTTGACACGGAGGGGGAAAGTGGATTTATTTTAAAGATCCTGGATTTTCAAGGAAAAAGTTGGTGGTTACAAAAAAAGTGATATTGTTGGGAAGCATGCAATTTGAAAACCCTAATCTTATACCCCGTTTCTTGGTCTACATGATATGATATTAGAAATCAAGATAACCTAGTAAAAGAGCCATATTTGCATCATTTATCCAAAATCTGGGTTTGGAAATCCGTAACATCAGATGAGCCTAAAAACTACACGATATTGACTAAAGCATTCTAGCACTAAACTAGTACCCAAAGTGCAACAACAACACGAACATGCATGCAAAAAATAGAGTACATATATGAACATATGAGAACAGGAACAGATACTTACACAATGCAGCTCGTGGATACAAAGAGATCGATGATCGAAGGATTGGTTGCAAGAACGATTTCACGGAGTCAAACAGGCCATCGTTATTTTGCTTCCTTGGCTTGGAGAACATGCAAGAGCCGAATGAGTTTTGAGTTCTGGTTTTTTGTTCTTCTCTTCTCTCTGAAAGCTCTGAATGTGAAAGTAAGGGAAGAAGATGGCACAAGCATATTTATAGGCCAAAAAAGAATATCAAGCAATGAATTAATATGGACCGTTGATCAAGTTTGGTATCTGATCGAACAAACGGGTACAGGCGTGGCAAAGGCGTCAAAAAGGTGGTAGATGAGAAGACGTGGGCATGGTGCAAACATACTCAAGTACTCTGATCATCCTATACCTGCCTAACGCATGTCCACACTCGAGTGCAATTGATGGTACCGTTTCCAAGAAAGGTAGTTCAAAAGTTTCCTTCTCATGGGATTCGAACTGATACTTTTGCGTTAAAAGAATATTCCATTAAATATTTAGAATATTGCGTTAAAGTTAACAAAAAAAATCATTAAAATCAATAAAAATTGTTAAATACACATTTTTTATATATAGAGATATGAGTAGGAGTATGTACAAATTAATATCATATATAATTATGAATCAATTTTTTTTATTATAAAAATTTCTTTCCAAATTATTAATTACTTGTTCACTTTTGTTACACCCAAATTTCAAGGATGAATAAATGAGCCTCAAAATGTAGGCTCGTAGAGCGTAAGCTCGAAAATAACAAGCATTGGCGAAACACTTGTATAAATTTACATAATTCCCGATCTGTTGTTATTAACGATCGAGCACAAGTTGTAGGCTCGAAAGAAAGGATCTTCTCTAAAGCATGAGTGCATTATTCGAGCCTTAGTTGCAAGATCGAAGGCATTGGTCTCCGAAGAATCAGTTCGACAAAACCGCTAGTTGAGGAGGAGGATGACTGGAATAACGAGCTCGAAGTCTTGATCGATCTCAAATGTACGTTGACCTTGGATTCGAGATCAATAATGTGTTTTGCACACGGAAACTGTTAGGAAATCCATATTCCGTAGGAATTTGTTGTTCACAAATATTAAATCCCAATTATCATGGATATTATGTAATTAATGTAATTAATTACATTTATTTCAAATTTGAATAATTGATTGTAACTTCCCTGAATCGGTGAAGTTTATTCTCATAACTAGGTCTATAAATAGCCTGGGATTTTTAATTTGTAGACACGCACAAAATTGTACTGAGAATACTATGCCAAATTCCTCTGAAAAATCTTTGAGAGAGTGTCAAGATCAGTAATATTAACTCGTGGACTAGGAAGATTTTAACTGCTGAACCATGTAAAAGTCCTTGTGTTATCTTCTACTATTTCTAAAATGTTGTTTAGTGCTCTTCAATATTAAGTTGATGAAAAACGACGTCAATATTTTGGTGCTTTCGTTGACAGTATTAAGCAAATATGAGTATTGTTTAATCATAAACTTCCTGCATTACATCAATGGCCACGATGAATAATCCAGGAGTTGGTAGGCGACCATTGCCTTAAATCCGTAAGGAACAAACTCCTCAAACTGAGAACTATCTGTGAAGGATTGGGAAACAACCTGCGATTGACCAAGGCCCGAATGAGGGGAGTGCATCATTTGAATCCAGGGGGCCGCCTTTTCCAACCCCCAGGCCCGACGAGGACCTCTATTATAATCCTGCGACGTACATACTCATTGTAGAACTGAAGAATCAACAATTGGGCCAACAATTAGCTGAAGGCACACGACATAATAAATAATTGGCCATGCAGGCCGCCGTGGCCTATGCACCTCCTCGAAGGGCCAGAGGGCATCATCACGGAAGTACAGCCACCAGAATGGGCGAACAAAGGGCCCAATAGACTCAGCCAAGGCCCAAGGCAGATAGTGACAATGATCGCCTTACGAGGAATACTTAAACAAAGACTAATAATCTGACGGTGAGTGTAACTACAAGAACGGGGAATAACCAAGCTCCCTTAGCAGCTTGAAACACTAACCCTGAGCTTGTCAGAAATAACCCGAAGACGATCTAAGCTAATTCTGGACCTTCCAAGCCCAACAATGGAAGGCCTCCAGCGTTGCCCATAAGGCATTCTCTTTCAACAATAAGGCACCCATCTCCAGTTCGAAAGGCACCCTAGACAGCTCCTAATAGGAACCAGACAGGGGAGCAGGCACCACAAAGACCATCTCGGAGTGGCACCCGAGACAGGAACCGCAGAGCTTGACCCAGACACGGGGGTGAGCGAAAGGCGACTCGAGGATGTAGGGCATCCCAACAAGCCGGAAGTCACATGTCCAGGTCACAAACAACCGGAGAGAGGGGGCCAGTGGAAGATCCACCTCACAACCATCAAGCCTCTCAACCAGAAAGAAATCTTAGTTTCAGGAGTGGAAGTTTGGACATCCGTAGGTCAGTGAGCGTATATAATACTGAACCCAGGAATACTAGGAATTATGAGATTAATCTTGATCTTCGAGCCCATCTAAATCAAAACCAGGGGCAGGCTAACCACTCGAACCCCGATTTGCGGGCACATCTGAACAACTGAAAAGAGCCCATGCAGCCAGCATATGGGAACCAGTATAACCTTATGCTGGGGTAGGGAGCTGGAGTTTTCGCAAAAAATAACCATCTACCCCATGCGCAAGCTCAACCTCCAATGGACTTAGTCCAGGAAATAATTAACAAGCTTGAAAGAGCATTCACGCTCCTTAAAGATGAAAGGAATAAGGACAAGGTCGACGACTCTGATGAGGAGTTCGAGCCTTTTGCTCCACATATATCAAATACACCATTCCCTTACGGGTTGAAGATACCTCATGTAGCTCCTTTTGACAGGAACTCAGACCCGTACAACCATCTGAGCACATTTAACACAATCATGTGTGTCAGCAATGTTGGTTATGAGCTCAAATGCATGCTATTTCCAACAACTCTTACGGGACCAGCAATAATTTGGTTTGGCAAGTTCTGAAGGCATTCAATCTCCTCTTGGGAACAATTAGCGAAAGAGCTTAAGAGACAATTCAAGGCCATGGTGGGCGTCAAGCCCAAACCCTCGACCTTGACAAATGTCAGACAGCAGCCGGTAGAGGCATTAAAAAGTTACCTGGCGAGGTTTAACATTGAGGTGGCTCGAGCTCGTAATGTTGATGATAGTGGACACCTTATGGCGGTATGAGCTGGAATATTTCCAGGAAGTCTCCTCTGGGATGATATGCAAAGGAAACTGATAAGAACAATAACCGAGTTCAACAACAGGGGTCAAATATTAGTCAATGTAGAAGAGGCAAGGTCAACATTAAAATTGACCCCTCAGCCTGTTATAACTACAACAATGAATGTTAACTTAGCCTCAACCTCGGCCCTCAACATCTCGACCCTCAGGAGACGACCATTAAAAGAGAAATAAAAATGAAGGGCATAACTCAGAAGCGGACGAAGGGAAAAAGAAGAAAGGAGACAAGTATTTCTCCATTTACACAGTTTACACCGAGCTTACTGAAACTATAACGTCCCAAAATTACCTAATAAGGCTTAGAGCCTTGATTAGGGGGCCAGGATGGCAATATATATAGTTATATGTTTATTTGTTATATTTAGTTGTAATTATGTTTATTATGTGATAATATAACTAGTTGTGCATGTTTAGGGGTATTACATATGCATGTGGGCCCGTTTCTTATTAAAAGGGCAATCTTGATAATTTGTCCTGTTGCGAGCATAATTGTATATTTATTTGCATATATGTTATATATGTGTGAGACCAAATTATTATGTGGGATTATTTGAGTTACTCGGGACAAGACGATCCTAGGGAGTAAGTTAGCGGGAAAGTCACAACGAGACCCCAATACCCGACTCAGGGCGAGTCAAGGGGTATTTCAGGTATTTGGCATTTAATTGGGTTATCAGGTAATGGAAATGAATAATTGGGGATATATTTGAAGATAATGACATTAGGAGGGAATACTGGGGAATTTGACCATTTTGCCCTCAGGGACATTTTTGGTACCCTGAGACTCACGATTAACATAAGTCACTGAAGCCTTAGGAAACACAAGACAAAAGACAAAAACACTTGTCACTGACCGACCCTTTCTCTTTCCTTCACTCTATTCCTCTCAAAAGCTTTCATAAGATAACCCTTGATGAATTAAGGAGAATTTCTAGCTGAAACTTGGACAATTGAAGCCTAAATTTGGGGATTAGTTCTGTTGCAGCTTGTGAGATTAATCTCCAGTTGAGGTAAGTGTTAGGGTTTTATGTCTTAATTGAAACTCCATTTCTTTGTAATCTCATTTATTATCAATAAAAGAATAGAAATAATTTTTTGACTTGGTCAATCACTTTGCTCACATGTTTTATTTTCATGATTATTTGTTTAATATAAAATCTATAAAATCCCGAGCATAGAGCTAATCATATTAATAGTGACGTAATCACAGTGGAATATAATTATGATTATATGTTCAAATATAAGTTAGTCCTAAGATTAGTCAATCACAGGATTTACATTGACTTGCCAATCTACGATATGATCTACTTACAAATTGTAGTATTATGTTCTTTCTAGAACATTATAAAAGTAGATAAGATCGGTTGTATTTGTTACATCGTACTGGACCGATATTGACAGTTGATAGGATAAGTAAACATACTGTTATCTATTCTAGACATATCATATATTTGACCATAGGTCAATTCAATCTCAATTCTGAGTGGTTAGTATTCTAACTGATTGTATTATTTGAGTTCTTTAACTTGTTCGTTACCAGCTTACCCTACAGACTAGCCCATACTTACATCTTGGGAACTCGGTAGTATAATTGAGTGGGAGTGTCAATCATAGATATGACCATCTATAGCTTCTGATAAAGAAGTGAAACGATGGTTCCCTTTTAGTTTGGTTGAAGGTGCTAAATGATAAAGATCTCATTTCAGTAATTAATATTCGTTTACTGAAATATCATTTACAAGGAACTAAGTGTTTAAAGGATAAAATACAATGAGGGGTAAAACAGTATTTTAGTCCCATCTCATTGAAGACCGTCTATAGAGGATTGAGTGACAAATATGGTAGTATCAATGGATAATTAATAACGTATCTATATGGCTTATAGAAAGTTATATGAATTCAAAAGTGCAATTCTGAGTCTTTAGTGGAGTCACAAGGAATTAATAAGTCAGTAAATTTATTTGTTAGATTTATGATAACTTATTATAGCTTGATTTCATAGGCCCATGGTCCCCACTGTTCCTTGGATAAAATCATCTAGATAGTCTCAATTATTTGTTTTGATTATCAATTGTAATTATCAAAGTTGACCAGGTCAATTTTGGATAGTTTCAGGGAGTTATGTAATTTAGAGAAGAAAATAGAAATTAGGGCAGATTTATTAATTAGGATAAATTGGTATCTAAATTAATAAATAAGTTTAAATCAATGTTCAACTTAGAAATAATTAATTTGATAAATTATTTAAATAATTATTTAATAAATTAAATCAATAGAAAATAATAAAAGCCTTGATTTTAAGTCCAACGAGCCTAAAGCCCATGATAATTTCAACCAAGGGCTTTTAATTGGCTATTATTTTATTGATTTTTTAATTAAATAAATGACCTAATTGAGTCTATAAAAGGAATGTTAAGTGAGAGTTGAAAACACAAGTCAAATTTTTGAAACACAAGTTTCTAATAGGTTTTAGATTCTCTCTAAACATAATTCATTTTCTAAGCCTTATTATTCTTTTCTCTTCTTCTCTCTTTATCTATCTCATGTGTTGAGAATTGCCCACTCTAGTCTAGGTGACCCTAAGGATACTTTGGAAGGCTGTGAAGAAAATTGAAGATCGCTTCAGTTTCTTTGTAATACTCTGCGAAAAAAAGGATACAAGGGTTAAAGAAACTGAAGGAATGACTCATTCATTCCACTGCGTATAATGTAAGTATTCTTAACATTACTTCTCTTTGTATTAAATTTTAGAAACATGTTCTAGGTTGTCTCATATTAACTTGTTTAATATTAGATCTACATGAAAATAAATAAAGTTCATGTATAATTTTCCTAACAATAGGCCTCGGAGCCTTTGGTAATCTTTATTTTCATGCATGAACATGTTAAAAATTGAATTATTTAATGTGTTTGAATAATTGGATGGATTTTCATGTTTTTATGAAGAATAATGATTTTATGTGATTATTAACAATTTTTAGGTTATTTTGTTGTGTTTTCTGTGCCATTAATTTTTATATATGCTTTATTTTGTGTAAAACATGGTAAAAATTAATTAAAAATCATTTTTTGTTCGAAAATTTTTGGCATGGTTGCCCATGTGTGCGTACACCCACGCGCGTGCCTTGCACGCAGCACCCTGTGCGCGCGAGCGTCACCTCCCAGTAGCCAGGTGATCAATTTTAATTTTTTTTTTAAATTAAAGAAAATATAAATTGTGAAAATTGATTATCTATAATCAAAGAAAAAAATATCATATTTGTTTTTGCATTTAAAAATATTTTTTAAAATAAGATATTTTTATTGGTTGAGATTTAAATAATTAAATATTTTTATAAAATAGACTAACAACTTAATTTAAAATATTTTAATATATTAAAATATTAAAATCAAGATATCAGATATTTAAGATATTTTCTTTTAAATACTTGTTATTTTTATTAAATCTTTATTTGAAAATATAAATATATGTTTATTCTATAGTTTTTAATATTTAAATTATTTTAAATTTGAAATTTGTTAGTTATATGTTTTCATCGATATTTGAATTTGTTTAATTGTTTTGAGATATTTTAGGATTGTTATAACTATTGTATTTTGCTTTTTATAAATGGTTAAAATTTTAGCTTATAGTTGCAACAACACAAGATATTTTTTAAAAAAAAACAGTTAAGATATTGATTTTAAAGTTTAAAATTGGTTAAATTTTGAAAAATATCATTTTTTTCAACCAATTAATAAAATATTTTTTAATAAATGAGATTTAAATTAACTTTGGTTAATTGTTGATAAATCCTATTTAAATTAACTATTATCAGTTGTTGATAAATTTCATTTAAAATGACTTATTTTTTGTAAGAAAAAAATATTTACTTCGAATTTTTGATAAATTCTAGATAATTAATTGTGATATTTTTGCAAATGAAATAAGTTTTGGTATTTTTGCATAAATTCATAGAAATGCTCATATAGTAATATGATTAGGCTCATCCAATTATACCATGTCTTTTTGCACTATGCGTGGTAGTTTTGCAATTGGGCTTAGATGCATATAGTAGCCTATATATTTGCTAGATATATAGACTTTGCCAAATAAAATATTCATAAAATGATAGGTTTTATTTGTGCCCATTAGAAAATGTAACATTTAAATTCATCTCTTGTGGGTGGTTCCACTTGTAAAGGCTCATTTGCTTTGCATGACTATAGTGGGCCTAATCAATTAATAACTATTAATAAAATGAAGGTTTAAATTTTTGTCTTTTGGACCTTGTATGGAAGTATGGGGGCCTTTGTAGTGGGAATGACATACTAAACCCAACCCTCCTCTATACAAGCCCAATTGTTAAGGCCCATTTACCTGAGTTGGACTTAATTGTATACCTTCATTATATTAGTTAAACCTAAATATTTATTAGCAACAAATTAATTCTAAATTAATTGAATTTGTTTCAATGTGACACTTTATAATTAATAGGGAATTATAGGACTTTGGTTTTAAAAATTTAATCTTTTCAATTTTTTGGAGAACCATAGTCATTAATTTTCTAAAAATCAATAATAAAAATACTATTTTGAATTTATAATGAGCTTATTTTAAGAATTATATTCGATCTCCACTGTTGGTTTAACAAAGTTAATAGCTTAATGGGGTCTCGAGATGCTTTGATTCGTCCACCTACGGAAGGTATTCATTAGTTATTTTGACAAGGTTAGATTTCGAAAGATAGATAATTATAGGTCAAATTCTACTAGACTAGTAGGACTAAATCTATGATTATCGAAACAGTGGGTCTAGCTCATAAAATAAGAGATTTTGTTTTCCTATTTTGATCGAATAGTAAGTTGTTAATGATGTTGTCCATTATTAAATAAGTTTACAACTTTTTTTAACTAGTGGTATTTTTGACTCTCGCCAACCGGGACAAGGATATCATAAATTAGTTAAAAACCTAAAGAAATAAAGATATGATTATTTTGGTATTTATTCTCATGTCTTACATATTTTTTTGTATATGTTGTGCTATTTCTTTAAATTTTTGTGAATCTGAGTTTTATTGAGCAAATGTGATTGATTTTTATTTTATTGATAATTTGTAGGTTTAAGCGTGTCTGTGTCTACTCCCATCCTTTCTCAACTTTCGATGGAGAAACTCACTGGAGAAAACTTCCTTAATTTGAACAGAATATCAACATAGAGTTGATTGGTGAACACTCTTAATTCGTCATGACTGAGGAATCCCTAGAACGAGCACCGTCTCCATATGTTCTTGATGGCACCGTAATTGCTTGGATAGCACTGTCTCCGCACGTTCGTGATGGCACCGTCCATGCTCGAATGGCATCGTGTTCGCACGTTCGTGAACAACTCAACTATTGTATGACGCAGCTCATGAACGAGCATTAGACTTTCGAGTCTATCTTGTAAGGGAGGAGAAAATAAGACTGCTGCTTTTGTTGTTGATCCTGCTAAGGCTGAAGCTGACCCAGCTTTGTCTTCAAAAGCTAGAAACAAGAGGAAAGGTGGACAAAACAACAACCCCAAGCCTGCAAAGGCTGCAAAGACGAGTGCCAAACCAAGTGCACAGACACCTAAGGGGAAGAACGAGAAAAACAAGAAAGGTAAAGATAAGTGTTTTCACTGCAAAGAGAATGGGCATTGGAAACGAGATTGCCCCAAGTTTCTAGCAGCGAAAAACAAAGGTAATGATTATAGTTCATTTATCTTGGAAATATGTGTTTTAGAGAATGATGAATTCATTTGGATTATTGATTCTGGACCTACTAACCATGTTTGTAACTCTTTACAGCTTCTTGAATCGTGGGAGGAAGTGGACGAAGGCGGCTTAAAGCTTAGAGTTGGGAATGGAGCGTTCGTTGCGGTCCAAGCTAGAGGAAGAGCTCGTCTGAAGTTTAGAAATAAATACTTAATTTTGAAAGATGTATTTTTTATTCCAGATTTTTGTAGAAATTTCATTTCAGTTTCCATGTTGCAATTAGAACGATTTGTTATGACTTTCACAAGTTCTAATATATCGATTTCCTTAAATGGATCACAATTGTGTATTGCATGTTTGGAAAATGGGCTTTATATTCTACGACCAAACGAACCCCTCGCTCTTAACAATGATTTATTCAAAGTAGCTAAACCTAGGATCACTAAATGTCAAAAGACCGATAACGATAATATATGACGTATTTATGGCACTTGAGACTAGGTCACATTGGCTATGATAGGATTCAAAGACTTACAAAGGACGGGCCTTTGAGGGAACTCACCTTAGGTGAATTACTTGTCTGTAAATCTTGTCCAGAAGGCAAACTGGCCAAGTATCCATTCTCTGTAAAGGGTGATAGGGCCAAAGAACTACTTGGACTTGTGCATTCAGATGTTTGTGGACCTTTGAATGTACAAGCCAAGGGTGGTTTTGAGTATTTAATAACTTTCATTGATGATTACTCTAGATACTTATGTCTTTACCTAATGCATAGGAAATCAGAAACATTTTCAAAGTTTCAAGAATTCTTAGAGATGGCTCAGAACAAAATAGGTAAAACGTTAAAGATCTTGTGATCTGATAGGGGTGGAGAATATTTGGATATGAAGTTCCAAGATCATTTCACTGAACTTGGGATTTTATCACAACTTACTGTCCCAGGTACTCCGCAGCAAATTGGTGTAGCGTAACGCCAGAATAGAACTTTATTGGAAATGGTTAGATGCATGCTTAGTTAGTCAACTCTACCAACTTCATTCTGGGGACATGCAATTGAAACCGCGAATGACATTTTCAATATCGTGCCATCTCAATTAATCCCCAAAACACCTTTAGAACTCTGGAATGGTCATGAACCTAGTTTACGCCATTATAGAATCTAGGGGTGTCCCGCCCACATCCTAAGGAAAAAGGAAGGAAAGCTAGAACTATGAACTGAAGTTTGCATGTTTGTTGGCTATCCTTAAGGTACTCGGGGTGGAATTTTCTATAGTCATTCCGAAAAGAAAGTGTTTACTTCTATGAATGCTACTTTTTTGGAAAAATTCAAATGGGCTTATAATCAAATGGGAAAATTCACTGACCTAAAGCCCATGATAATTTCGACCTAGGATTGTTAATTGGATATTATTTTATTGATTTTTTATTTAAATAAATGATCTGATTGAGTCTATTAAAGGAATGTTAAAGTGAGATTTGAAAGCACAAGTCAGATTTCTGAAACACAAGTTTCTGATGGGTTTTAGATTCTCTCTAAACAACAGACCTGACTATTCTGTGAGTTTTCGAACGTGTTTCCAAAAGATCTACCATGGTTACCTCCACACAGGGAGATTTAGTTTGTGATTGAATCGGTGCTAGGAATAGACCCAGTCTCTAGGGCACCTTATAGGATTGCACCAGCTGAGTTGAAGGAACTAAAGGTTCAACTACAGGAATTATTAGACTTGGGCTTTATCAGGCCCAGTTTCTCACCATGGGGCACCACTTCTCTTTCTGAAGAATAATGATGGTTCTTCGAGGGTGTGTATCGACTACAAAGAGATGAAAAAGTTGACTATCAAGAACAAAATTCCACTGCCGAGGATTGATGACTTGTTTGACTAGTTGCAGGGTAGAACAATTTTCTTTAAGATAGATCTTCGATCTGGTTATCACCAGCTGAGGATCAGGGAGGAGGATATACTGAAGACAACTTTTTGCACCAGGTACGGGCATTATGAGTTTTTGGTGATGTCATTTGGGTTGACTAATGCCCCGGCAAAATTTATGGATTTGATGAACATGGTGTTCAATGATTACCTGGACTAGTTTGTGATCGTCTTCATTGACGATATACTGATATACTCTCGAACAGAGACAGAACATGAGCACCACCTCAGTTTGGTACTATAGAGGTTGTATGAAAAGTTCAAAAAAATGCGAGTTTTGGTTGCCACAGGTGACTTTCTTAGGTCACATAGTCAGTAAGAATCGAATAAAAGTGGATCTAGAAAAGATTGAGGGGGTTAGAGAATTTCCAAGACCGAAGAACACTTCAAAGATCAGGAGTTTCTTGGGATTGGCAGGGTATTACAGACACTTTGTGGAAGGGTCTCCAGGATTGCGTCATCATTGACAGATTTAACACTCAAGAATCAGAAATTTGTATGGTCAGAAAAGTGTGAAGACAACTTTCAGAAGCTCAAGCAGAGTTTGATCATCGCTCTGATTTTGAGCCTTCCTACTGATCAAGACAAGTTTGTAGTTTACTGTGACTCTTCAAGGCAAGGTTTGGGTTGTGTACTTATGCAGACAGAAAAGGTGATTGCTTATGCATCATGTCAGTTGAAGGAATATGAGTAGAGGTATCCTAAACATGATTTAGAACTTTCGGCAGTAGTTTCGCACTGAAGGTGTGGCGACATTACTTTTATGGTGAAAAGTGTGAGATATACACTGACCATAAGAGTTTAAAATACTTCTTCACTCAGATAGATCTGAACATGAGGCTAAGACGTTGGTTAGAGTTGGTTAAGGATTATGATTGTGGGAAGGCCAACGTGGTGGCAGATGCCTTACGCCAGAAGGGTCCGGGACAGTTATATAATGTCAGGCAAATATCAAGGAAATTGGCAGATGACATGACTAGGGCAGGAATTGAGTTAGTGGTGGGACAGTTGGCCAACATCACTTTACAGTCTACTCTTTTGGAGAGAAGCAAGGAGAAGAAGTTAGATGGCCCACAAATGGGGTAGATTAGAGGAGACGTCCTAGCTAGAATAGCTAGGGACTATACGGTGTCAAGTATGGGATTATTGAGATACAAGGATCGAATTTGTATTCCGATGGACACTTGGATCAGACGAGAGATTCTGGATGAATCTCATACTACCTTTTTTCTCTACATCCGGGCACCACAAAGATGTACCAGGATCTGAAAGCTTTATACTGGTGGCATGGGATGAAGAGGGACGTGACTGAGTATGTGGCAAGGTGCCTGACCTGTCAGTAGGTCAAGGCTGAGCATCAGAGGACGACAGGGCTGTTATAGCCTCTGGATATCCTAGAGTGGAAGTGGGAGGATATCATGATGGATTTCTTGGTAGGGTTCCCCAAGACAGTGGGCCAGCATGATTCTATTTCGGTCATAGTGGATCAATATACGAAATCAGCTCATTTTATACCAGTGAAGATGAATTACACGATTTACTAGTATGTAGATCTCTATGTGAGTGAGATAGTTTCCCTTCATGGACCTCCGAGGTCTATCGTGTCTGATACGGATCCTATCTTTACTTCCATGTTTTGGGGAAGTTTGTAGCGGGCGATGGGTACACAACTGATGTTCAGCACAACTTATCATCCTCAGACCGATGGTCGGTCTGAGAGGACTATCCATATATTGGAGGACATGCTGAGAGCATGTGTATTGGATTTTGAAGGATCCTGTAGTAAATATTTGCCTTTGATAGAATTTTCTTATAACAACAGCTACCAGTCTACCATTGGGGTGGCATCTTATGAGATGTTTTGTGGTACGAAGTGCAGATTTCCCATTCACTTGGATGAGATGGGTGAGAGGAAATATTTAGGTCCTGAAGCAGTTCAGAGGACCACTGAAGCTATCAAGAAGATTAGAGCTCGAATGCTCACATCTCATAGTAGACAGAAGAGCTACTCAGACCCGAGGTGGAGGAACATAGAGTTCCAGGTGGGAGACTATGTCTTAGGGTTTCACCTCTTAGTGGGGTGAATAGATTCAGGAAGAAGGGCAAGCTGAGCCCTAGGTTTGTGGGACCGTTTGAGATCCTGGAAAGGATTAGCTAGGTGGCCTATAGGTTGGCCTTACCCCATGCACTGTCCAGTGTTCATAATGTATTCCATATTTCCATGCTGAGGAAGTATGTGTCTGATGGAACTCATGTACTAAATTATGGGGATCTAGAACTGGAGGTAGACTTGTCCTATGAAAAACAACAAGTTCATATTTTAGACAGGAAGGACAAGGTCCTGAGGAACAAGACTATACCTTTAGTTAAGGTATTATGTAGGAACAACATGGTTGAGGAAGCTACCTGGGATTTGGAGGCAGGTATGCAGAATCAGTATCCTGAGTTGTTCAGGTAAAATTTTGAGGACGAAATTTCTGTAAGGAGGGGATCGTTGTAACATCCCAAAATTATGTATTAAGGCTTAAGGCCTAAATTAGTGGGTCAGGGTGGCAATATATGGAGTTATATGTTTATTTGTTATATTTAGTTGTAATTATGTGGATTATGTGATAATATGACTAGTTGTGCATGTTTAGGGGTATTAAATATGCATGTGGGCCCGATTCTTATTAGAAGGGCAATCTTGATAATTTGGCCGTTTGCGGGCATAATTGTATATTTATGTGAAAATATGTGATTTAGGTGTGAGACCACATTATTATGTGGGTTTATTTGAGTTACTCAGCACGAGACGATCCTAGAGAGCAAGTTAGCGGGAAAGTCACAACGAGATCCCAATACCTGACTCGGGGCGAGACAAGGGGTATTTTTGCTATTTGGCATTTAATTGGGTTATCAGGTAATGAATGAATAATTAGGGATATATTTGAAGATAGTGAGTTTAGGAGGGAATGCCGAGGAATTTGACCATTTTTCCCTCGGGACGTTTTTGGTACCCCAAGCCTCGGGATTAGCTTAAGTCACTTAAGCCTTTGGAAACACAAGACAAAACACAAAAACACTTCTCACTGACCAACCCTTTCTCTCTCCTTCACTCTCTTCCTCTCAAAAGTTTTCTTAAGCTAACCTTTGATGAATTAAGGAGAATTTCTAGCTGAAAGTTTGAGAATTCAAGCCTAAACTTGGGGATTAGTTCTGTTGTAGCTTGTGAGATTAATCTCCAGTTGAGGTAAGCTTTGGATCATGTTTTTGCCATTGAAATTATGTGTTTGGTTGGCTGATTTAGAGAGTGTTCTTGAACCTTATAGCTTGAGAATTTTCTTGGTGTTTTGATGAGTTTTAAGATTGGATTTTTATTAGGTTTTCTTGTTAGGAAGATGTTAGAACTATTGTGGAGGTTGAATTATGGTTTTGAGGTGGAATTGGGATAGTTTGGGTTAAATTTGGTTGTTGAAAATTGAATAAAATCTTGGTTCGTGGGGCCAAGTCGCGACTCTATTCTTGAGGGGTCACAACTCAGCTAAACCCAGAGCCCAGGGAGGTCTCTGTTTGGGAGGCGCGCCGCAACCCTCAAGAGCAAGTCATGGCCTGTGTCCCTCTAACAGAGGGGGAGACTCTAGGGTAAGAGGGGATCCCGCGACCCTCAAGGTCAAATCGCAGCCCGCCTTGGCATTTTTGTCATTGGGTAGATTTTAAAAATAGGAACCTATTCCTTAGGGCTTGGGATCGATTCCACTATCCGGTTTAGTGGAACTCGAGGCCCCGGAGGCTAGGACTTGGTCCGAAAGCCTTTATTTAATCATTATTGATGGAATCCTATATGATGGTTTTGACTAGGTTATCGCTAGGGGTTTGGAATCGGAATCGTTCTTGAGGGTCGTTCTTATTTTACGCATACTCAAACCTAAGGTAAGAAAACTGCACCCAATATGTGTTATATGTGATTAGGGCTTGGCCTGACTATTATCAATTATCATGATTAGGGCTTGGGCCCCTGAGAACGTTTATGTTAAAACTATGGTTCCACATGCTGGGTGATCCTACATGCATGTTCTATACCTGCTCAAGTGTTTCGTCCTTGTTGTATGATTTTTGTGGTTAGGGCGTGAGTCCTCGTTAAATAAATATGATTAGTATCGTGAGTACATTACTTCAATAGTACTATGTCATTAACATACATTCACGCTTATTTTGTTGGGATATGCCTACTCATACCTTCTTCTGTATGAGAACTTAAATACCTGGATAGGGCATGACTTATTAGTCAAGGACGAGAAAAGCACGTTGTGCATTGGTCGAAAGGCTTAGGCCTAAATCAGCAACGTACTATTACGTTGGCCGAATCTATGGTCGTTGGAAAACCAAAGGTGTTGGGCTAGCTCTGTGGCTAGTTATTCAGAGCTAAGGGCATGGGCCCATGTGACTCTAGCCCCCAGGACCGTCTTGCACACCTATCACCTATGTCCAGGGGTGGCCTTGAGGTGCTCCGAGCGTCTCGCGCCAAGGACCCGAGAGCCCCACCTCCCGCCACGACCCTTACATACATCAAGTGTCTATCTCCCTACACCTCGATGTGGTATCTCTTACAAAGGCCTATCGAGACTCCAGCATTTAGAGGTAAAAGCCCAAGTATGATTCAAAAGGATCATGCTAGTACAATCTTGTACGAGGTACGGCCTTCAAGACCCCGTATGTCAAGTATGGACACTCATGCCAGTCGAGTAGTGGGAGTGCTGGGAGAAGGGACATGGCCTGTGTGTCTATGGCGAGATGTCAGAATCGACACCACCACCACCTACACCACTATGCCTATCACCACTCCTCTGACATTCGTACAAATCAAGTAGTGGAGACATCCTCATGGTACCTGGCCATGTACTGAAACTAACACCACTACCCCTGAGACCACTCTCCTGACAGTGTACTTGTGTACCACCTGGTCCCCTGGACCACCATGTATCCAGGGCCATTAGAGCCTACTATAAAATGAACCCCACTTCCACATGGAAGGGGGTTGGAAAAAAACACTGTAGCATTACACCATAAGATATAGAAATTCAATTCACCATTATTCTTTTGCAAGTGTTCTTTTAGTTTCCAATTAGATCTTTGAAGTTTTTATGTTGATAATCTCTACCTTTCTGTTTTTCTAACTTAACTTGGTTGACGAGTTCTCACCGTCAACAGTTTGGCGCCGTCTGTGGGAAGGATAGATTGCAAGTCACTATTCTTCCGTCGATTCCGATAAGGAAAAATGTCGCGACGTTCGAAACGGTTGAGAGAGCCGCGCGAGGTGGAAGTCCACCTTGACGGAGATCAGCTAAAAGCCTCCATGAGGGATCCTCCTCCACTTGAAAACATGGAGGCCCCAAGGGAGCCTGAGGCGCCCAGAGACGAAAGGGGGCCTCGTCCCTGGCAGTCCCACCTGAGGAGGATCGCCCAAGGTCTATGACTGCCCTGGCAAGAGGCGCCGATGAGTCCATGCCTCCAAAGTCGCCGCAGGTGCCAAACCCTGTCGACAGGATCCAGGCCCGTCGAAGCGCCGGGTTGACAGGCACCCTCGGGTCCACTCCGTCATCTCAAGCTCGAAGTCTCAATTCTATGAAGATGGGATACGAGAACTTCACCGCAAGAATCAGAGGCTAGAGACCACCTTGGAAAACATGCAAGAGGTGCTAAATGGGTTGTTGCAAGGGAGAACAAACGTGACACTCCCTAAGAGCAAAGAGAGAGACCAGAAGGAGGTAGAAACCACTGTCCCAGTAGATGACGGAAAGACGCGACTCTCCCGAACGAGGCAACGCGAACATCCTGGACCACCGAAATAGCCCCGGAAGCCGGAGCCAAAGACCAATGTTGCCCCTCATAACGATGTCGAGGTCACCTCAGATCTACGGGAAGAACTCAAAAAAAAGAGGGTGGGTAAAAGGACCACACCCCTTGCGGCGCCCCGGGGAGGCGCAGGGAGGGGGGATCCTAACCCATCCACGCTAAGAGATTACTTGAACAAGAGGAGGCGAGACCTAGACACACAAATGAGAAGCCTACGGAGCAAAATCGTCAGTGCCTCTGGAGGTCAAGCCTTTGAGGACGAGTTCGACCATGAGTCACCCTTCATCAAGGAGATCCAAGCCATCCAGCTCCCAGCCAACTTTAAGGAGCCCCATATGACCCCCTACGAAGGAAGCACATATCCAAAATACCATCTGGACGCATTTAACGTTATGATGAAACTGAGGGGAGTTAGTAGTGGAGCCAGATGTCATTGCTTTGCTGTCACATAGAAAGGACCTGCGTACAAATGGTTCAAAAGACTTAGACTGGGGTTCATCAGATCCTGGCAACAGTTTTCTGATGAATTCCTCCAGCAGCACCATTACGTACGGGACTACACGATGCCAGGCACCAGCCTCGCCAATGTGAAGTAGGGAGAAAATGAGAGTCTAAAGAGCTACATTCACAGGTTCAATATGGAGGCAGCTAAAGTAGGGAGCTTGACCCGCAGAGAGCTAAAAATGGCCATCACAGCTGGAGTGCGCCCGGGAAGCAAGTTATGGGATAACATGCTCAAGAGGGAGGTCATAGACTTGGATGATTTCTACGAGCGAGCACAAAAATATATTCGCGTGGAGGATGGTCACGAAAGCCTCAAAGCCAGACAAGGCCAGTCGCCCCCAAATCCTTCAATCCGAGAAAACCAAAGCAGTGCAAAGAAGAAGGGGGTCTATGAGGGAATGAGAGATGATCGACCCCGGAAGCATCAATGCTCTGATGAGCACATACAGGGCCCCTACACCTTTTACACTAACCTCACCCATGCGAGAGAGCATATTTTCGGTACGAACGAAAACCATGTCCCTTTCAAAAGGCCCCCACCGATGAAAAAAGACCGGTCTAAAAGAGACCCCAGCAAGTATTGCCAGTATCACAAGGATATCACCCACACCATCGCAGAATGCAACCATTTGAAGGTGGAAATCGAGGAGCTCATCCGTAGGGGACATTTGGGCATATATGTGTGCAAGGAGAACCAGAGGCCAGAAGAAGGAGCATCCCCGCTGCGGGCGCGAGAGGTGGCCCCAGAAGTATAGGGAGAGGTCAGGACCATCTTTGGAGGTCCAGGATTCGGAGGCGATTCAAGGATGGGATGAGACAAATATGCCAAGGAGGCCAGACAAAGTCCACCACCGTGCGTCTTAAGTTTTGAGCAATGCCCCTGGAAGAGTTTCAAGGGCGAGAATGACTCAATAACTTTCACTGAAGAAGACGCGCAGGGGGTACATTTCCCTCATAATGACCCCCTAGTGCTAACTGCCCAGCTTGCGAACATGCGAGTACATCGGGTCCTAGTGGATAATGAAAGCTCTATAGACATCTTGCATTGCCCCGCTTTGGAGAAGATGGAACTGAGCGTCCGACACCTAAAACCCTGCAATACCTCCCTTTACGGGTTCACAAGGGCCTCGATACAGCCCCTAGGTGCAATTGAATTAGCCCTCACCATGGGGGAACAACCTAGGAAAACCACCATAATGGCGAACTTTGTTGTGGTGGATTGCGCCTCAGCCTTCAATGCGGTATTAGGGAGACCCTCTCTGAGAGAATTGAAGGCGATGACTTCTGTGTATCACCTAGCTATGAAATTCCTAACCCCTGGGGAGTAGCATGCATGAAAGGGGAGCAGAAGGAAGCGAGGGAATGCTATAACATGTCCCTCCGCACGGCCACAAAACCATCGGTGCCGATGGCATGTGTATGAAGGCGCGATCCACATGAGTTGGACCCACAAGTTACGAAACACCTCATGAAATGCTACCAGTGAGGCTTCTGCACCCGGTGTAAAGAGGACCTATGTTTAGTTTGCTTCTTGTTAGGTAACCTCCCAATTAGATGTAACCCTTTTTTTTATATATATGTCGTTGTAAACCACATGCTACGAATGAAACTATTCGCAACTTCATGTGCTATTTTTCTCCTTTGTGTAAGCATCAATCAAAGTGCCTGCCGAAATAAACTTCACCAGACACTTGGGGGGGAATAGTGGCCCGTGAAGGCAAAGCATACAGCAAACAGGAGGATCCTAAAAAGGACCCTCTATCAGGAAGATCCTAAAAAGGACCCTCTAACAGGAGGATCCTAAAAAGGACCCTCTAACAGGAGAATCCTAAAAACGACCCTCTATCAGGAGGATCCTAAAAAGGACTCATCGTATTAGGAAGATCCTAAAATGGACCCTCTATCAGGAGGATACTAAAAAGGACCCCTTGCATCAGGGCCTTAAATAGATTCTTAAAAAAAAAAAGGAATGCAATGCATGGTGAACCCTAACAAATAGGGAGGAGACCTTGCAAGGCATCTCCTGAGGTTCACAAGGATTAGCTACCCTTACGAACATCAAGGAGGCCAAAATTTCTTAAAAAAAAACAAGCTCCCAAATAAAGGCAGATACTGTCTCAAAGGGAGAAGCCCCAGAAGGAGCACTCGCCAATAAGCCTAGAACAGCCACCAAGTCGTCTAGCCAAAAAGGGTCCTGAAAGAAACCCTTGTAAAAATTGTACTGTGAATAATGACGAGAAGGACGCTTCTCGCAAAAAATAATAAGCGCGCGCAAAAATATATAAAAGGATAGATAGAACCCAAGGGGTCAAAATATCCTTATAGAAATAGTCAAGGGGCACCAAAAAAGGACCCATTGAACCCTTTCATAGGGGCTCCAAAGGACCTCTAGCCTGATAAATAAAAGAGGGGAACCTACCAAACCCCATCATACAGGCTCAAAATTACCTCAAACACAGAGGAATAAGAGATGAACAACCGCATCTGTATATATATTAAAAAAGAGTCTTGGTAACATTGCACGGTTCAAAAAATAAATTATTACAAGCACAACAAGGCTCAAATGAGCTTACACCCACAGTGGGCTAACTGGCAAAGATTATGAAATAACGCTCTCAGGGCCTCCGGCCCCGAGCATTCCACCCAGCCGCCCGGGCAACGGCATGCTCGCCAAAGGAGGAGAAATCGAAGTTTGGATCCTTCCTCCATACACCATAGAGGGCGCGCTCTATAGACCTATACTCAATAGCTGCCCTGTCTGCCTCTAAGGAGGCAACCCTCTCCTGCGACGTAGCTACATCAGCCTTAGCAACCTCAAGTTCGGCCTCTAGGGAAGCGACCCTCTCCTGCGACGCAGCTACGATAGCCTTGGCACCCTTGAGTTTGTTGTCTAGGCTGGTGAACCTTTCCTACAGCATCATGGCCTTGACAACCTCCTTCTTCTTCCTTTTTGAAGAGGCAGAAATTTTCGCCCGAGCCTTTTTTAGCCTAGACTTGGTTTCATCAAGGTCTCTCTCGAGCTCCTGGACCCGGGCCGTAAGATGGTCCCTCTCGGTACTCGACGCAGAAAGATTGTGAGCGGAGTCGGCAAATCGCTGAGCCACAGTATAGGCCTGCACAAGAAAGATAACAACATCAATGATAAGTAACAAAAAAATAATAATAATAAGGCCGACACAAGATGCATGAACTCACCCAAACAGTAGTGCGTGTCAGAGTCTCCCCAAGGTCCGACAAGGCGAAACTCCCAAGACCATTCCAATCAGCTTCGGGGAGGTCTGAGGTGATTTGGACATACCGTCGCCCGTAAGAGGTCGCCATACGACTCACCCAGGGCACCCCTTCCAAGTCAAGGGTACCTGGTTGGGTAAGGATAGACAACGTGCTCGCCGAAATAGGAGGGGGCGCAAGAAAATTGGAAAAATGAGCCCTCGGTAGATCAGGAGGGGGTGCAGGAAGATTGGGAAAGTAAGCCCCCGATGGACCGGGGTCGAGGGGATCCTGAGGAAAAGCGTCAAAGTCCGCGGGGTCGGGGCAAACAAAATTCCCTAGTATGGCATGTTTCCCTTGGGATTGGGAAGCCATTTCCGGGTCGAAAGGGACAAAGGGAGGACATCCCCCGGGAGACGAGGATAGCTGGTAAGGTCGCCCGTGTCCAAGGGAGACTTCCTTCGGCACATCCTCAGCCTCACCTTCACCCAGGCAAGGCTTAGCCGAGGTAGCCTTCATCCTCTTTGACCAAGGAATCGTCGACAACAACTTGGAATCTGAAACCAGGGACAGCCTGTGAAGATTAAGATTTTCCACAGTTAATAGGTACGCAGCCTTTTTCATGGCGGGGTCAGCGTTGATAAGATCATTCACGGCATTTGGTTCCGACCCAACAACTTCGGGTATGGCAAACTGCTCTGCATGATCCACACCATTGTCGACACAAACATAAGTTATAAAACAATAAGTTTCAACAAAAAGAAAAAAGAGAAGAAAAGGTGGCTCGAGGTACTTACTTGGAGCGGAACAGAAGTGCTCGCGAATAGAAAGAGGGCCTTTCACGAAGAAAAAGTCCCACTTCCAGGACCCCGGGTTGGACACTGCACCCTCTATCAAAGGGACTTCATTATTGGCTTTTTGCAGGTAATAAAAGCCCTTGGATTTGGGAGAGGGCATGAGATTGTACAGGAAGTGCACCTCTAGCGCCGCAGGAGCACGTTTGGCAAGTTCCACAAACGCGATAAAGAGGCAGCTCAAGGTCAGCCAACTGTTGGCTGCCAGCTGAAGTGGAGCAAGGTCAAAGTAGTTGAGGACCGCAATGAAGAACGGGTGTAATGGGATGGTACCACCCGCCTTCGAGATATGCTCACTAAGGGCCACAAAGCCGGGACTAGGGCAGTCAGCCCGGCACTTGTCCGAAGGGGTGTATAAGGCGTACTCCGGAGGAACACGGTAGTGCTTTACAATTTCCATCAATTTATTTTCTGACACGTGGGACACCAGGGTGGATGCCAATAAAGGGGCATCGTCCTGTTCATTAATGGACACCTGTCGCCATTCTCCCTTCGGCATATCTGCAAAACCAAAAGAAAAAGGTGAGGAAGAGACAGAACACTTGACCCTCCATTTTCTCTTCCTAGCAAGAGTCTTCCACCGGGGCACTGGCTGCGGAAGCGCTAAGCTAGGGAAGATTGAAAATAAGGGCTGAAGAGAAGAAGAAGTGGCCCCATGACAGTCATCAAGCAAGGATGGGCTACAAGGCTCAGGCGGAAGATGTCCCTCCATAAACTCCAACTCCCCCTGCAAATCTAAAAGGGTCACCCTAAGGCTCGCTACATGGTCACTAAGGTCAGGAAGGGAAGGTGCTCCGTCTCCCCTCAACACCGAGTCAATTTCGCTCTCTACCACCCAAATTTTATGCCTAGGTTCAGCCATGTGCTCAAGATGATGAATACGGGCCTGCCTTAAGGTGTCATGGTCTTGCTAAGGGTTTTCCTCAGGGGACTTTGAGTCTGAAGACAAGTCAACACACTCAACCCCCGGAGGAATGCCGAACATACTGTCACTTGCGATGAGACCTCGTCCCGAAGCCAAAAAGGGTTCACGTATAAATGAGAGGATTGCTACAAAACACAAAGGAATGGGCTCAAAACTTCTAGGCACAAACACTCTAAATGACCCACTACGTGGTGTGAATAAAGGGGCATGCCTCAAGGCTAACTCACGACGGACTCAGACCAAAATACCCCATCCCGAGTGGTGCTAATGTGGACCCAATAAACATAAGGGAAAAAGAGAATATACCTCAAGCAGGAAAAATGAAACGCTGTCGTGGTCAAAAGGAGGTTGGGGGCCAAAAGTACCGTCACGGTCAAAAAGAACCAAATGGTCGAAAGTACGCGTCTGCAAAAATAAACAGAAAAGATGTGTTAGCCTCCAAATATATGAAGGGATATAGACATACCAAAAGTTAGCTCAAATATATATACAAAAAAAGGGAGAAAACTATAGCAAAAGTGAGGTTGTGGGGGATTGAACCCCTTACCTCTTGAAAGGAGCAAGGATCTAAATGCCACTAAGCTAAGGAGATGAAGTGTAGATAATGGGCTTGGCATGGGGGCCTATTTATAAGAATTAAAGAGAAGAGTCTACCAAAGCACCTAAAGGTCCTCTCCTAGACTGGGGGGCAAGTATGGATGCTCAAAATTCAACAGTTATAAAAAGGCCAAAAGCGCGTGATAAGCTCCCATAAATGCCTTATTACATGCCCGTGCCGCGAGGCCCTTGGGCAACCATCTTCTCGCAAGGAGCAAACCATATCGCACCAACTGCTTAAGGGCCCCGTCTCGCGCCCGCGCACCAACGGTCTCACACCCCGCGCGCTCCTGGCCTTGCAAGATGCGTGTCCTTAGGAGCCTTGCGGGAGACACCCTCGCCACAGCCACATCCTAAGGGGCCTCGCGAGAGGCGTGTCCTTAGGGGGCCTCGCCACAGCCGCATCCTAAGGGGCCTCGCGAAACGCGTATCCTTAAGGACCGCATGAGCGTCACGTGAGCGGCACCACCAAGGGCCTCGCGAGGGAGGCATCTCGCCTCGCACACCCAGGCATCTGGCGAGGCCACGATATTGAGCCCCCAGGACCGTCTCGCACACCTATCACCTATGTCCAGGGGTGGCCTTGAGGTGCTTCGGGCGTCTCGTGCCAAGGACCCGAGTGCCCCACATCGCACCACGACCCTTACATACATCAAGTGTCTCACTCCCTACACCTCAATGTGGTATCTCTTACGAAGGCCTATCGAGACTCCAGCATTTAGAGGTAAAAGCCCAAGTATGATTCAAAAGGATCATGCTAGTTCAATCTTGTACGGGGTACGACCTTTAAGACCCCGTATGTCAAGTACGGACACTCATGCCAGTCGAGTAGTGGGAGTGCTGGGAGAAGAGACATGGCCTGTGTGTCTATGGCGAGATGTCAAAGTCGACACCACCACCACCTGCACCACTATGCCTGTCACCACTCCTCTGACATTCGTACGAATCAAGTAGTGGAGACATCCTCATGGTACCTGGCCATTTACTGGAACCATCACCACTACCCCTACCACCTGGTCCCTTGGACCACCATGTATCCAGGGCCATTAGAGCCTACTATAAAATGAACCCCACTTCCACATGAAAAAGGGTTGGAAAAAAATACTGTAGCATTACACCATAAGATATAGAAATTCAGTTCACCATTATTCTTCTGCAAGTGTTCTTTTAGTTTCCAATTAGATCTTTGAAGTTTTTATGTTGATAATCTCTACCTTTCTGTTTTTCTAACTTAACTTGGTTGACGAGTTCTCACCGTCAATAGTCACATAACTAGGGCATAGGCCCCGGGGTTGGCTCTATGGTCAACTATTCAGGGCAGCGGCCCCAATATTGGTCCAATGACCATTTGTTTGTAACTGATTAATTTTATATGTAGGTTATTATAGCTGGACATGCTAGATAAGTATGTGGGATTCTGTATTGTTCTATCTATGCACATGTTTAGTTTTCTTACTGAGCATTGGCTCACGGGTGCTTTGTGGTGCAGGTAAGGGGAAGGGAAAACTTGACCAGCCATGAGTTGGAGAGCTTCGGTGGCGGCATGTACATATGTGGCTCCTCGACCACCACGGCCGGGGATATCTAAGAAGAACTAGGGTTGTAGCCCTATTTTTGCCGCTTAGGTCGGCTGAATGTAAATTTTGATGTATATACACCTTTTTAAAAGTTTAATTGTAATATTTTGGGATCTCGTGACTGTGTGAGTCTTTTCAACTAAAAGTCAATAGTTCTTTTGACAAAAAAATTTAATCCTAACCCTTGACATTAACCGTAGTTACACGCTTTAAACCAAATGACTTGGTTAGCAAGTCTGACACAATTTAAAATTACACAGTGTAACGGTCCTGGATTAATAGGATGTTACAGAAACTCGGGAGAACATTTTTGTCGCGAATGAAAATCAGGTTCTGTTTAGGCAACCTGACCCATTGCGAAATCAAAAGTCAAAAAGAGACACCAATAAGTATTGCAAATTCCACAGGGACATCGGGCATACCACCGATGAGTGCTGACAACTAAAAGGATGAGATCGAAGGTCTAATCTCGAGAGGGTATTTTGGACAACATATAAGAAATCAAAATCTGACTCAAGCGTCAGTTGGACAGAGGGTAGCTCCTACGCAACCTACCCAGCAGAATACCACCTCACGAGCAAGGGAGGATGATCGACCTCCCCCAATAGATGGGGAGGATGTGGTAACCATTTCCGGAGGACCACACCTTGCTAGATTGGGTAGAAATTCCCATAAAAGATATGTGAACAAGCTCAAAACAGGAGACGGATCTCCCTACGAACCTTAATCGCGAGCTCCAAAGCAACAAACGGTTGAAACTCAACACGTTACTTTTACATAAAAGGATGCATTGCACGTTTAGTTTCCCCACAATGACCCTCTGTTCATCACACTCCAGCTTGCAAACAAAAGCATGTGCAGGGTCCTGATAGATAACGGTATCTCAGCTAACATCCTTTATAAGGCCACTCTAGAAAATATGGGACTCGCGCTTCAAGATTTCAAAGCCTATGCAAGGAGGTTGTATGGATTTTAAGGAGAAGGTATAGACAGCACGGGATCCATTGAGCTCCCGGTAACCTTCGGACACTATCCAGTCTTGGTGACCAAGATGATGGAGTTCATAGTGGTGGACACCCTATCTGCCTACAATGTACTACTCAGGAGACTAGCTCTGATTGGGCTGGGGGCAATGTCATTCGTTAGGCATTTGGCAATCAAGTTACCAACGTCTAGTGGCATTGGAATACTGAAGGGAGACCAGCTTGCTGCATGGGAATGCTATAGCATTTCAATGAGAGGGAAGAACCAAACAAGTTCGCAGGCACTTGATGTTATACGGGAAATGAGTGGATCTATCTTCGAAATCAAAGAAGAATTCAACCCCAGAGTAGAGGAAGATAGGGCCGATCTCGGACTAATAGAGGAGCTTGAAGAAATAAAACTCGATGAGAAAGATGCCATGAGGGTGGTAAAAATAGGAAAGAACCTCTCCAAGGATACAGAATAACAATTAATTCACATCCTGGGAGAGAATCAAGATGTGTTTGCATGGTCACACACGGATATGGTTTGGATTAGCCCAAGCATTATAAGTCATGCACTAAACATAGATAAAAGCTTCCCTCCAAAGCAACAAAAAGAAGGCTCCTAGACGAAGATAGGAAGAAAGCCCTTAAAGAAGAAGTCAAAAGACTGAAGGAAAATCGATTTGTTTGAGATTCTTTCTACCTAGACTGGATAGCCAATAGTGTATTAGTTCTGAAGCCCAATGGCAAGTGTCGAACTTGCATTGATTATTCAGACATCAACAAGGCATGTCCAAATGATTTCTTTCCCTTGCCTCGAATCAATCAGCTCGTAGATGCCATTGCAGGACACGACATCATGTCATTCATGGATGCTTATTCTGGATATAACCAGATAACCATGCATGCGTCTAACCAAGAACATACGAGCTTCATGACTGATAAAGGTTTGTGTTGTTGGAAAACCTATCAGAGCACGCAACAAAATTGGCGTGATGGGCTCATTGTTGTCTTATATAAACAATTTATATGACCAAGAAAACAGTCCATATACATTAACATACAATACTATTAATCATGCAACAAATATATATATACAATATATTTATATAGAATATATAAACACAAAGATCAAGAACATAAACTTTTACCTCTTGAAGCCTATCAAGAGTCCTTGAGTCTTTTTGTATTTTTAACGATCTTCCTATCCAAAACTTTGATCATTCAAACCACAATCTTCCAGAGTGTTCTCTACACCTCAAGATGTGTGTGGGTACATAGAGAACTTGGTTTGTATTTTAGGAATCACAAGTATTTCTCAACACAGGAGAACTTTGATTATGGTCTGAAAATAACTAGAATAAAGAAGAAGAAGAAGGAAAAACTTTTTGTTTGACAAAAAGCTTTGAATGATTTGTGTTATGTGTATTTTGTCTGTTGTAGTATATTTTTCTTCTTCTTCTTCTATATCATATATATAGAGATTTATGTTACCTTATTATTCTTAGTAATAGTAGTGATATATTATAATAATGATGATAGGATTAGATTTTAGGTAAATGTCTAACTTACTATATTTGATAAAACCATTTTCAAATTGTTAAATAATTATATAAATAAAATAAAAACTATACTAGCACAATATCACTACAAGTAGTACACGCATGGCACAGTCCTTGGACTGTGTCAGGCGTGTACTGCTATTCCATTTTTAGAGATTTTGCATTTTTCTTTTATTTAATTAAAATATATCTCCCACAAAATAAGGTGTTTATCATTTTAAGGAAAATATGACAACCATATTTTAAAATTTAAATTCAAAATTCAAATTGATGATCATCATTATCATCATATTTTAAAACTCAATAAATCAAAAATTATTTTTTACTTACCAATTTTATTTTCTCCCACTCAAATAAAATAATTAATTTAAAAAATTAATTAATTAATTTATATATATGAAATTAAAAAATCTATATATTTAAATTAATAAATATATTTTCGAAATTAATATTTAGTTCTAAATTAATTATTCAACCTCAATTATCATATAATTGCATACTTGACACGAATAATAAAATTCTTCTCAAATTCCCAAATTATAGTTATTCCCTTGTATAAACTCTTAGTTGGATGTTCGATGTTCAAGAGTCCAGATGTCATAGAATTCCAAATTCCATTTCTTGATTCATGGTGTTTCAACCATTGTTTTCTGTAAAAGCTTTTTCATTTCATATACTAGTATGTGAATGAGGTATGGTTAGATTGTGTTACACACAATTTAAATATCTTTACATTTGTAATGGAGAAGTAACTAACTAACGTTGCCACTACAACTATGCTTTACAGAATTTGTGATATTCTTTGGTTTTATTATTGTTAATTATCAGTAACTCTCTTACTTGACTTGCAGTCACTATTTCTAGTACAATTTAACTAGAAAATATAGTGATTATAATAATCATGCTTCAGTAGAGTAGCATTTAAAGGGATACAAACTCTTTTGTAATCTTTTATGAATATTAAATTGTTTCACTAAATGAATTTATGAAAAAAAAAATTCAATTTTTATTCACATAACCACTTGTGAATCCCAACTTCTAAGTCTTCGATGTTGTACAATCAAACATGTACAGAGAATAACAAGTGTTAAAATTATAGAAATAATAAAGACGATATTGAGTACTCATTATCTATTTAATCTTATCTAATATGATTATATTCCATTTCCAAAATACTAATTTTGCTTAGCACTCTAGTTGTATGTGAGTCAGGTTTGAATTCCAAGTTCACAGACAAATTACTTGAATTCCAAATTCGAGTTCAGACTTCCTTTTGATCAAATTAAACAAGTCTCTAAGTGGCTTTACTTTGAATGATGCATAAAAAATTTCAAGAAATGTTCTTTGCATTTGATCGAAGTTAAGCATATCTTAAATAAATGTCAATCAATATTGACTTACTATTTATTATCTCTTTTAGCTTTGAACATTAATAGGTTCAGCATACATCTCTATGTATTAGCTAAAGGATTATGTGATTTTTGAGCCTTTATTAGAGAAAGGTCTTTTTGGTTAACTTAAATTAATAAACTATGTAAACAAGTAGAGAACTATTGAATGATTGCAATAAAAGACTGCCTTTTATAATCCCCAACCCAAGTGTTTACACTCTCACAATAACCTAGCAACTTGCAGCCTCTGAACTTAGCTTGATGAATGAATGAAAAATGCTTGGTGCTAGGTCCTATTTATAGAGTTCTAGGAATAAAAATCTTCTTTTTAGCTTTGAATAAAAATAATAAATTTAATTGAAAATATTTGAATATCCTTCAGCCAAAGGCTTAGGAATTGGTCAAATTTTTCAGAGAGATTTAAGGATTCAAAGCTTGATTTTTAAAATAATAAAAACAAATAGAATCCTAGCTTCTAACTCCCTAAATCTCGTAACTCTAAACTCCCCTTCAGTAAAATCAACATAGCTGGAGCTGTAGAACTCCGATTTGGACTCTTTTTATACCGTTAGAAAGCTAATTAAATTATCTACAACTTTCTAGAAATACTGTGTTTCGAAATTCATAACATAACTGGGTCACAAACAGGTCAGAAGTTACAGTACCATAAAGTTACGAAAAATCTATTTACATCCTAATCCACAAATAAATAAAATTATGACAAATATCATGCTCCTATCAGATTTTGGTGAAGACTAAGTCTTGTATTTCTCTTATTTTATCATTAAAATAATAATTTCTTAATAATTATACATATGACAAGTATTACTATCTTATTGGGTCTATCTAAACCTTATAATATAATAAATATCACCATCAATATCAGTCATATTAATCAAACCTTAGGTTAAAATTAATATTCTTAAACTATAGGTTAAACTTAGAAAATCTACAAGTGTTACTATGAGTGTCCAATTAAATCCCGGTCTGAACCAAAAATCCACAATCATAAAGATAATACTATTATTACTATTATACTACTATCTAACTTAGCTAAGTAAAGTTCTTGGACTCTACAGAGGTTGAATGGAAGATTGGTCCCGCGAGCTTGGAATGGTGAACATCTACGACCTTATTATCAATAATGTAGGAATGGTTTTTATTCATTTTAACCAGGCTTGTATTTAAGTTTTTATTTTCATCAATAAAGCACTGAATTTCATTCAAATGTTGTATTTTTATTGTTATACTTTTTTTCAAGCCCTCAAATTCAATAACCTAAGATCACAATAATAGGATATTAAGGGGGCATAAGTGGCATACAATCATATCATGAGCTCGAAAAAATTTAACATCATTAAAAATAAACTCTAAAAGCAATGTATGGATTGTTAACTTAACATGAAGAAAACAACAAGTGTATGGATCATTAACCAAAGATGACCTAAACAAGTCTGGAACAAACTAGCAAAACCTAATCGACATAATCAAAAGTTGGAATTTTAGATAAACCATCAAAAAGCATAAGTCAAGACAAGGGCTTGAACTTTTTTTTCAACCTCGAAACCATAATTAAGGATGAGGAAAAGTTATTGGAAAAACAAAATATAACTAAACTAACGAGATTATGTGCCATTAAGTATTTTTCTTTTTTAGAAATACATGGTAAAAGTAAAATTCGACCTTGACTATGGTGAAGTCCAATATGGGCATTTCAAGTAAACTATGCATGAATGCGTCAAAATCTTCGTACTTAAACCCAACGAGTATTTGTATAATTAAACAAGTACAAAATTTTATCCACAATGAATAAATATTTCGAGCAAGAGATACAAGCATGTGGAAAAACAAAAAGCATCCAAGGTAGACAATATGCTTAAATATTTCGAGCAAAGAATATAAGCATGCATAATAAAAACTACTATTAACTTATAAATAATAAATATAAGTACATGTCTCAATTGTCTTTGCCCAAAGGGCATAAAAATAAGTACAAAAAAAATAATAATAAGGGACGCAACCCTTTTTAAAGCAGGTTTCAATTTTGACCAGCGAGAACAAACTCGACATCGAAGTTAGTGACCGCGACCTCCTCCTCGGCCAACCGAGCCTTCCACATGGAGATGAACTCTTCCTCCTTGTCCTCAAGGAACGAGGTGTCCAAGTCAGGGTTCAAAGAGAACATCAGGTACATGGCTCGGTCGGTTGCCTAATATTTTTTGGCCTTGAACTCCTCGAGCATGCATTTCTTTTCATCCTTGAGAATCTCAAAGGTGGAGTTCTTCTCTTCCTTCTAACGTTTGGCCTCTACTTTAGCAGCGCTTAGCTCCACCTACAGGTAGTCCATCTCGGCCTTAGCAGCATCAAAGTCAACTGTCTTGGTGTCGAGGTTCGGCTTAAGGTTATGAGCACTGGCCTCAGTAGATGCGAGCTTGTCTTGGGAAAGTTTGAGGGCTTCCTCAACACGGATTTGAGCCTAGTTTGTTTCATAAACCATGGCCTTGGCTGACGCCATCTTCGAGGATATAAGGGAGCTTTGGCGTAGGATACCAAGGAACGTCTGAAACACAAGGGGGCATATCAGTTAGAAAATTAATATGAAACCCAGAAAGTAAGAGTCAAGGGAAATAGACTTACCGAAACCCTTGCTCCATAGTCTGGTCAATGAGATGTGTTGGATTTTCCCCCTTCAAAATTGCCACATGGCAGCATCGAGGTTGTTGCACGACTGGCCAGCCCGATACAGAAATTCTGAGCATAGGTCAGCTCCTACGGCCCCAGCCACGCCTACCAAGGGGTATCCCGCACATGGGTCGAGGCAAGAAAGTGGCAAACCACAGTTTGGACCGGGGCAATTGTGGGCTTAGGAGCAGATGGAAGTGCGACCTTCTTGCCCTTATCTCTAGCTAGGACTAGGTGGGGAGGAGATGGCATGTTGGTTGGAGGCTCAACAATAGTTGCCTTCAAGGACACAAGAGCAGCGCCCCCAACCACGGCTGAAGGATCAGGGGCCTAGGTCATGGGCTCAAGAGAAGCAGCCTTCGAGGGAGAGGAACCCTCGGCAATCTTGGCAGCCTTTGCAGGAAGAGCACCCTCCATCGATGTGACGCACCCTCACTTGGTGCCACGAGCCTTGCGAGGTTTCCCCAAGAGGTTATCAAAATTTGAGTCCATGTCACCTGAAAAATGGAAAATAATATGTTAGCATATTGTTAAGACCACCAACGTAAACATGACTAAGTATCAGGAAACTTACTGGAAGACTCATTTGAGCTCGAGCTCGGAGACTAGGAAATTCCCCTATCTTCTGACGAGGCTACTAGAGTCCCCTCGCTGAAAGTAGGGGACATCCTCGAAAGGTCCTTATAGACATTTGTCCCATACTGCACAACTACCCCATCTCAAACATTGTTTAAGCTATACATTGTTTGGTATGGCCCTAACTTCCAATCAAACCTACAGACTCTAAGGTCTACCCTCGACCATGCCAGGAAGTTATTTCTGGGGTCCTTAAAGAGAACAATCATGTCGGGTTCATATTTGAGAGGAGAGGGAGACTACCTCCTGATGAGCTCGCTGAGGCCTCGTCCTGTGCCTGATTACCCGAAACCGAGGGTTTGATTGGGCAAGATCTGGGAATACGCGAGCTCGGGCTTGCGTGTTTACTTCTCGCAGGAAGCTTGGTAGTGGGCACGGGCACGCCTTCCCTGTAAGGAACGGTTCCTTGTGCGCATCGAAAATTGCTGTAATGGTATACAACAAAAATTTTCATATCAACAATCTTTATATGAGGATCCTTTAATATGCAATATGTTAATCAATATAAAATATGAACATCAAGATAATACGAAAACGATTTTCCTCTTGTAGCCTATCAAGAATCCTTAAATCGGTTTGTATATATTTCAATCTTCCTATCCTTGCTTGAGTACTCACACCTAAATCTTCCAAGATGTTCTCTACACCTCAAGATGTGAGTGGGCACATAAAGACGAAGGATAAATTTTGTGAATCAAAAGTATTCTCAACACATGAGACTTTTGATAATAGGCTTGAGACAATAGGTTTTCTTTTTGTGAAAAAAGATGATAGCTTTTTCTTCTCTATTTCAAACTTGTCAAAAAATTTGTTGTTTCTATTTTCTATCAAATAGAATATATATACATTATTACCATAATAATCATAATGAGGAAAAATCAATTACCTCTTATAATAATAATGATGATAGATAAAAATCTAACATACCATTTTGAAACCCCTTTTAAAATGTTTATTTAATTAATTAAAAAATAAAATTGAAAGTCGAATATCAAATTCATCTGATGTGCCACGCGCATAGAGTAGTCCAAGCCCTATGCGTGTGGCCTATCCCTGAAAAATGAGACTTTGATTTTTCATGTGTTTTTATTTTTAATCAATCAATAATTAGATATTCAAATAAGATATCATTTTTTTTAAGGAAAAATATAACAACTTAAATTTCAAAATTCAAAATTCAATTTTCTATCATAAACTTATTATTAATTAAATGAATATAGTAATCAAAACCATTTTTGACTATCCGTAATTTATTTAGTCACACTTAAATAAAATAAATTTATTTTATTTCTGCACAATTTTGAAATTGCACAAATACAATAACTAATTGTGCAACTTCAATTATCACATAATTGCACATTTATCCCGAAGAATAAATATTATCTCAAATAGCCCATTCACAATTTAACCTCTGTATCAACTCTTACCTTGATTAGTGTTCACAGAGCCGCCCCGAGGACCTATGGACCAGTAATTCCAAGCTTCAATAAATAAAAGATCATTAATCAAAACTCTTTGATTCAATAATCATATTTATTAATCTCATGATTATACCACTATAAATATGAGACTGAACTCTTCATAATTAAAGACATATATTTACTAAGTACTTTATTGTAACCATAAAGTGTCCATTGATATAATCATTACATACAAATTAATACTCTATTGATGATTCACAATTAAATTGGAATAAAATTATCGTTTTTACCCTTTTAATTATATCTTGATTCCTAATGTACCATTGACTTTACTAGTGAAGGTTAATTCATAATTTGATTATGAATTTGACGTCAATAACCTTTTCAGTTCCAAAAGCCAACCCAAAAGGGAATTATCATTCAATCTATAAGAAGGTATAGATTCCATATATGTTAAACTATGTCTCCAACCATATACATCATTGAGTTCCCAAAACAATTGTTCTTGGCCTGATCATTCTGACAAATCGTAACGCATGAATCAAAGGATCAAGTAACATATATAGGAGTTCATAGTAACTTCAAAATTAAGATAAATTTTTATATGATCATCAGCTGATGTGTTTTATAATACTACGAAACGGTATTAAAGAAGTATTATTAAAACACATCTGGTCCAGTTCTACATACTCTCAGCATGCAAAGGACCTCCACTAAAGTGTCCTACTACACTAGTAACCTGAATCTAGGTCACATGTATTCATAATTCTAGTGGACCGTCCTAGTAGTAATTAATCTAAAGAATCCATAACTTTATTTTACTGCGAACTATTTAAGTTCATTAACTCAATCTTGATCCTCTCATGCCAATATGAGATTGAGACCATATAGATGAACTTGAGAATTTTATGATATTTACTTAATATTATTGTAATAATATAGTACATAAGCTACATATATACAATAATTTAATTAATTTATTTATTTCATTGAAGCCATTGTCTACTACAATTGCTTACAGGGCATAATTCCCAACAATCTCCCACTTGCCCTAATAGATAAAGTCTTTGTGAACGGATATGCAAGATTATCCTCGGAGGCAATCTTCAAGACAACAACATCTCCCCTGTTGACTATCTCTCAGATGAAGTTTTTCCCCCTCTTGTTACTTCTGGGTTCCTTTTAATTAGCTACTGCTCCACTGTTATCATAGTACTGAACAAGTGGCTAATCCATGCCCGGAACAACTTCCAGATCAATATAGCACTTCTTGAGCCACAAAGCCTCTTTAGCTGCTTCACAAGACGTTATGTATTTGGCTTCCAAGGTGGAGTCTGCAATACTGGATTGTTTAATACTTCTCCAAACTACAGCACCTCCTCCAAGTGTGAAAAGTGATCCAGATGTCGACTTTCGACTATCTTTGTCTTATTGAAAATCAAAATCAGTATATCCAGTGGGGTTTAGGTCTCCATATGAATACACAAGAATGTAATATCTAGTATGCCTAAGATGCTTTAGAATATTCTTTACTGTTGTCCAATGACTCAATCCAGGATTAGATTGATAATGGATGACTATTCCTGTTGCATAACAGATGTCAGTTCTAGTGCATAACATTGCATACTTTAGACTGCTTACTGCAGAGGCATAGAGATACTGTCTCGTGTCCTCCTCTTCTTGAGGTGTTTGTGGACATTGTTCTTTAGACAATTTAACTCCTGACTGGGTAGGCATAGTTCCCTTCTTAGAGTTTTGCATGCCAAAGCGTTCTAGCAATTTATCAATATAAGTTGCTTAAGACAGTTCCCAAATTTTTTTCTTTCGATCTCAACAGATATGAATTCCCAAAACATATTTGGCTTCTCCCAAATCTTTCATTTGGAATTACTCAACAAACCATTTTTTTTACTTTTGATAATGTTTCTATGTCATTCCCAATGAGTAGAATATCATCAACGTAAAGAATGAGGAATACCACAATCTTATCTTTGATTTGTTTATAAACACAAGGTTCATCAACGTTTTGTTCGAAACCAAACGTTTTGACTATTTATCAAATCTAAGATTCCAAGATCTCGAAGCTTGTACTTAAGAAGCTTATAAACTTTTTGCTCTTAACCTTTAACTTTGAACCCTTCTAGTTGAGACATGTAAATGGTTTCGTCAAGATAGCCATTCAAAAAAGTTGTTTTAACATCCATTTGCTAAATCTCATAATCCATGCATGCAGCTATGGATAATCAACTCCTTCTTTCTATGTGTAGCCCTTTGCTGCTAGCCTTGCTTTCAAAGTCTCTACTTTCCCATCTGCTCCTCTTTTCTTCTTGAATATCCAATTGCAACCAATCGGTTTAACATTTTTAGGTGGATCTTCAGGAGTCCAGACAGAATTGGAATACATCGATTCCATTTCAAGGTCCATGGCATTTAGCCATTTTTCTTTGTCAAAATCTTCCATTGCATCTCTATATGTCAATGGATCATCTTTGTTTGTGTTAGACACAAGCATCTTAACTTCATATTCATAGCGTACTGGTTGTTTACCAACCCTCCCACTACGATGAAGCTCTCTATTGTTCTGATTAGAACTGGAGAAATACTCTGGTCGTTTATCTCTTGCCATTGCTGGTGATTGGTCTTGTTTACTTGAGATCATTTCCTCAATTACGACTTTACTTTGAGGTTTGTGGTTATCTATATATTCATGCTCCAGAAAATTAGCATTTGTAGATACAAACATTTTGTTATCTTTAGGATTATAAAATATACCACCTTTTGTTTCTTTGGAATATCCCACAAACATGCACACTTCACTGTGTGATTCCAACTTCCTAGTTTTTCCTTTAATCACATGTGTAGGACAACCCAATATACGGAAATGGCGTAAACTAGGTTTAGCACCATTCCATAATTCCAATGGTGTTTTCTTAATTGACTTAGATGGAACAACATTGAGTATGTATAGAGCACATTTTATTGCATCACCACAGAACGTCAAAGGAAATAATGAGTAACTCATCATCGATCTAAACATATCTAATAAGGTTATGTTCCATCTTTCTAAAACACCATTTTGTTGTTGCATTCCAGGTGCAGTGAGTTGGGATTGAATTCCATGCTCACGCAAATGGTCCTCAAATTCATAATCTAAGTACTCTCCACCTCGATCTAATCAAAGTACTTTGAGTGATTTAGCTAAGTGTTTTTCAGCTTCTACTCGAAATTCCCTAAACTTATCATAGGTTTCAAATTTCCTTTGCATTAAGTAAAGGTAACCATATCTTGAATAATCGTCAATGAAAGTGACGAAATATTCATAACCTCCTCTAGCTTGGACATTTAGTGGACCACAAATGTCTGTATGTACAAGTTGAAGTGGTTCTGTGACTCTTGAACCTTTAGCAGAGAAAGGTCTTTTGGTCATTTTTCCTTCTAGGCAGGATTCACAAACTTGGAGAAAACCAATGGATAGTTCTCTTAAAGGACAATCCACTGTTAGTCAATTAATTCTGTCTAGACCAATATGTCCCAATCTCAAATGCCACAGATATGTTTCACTATCGGAATCAGTCTTTTGTCTTTTAATAGATCTAGGATTTGTAGTTTTAAATAATTCAGAATTATAAACATGCTCTACGTTGGGCTCTAATGTAAAATCCACCTTTAGACTTTGCAGAACAAATGACAAAACCATATTTCAAAATAACAATTGAATTATTATTAAAAGAAACATTAAAACCTTGTTCATGCAAGTTTAATAAGGAAATTAAATTTCTAGTAAACCCAGGAACAAAATAAACATTGTCCAACACAATAAATTTATTCTTCTCAAAATCTAGGGGAGCTTTTCCAACTTCAGTTGCCAAGATCTCCTGAAAACTTCCAACTTTCATGGTCACCTCTCCATGAGCTAGCTTACTTGAAGTACTAAGAATCTACGAAGAAAAAAAAACATGGTTAGTGGCTCTAGAATCAACTATCCAGGATTATAAATCACTTTCTGTTAGGAAAACTTATACAGGATCTTTATTTATTTTCATGTAGATCTAATATTAAACAAGTTAATATGAGACACCCTAGGACATGTTTCTAAAATTGACTTTGAAGAGAAATAATGATAAGAATACTTACATTATACGCAGTGAAACAATAGAGTCCTTCCTTCAATTTCTCTAACCCTTGTATCCTTTCTGTCGCTTAGTATTACCAATCAACTGAACCGATCTTCAATTTTCTCCACAACATTTCAAAGTACCCTTAGAATCACCTAGACTAGAGTGGGAAATTCTCAACACATGAGATAGATACAAAGAGAATAAGAATAGAAGAGAAAAATTAAGGCTTGGAAAAGGACTTATGTTTAGAGAGAATCTAAAACCTAACAGAAACTTGTGTTGTAGAAATCTGAACTTCTGTTTTTGACTTATGTTTTCAACTCTCTTAAAATTCCTTTTATAGACTCAATTAGATCATTTATTTAGTTAAAAAATTAATAAAATAATATCCAATTAACAGCCCTAGGTTGAAATTATCATGGGCTTTAGGCCCGTCAAATTTTAAATTTAATTATAAGCCCATTGGACTTAAAATCATGGCCTGTATTATTTTCTATTGATTTAATTAATTATATAAGTATTCAAATCCTTTATCAAATTAATTATTTATAATTTGAACCTTGATTTAAACTTATTTTTTAATTTAGATACTAATTTATCTTAATTAATAAATCTACCCTAATTTCTCTTTTCTTCTCTAAATTACATAACTCTATAAAACTATCCGAAATTGACCTGGTCAACTTTGATAATTCTAATTGATAACTAAATCAATTAATTGACACTATCTAGAAGATTTTATCCAAGGTACAGTGGGGACCATGGGCCTATGAAATCAAGCTCCAATAAGTTATCATAAATCTAACAAATAAATTTACTAAATTATTAATTCCTCGTGACTCCATTAAACACTCAGAATTGCACTCTTGAATTCATAGAACGCACAATAAGCAATATAGATACGTTATTAATTATCCATTGTTACAAACATAATTGTATTTCAATCCACTATAGACGATCTACAATGAGAATGGACTAAAATACCATTTTACCCCTCATTGTATTTTTTCCTTAAAACACTTAATTCCATATAAATGATATTTCAGTAAACTAATATTAATTACTAAAATGAGATCTCTATTATTTAGCACCTTGAACCAAACTAAAAGGAAACAATCATTTCACTTCTTTATCAGAAGCTATAGATGTTCATATCTATGATTAACATTCCCACTCAATTATACTACCGAGTTCCCATAATGTAAGTACGGGCTAGTCCGTAGGGTAAGCTGGTAATGAACAAGTCAAAGAACTCAAGTAATACAATCAGTTAGAATACTAACCACTCAGAATTGAGATTGAATTGACCTATGGTCAACTATATGATATGACTAGAATATATAATAATGGTATGTTTACTTATCCTATCTACTAGAAATATCGGTCCATTTTGATGTAACAAATACATCTGATCTTATCTACTTTGCTAATGTTCTGGAAAGAACATAACACTGTGATGTGTAAGTAGATCATATCGTAGATTGGTAAGTTAGTGTAAATCCTGTGCACTAACTAATCTTAGGACTAACTTATATTTGAACATATAATCATATTTATATTCAACTGTGATTACATCATTATAAATATAATCAGCTATATGGTCGGGATTTAATAGAAGTTTATATGAAACAAATAATCATGAAAATAAAACATGTGAGCAATGTGATTGACCAAGTCAAAAAATAATTTCTATTCTTTTATTGATAATAAATAAGATTACAAAGAAATTGGGTTTTAATTAGGGCATGAAACCCCAACAAACTCCCACTAGCACTAATTGAAACTAATGCCTTAATTCTACTCATCCCATTTCCTTGATATGCTTATCAAATGTAGCTTCTGGTAGTGTCTTTGTGAATGGATCCGCAAGATTGTCTTCAGATACAATCTTCATAACCTTCACATCTCCCCTGGCCACATATTCTCAGATAATGTGATACTTCCTTTCTATATGCTTACTCCTCTTGTGACTACGAGGTTCTTTCTAGTTGGCTATCGCTCCTGTATTGTCACAAAACAACACAAGCGGTTTATCCATTTCTAGAATAACACCAACATCTAAATAGAACTTATTTAACCAGACTATTTCCTTAGCTGCTTCTGACGCGGCTATGTACTCAGCCTCCATGGTGGAATCTGAGATTGCAGACTGCTTTACGCTTATCCATATCACAGCTCCAACCCCAAGAGTAAACACCATTCAAGAAGTAGATTTCCTGTCATCGACATCAGTCTGAAAATCTGAATCGGTTTAGCCTACAGGGTTCAGAACACCACCCTTGTAGACTAACATATAATCCCTAGTCTGCCTCAAATACTTCAGGATATGCTTAACTTCTATCCAATGTTCTGGTCCTGGGTTTGACTGATACCTGCTCACTACTCCCACTGCATAGCAGATTTCTGGTCTAGTACATAACATAGCATACATCAGACTTCCAACAGAAGATGCATAAGGAACTTTTCTCATTGCTTCTTCCTCTTTAGGAGTCTGGGGAGACTGCTTCTTTGAAAAGTGAATTCCATGGCGGGACGGTAAACGTCCTTTCTTGGAATTTGTCATTGAGAAACGTTCAAGCACTTTATCTATGTAAGTTGCTTGAGATAGAGCTAAGAGTTTGTTCTTTCTATCCCTGATGATCTGGATACCTAGAACATAACTTCCTTAACCCAAATCCTTCCTCTGGAATTCAGTGCTCAGCCAACCCAAAGACATTTATTTTTCTGTGAATAAATAAATACAATGGTTCATTATTATTTTTATATTTAGATTGTTAAATTATTGTTTGAATAATTTTGTAAATATCATAAAAATTCCATATTCATTATTGAGGATGTGATCTTGTATTAGTACGAGAGAATTAAGATCACATGAATGAATAAAAATAGTCAACAACAACAAATTAAAGTTATGGAATTCTTTAATTGGAGTTGTAAGTACGGTTTACTGAGTATCATAATGATACAAATAATCTAGATTCAGATTATTGATGTAGAAAGACATCTCGGTAAAGGTGCTTTATATAATATGATTATATATGACATGGACCGATATGAATTAAAGTCTTTATCCAAAAACCATTAAACAATAAAGACTTGTAATTCATATCATAACTGATGATCATTTATAGATCAACCTAAATCCTGAGTGTTCAAGAACTCCTGTTCATGTTTATTAAATCTTTTGATTCATTCGTTAAGGTCTCTTCAAAGAATGAGGCTAATGACTTTTGTTTTGGAGATTTTAATATCATGGATGGCTGGGAACATGTATCAACAATACGAAATCTAATCTTTCCTAACGGATCGTACATTAGTTCCCTTAAGGGTTAATTCTGGAACTGAATGATTTTGAGCTCAAATCTATAATTAGATTATAGATTAATTATTCACTAGTGAATTAATGATACTTAAGGAATAAGAAGTAAATTAGAAAGGTAAAATGGTAATTCTTCCATTCTAATTTATGAACTAATTAATTAGAGGGTTGAACTATTGTAAGATGGTTATATCAATGGATGACTTAAGAAAAGATTTCTGTAAAAGTATATATATAACGTAAAGAGTGCAATTCTGAATTTATAGTGGAGTAATATCAGAATTAATAAATTAACTATTATAATTAAAGATTTTATTTATTGGAGCTTAATGTTATAGGTCCATGGTCCCCGAAATGGCTCAAACAATCACTGACAAATGTAAATACAAAAATGGACAAAAAGGACTTATGTGATAAGTAAAATATTTTTCTATGTATCAAACATAATTATTGTTTAATTATGTGTAATTAATTAATTATTTGATTTAACAAAAATATAATTAATTTATTTTTTGGGATTTTTGGTATTTAAATAATAATAAAAATTGGAAAAAATCACATGCCATCACTGGCATGTGGTACACGTGTAGCACAGTGCACAGTCACTGTGCTACACGCATAAGAGACTGTGTTCAGTTTCTTGGTTCCACAATTTTAGTTATTTAAATATTAAATAAATAATGAGAAATTTTAATATGATTAAAATATTATTATTTAAACAAAAATCTGATAACTGATCAATTATTTTAAATTGTTTAAAATAACAAATATTTTAATATATTCGATATATTAAATATAGGATATCAGTTTTACAGAACGTAACTTTTCAGGGATAGAAAAATATCTAGAAATCTCTCTTAGAGAAAGAGAAGAGTGACACAAACAAAAGTCACTATTCTTCACAAAACCTAGGTCCAAACTTTATCAGATCTCATGTGTTGAGAACATCTGATAAATAGTTTTTTTCCTATTGTTTGTATTGTTGGGGTTTTATGCCCTAATTAAAACCCAAATTCTTTGTAATCTCATTTTATTATCAATAAAAGAATAGAAATCATTTTTTGACTTGGTCAATCACTTTGCTCACATGTTTTATTTTCATGATTATTTGTTTAATATAAACTTCTATTAAATCCCGAGAATTAGCTAATCTTATTTATAGTGATGTAATCACAGTGGAATATAAATATGATTATATGTTCAAATATAAGTTAGTCCTAAGATTAGTCAGTGCACTGGATTTACACTGACTTGCCAATCTACGATATGATCTACTTACACATTACAGTGTTATGTTCTTTCCAGAATATTAGCAAAGTATATAAGATCGGATGTATTTGTTACATCGGACTGGACCGATATTGACAGTTGATAAGATAAGTAAACATACCGTTATTATCTATTCTAGTCATATCATATAGTTGACCATAGGTCAATTCAATCTCAATTCTGCGTGGTTAGTATTCTAACTGATTGTATTATTTGAGTTCTTTGACATGTTCGTTACCAGCTTACCCTACGGACTAGCCCATACTTACATCTTGGGAACTTGGTAGTATAATTGAGTGGGAGTGTTAATCATAAATATGAACATCTATAGCTTCTGATGAAGAAGTGAAACGATGGTTTCCTTTTAGTTTGGTTCATGGTGTTAAATGATAGAGATCTCATTTCAGTAATTAAATTAGTTTACTGAAATATCATTTACAAGGAACTAAGTGTTTTAAGGATAAAATACAATGAGGGGTAAAACGGTATTTTAGTCCTATCTCATTGTAGACCGTCTATAGAGGATAGAGTGACAATTATGGTTGTAACAATGGATAATTAATAGTGTATCTATATTTGTTATAGAGCGTTCTATGAATTCAAGAGTGCAATTCCAAGTCTATAGTGGAGTCACGAGGAATTAATAAGTTAGTAAATTTATTTGTTAGATTTATGATAACTTATTGGAGCTTGATTTCATAGGCCCATGGTCCCCGTTGTACCTTGGATAAAATCATCTAGATAGTCTCAATTAATTGATTTAATTATCAATTAGAATTATCAAAGTTGACCAGGTCAATTTTGGATAGTTTCACAGAGTTGTGTAATTTTGAGAAGAAAAGAGAAATTATGGCAGATTTATTAATTAAGATAAATTGGTATCTAAATTAATAAATAAATTTAAATCAAGGTTCAAATTATAAATAATTAATTTGATAAAGGATTTAAATAATTATTTAATTAATTAAATCAATAGAAAATAATACAGGCCTTGATTTTAAGTCCAATGGCCTTTAATCAAATGGGAAATTTCACGGGCCTATAGCCCATGATAATTTCGACCTAGGGCTTCAAAATGGCTGTTATTTTATTGATTTTTTAATTAAATTAAATGGCCTAATTGAGTCTATAAAAGGAGTGCTTAGAGAGAAGATTTTAGAGACGACAGATAAGTCACAAGTCAGATTTTCTGATAGTTTTATATTCTCTCTAAACAAAAGTCCTTTTCTAAGCCACTTTGTTATTTTCTCTTCTTCTCTCTATATCTATCTCATGTGTTGAGAATTGCCCACACTACTCTAGGTGGTTGTAAGGATACATTGGAAGATCGTGAAGAAAATAGAAGATCGGTTCAGTTTCTTGATAATACACTGCGACAGAAAGGATACAAGAGTTAGAGAAACTGAAGGAAGGACTCTTAATTCCGCTGCGTATACTGTAAGTATTATATTATTTGTTTCTCTTTGAATTCAATTTTAGAAACATGTTTTAGGCTATCTCGTATTAGTTTGTTTAATATTAGATATACATGAAAATAAATAAAGATCATGTATAAGCTAATCCAACATGTATAGCGAGCCCACACTCGTTCTTTATGTGCTGAGAACATTTTGGAAGATCTTGGCGTGAGATCTCAAGGATTTAGCCATACAAAAAGATAGCAGCAAGAAAGGACCTGAGGTAATTTTTCTATTATTGTCTTTGATTCAATATATATATGCATGTGAAGAAGTAGATCTAGAAATCTTTTGGGATTATACTGACAATTTAATTGTAGTTCCGCTGCGTGTAATCTCTTATTTTATCAATAAAAACCAACATTCTTCACTTCTGATAATTTCTTAACATTGTTTCCAATGAGTAAGATATCATCTACATAAAGAACCAAGAATACCACTACTTGATTTGCCTTCACTTGGTAAGCACAAGGACCATCAATATTTTGTTCAAAGGTTACAGGAACGAGAAGCTTGCTTAAGTCCATAAATGGACCTATTCAACTTACAAACTTTTCCTTCTTATCCAGCTACTTTAAAACCTTCTGGCTCATCCATATAAATGACTTCGTCAAGCTTTCCATTAAGAAAAGTTGTCTTGACATCCATTTTCCAGATCTCATAGTCGAGAGCGGCTACTGTGGATAGGAGGATGCGAATGGACTTGAGCATGGCTACCGGACTATAAGTTTCCTCATAGTCCACGCCTTCTCTTTCGGTATAACTCTTTGCCATTAATCGAGCTTTATAAGTCTCGATATTTCCATCAACAACCTCGTTTCTTCTTGTAGATCCACTTGCACCCAATGGCCCTAAAGTCACTAGGTGCTTCCACAAGATCCCACATAGAATTTGAGTACATGGACTCCATTTCCTGTTTCATGGCTTTGAGCCATAGTTCCTTTTCAGGGATAGCCATTGCTTGTTTGAACGACAATAGATCATCATCACTAGTCTCACCAACAACCATATTGTTTTCACCATCCAAACCATAGCGAACTGGGTTCCTAGAAACCATCCCACTACGACGAGGCTCTGTGAATATTTGCTCAGGAACAGTGGTACTTTCTTCACTTGCGTCAGTTGGACATGAAGAGTGGGAATTTCATCATCAACTCATGTTGATGATGATGGAACATTGGTTGGAGTCAATTCTTTAACCATCTCCTCTAAATCTACATTGTTGCGTGGTTTGAAGTTTTGGACAGAGTCATTTTCATAAAAAGTAGCATTCGTAGAAGTAAACACTTTCTTTTCTAAATGACTATAGAAAAGTCTACCCCGAGTACCTTTAGGATAGACTACAAACATGCAAACTTCAGTTCGCAATTCTAGCTTTCCCTCCTTTTTCCTCAGGACGTGGGCGGGACACCCCCAGATTATATAATGGCGCAAACTAGGTACACTACCATTCCAGCATTCTAAAAGTGTTTTGGGGATTAATTTAGATGACATGACATTGAGAATTTCGTTCACGGTTTCAATTGCATGTCCCCAGAACGAAGTTGGTAGAGTTGAGTAACTAAGCATGCATCTAACCATTTCCAATAAAGTTTTGTTCCGGTGTTCCGCTACACCATTTTGAGTAACTAAGCATGCATCTAACCATTTCCAATAAAGTCCTGTTTCGGCGTTCCGCTACACCATTTTGTTGCGGAGTACCTGGGGCAGTAAGTTGTGATAAAAACCCAAGTTCAATTAAATGATCTTGGAACTGCATATCCTAATATTCTCCATCCCTATCAGATCGCAAGATCTTTAACGATTTACCTAATTGGTTCTGAGCCATCGTTAGGAATTTCTAAAACTTTGAAAATGTTTATGATTTCCTATGCATTAGGAAAAAAACATGAGTATCTAGAGTAATCATCAATGAACGTGATGAAATACTCAAAAGCACCCTTGACTTGTACATTCAAAGGTCCACAAACATTTGAATGCACAAGGACAAGTGGTTCTTTGGCCCTATAATCCTTTGCAGAGAATGGACGCTTGGTCAGTTTTCCATCTAGACTAGATTCACAGACAGGTAATTCACCTAAGGTGAGTTCCCTCAGAGGCCCATCCTTTGTAAGTCTTTCAATCCTATTATAGCCAATGTGACCTAGTCTCAAGTGCCATAAATATGTCATATTATCATTATCAGTCTTTTGACGTTTATTGGTCCTAGGTTTAGCTACTTTGAATAAATCATTGTTAAGAGCGAGGGGTTCGTAAGGTCGCAGAATATAAAGCCTGTTTTCCAAACATGCAATACACAATTGTGATCCATTGAAGGAAATAGATATATTAGAACTTGTGAAAGTCATAACAAATTGTTCTGATTGCAACATGGAAACTAAAATTAAATTTCTACTAAAATCTAGAATTAAAAACATCATTTAAAATTAAGAATTTATTTCTAAACTTCAGACAAGCTCTTCCTCTAGCTTGGATCGCAATGAACACTTCGTTCCAAACTCTAAGCTTTAAGCCACCTCCATCCACTTCCTCCCACGATTCAAGAAGTTGTAAAGAGCTGCAAACATGGTTCGTATATCCAGAATCAATAATCCAAACGAATTTATCATTCTCTGAAACACATGGTTCTAAGATAAATGAACTATAATCATTACTTTTGTTTTTCGTTGCTAGAAACTTGGGGCAATCTCGTTTCCAATGCCCTTCTCTTTGCAGTGAAAGCACTTATCTTTACCTTTCTTGTTTTTCTTGTTTATCCCCTTAGGCGCCTGTGCACTAGATTGTGCACTCATCTTTGCAGCCTTTGCAGGCTTGGGGTTGTTGTTTCATCCATCTTTCCTCTTGTTTCCAGCTTTTGAAGACGAAGCTAGGTTAGCTTCAGCCTTAGCTAGATCAGCAGCAATAGCAATAGTCTTGTTTTCTCCTCCCTTACTAGGTCCACCCATGATAGGCTAAAAAATTTGAAGCTCGTTCATAAGCTGTGTCAAACCATAGTTGAGTTGATCACAAACGTGCAGACACGGTGCCATCCAAGTATTTACAGTGCCATCACGAACGTGCGGAGACGGTGCTATTTGAGCATTTACGGTGCCATCATGAACGTGTGGAGACGGTGCTCATTCTGGGGATTCCTCAGTCATGACAAACTCGGAGTTGTCACCAATCAACACAATGTTTATGTTTTGCTTCCATTTAAGGAACTTTTCTCCAGTGAGTTTCTCCATCGAAAGTTGAGAAAGAATGGGAGTAGACACAACCATACTTAAAATCTACTTATTATCAATAAAATAGAAATCAATCACATTTTCTCAATGAAACTTCTATCCACTCTAATTTCAAGAAATATGACAACATATACCTAAAATATGTACGATATGAGAAAAAAATACCAAAATATTCATACCTCTATTTCTTTAGGTTCTTAACTATTCTATGATATCATTGTCCCAGTTGGCAAGAGTAAAAAATACCACTAGTTAAATAAAGTTGTAAACTTATTTAATAATGGACACCATTACTAACAACCTACTATTCGATCAAAATAAGAAAACAAAATCTCTTATTTTATGAGCTAGACCCATGGTTTCGATAATCATAGATCTAGTCCTAGTAGTCACCATAGGGGTGAGTCTAGTAGAATTTGATCTATAATTATCTATCTTTCGAAATCTAACCTTGTCAAAATAACTAATGAACACCTTCCGTAGGGGGACGAATCAAAGCGTCTCGAGGCCCCATTAAGCTATTGACCTTGTTAAGCTATAAAATTAAAAATAGTATTTTTATTATTTAATTTTAGAAAATTAATGACTATGGTTCTCCAAAAAATTGAAAAGATTAAATGTTTTTTTTTTAAACCAAAGTCCTATAATTTCCTATTGATTCTAAAGTGTCACATTGAAACAAATTCAATTAATTTGTTGCTAATTAATATTTAGGTTTAACTAATATAATGAACCTATACAATTAAGTCAAACTCAGGTAAATGAGCCTTAACAATTGGGCTTGTATGGAGGAGGGCTGGGTCCAGTATGTCGTTCCCACTACAAAGGCCCTCATACTTCCATACAAGCTCCAAAAGACAGGAAAATTTGTTTTATTAATTGTTATTAATTGATTAGGCCCACTATAGGCATGTAAAGCAAATGGGCCTTCACAAGTGGAATCACCCACAAGAGAGGAATTTAAACTTTACATTTTCTAATGGGCCCAAATAAAACCTATTATTTTATGAATATTTTATTTGGCAAAAATCCATATATCTAGCAAACATATGGGCCACTGTATATATGAATCTAAGCCCAATTGTAAAAATACCACATATAGTGCAAATAGACATATTGTAATTGGATGTGCCTAATCATGTTACTATTTGAAAAAGTCTATGAATTTATGCAAAAATACCATAATTTATTTCATTTGCAAAAATACCACACTTAATTATCTAGAATTTTAAAAAAATTCAAATTAATTAAATTTTTACAAAAAAATAAGTCAATTTAAATGAAATTTATCAACAATTAACAAAAGATAATTTAAATTTCATTTATCAACAGTCAACTTGGTTTAGGTTAGTTTAAAAATATTAATTTAATTTAAATAGGATTTATCAACAATTAATCAATGATAATTTAAACCCCATTTATTAAAAAATATTTTGTTAATTGGTTTGAAAAACGTGATATGTTTGAAAATCTAACCAGTTATAAATTTTTAAAACAAATATTATCTCCTGCTTTTGAAAAAAATATCTTAAAGAGTTAAACAAATTCAAATATCTATTAAAAAATCTAATTAACAAATTTTCAAATTTAAAATTATTTAAATATTAAAATCTATATGTTGACCCTCAAATTGGTTGACGACAAGAAGTCAAGTAAAACGATAGAAATGAGATGAAATCAAGACAAAAGATAAATGACACCAAAGATTTATAGTGGCTCAGCCCCAGAGAATGGTAATAACCTACATCCACTTAGTGTTCTTATTGATGTAGAATCCTAATCACTGTGATCAATGAACTAGGGTTCATGAGTTTCACAAGCTTCAGGATGAAAACAAGTATGGTGGATAAAAACACTATATTTCTCTCTTAGAATTTTGAAGTTACAGAAAAAAAAAGTCCCCTCTCTTGAGCCCCGTGATTCTTATTTATAGTCTCAAGGAGTTCTACATGGGACGATGGGCCTTAATTACATTTAATATAGGCGTGTCTAAATAATAATGGAAATTGCAATAATTACATAAATGTAACATTACATATTTGAAGGAAATATATGAAATGCTGCGACCAGACTGGTCGCCCATGAAATATACTACCTGCTGAGTGAATTCTCTTCTCGTTGATGGTCGAACAGATCATACTCACTTAAATGGTCACGTGTATCCCACATATATGTTAATTCTGCCACATCATCAGGTAGTCCTTTTTTTGGGTAAACATTTGCACCCCATGTTTATTTTACTGCGACTAGCATATAATAAAATTAATCGACCAACCTTCCATCTGGCCTATCACATGTGTCAGTGCCTTTTTGAAAAAATAGCTAATCATGGCCGTTGCAGTTTCCCAAAAGCGTTGTGATGGCTAACACGATTCCCCACGTATCGAAAACTCACCCCCATCATTATCTTTTTAATTGTGCCACGATTAGTATAAATAACCCACTCTTCTTATTTTTTACCTTTTACCAAACTTCTCTTTCTCAAGAACTTGGGAGAAAAAACTAGAAAAGCCCATAAAACTTCGGTGATCCAAACCATGTTCGTCCACCCACAAGCACCAACGTTCGTGACTCTTTTGCAATCTGCAACTCAAGTAAGTATCGTGATCTCCTCGTCTCTGCTATAGCATGCAACATATATTTCTTGAGTTTTCTGGTATTCGAGTTTGAGTTTTTGCATTTTCTTGAGAAAAAATGCTTTCGGGGGTATTCGGGTTCATAGGTAGTAACATGATAGGATAAGAGTTTTAATTAGTAAAAACACTAAATGTGGCTTAGAAATTGGCATGGGAAGTAGGAATACTGTTTTAGAGCCCAAAATCAAAGTAAAATTTTGATTTTTATGCTTTCGGAAAAATCTGGGTTTTTCCTGCCTGTCTTCGGAGTCGAAAAGTTTTCCTGAAAGCCTTTTCACTTCCACTTTTTAATTTGTTTTGCCAAACTGTTCGCATATTTTTAGTGTTTACATTAGAATGTTGCTTGTCTTATAAAAGCCTAACTTTTATACACGAGCAACACTATCCGTACGTTTCCACTCCTTCTATCTGTTGGTCGTAGATTCTCATCTCCCTTTTTCTATTCTCAAATATTGATGCATGATCCTTGGAGAGGTGAGAGGCCAATTGACGACGATCTTCTTCCGCTACTGTTCGAGGATCAAGAACAACTGTCACTACCATTTTCAAAAGTACCACTTTCACAACAACACCCAGCGACTAGCCCTCCGATCAGTCAACCAAACATGGGTCGCATGAAATATACTGCTCATAGAAAAAAGAAAACAACCAACCCTTCTTCTAACCAGCCTATCCCTCGTACTGAGGACCCTTTTACTAACCCTCAGCCTATAAACACTACACCACCAAAAATCCAACCTAAAGCCCGACCTCGCGATGGCCTTAGGCCAGACGTCGATGGTACATTGCGCCTCCTAGCATCATATCGGCGAGGATGGTGAACAACTATCTCAAGAAGTACAGTCTTCCTAGGATAACCCTAGTCAAACCTTCGCCCGACCAGAGGGCAAACAAACATGCCTAAAGGTGCCTTCAGCACCTGGTTGAGGTACCACATCGAGGCAGGGGTAATCTTGCCTCTGCACGAATTTTACCAAAGGGTGGAAAATTATTTTGAGTTCGCCCCCTTTCAAATTACTCCCAACAGATATAGAGTACTATCAGCACTCTATATCCTTTACAATCATAAAAAATGACCCCGTGCCTACACCACATGAGATCAACTAACCACAACAACACAGGGTTCTTTCATTTCTACCACCAAGAGTCTGCTCATACATTTTTGAGTGACATCACGTACAAATCCAATGTAGGAATGTACTTCCATGAGTATTTCCTTACGATGGACCTGGTCGCCGATAACCAGGCCTTCACTCGAGTAGGTAAATCTCTTAATTATTGGTCGTTTACTTTCTTCTAGCTTTTCTATACCGTCCTTAGAACTTTGATATTGTCTAGGTACATGATATCGACCGGACCCTACTCCAGAGATGGAGATAAGGGCTGCAGCCCTTGCCAGCATGACGAACATCGAGAAGAGTGTCAAGGAGCTGGTCACTAAAGCACCTTGAGGTTGGTCGGCCTCCTGGCACCTCACCAAGAAGTGAGGGACTCCACAACAGGGAGTGCCACTGGAGGAGAGATCTCAGAGTAGCAACAGGATGTGTCATAATCCTCGAGACGGCAGGCAATAGGAGAGACCAACAGGGAACCCTCCAGCATCCCACGGGCTGCTGCTGTCCCTTCCCAACATGGGAAGGGCAAGCAAAAACTTCCAGAGTACCCCGACCCCGTACTCAAGTCTTCTGACAAGAATGGTACTGACTTCTCACTTTTAGACAACTTGCCCATTCCCTGTCATTTATTTGACGGTGACGACAATTTTAAATTTGTGATCAATAGTTTAAATTCAGAATTCTTCGAGGCAGAGAATGAGTGTAGAAGTAGTTCCATAAATAATGTATCGACCAGTAATAATAGCTCGGGTATACTACTTAGAATTTTTCTTCTTCTTATTCCCTTGTTTTTTTAAGTAACTTGATTTATATTGTCTGATCGTTTGTTTCCATCCTACAGTCATGCCTTCCGGAGAAGCATTTGACTGGTACAACAACATCAATGTCGAAGCTCCTTTGAGCAGGAGGAAAACAAGCAGGCGACCCCCCGGGGAAAGCAGTAGTGACCCCTCCAAGATAAGGGAATCAGACTGAGGATCCTCCTGCACCACCACCTTCCAAGGACACGACCCCTCCTCTGGCTCCCCTCAACCCGACTCCTCCAGCTCCCCTCAACCCGACTCCTTCAGCTCCTCGCAACCCAAGTCCTCCTACTAAGTCAGGAAAGACTCAGCCGAGGCTATCCTGAACACAACTTACAACTTGGCTAACAACAAGATGAAAAAACTATCATGACACCGGCATAGCCAGGAAGCCTTCAGCAACGTCTCCTCCATGAAGATCGACCAAATTTTTAGCTGCGCACTGAATGAAGTACTCAATGTAAGTTTCCCTTCTCAGCCGAGGGTAGACATGTTGAGCAGCTCAAGGCAGTCGAGCAGCTTAGAGCGGCTGAGGAGAAAGCTGCTAAAATGGGCGAGGAGAAAGCTCCGGAATCCCCAGGATGCCTTGGTTAAAATCACTGAGATCAAAGAGAAGTATAAGGAGGCTTCAGTGTTGAACTTCAAAGAGGCCTCCAAAATCCAGGACGACTTGGTGATTAGCAGAAAAGAATCTGCCAAGCCGGAAGAGCGCATCAAACTGCTCGAAGAAACCAACGCTCGCAACCTGGAGAAGTTCAAGTGAGCGACGTTCAACTACTTCTACATGTTAAGGAAGAGCAACCCCAAGGCAAACTTTGACTATTTATAAGAGCATATGAAGAAGGCTAAGCTGCCAAAGTGCATTGCTCGCCTAGAGGAAGAGGAGAAAGCTTAGGAATCCCCTGAGATCTCTTTGGCGACCGGCATTGAAGGCGTCAAAGAGGATGCTAGGACCACAGTTGACCAGTAGCTTCAGCAAGATCCTCCAGCTACTCCTGTCACTCAATAACTTTACTTATTTATTTTGATTTGTAACTAGGACATACGAACCACAGTTCGTGATGTCAAGACAATTTTTTGCTGCGTAAGGCAGCTTCCTTTTAATTAATAGTTACATCCGAGCAGCAAATGCTTGCGGTGTAACACATTTCTATTTTGACATTATAATATTTGCAATTTATTATAACATCTATTCGCATGACCGAACATAGCATAGCAATTTTTTTTATTTGACAAAATTGAAACAAAATTTTGAAAAATACTCTAAGTACCGTAGTATGCTTTCCCTTATTTTGCTCGTGTGTTTACATATGCTTGTTGATATGCTTTTCTTGCTTTGTACCTTATATGCCCCCCAAGTGATTTAGGAGCCTAAGGTCCTCGGTCACTTTCCATGACTAAGTCCTGTTCGAACATTACTACTCGTAATAAATACTTATAAAAATGATAATATAGCAAGACAACACACGTAATGAGGAAATACTTGTAATAAATACAATAATTTGCAAGAATAACTGGATGCATACATTTCCTTTTATTTCTCGTAATAAATGGACAATCGTGTATGTACGAGTGATCAAAAATTGATCTTTACAATTATAAGGGTTAGCCATATGACTGACTAACCCTTGTTCATTAACTTGCAAAAAATGAAATTAATACAAGCCAATTCTTTAAAAAGAACTGTTTTATTGATAATACTTGCAAAGTTGTTCTCTATTCCAATAGCGAGGAATGAGATCTCCATTCAAGCGAGCAAGTTTATAGGTGCCTGGTTGGAGGACTTCTTCAATTTGATACGGACCCTCCTCCCAGTTAGGTCCAAGCACTCCGGCAGCTTGATCGCGGGTGTTAAGAAAAACTCTTCTAAGTACCAAATATCCCACGTTAAATTTTCTTTCATGCACTTTAGAATTGAAATATAGAGCGAAATTTTGCTGGTAAGGTGCCACTCGAAACTGAGCTTGCTCACGTCTTTCATCGACCAAATCCAAAGATTCCATCAATAACAAACTATTAGCACTCTGATCGTATGCCAACCTTCTATGTGATGGTGGGTCTAATTCAACAGGCAACATGACTTCGTATCCATAGGCCAAAGAAAATGGAGTATGGCTCGTTACTGTTCGATGGGACGTTCTATACGACCAAAGGACTTCTGGTAGCTGTTCTGGCCATGCCCCCTTTGCTTCTTCATGCCTTTTCTTCAGGGTGTCCTTCGGTGTCTTGTTGACAGCTTCTACCTGTCCATTTGCTTGCGGATGAGCTACCGATGAAAAACTCTTGATAATCACGTGGCTCTCGCAAAAATCCATGAACAAATCACTATCAAATTGTGCGCCATTATCTGAGACGATCTTTCTTGGCAACCCATACCAACACACGATGTTTTTGACCACAAAATCTAGCACCTTCTTGGCTATTATTTTTGCAAGTGGCTCAACTTTGGCCCATTTTTTAAAGTAGTCTACAACAACTACTGCATACTTGACATTTCCTTTTCCTGTGGGTAAAGACCCGATCAAATATATCCCCCATACTGCAAATGGCCATGGGCTTTGCATCTATTTGAGCTCATTAGGGGCTGCTCGTGGTATCTTGGAGAACCTTTGGCACTTGCCACATTTTTGAAAAAAATCCACAGAGTCCTCATTCATTGTAGGCCAAAAGTATCCTTGTCTTAGGATCTTTTTTGATAAACTCTGCCCCCCACATGATCTTCGCAGAAACCTTCATGGACTTCTTGCATTAGTTCCTTGGCCTTTTCCTTTGAAACACACCTTAACAGTGACGTCGAGTACCCACTCCTATACAAAATTTTGTCGACCAGAATGAAACGAGTCGACTACCTCTAGAGAGTTCTTGCTTTGTTTCTATCCGCCGGTAGCACTCCTTGCTCTAGGTATTTAACAAAGGGTGTCATCCATGTGTCTGTCGCTTGGAATACCAGGGAAGAATCTTCTGCTTGAATGTTTGGTGCGGACAAATGCTCAACTGGTACTATGTTCAAGTTGTCAGCATCCTTCGCACTTGCTAACTTGGCCAAAGCATCGACATTTGAGTTTTGATCGCGAGGTACTTGCTGGAGGGTATACTTTTCGAATTGTGCTAATAAGTCATTTTCTTTGTTAAAATAAGGAACCATCCTGAGACCTCGGGCTTGGTACTCTCCAATAATTTGATTAACCACCATCTGGGAGTCACTGTAGATCTCAAGCAATGTTATGTCCATGTCCTTGGCCAACCTTAATCCTACGAGCAGAGCTTCATATTCCGCTTTGTTATTGGACGATGTGAAGTCAAATCTGATTGCACAATGGAATTGATGTCCTTCAAGTGTGATTAAGATCAACCCTGCTCTAGCATTGTGCTCGTTGGAAGAACCATCCATGAACAATTTCCACGCAGGAGTTTGACTTTGGAGTTTAGACTCATCTATCGGCACGGTATCCTAGATTCCAGTGAATTATGCAAAAAAATTTGCTAAAGCCTGTCCTTTCACAGATGCTCGTGGTGAATAGGAAATATCAAACTGCCCAAGTTCGACTGCCTATTTCAATAATTGACCAGCGACTTCTAGTTTCTGCAGAACCTGCCATGGTCGGTGAGTACCACGATACGGTGAGCTTGAAAGTATGGTTGCAAATTTCTAGAGGCCAAAATCAAGCAATAGGCTAATTTCTGAATGGGCGAATACCGTAACTCTACTCCTACCAGCCTCCCTCGTGCTTATATAATACACAACTTTTTGGACATGGAATTCCTCTCTGGTCAAAACTGCACTATCAGCATATTCTGTGACTGCCAAGTAGATGAACAAAGTTTCTTTCTCGACTGGTCTGGACAAGATTGGTGGTTGCGACATATGAGACTTTAGCGCCTGAAAAGCCTGCTCGCACTCTTCAATCCACTCGAATTTCTTGTTGCCTTGAGTAAATTAAAGAATGGAACTCACTTTTCCATTGTCTTGGAAATGAATCTACTCAAAGTGGCAATCCTTCCGGTAAGGCTTTGAACATCTTTAATTTTGCAAGCAACTTCTTCTTGATCAAGGCCTTCATCTTTTCGAGATTAGCTTCGATACCTCGTGAGTTTACTATGAATCCCAAAAAATTTCCCGATCCAACACCAAATGAACACTTGAGGGGATTTAGCTTCATCTGATATTTGTTCAAGATGTTGAAGCACTCTTGCAGGTCCCTGATGTGCTCTTCTGCCTTCTTCGACTTGACCAACATGTCATCGACATATACCTCCATGTTAACACTGATCAACTCTTTGAACATGATGTTGACTAGTCGCTGGTAAGTCGCACCAGTGTTTTTCAAACCGAAAGGCATTACTTTGTAACAGTAAAGTCCTGTATCAGTTCGAAAGCTATTGTGATCCTCATCAGGTGTGTAACACCCCAAGTTGCTAATAAGGTTTAGGACCTTGATTAGCGTGCCTGGAGGGCAATAAGTGAATTAATATGATAATATATGAATTTAAATGAATATGTGATTAGAATGCATGTTTAGGTGGTATAAATATGCATGTGGGCCCCGTTTGCATGATAGGGGTAAATTGATAATTTTAGCTCGTTGAGGGCATAAATGTGATAATTGTATTATGTGGTTCGTACCACGTGGGTGTGGTAATATTAAATCGATGCACGTGCCGAGACAGTCCTAGAGAGCTAGATAACTCAAAAGTCACAACGGGATTTGATACCCAGCTCGGGAGGAGCCTAGGGGCACTTTGGGGAAATTTCATGAATCGAGTTGAGGATTTGTGGTTAATGGTTATTGGTGATTGGGTAACCTGAGTAACCATTAGTAACTGCTGAGAGTAACAAGTTTAGATGGAAAAAAATGGTAGAATTGTAATATAAGTGAAAGGACAAGAGTGCCCTTGAGGTTTAGTTAGGAGAGGATAACTATGGGAGGATAGGATAGTAATTTGGCAGGGATTTAGATTACTTTAGCTAAAGGAAAAAGGGGATACGTTCTACACTTAGGCATTATCTTGTTCTTGCAGAAATTGAAAGGAAACCTAGAGGAGGAAAGGGAAAACTAAGGGCAAACCTCTTGGGATCGAGAAGAGAACTTAAGCTAAGGGAACTTGGAGGTTTACTCAGTGAATTGAGGCAAGTAAAATTCTGTGTTTGTGTTGTGGGATTCAGCTAAAAGTATCATGGAATTGGAACTGAGTTATGTGCTTTGCTTGAATTCTTGGGGTGAAATGAGGTTAGGTTCAACAGAAGGTTTTGATTTGAGCTGGGACTTGATTGGGAAGGGCAGCTCAAGTTGAATTCTTGATTGAGGTAAGAATACTAAACATGTTTGAATTCGTATAACTGTTATGGTTTAAGAGTCTAGGGGTCTGGTTTACATTTCTCTCAAGTTTTGGTTTAAGTGTTTGAAATCTGAAACTCAAGTGTGAATTTTAGGTGTGATTGTGTGTTTGAGCTTGTTGGTGGTGTTTATAGGTTGTTAGATGGTTTATTTGGGGTTTTAGATTGATTTTGAGGTTTGGGTATGCATTGGGGTTGAATTGGGAGTGTTTTGGCTCGGGGGAAATACAGAGGAAAACCTAGATTTCTGGGTTCGCGAAGGAGCGTCGCGGCCCTGTTCTTGGGTGCCGTGGCGCGAGGCTGCTTCAGGACAAGGGAAGGCTTTCTGACTTGCTGGGCGTCGCGGCCCTCTAGAGCATGGCCACGGCGCTAGGCCATTTTCAGAACATGAAATTTTGCAATTTTGAGTTTTTGCTCTGGGGGTTCGGGGGATGTTTCTGATGTATTGTTTTAGGAATTTGGGGCTTCCGAGAGTGTGGGATTGGCCCCGGGAAGTGGTTTTTGGATTGCTTAGTATTAAAGGGTGTTCTATATGTGTTGTGACTAGGTCTTTGGAGAGGCTCGGGTTAGAGGACCGTGCTCGTGGCCTTGGTGCATCGGAAAGCTCAGGATACAGGTAAGAAAATTGTAGCACCCGTAGAGCAGGGCTTAGGCCCATAGTTTTGTTGCAGGGCGCGACCCTAGATTGTATTATTGCTAGGATGTAGCATTAAATGAATGATTATATATTTTCTTGTTATTTGAGAATGCTAAAATGTGGTAATAGCAGGGTGAATGGCAAAGGGGCCAGGAACGGCGAAGAGTCGAGAACGGCAGTGGAGCCGGGAATACCACTTAGCACATGGAGTGCTCGTGGTTAGGGTGAGACCCCAATCGATACATGGGATATCCTTACGATGTAGACCGAGATCCCAGGCTTTGGTAACGCTTCTGGGATGGCATGGCCCTGTATGTGTTTAAATCTTATGGATTGTCTGACTAAGTATGAGTTATATGTTATAGTGGTTATATGATATGCATATGTTATGTGTTATATGAGTTTTCTTGCTGGGCTTCGGCTAACGGGTGCTCTGTGTTGCAGGTAAGGGAAAAGAGAAAGTCAACCAGCCATGAGTACGGAGAGCGTGGGGACGGCGCGTACATGTTTGGCCTGCCCGACTGCTTTGGTTGGGGATATTTTTGAGAAATGGCTGTACAAACCCTAGCTTTGGTGGTTAATTACTTATAAACTTGTTTTGAGTTGTAAATATTTTATAAACCGAGTTCTGGGATCCCGGATGTCAAATTCTTGAACTTTTAATGAAATAGAGTACTTTTTAAAGATTACAGCCTAGACTTCAATTTAATCACACTTTTGTTCTAAAACCCTCGCTTAGCGAGTTAATTGCACTTTATAAACTCACTTTGTAACGGCTCTAAGGTAGTAGGGCATTACAAGGTGGATGCATACTAATTTGATTGTACCTAGAGTATGCATTCATGAATGATAAAATCTCATGTCCTGATGTGGCATCGACCAGCTGGTCGATCCTTGGGAATGGGAAACAATCCTTCGGGCAGGCTTTATTGAGATCTGTGAAATCCACGCACGTCCTCCACTTTCCATTTGGCTTGGGAACCAGTACTGGATTAGAAACCCAAGATGGATAAAACGCTACCCTGATGAATATGTTCTCCTTTAGCTTCTCGACTTCCTCTTTTAACGCCTTTGATCTGTCTTTATCGAGCAACCTCCTTTTTCGTTTCACTGGTGGAAAATTCTTGTCTATATTCAAGACATGGCTAATAACTGTTGGGTCAATCCTAACCATATCTTTATGCGACCCTGGTTCTCTTTCAAAAATTCCACCATTTTTTGCTTCATTGTTGTCTCTAGGAGTTTACCGACTTTCACAACCCTGGTCAGATCTGCTTCTTCAAGTTGGACCTCCTCGAGGTCCTCCATGGGTCCTATACTCTCTTCAAAATCCCAAAAGCGAGGATCTAAATCCCTATCCTCACTTTGGGCAACACACTATTTGGTGACCTGTTCACCTGATTGGGCTTGTGCTTCGTTTACCAACAGCAACCTTTTCTCGGCTTTTTCCCCCTATCCGCCCAATTTTTTCCTTGGTGATCGAGGAATTATAACATTCCCGCGCTTCTCGTTGGTTTCTCAACACGCACCCTACCCCTGCGTCAGTTGGAAACTTCATGGCCAGGTGCTAGACCGAGGTCACGACACGCAGGTCAACTAAAATAGGCCTTCCAATCACAGCATTATACGCAGAAGGACAATCGAGTACTATAAAAGTAGTAAGTAATGTCATGTTCACCGGTACAGTTCCTGCTGTGACTGGAAGCCTGATCGACCCTGTTGGCGCTAGCCCTTCGTCAGAAAAACAATAAATGGTTTGGTTGCATGGCTCCAAATCTTGCACTGATAACTTCATTCTCTCCAGCAAAGATTTGTACGTAATGTTCACTGAGCTCCCTGTATCCACCAATACTCCTTTAACCATCATATTAGTGATCTGAATATCTACGACCAAAGGATCCGAATGGGGAAATCGGACATGCTGAGCGTCAAGCTCAGAGAAAGTTATCGGTTCTTCCTCTGTTAGAGCTTTTTTGGGAGTTCACCACTCTACATTCAGCATTTCAATGTCCTGGTTGTGACGTAAGGTTCAGGCGTACCTTTCCCTTGCCTTCCCACTATCACCCGCCAGGTGTTGGTCACTGCAAATGGTCAGCAATGTACCAGCAACTAGAGCTGGCTGTTGGGGGCGAGCGTTGGCATACAGGTGCCTGCTCGTTGCCTCCTTCAGCCTCTCGCTGAGAACCTACAGGGGCTCGTACATATCTTCTCAGGTGTCCTTGTTGATAAGGAACTCAATCTCATATTTAAGCTGGTTGCACTCATTGGTGTCATGACCATAGTCGTTATGAAAATGACAAAACTTGGTTGTATCTCTCTTGGAGATATCTTTCCTAATTGGGGCTGGTCGCCTGAAGGGAACAGTGGTGTTAGTGGCCTGGTACACCTCTGCTCTGCTATCAACTAGAGATGTGAATTTGGTGAACCTCAGCTCGTATCTATTACTTTTAGGGCGCTTGTTCTCAGATGTTGACAGCTCATGGTTCGCCTTTTTTCCTCCATTTTTCCCACTATTTTTGCCGTTGCCATTAGGCTTCCCAGACCCATTGGCGGCTTTGGTGGGATCTTCTTTCAGACCCTGGTCATCTACGGGCACCTTCCCTTCATTGGCAATGGCCTCTTCTAGCTTGATGTATCAATCCGCTCAGTCTTGAAATTCTTGGGTGCTTTTTGCTCCATTCTTCCGCAAGTTGTTCCAAAGGGATGAATGGCGCCATACTCCAGCAGTAAGTGCCATCATTTTTCCTTCATAACCAACTGTCTTAGCCCCAGCATCGGCTCGCATAAAATGTTGGACATACCCTTTCAAGGTTTCTCCCTCCTTCTGACATATCTCGACCAGTTGGTTGGCCTTGGTCGGATGTACACGACCAGCATAAAACTGTCCGTAAAACTCCTTCACGAACATTTCCAAAGACACTATGCTGGCAGGAGGGAATTTGAAAAACCACTCCTAAGCAGTATCTGGCAAGGTGGCTGGAAAGATTCTACATCGAGCGTCATCTGGCACCTTCTGAATATCCATTTGTATCTCGAATTTATTTACATGAGATACTGGGTCTTCTAATCCAGTGAAGTTGGGAAAGATCGGCATCTTAAATTTGCTTGGGGTCTCGGCCATTGCTATTCTTTGCACAAATGGAGTGCCTCTTCTCCGGTCGTATTCAGTGTGGGATGTTCGGCTCCCCACTAGCTGTTGGGTAGCCTGATTCAACACATCGAGTTGGGCCTGTACAGTGTCTGGTATTATTGGGGAAACCAGTGCTGGAAGGGCATACTTGTCGTGTCTTTCTTGTCTGTCATTGAGAACATCCCTCAATCCTCATCCCTTCGCCTTTGTTTGCTCGCGCCTAGTCGATCAAGGACGTTAGGCTGCCCCACAACATTCTACCTCGTCAGATGGTTATCTCTTGGTGGAGGCTTCTATTCTCCACCCCTCTATTCTTGTCGCCGACTAGTGTTTCCTCTACAAGAATCTGCCTCATTATAGTCATGGCCATCCCTAAAGTGTGACCGACTATGGTGCGACCTGCTGATCACACTATTTCCCCATCTTCTTGCTGGCATGCCCCGTCTGACTGGTGGAGGCCTCTGTTGGTCGGTAGCTCCCCAGGCATTATTATGTAGTGGGGGACCCCTGACCATAGAGCCTAATTCAACATGCCTTCTGCTCGCAGAAGGATGCGGTCCCCTGCTTGGTGGATTTGGCACCTCAGTAGTTTGGTGCCTAGGACTTCGGGGAGGTTGCCCGGCCCTATTCTGCCTCTACTGCTGAGGATTATCTCGGTCAACGCGAGAAGGTGGTTTCTGCTCCAGATCTTGAAATGGCCTATCCTGTTGAGCAGCAAGGGGTTGCTCCGGCCTCTGAGGGTTTGCTGGTTGAGGCAGAATGTGGTTATGTTGAGGATGATCTTAATGTGGACCTTGCTGTGATGGCATATTAGGTGGTCGCTCCGTCTGAGAAGCTAGTGTAGGCTGTCCTCGGGCCAAGTGAATGGATGCCTCCAGAGCGGCGGTGGCATCCCTCTGTCGGCGGTCCATGTTGGCTTGTCGTTCATTCAATTCTTGGTGTTGCCTATCAATCTCTCTCTGCTACAATGCCATTGTTTCAGCCACATTTTCTTGATTAGCCCTCAGATTGGCTAATTCCTCCTGCAACACAATCAGAGTTGACCTCAAGGTCTCAGAATCAATTTCCTCCTCCTCTAAATCCACTTGTGGTTCATCTTCTACCACATTTTACGGAGGAGGCTGGGTTGGTGCAGCACCAGAGGTTTTTTCAGTCTTTCTAGTTTTTTTCGCCATTCAATTTTCTCGGAGGTCTTGAATTCAAACTCTCAACGAAAGCACCAAAATGTTGACCCTCGAATTGGTCAATGACACGGAGTCATGTAAAATGATAGAAATGAGATGAAATCAAGACAAAAGATAAATAACACCAAAGATATATAGTGGTCGGCCCCAGAGAATGGTAATAACCTACATCCACTTAGTGTTCTTATTGATGTAGAATCCCAATAACTATGATCAATGAACTAGGGTTCATGAGTTTCACAAGCTTCGGGATGAATACGAGTATGGTGGATAAAAACACTATAATTCTCACTTACAATTCTGAAGTTCCAAAAAAAAAGTCCCATCTCTTGAGCCCCTTGATTCTTATTTACAGGCTCAAGGAGTTTTACATGGGCCGATGGGCCATAATTACATTTAATATAGCCGTGTCTAAATAATAATGGAAATTGCAATTATTACATAAATGCAACATTACATATCTGAAGGAAATATATGAAATGTTGCAACCAGACTGGTCGCCCATGAAATATACTGCCTGCTGAGTGAATTCTCTTCTGGTCGATGGTCGAAAAGATCATACTCACTTAAATGGTCGCGTGTATCCCTCGTATATGTTAATTCAGCCACATCATCAGGTAGTCCTTTTTTGGGTAAACACTATAGAATAATCAGATATTATTATTTTCAAATATCAGATATATAAAAAAATCAAGTATTAAAAAAATATCTTAAATATCTAATAACTTAATTATAATATTTTAATATATTAAAATAATTAAAATTAATTAGTTAACCTATTTTTAAATTTGAATTTGTATCTTTGTAGAAAATATCTATTTTTAAAAGATCAAACAGCAAAAATATCATATTTCATAAAGGATATTTTTAAATAATATAAAAGATCTGATATTTTTTGTATTAATGTATTAAAAATGCATTCAAAAATCAAATTTTAAGAAAAAAATTAACGTAGGCCGCAACCAGTGAAAACTAGTGGCCGCGACGACAGGACAAAACTGGGCATTTTTCGCGTCCTGGCCGTGGCCAGGGGTTAATGGTGGCCGCGACCACTGACCCCTATTACCCAGGCTACGACCATTACCCAAGAAAAAAAAATTGATAAATTTGTGCAATTTTTCAAGCCAAAAATATTTTGTAAATAATTTTTACCATGATTTACATCAAATAAAATATTTATATAAAAATTATTTGCAAAGAAAACACAACAAAATAACCCAAATATGCGAATAATCACATAAATACCAATATGCATCATAAAAAACATGAAATCCACCCAATTACTCAACACATCAAATAATTCAAGTTTACCATGTTCATGCATGAAAATAAAAATTAACAAAGGTTCTGAGGCCAGTTGTTAGGAAAACTTATGTATGATCTTTATTTATTTTCATGTAGATCTAATATTAAACAAGTTCATATGAGACAACCTAGAACATGTTTCTAAAATTTAATTCAAAGAGAAATAAGGATAAGAGTACTTACATTATACGCAGTGGAATAATAGAGTCATTCCTTCAGTTTCTCTAACCCTCGTATCCTTTCTGTCGTTGAGTATTACCAAGAAACTAAACTGATCTTTAATTTTCTTCATAAACTTCCAAAGTACCCTTAGAATCACCTAGACTAGATTGAGCAATTCTCAACACATGAGATAGATAAAGAGAGAAGAAGAATAGAAGAGAAAAACCGATTCTTAGAAAAAAGGACTTATGTTTAGAGAGAATCTAAAACTTATGTTTCAGAAATCTGAACTCCTGTTTTTGACTTATATTTTCAACTCTCTCTTAACATTCATTTTATAGACTCAATTAGGTCATTTATTTAATTAAAAAAACAATACGGTAATAGTCAATTAACAGCCCTAGGTCGAAATTATCATGGGCTTTAGGCCCATGAAATTTCCTATTTAATTATAAGCTCATTGGACTTAAAATCAAGGCTTGTATTATTTTCTATTGATTTAATTAATTAAATAATTATTTAAATCCTTTATCAAATTAATTATTTATAATTTGAACCTTGATTTAAACTTACTTATTAATTTAGATACCAATTTATCTTAATTAATAAATCTGCCATAATTTCTCTTTTCTTCTCTAAATTACATACCTCTGTGAAACTATCCAAAATTGACCTGGTTAACTTTGATAATTCTAATTGATAATTAAATCAATTAATTGAGACTGTCTAGATGATTTTATCCAATGTACAGTGGGGACCATGGGCCTATGAAATCATGCTCCAATAAGTTATCATAAATCTAACAAATAAATTTACTAACTTATTAATTCCCCGTGACTCCACTAAAGACTCGGAATTACACTCTTGAATTCATAGAATGCTCTATAAGAAATATAGATACGTTATTAATTATCCATAGTTACAACCATAATTGTCACTCAATCCTTTATGGATGGTCTACAATGAGATGAGACTAAAATACTGTTTTATCTCTCATTGTATTTTATCCTTAAAACACTTAGTTCTTTGTAAATGATATTTCAGTAAACTAATACTAATTATAGAAATGAGATCTCTATCATTTAGCACCTTGAAAAAAAATAAAAAGAAACCATTGTTTCACTTCTTCATTAGAATTTATAGATGTTCATATCTATGATTAACACTCCCACTCAATTATATTACCGTGTTCCCAAGATGTAAGTATGGGCTAGTCCGTAGGGTAAGCTGGTAATGAACAAGTCAAAGAACTCAAATAATACAATTAGTTAGAATACTAACCACTCAGAATTGAGATTGAATTGACCTATGACCAACTATATGATATGACTAGAATAGATAATAACGGTATGTTTACTTATCCTATCTACTGTCAATATCGGTCTAGTCCGATGTAACAAATCTATCCGATCTTATCTACTTTGCTAAAATTCTGGAAAGAACAAAACTCTGTGATGTGTAAATAGATCATATCATATATTGGAAAGTTAGTATAAATCTTGTGCACTGAATAATCTTAGGACTAACTTATATTTGAGCATATAATCATATTTATATTCCACTGTGATTACATCACTATAAATACAATTAGCTAATTGCTCAGGATTTAATAGAAGTTTATATTAAACAAATAATCATGAAAATTAAACATGTGAGAAAAGTGATTGACCAAGTAAAAAAATGATTTCTATTCTTTTATTAATAATAAATGAGATTACAAAGAAATTGGGTTTTAATTAGGGCATATAAGCCCAACACTTTCGACTAAGCAAGATTCTAAAACAAGTAAATCAAATTTACCCTTCTTTTTGTCTTTCATTTCAGCCAGGTACTTAGAACAATTCCTTTTCGATTGACCATCAACTCCACAATGATAAAATACTCCTTTCCGTGCCTTCTTTTTGGTGTTCTTTGCAGAATTATTCTTCTTGAAAGACTTGTTGGTCTTTTCTGGTTGTTTTTCATTTTTCTTGTCTCTTCCTTGGCCACCCTTCGTCTTCCTTGAATTACCGTTTGAAGTGGAAGGCTTGGTTTCAGAAACATTTGCCTCCTCAACCTTAGTGGAACTTTTGTTTACAGATTCAAAAGTTTGCAACTCATTCAACAGTTGGGTCATATTATACTCCAACTTGTTAATAACATAGTTGGTAGTGAATGCCGCAAAAGCTGGTGTGAGAGATTCAAGTATCACACTTACTTGAGTTCTCTCTTCAATGGTTGCTCCATGGATTTCTGCTTCGTGCAATATGTTGATCACGTCTAGGACATGCTCTTTGACAAAAACATTTTTCTTCATTTTCATATTCATGAAGCTTCTAGTAGCATCATGTCTGCACTTATCAAATTGCTGGCCAAACATGCCCTGTAGAGATTCCCAAATCTCATAAGTTGTTTCAACAGTTTCAAACTTTTTTCTGAGCACATTGCTCATACTAGCAAGCATATAACATTTGGCCTTATTGTTAGATAAGATTTAATTGTCATATTTCTCTCTTGCAGTTTTGGTAGAAGTAAGAGCAGGAACTTCAGGACATTCCTCATTAAGAATAAACATGTGGTTCTCACATATCAAAACAATGTTCATGTTTGATTTCCATTTCATGTAGTTATCACCAGTCAATTTCTCATTAGCAAGTAAAACAATTACAGGGTTTGGATTGGACATATTGCTGAAAATTAAAAAATATATATATATAATGAATTAATGCATATAATAAATATCAGTTTATATTTGGAATAGTAAATATGATGCATGAATGCAGCATATAAAATAACACATAAAAAATTAATTACTAATCCACGATAGATTAATTTGAAAATTAATGGACCGCCTTAGGGTAGGTCAGACAAATCACAAATTAACCTTGAGACAAGATCTCAACTCCATAAGTGAAAACTTAAAAGCTCATTTTTCTCTTTTGACTTATGAATTACTGCTAGTTTTGTAAAGATGTACTAGTCGCGCTCAAAAGCCTAGATACATCTTCGGAGTGTAACCCATTATTTTCGATCAATGACTTAACTCAAGAGTATTCCTTAGGGTTAGTCAAACTTGAAATACATCACTAATCTTATTCTCATAAGAGAAGTCAACCTTGAGATCAAATAAACATATTCGGAAGCCTTTCCTTAGGGAGGTCGCAAACGGAGGCGACACGAGGCCCTCCCTATGCCTCTCGGTGTTCAACCAATAATGGAGACCTTGAGACTTATTGTCATAATTCTCTCTCCCACTCACTATTATAAAATTGTGTTATTCTCAAAATCAATATTTTTTAATTAGGTTGTAAAACTAATTAAATTAATTTTACTAAATGATATTCTAATTAAATACTAATTCAATTATGCAAAATAAATAATCGTGCCCTAGAGTTTATTTTTCCCTTTTAAATAGAATACCATTTTATTTAATAAAATAATTTTATTAAATAAGAAAATAAACAAATTTAAATTATTTTTACCATCTTAACTAATTAAGACAAAATTAATTATATGAGTTATCAAATAACAACATATAATCAATCCTAAGCATGTTTCTAAAACAATGCAGGCTTAGTATGTACTATGTGGGTAATATGTATGGAATGTTATTATGCATGATAAAGTATTAAACAATTTAAACATGTTCAAGCAAATAAATAAATAAATAAAAGTGGGTTGGGTGTTTTGGGTATTTCTAGAAAATTACAACACTTGCAAAAAAAAAAAAAAACACAAAAATAATTAAACTAATTTATGCCTAATAAAGAACAAATCCTTTGATCTTGGACCTTCTCTTTCAGTTTTTGGGTCATTACAATTTTAATTAACCATTATGAGTTAAATAACCTTTTAATTATTTTAATGAAATTTAAAATAATCAAATGTTTGGGCTTTAATACCTAATAATTTATTGAGGCCTAATTAGAATTTGGACTCATCACAATTAACTCAAAATTTATAATTAAAACACTTTTTTTAATTATATTGGGCTTAAACATGCCTAAATGGATAATTACACATCCATTAGGGTTTTCATGACACAAGCCCTAATGGGTATGTCAATGATTGAGTTTCGGCTGGTAGGGATGCAGCTGTAGGTGCACATGGGGGCTGGTTGCTAGGCGTGCAGGGACGCAGGCACGGCTGCTGGGCAGAGGTGCTGGGCGCGCATCGGAGCACAGGTCGTGGCTGCTGGGTGCGTAGGCTGCGGCTGCAGGGGCAGCGGCTCGGGCCTCGGGGTTTGTGCTCGGGGCTTGGGCCATTATAGAATTTTTTTTTTTGGAATTTAAAAAAAAAATTACAAAGTTCCTATGCCCCAAAATGGCTTACAATTTTTGTATATCTAGAAAAATTAAGAACATTTCCTAACCCAAAAACACCATGAAAACCAACCCTTGAGAACATAAACTATTCATACACAAACATCCATCCATTCATATATTACATATAATATAAAATGCATATGATACCCAGACATTAATTAATATATGCAGGGATTAAAGATAGCTCTGGTACCAATTGTAAGGAACGGTTCCTAGTGCGCAGTGGAAATTGCAGTAATGATATACAACAAAAATTTTCATATAAACAATCTTTATATGAGGATCCTTTAATATGAAATATGTTAATCAATATATAATATGAACATTAAGATAATACGAAAATAATTTGCCTCTTATAGCCTATCAAAAATCTTTAAATCTTTTTGTATGTATTTTGATCTTCCTATCCTTGCTTGAGTACTCACACCTAGATCTTTCAAGACGTTCTCTACACCTCAAGATATGGGTGGGCACATAGAGAAAAATGATCAATTTTGTGAATCAAAAGTATTCTCAACACATGACACTTTTGATAATAGGCTAGAGAGAATAGGTTTTCTTTTTGTGAAAAAAGAGGATTGCTTTTTCTTCTCTATTTCAAAGTAGTAAAAAAACTTGTTGTTTCTATTTTCTATCAACTAGAATATATAGACATTATTATCATAATGAAGAAAAATCAATTACCTTTTATAATAATAATGATGATAGACAAAAATCTAACGTACTATTTTAAAACCCCTTCTAAAATGTTTATTTAATTAATTAAAAATTAAAATTGAAAAACCAATATCAGATGCATCTCATGTGCCACACGCATAGAGTAACCCAAGCCCTATGCGTGTGGCATATCCATGAAAAATGGAATTTTGATTTTTCATGTGTTTTTATTTTTAATCAATCAATAATTAGACATTCAAATAAGGTATCATCTTTTTTAAGGAAATGATAACAAATTAAATTTCAAAATTCAAAATTCAAAATTTGAATTTCAATTATCATCTTACTATTAATTAAATGAATATATTAATCAAAACTAATTTTAACTATCCATATTTATTTATTCACACGTAAATAAAATACTTGATTAAATCAATTTCTTTTATTTCTACACAATTTCGAAATTTCACAAATGCAATAACAAATTGTGCAACTTCAATTATCACATAATTACACATTTATCTCGAAGAATAAATATTCTCTCAAATAGCACATTCATAGTCTAACCATTTTATCAACTCTTACCTTGATCAGTGTTGACAGAGCCGCCCCGGAGACCTATGGACCAATAATCCAAGCTTCAATAAATAAAAGATTATTAAGCAAAACTCTTTGATTCAATAATCATATTTATTAATCTCATGATTATTCTACTATAAATATGAGACTGAACTCTTGAGAATTAATGAATTATATTTACTGAGTACTTTATTGTAACCATAATGTGTCCATTGATATAATCATTACATACAAATTATTCCTCTATTGATGATTCATAATTAAATGGGAATAAAATTACTGTTTTACCCTTTTAATTATATCTTAATTCCTAGTGTACCATTGATTTTACTAGTGAATGTTAATTCATAATCTGATTATGAATTTGACGTCAATAAACTTTTCAGTTCCAAAAGTCAACTCAAAAAGGAATCATCATTTAATCTATAAGAAGGTACAGATTTCATATCTGTTCAACTATGTCCCCAACCATATGCATCATTGAGTCCCCAAAACAATTGTTCTTAGCCTGATCATTCTAACAAACCACAATGCATGAATCAAAGGATCAAGTAACATATATAGGAGTTCATAGTAACTTCAGGATTCAGATCAGTTTGTATATGATCATCAGTTGATGTGTTTTATAATACTTTGAAACGGTATTTGAACAAGTATTATTAAAACACATCTAGTCCAGTTCTACATACTCTCAGCATGGAAAGTACATCCACTAAAGTGTCCTACTACACTAGTAACCCGAATCTAGGTCACATGTATTCATAATACTAGTGGACCATACTAGCAGTAATTAATCGAAAGATTTCATAACTTTATTTTACTACGAACTATTTAAGTTCATTATCTCAATCTCAATCCTCTCATACAAATATGAGATTGAGACCACATAGATGAACTTGGGAATTTTATGATATTTACTAAATATTATTAGCAATAGTATAGTACATAAGATACATATATACAATAATTCAATTAATTTATTTATTTCATTAATATCATTGTCTATGACAATTGCTTTTAGGACACTGTACGCCCTGATTTTCACGCGGGCTGTTTAGCAGAACGAGCCCCGGACTAAACATGATTTAGTCCGAGGCTCCCACAGGCCAGAGGCTCTATTTCCAGGACGGGCCCTTTCTAGCTCGAGGGGGTCCTGTTTCCAGCTCGCGCTTGTTGCACCAGGAGCTGGGAATAGCATCCGGCGACCACGGACGGATAAGCTCGGGTTATGGATTGCTCCAGTAGCGAGCTTCTCAGGAAGCTCTGACCCTATGGGAAGTCAACACGCAACATAAACGTGCATATTCCTGCCATCACGTGTCCGATATCCCCCTGACTTCTCGGACACGCAGCAGGAACGTGCGTATTCAGACACCCACGGACGAGTTGGGCCGTGCGGCCCATTATCTCCTTCCATACTGATTAGACCACACTTGTGTGTCAGGAATTAATCATGAATATCACAGACTTGATATGACAAATGGTAAGGTCACGGGATGACCTCCCTACCAACTTCCAGGTGCCTTCTCCTATAAATATGGAGACCCTGGGAGTTGATAGGGGTTGGAAAAATAGTCTTTTAAGAACTATATACTTTGTAAACCAAATACCCAGAGAATATCAATAATATTGACTAGTGGAGTAGAAGGATTTTAACCTTCGAACCACTTAAAAACGTGTCTCGAGTCACCTAGTTCTTTCCCCGAAGATTTCATATCTGTGACGGTTCTACTTTTAGTACTAATCTCTTTCTCTTCTTCTCTTAATTATCTGTTGCCGAAGAACCGCGTCAACAGTTTGGTGCTTTCATTGAGAGCAAGTCCGATTAGTACTACCACAAACATACAACTATGGTGACCACTCGATCCAAACATGGCAACGAGACAGAATAGCATGATGGGCAGGAGGCCCGCCATGTTGCCCTCCCTGATGAGCAAGTTCCTGAAGTCCAACAGAGGCCAGGAAAGCAGCCGGCCGGCCAAGACGATACTGGTAGTTCGGCGCCCCGACCGCCTCATCCGAATCCATGTTATTACACTGCGGTGGAGATGGAGAATGCTCAGCTGAGGAGCCAGCTAGCAGCAGCTGGTCAGCAAATCCAGGATGTTCTGAGTCGACTACCCCCTCTCACAACCAACGGTAACGTTGGAGAGAGGCAAGGCGAGGCTCCTAAGTCTCGCCGGAGTAATCGATCCAGGCATAGCCGTTCGGGTAGACTCCTTGCAGCCAACTCCACCCCTTCATCACGCCATCAAGAGGCGAACTTCAGGGAAATGCCTCGGACCGAACAGCAGCAGTACAGCCGTTCGGTTAGGACGTCAACCCCTAGCTCTCAGCCTTCCTCGAGGACGCCCAGAAGAGATCGAGGAAGTTCCCAAAGGAGGGCCGAGGAGATCCGAAGACGTCAGCCCGTCCCCGAAGAACGTCCAGTTCCTCGTCCAGCTCGCCCAGCGCGAAACTAGCAAACTGGCAGGGCCGAGAGGCCCCCACCAAATTTAGTCCGTCCGGACGGCACTAGGATCGCCTCTCTGGTAAGGCATCCTCCTTCTCCCATCAGATACCCGTCTCCTCAGCCCGTCCGAGACATCCCGACCTACGGAAATAGTTGGAGAGACCCGCCATCGGCCGGGCCTTCCCGGCGCAGCAGGGTGCCGGGGGAAGGATCAGGTCGGAGCCGCCAAAGACGCACCTCGAGCCTGTCCAGCAGAAGTCACTGGACCGGTAGTGCACGAAGTGATCTTTCGGGAGGAGACCTGCGACAGCGACTAAGTTCAGCACAAAGTCACCATACTACCCAGGGAGGCGACCTTCGAGATCGCCTCAACTCTCACAGAGAGGATCGAGTTAGGGATGGTAGCTACGCCCGCTCAGTTGGGGTCCGATCCGAAGTACGTAACGGCGGGAATGCCCCAAATGACCTATCTCAAGATAGGAGGGGCAACAACCCGCCTAATATGTACAACGGGTCCGGAGCTGGTGAACAGCCCCGGAATAACCCAGGATCTCAGGGCAAGACCCTAGAGCGCTTAACTCAGATGGAGGAGCTGATGAAGAAGCTCCTGTCGGAGAAAGAAAAAGACGAATATGATTCAGGGGATGAGATGGAACTCTTCGCCCCCAATATAGCAGCAACGGCATACCCTTCTGGCTTTCGTATGCCCTACTTGTCAAAGTTCAACGGGGACGGAGACCCGTCTGACCACTTAGGGATGTTCAACACCCTAATGATGGCTCATAACATCGGGCCAGAGCTTCGTTGCTTGATCTTTCCTTCCACCCTAACTGGACCTGCCAGGTAGTGGTTCAAACAAAGTAAAAGGCAGTCAATCAGCTCTTGGAAGACCTTTTTGGCTGACTTCAAGAGGGCATTCCGCGCCTCTCAGGCCGCCCGAGTCCAGGCCGACTCCCTAGCTAACGTGAGACAGCAACCTGGAGAGACGCTAAAAGCCTACTTGAGCAGATTTGCAAATGTCGCTGCTCGAGCCAGAGACGCCGACGACAGCTCCAAACTCATGGCTATGAGGACCGGGATCCTAGTAGGCGGAGATCTGTGGAAGGATATTCAAAGGAGGGGGGTCAGCTCGGTTAGTGAATTCCTTAACAGAGCCCAAGAGTGGATAAACTTGGAAGAAGCTGAAGCTTCAGCCGCAGGGACCAGCCAGGTCCTCGAGAAGCCCGCTGGGACGGGAACAGAGATCGTAGTGGCGACTCCCGACGTCGCGCAGAGTAACCAGACCGGTGACGGCAAAAGAAAAGGAAATGGTGAGAACAGCCAGCACGGTCAAAAGAAGAATAAGTCCGCGGATAAATTCAAGCCCGTGTTCACAACGTATACCGAGCTCACCCAGACCAGAGAGAATATTTTCCTGGCCAACGTTACGCGAGTCCCCTGGAAAAGGCCGGAGCCAATAAAACACCCTAAGGGAAAGAGAGACGCTTCCAAATTCTGCCGTTTTCATAATGACGTCGGGCACAATACCGACGACTGCAGGCACCTCAAAGATGAAATCGAGACTCTCATCCGAGCAGGTCCGTTGGCACAATACTCGCGGAACAGGGTCCCGACAAGTCGACCCGCTCCGGAGATCCCAGCCAGTCAACCTGGACCTCGGGTAGATCAGGACGTCCTTCCCCCCGTGGTCGAGGGAGAGATTTACACCATCTCTGGAGGAGCACACATGGCTGGCACGAGCAAAGGCGCCCAGAAGAGGTATGTGAATGAATTGAAGGCCCACAATGGAGCGGAGTTCGTCCCGGAACAGCGTCAATCAAAACAACAAAGATTAGAGAAACAACTGATCACTTTCACTGAGGAAGACGCGAGCCATGTCCAATTCCCTCATAATGATTCCTTGGTCGTAACAGTCCAGCTCGCCAACTGGAGAGTAAGGAGAGTGTTAGTGGACAATGGGAGCTCGGTGAACCTCCTATTCCGGTCCACCTTAGAAAAAATGGGTCTGACCGTCTCCGAGCTGAAGGCAACCTCAATGATGCTATATGGTTTTTCAGGGGAAGGATCAGCAGCGATAGGGACGATTGAGCTGGTGATCACCCTAGGAGACGAGTCCCGAACAATGTCCAAACTACTCGAATTCGTAGTCATTGACTGCTCCGCTGCCTACAATGCAATTTTGGGCCGACCTACGCTCGTTGCTTTCGAAGCTATCACGTCCGTCCGGCACCTCGCCATGAAGTTCCCTACTTCAACAAGGGCCTGTACTATCAAGGGCGATCAGCTCACTGCCAGGGAATGCTACAACATTTCCATGAAGGGAAAATCTAAACCAGGGCAGGTGACGATGGCCATTCAGGATGAAGAGGAATCTCAGGGACCCAAGGCGGCTCCTGAGATTGAAAAACCTCGGGTTTCCGAAGACGAAGAGCTCGCCCTAAGTGAGGACATTGACCCCCGAGTAGGCGAGGATAGGTCCGAGCTCCAAGCTATTGAAGAGCTCGAGGAGGTAGGCATCGATGAACAAAACCCGTCACGGACAGTTAAGCTCGGAAAGAACCTCTGCGATAGAAGAAAGGCAGAACTGACTGCGTTTCTGCGGAAAAACCTGGACGTATTCGCATGGTCGCACGAGGACATGATAGGGATCAGTCCGAGCATAATCATGCACACGCTCCACCTAGACAAAAGCGTCCCTGCCAAGTCTCAAAAGCATAGGCGTTTAGGGACAACCCGAGCCGAAGCCCTTGAAGAAGAAGTAGCCCGGCTAAAAAAATGTGGCTTTATCCGCGAAGCCAGATTTCCCATTTGGGTTGCCAATCCCGTGTTAGTTCCAAAGCCCAATGGGAAGTGGCGGACCTGTATCGACTTTTCCGACCTGAATAAAGCCTGCCCCAAGGATTGCTTTCCATTACCGAGGATCGATCAATTGGTGGATGCCACGGCGGGGCACGAGCTCATGTCCTTCATGGACGCGTACTCGGGCAACAATCAGATCGCGATGAATCCAGCAGACCACGATCATACCAGCTTCATGACCCCGACTAATGTCTATTACTATAAGGTCATGCCGTTCGGTCTTAAGAATGCCGGGGCTACCTACCAAAGGCTGGTAAATAGAATGTTCGCGGACCAGATCGGGAAAAACATGGAAGTGTACGTCGATGATATGCTTGTCAAGTCAAAGATTGCCAGCAACCACGTCACCGATCTGGAAGAATGCTTTAACATACTGCGAGAATATGGCATGAGGCTCAATCCTCAAAAGTGCACTTTCGGTGTCGCATCGGGGAAATTCTTGGGTTTCATAGTCAATACCCGAGGAATCGAGGCAAACCCCGACAAGATCAGGTCACTGCTCGAGCTTCCTTCCCCCAGGTCGCGGAAAGATGTCCAAGGCCTCACAGGAAGGGTGGCTGCACTGAACCGGTTCATTTCCAAATCGACTGATAAGTGCTTACCATTCTACAACCTGCTTCGGGGAAACAAGAAGTTCGAATGGACAGTAGAGTGTGAAAACGCATTCCTCGACCTAAAAACGCACCTGGCTGAGCCGCTTGTGCTGTCAAAGCCCAAGGTAGGAGAACCTCTTTTCCTCTACATGGCCGTCACTGAGGACGCAGCTAGTGCTGTTTTGGTGCGAGAAGAGGACCAGGCTCAGAAACCGGTTTATTACATCAGCAAGAGACTCCTCGGAGCTGAGTCAAGGTACCCATTGATGGAAAAACTGGCGTTCTGCCTAATCACGGCCTCGCGAAAACTCAGACCATACTTCCAGTCCCACTCTGTACACGTCATGACCGATCAGCCTTTAAGGCAGGTTTTGCAAAAGCCTGAAGCCTCGGGACGCTTGCTGAAGTGGGCGGTCGAACTCAGTCAGTTCGAGATTTTCTATACTCCCCGAACTACCATAAAAAGTCAAGCCTTGGCCGACTTCATGGCAGAATGCGCGGGATTCCATGAGATCCCATCAGAAGACTCACCTCAGGTCGCCTCCTCAAGTTCATCGTGGAAGATCTTCGTTGATGGCTCATCTAACGAGAACGGCTCCGGGGCCGGAATCATTCTGATATCCCCAGAGGGGCATAGATTCCACTCGGCGCTGAGGTTCGGGTTCAAGGCGTCTAACAACGAGGCAGAGTACGAAGCCTTGTTAGCTGGACTTAGGATAGCTAGTGAGCTAAAGGCAAGCTCTGTCCAATGCTTCAGCGACTCCCAGCTCGTGGTGAATCAGGTTCTAGGCGAGTATCAGGCGCGGGGTCCCAAGATGGCCTCCTATTTGGCTAAGGTAAAATCCGAACTGTCTGCGTTTGGGCAAGGGTCGATCGAACAGATACCTCGGGAGCAGAACGCCAACGCAGATGCTCTCGCCAAGCTCGCCACCTCGGGAGAGACAGAAACCCTGGGGTTGGTGCCAGTTGAGTTCTTGGAGAAACCCAGCATAGACGGAGATCGAGCAGATATTGAAATGATTGACATCAGGCCGACCTGGATGACTCCCATTGTTGAGTACCTCGTCGAGGGAAAATTACCCAAAGGGCGCAACGACGCACGACGAGTCCTTTATCAAGCTCCGAGGTATACGCTAGTCGAGGGGGTGTTGTACCGACGTGGGCATTCCTTACCTCTCCTCCAGTGCGTTCTTCCAAGTGAAGCGAAGGCCATCCTGCAAGAAGTTCATGACGGGTTCTGCGGGGATCACGCTGGGGGGCAAAGCCTGGCCTTGAAGATCCTTCGGCAGGGTTATTACTGGCCGACTCTGTCCAAAGACTCGATCTCATATGTAAAAAAGTGCGACAAGTGTCAGCGGTTCGCCGCGGTTGCGCGAGCTCCTCCGACCGAGATAAAAATGATTTCGTCCCCCTGGCCCTTCGCCATTTGGGGGATAGATATAATAGGCGCCCTGCCCACCGGAAAGGGCGGGGTCTGTTACGCCGTGGTAGCCATTGACTACTTCACCAAGTGGGCCGAAGCAGAGCCGTTGGCGACAATAACATCGAAAAAGGTGCTAGACTTCGTGGTTAAAAGCATCATATGTCGATTTGGCCTACCCAAAAAGATCGTCTCCGACAATGGCACTCAATTTGACAGCGATCTATTCACCGAATTTTGCGGAAGGCACGGAATTGTGAAAAGCTTCTCGTCCGTGGCCTATCCCCAGGCGAACGGCCAGGTCGAGGCTGTCAATAAAACTCTGAAGGCAAGCCTCAAGAAGAGGCTAGATGAGGCAAAGGGGATCTGGCCAGAACAGCTCCCCCAAGTTCTGTGGGCCTATAGGACCTCACATCGGACTCCCACGGGTCACACTCCTTTCTCCCTAACCTTTGGAAGTGAAGCAATCCTCCCCGTGGAGGTGAAGGTCCTGTCACACAGGGTCCGGTCCTACGACCAAGACAGGAACCACGAGCTCTTATGTCACTCCTTAGACTTAGTGGATGAAAGGCGAGAGGATTCACAACTCCAGCTCACCCATTATCAACAGAAAATCACTCGCTACTTCAACACTAAGGTCAAAAGACGTGCCTTTAACGTCGGTGATTTGGTCTTGAGGAGAGTTTTCCTGGCCGGGAAAGATCCCAAAGATGGGGTTTTGGGACCAAGCTGGGAAGGACCATACCAGGTCATCGAAGTCATCCAAGAGGGAACTTATAAGTTAGCCCGACTTGGTGGAGGGGCGGTCCCGCGGACTTGGAATGCTATCCACCTAAAGAAATATTATCAATGAGCCATTTGTAAGGCCTAGAAGGTCACCTTCCATGTATAAATAAAAATCAAATGTTTCTCGTTTCTTGCAAGTGTAATTTTAAAGTAACAATGAAAGACCCTTTCCCAGTTACTTGGGGGGCATATGGTACCTGGATATAACCAGGTCTCCTTAACGACTTAGGTGTTAATTTTTATCTACGGATAAGAGTTATCACAAACTAAGTCCTATCCTGGTCTTAACCAGGTCACAAAACTTAGAAGTTAACTAAAATTTGTTGACCGTGGTTCTTCTTTAAAGAGCTCGGGATACGGATAAAAGTTGACGCGAACTAAGTTTTTCAAAATAAGTTCCTGGTCTTAACCAGGTCACAAAACTTAGAAGTTAACTAAAATTTGTTGACCGTGGTTCTTCTTTAAAGAGCCCGGGATACGGATAAAAGTTGACACGAACTAAGTTGTTCAAAATAAGTTCCTGGTCTTAACCAGGTCACAAAACTTAGAAGTTAACTAAAATTTGTTGACCGTGGTTCATCTTTAAAGAGCCCGGGATACGGATAAAAGTTGACGCGAACTAAGTTTTTCAAAATAAGTTCCTGGTCTTAACCAGGTCACAAAACTTAGAAGTTAACTAAAATTTGTTGACCGTGGTTCTTCTTTAAAGAGCCCGGGATACGGATAAAAGTTGACACGAACTAAGTTTTTCAAAATAAGTTCCTGGTCTTAACCAGGTCACAAAACTTAGAAGTTAACTAAAATTTGTTGACCGTGGTTCATCTTTAAAGAGCCCGGGATACGGATAAAAGTTGACACGAACTAAGTTTTTCAAAATAAGTTCCTGGTCTTAACCAGGTCACAAAACTTAGAAGTTAACTAAAATTTGTTGACCGTGGTTCTTCTTTAAAGAGCCCGGGATACGGATAAAAGTTGACACGAACTAAGTTTTTCAAAATAAGTTCCTGGTCTTAACCAGGTCAGAAAACTTAGAAGTGAACTAAAATTTGTTGAACGCGGATCTTCTTTAAAGAGCCCGGGATACGAATGAAGTTAACTCGAACTAAGTACATAAAAATAAAGAGATGAATTGTAACCAAACGCATAAAAATATATATGTCAAACTGGCTGAGCAAATTGTCTCGAGGCGGAAACGCCTCACATAAAAAAGAGAATTACAATAGAAAGAGAGTTCAAAATACTTAAACGAGAAGTGTCCTAAGCCCCATCAGTTGGCCCTTTGGTGGTCGTGGTCTCATCTTGCTCCGCCGCGACAGAGGCCTCTCCAGTCTCCGATGGAGGGACCTCCTTATTTAGGCGGGCTTGGAGCTGCGGCAACAAGAATTCCCAGAGGTCCGGCGGCATGAAAGAAAAGTCTGCGTCCAGATTGTGGGACCAGCAGTGATAGAACAGGTCTTGTAAGGACTGCTCCGATACGACCCGCTCGTCTTTCAGGGCGGCCTGGGAGGCCTGGGCTTCGGCCTTCGCCGCCTCAAGATCTGTCCGCGATGCGGCCAGGGAGTTTTTAAGCTCTTGGTTCTCGGAGCGGATCTTCTCTAGCTCGGCTTTAGAGGCCGCCAGCGCGTCTCTCGCCTCCTGAGACTCCTGGAGGGCGGTCTGGCGATCAGCTTCCAAACCCTCGAGCTGGGCCTTGGTCCTAACAATGCCTTTGTATGCGGCAGCCATGCCCTGCAAGAAAAGAATGATAAATTAACAAACTGGAAGGAAAAAGGAAAAAGGCGGCGTGTGAGTGTTAAAGCCTTAATAGAAGGGGGCACTTTACCGTTAAGATCATGTCCATCGCAGACTCTATAACTCGGACCGGGCTCGTTGTTTCGATGGCCCGGAGCTCCTTCTCCCTGATATTGTAGAAATGGCTGACGGCGTAGCTAGCCGACTCATACACCGTACCCCGGAATGCTTCGGGCATCTTCTCCAGAGCCCGGGGGTCGACCTGGATACGCACATCCGGGGCTGCCGCGGCCAGATTCCCGACCTCTATTACCCCGTCCTGGGCGGCCAGTGGAGATCGTTGGGGTGGCGGGTGCATGAGCCCTGTCCTGGCAACAGGGAGGCTCGCCCCCGCGACCTGGGCTGGCGGGGCTTTCTCCTTCTCCTTAGCCGGGGATTTGGTGGAGGCCCCGACCGAGCTCTTGGACTCGCGAAGCCTCTTTAACCTCGGCCCAGCTGGGGGATTCCCACCGAACACAACGCCCCGCAGACTATTCCCGGGCTGAGACATCTCTTCTGCTAAGAACAAAAAACATGGTCATTACAAGGTAGCAATCATGCAGAAATAAGGACAAAAGGTTCAAAGGCAATAAGAAAGCAAATACTAAGGGAGCCCTACCCCCCGAGCTGGAAGAGCCTAGGACGATTATCTCGCGAACTGGCGAAGGTTCTAGGTCCGGTTCTGACTCGGGGCTGGACTCTTCTACGTACTGCCTAATCCCCGGAGCATAGACGCCCCCCTGGAGCGCAGGCCACGTGCGTAAGTTGGTCTCGTACTCCTCAAAGAGGACCGACCTAAAGGCTAGGGTATTATCTACTACTACGGTACCCTTAGGCCGACTCTCTTGGTTGTCCAGCACGAGCTGGTCAACGCAGTGAAGCAAGAGCGTGTCCAGGTCCGGATTCCTGGGGTGACGATGGACAAGCTGCCTAGGGTTGAACCTAACCAGCCGGGGGTCTGCAGTGGCCCTATCTACGTTCTTAAACAAGTAAGGGTTACCTTGGCTGGAAGGACCCGCGGCTGCTCCGGATTGGACCCTCTCCTCGCCCATACCTTGGGCGACCTCCAAGGTCCTCTTCCTGTTTATCACGAGAGGAACTTCGTCACCTTCCTCCTCGCCTTCGTCGCCTGCGACCTCCTCCGCGACGATCGGTCTGCTGTCACGAGCTGGGGGAGGCCCCCAGGGCCTTTTCAAATTCAAAGTCTGATTTGGGAAAATCAGCTTGCAGAATACCATCGTCTCGTCCGTTACGAGCGCACGGTAGTCTTTCACACTGGGGGGCAAGTTCGCCAGTGTATCGTATTGACCCCCGAGGGTCACAGACTTTTCGGTCCTCGCGTAGATGGCTGCAAGGTTGGTTGAAGTCAGAAGTGGAATAAGGGAAGAGCTAAAATAAGATAACCTTTAAAAGGCGAGCTAAATCAAGGATCACTTACGAGGACGGTTGAAATAGTGATGATCGCAGTTTCGGAACCCAGTTGACATGAAAAACTGGTCTTTGAAGTCGTTTGGATGGCTCGGCAACTCGATCACTGCTGCTGTGTTAGGGAAGCGGGTTAAGTAATAGAACCCGTCGCCTCGCCCCCGCTGGTCCGGGCTGGCTTTGAGGCAAAAGAAATATAGAATATCAGCAGGAGTGGGGACCTCCCACTCATGCTTTTGGAACAAATACCTCAGTCCCGCCAGCAGACGGTATGAGTTGGGGGGGAGCTGAAATGGGGCCAGCCCCACATAGTTCAAAAAATCAGCAAAATACTGATCCAGGGGGAGGAAGGCCCCTGCCTTGAAGTGTTCACCGCTCCAGGCCGCGAACGACTCGTCGAGCGGCGTGCAGCTCCGCTCCCCATCCGCAGCAGGTCGGGCGATCACGGAGGCCACCCCCAGGGGAATGTTGTGGTTGAGGAAGATTTTGGTGATCTTTGCCTGGTCGGTTATCTTCGAGATGATTCTCTCCGCCTCGAAAAACGCGTCAGGGGCCACCTCGTCTTGCTTCTCCACCGCCGGCCCAAAGTGAGGAATTGGCGAGCTGGTCACCACCGCCTTTCCTTTATCCTGCTGGGAGGACGAACTTCCCACATTCTTCTGTGGCAGATTTCTCTTTGGAGCCATCTGGTCGCCTATCGAACAAAAGAAAACACTTTAGAAAAGGCGACCCAAGCAGGAGAGTGAAGCAAGTATTAAGTACACGAGCTGGGGTAAGCCCAGCCCGTGGAGAGTGGTGCCATGCGTTCCAAGGAACACGCGCCTATGCCCTCAACAAATCCCAGATTACTCGGAATTCGTGTGTCAGAGGGCTCAGAGTAAAAAATTGCCTTGGGGGGAAAGTTTCAACAGGCAAGGCGTGGCAAAACCGCTTTTAAGGTGTATTCCCTAAGCTACCTGGTTTTTGCACCCAAAATCCCTAAGGATCCTACCCAGAAATTGTTCCTAAGAGAGAACCATGGAACCCATATTCTAAGACGATGTCCCATGGCAAGTGTGCCCTAATCTAAGAAGGGCTGTCACCCTCCATATCCGCGCGACCCAGAAAACCTCTGCATGTGGCTACAGTAAAAAAATTTACCTAAGCTACAGTGGCATGCTTTCAAAAATAAACAGGGACAGAAGACTTACAGTATATGGTTAAATGGTGAGCGAGGTTGCTGCGCTGGTAGGAGCTTCGTTGGCACAGTGGTCTCCAAGGCTATGAAGGAACTCGTACGCTTAAGCTTCGTGAACGGAGAAGATGAGAGCAATGGAAATGAGGGTTTTGTTCTTCGGAAGGTCAAAGAGAAAAGAAGGAAATTTGAGAGGTTCTGAATGGTAAGGTGGCCCGTGCGTGGGATGACCACCCCCTTTTATACAAGGGAAGGATCACGTGTAAAAGGCTCTTGGGAGACCCTCCACTCGAAATGTGAAACGACGGCTGGACAGTAGGCTAGGCCATTTAATGCGGTTCTCGTAGAGTGTACCGTCGCCACCTACGACGTTCCACGTATCAGACGCCTGCGAAAAGCATGGAATACGAAGGGTTGTGGGGGAAGTCTAAAAGCCCCTACTATGGTCTCCCATATCTGACGTCATGGACCACGAGCAGGAGCTTAGGGGCAGATGTACGCCCTGATTTTCACGCGGGCTATTTAGCAGAACGAGCCCCGGACTAAACATGATTTAGTCCGAGGCTCCCACAGGCCAGAGGCTCTATTTCCAGGACGCGCCCTTTCTAGCTCGAGGGGGTCCTGTTTCCAGCTCGCGCTTGTTGCACCAGGAGCTGGGAATAGCATCCGGCGACCACGGACGGATAAGCTCGGGTTATGGATTGCTCCGGTAGCGAGCTTCTCAGGAAGCTCTGACCCTATGGGAAGTCAACACGCAAGATAAACGTGCATATTCCTGCCATCACGTGTCCGATATCCCCCTGACTTCTCGGACACGCAGCAGGAACGTGCGTATTCAGACACCCATGGACGAGTTGGGCCGTGCGGCCCATTATCTCCTTCCATACTGATTAGACCACACTTGTGTGTCAGGAATTAATCATGAATATCACAGACTTGATATGACAAATGGTAAGGTCACGGGATGACCTCCCTACCAACTTCCAGGTGCCTTCTCCTATAAATATGGAGACCCTGGGAGTTGATAGGGGTTGGAAAAATAGTCTTTTAAGAACTATATACTTTGTAAACCAATTACCCAGAGAATATCAATAATATTGACTAGTGGAGTAGAAGGATTTTAACCTTCGAACCACTTAAAAACGTGTCTCGAGTCACCTAGTTCTTTCCCCAAAGATTTCATATCTGTGATGGTTCTACTTTTAGTACTAATCTCTTTCTCTTCTTCTCTTAATTATCTGTTGCCGAAGAACCGCGTCAACAGACACAATTCCCAACATTCCCACCTCGCGTATTTGTGAATCCCCGAGTCGTTTGTGGATTCGCCTTCGCCCAAGAAACCGCAAGCCTGAAGCATATCCTCGTGGAGAGGATAGGTGAGGGACCTTCGACCGTAATGGAGCTGAAGGATTGCCTCCCTATGCTCCTTCATAGCCTTTGTCAAAGTAGGTCAGTGATAGTTGGCTGCAGGGAAGAGTTGAATGAACATTTCGAGCTCGACAAATCAAAAGAAAAGAGAAAAAATGAGCATGGATAAGATACTTACGAATGCGTTGGAAGGAATAGAACTGGGAAGGAGCGAGCCCAACTGTCCAGAAGAATATGGTTTTGAAATTTGGAGGATGATTTGGAATGTCTTCGAACAACTACTTCTCCTTCAGGTAGCTCTATAGATAGTAAAACCCATCTCCTCCATTGGCTTGAGAGGGGTTTTTCTCTTGTGGCAGAAGAGATACAAAATATCTTGTGCTATGGGCCCGTCCCACTTCGTCTCGTGGTATAGCGACCTCAGGGCTGATAAAACTCTGAAAGAGTTGGTCTGGAGTTATAAAGGGGCGATGCCAGCATAATCCAGAAAACTTTTAAAGTAATCCTTTAGGGGTAACAAGGCCCTAGCCCTCATATGCTTGTGACTCCAAGCGGCGAGCTTGACCTTTCGATCAGGATTTCCATCTCTCGGAGCATAGCAACTCCTTTCGTTGGAGGATGTAGGTCGGCACATCTATTGGCTGGATAGCTTCAGACCATGGAAGGCCAGAAGTTTGGGTGTAATGCCCTAGATAGCCAAGACCTTTACACTGTGTATTTGAGATAGTGCAAGACTTTCTAATCAAGTCAATTAAATAAAACATGAATCTAAAAACATAAACAGGTTAGGTTTTAAAGATTCTTGTTATAAACGAACAATTTTCATTAAAATAAAAGTTTGATACATGGGATCCCAAACCAGGGTTTAAATGACATATTTACAGGGTTTTCAAAATGTTATAAGCAATCAAAGCCACTCTAATGGCAAAATACATAATTTAGGTCTCTGTCCCTATACAAATCCTTGACTATGGCAGCCGAGCAGCTGACAATGTACACTTTGCCCCTAGAGCTCTCCAACCCATGGTCGAACCATCTTACCCTTGCCTTTACCTGCACCACGTAGCACCCATGATTCGAGGCCCAGCAAGAAAATATACCATCATAGCATAATCCATATCAATAACCAAGTAATTCACAGAGCATAAACAAATGATTTGCAAGACATTAATCGATTAACCAGCAAGCCATAGCATTAATTCAATCCAAGACATCATGCAGATATAGGGAGCTCTTAGTCCCATCACAATCAGATAGTAATGCAAACAAATATAGGGAACACTTAGTCCCATCCTATCCACCTAAACGGGTGCAATTTTCTTACCTTAATTCCAAGTGCTTTAATTAAGAAGAACGACCCCCGAGCACGATCCTGTCCAGAGCCCAAGCGAATACCTAGTCACAACCATGGTAATGGATTCCATTAATATTCAAATAAAGATCGCCGGGTATAATTCTAACTTTCGGGACATCAAATTCCACCAAGCACGGTGGGGAATTCGATCCCGAGCACTCTAGGCTAGATTCCCGAGCTGTAAAACCCCAAATGTTCAAGTACACACCTAAGGGCTGCGGCCCTTGAAGCCTAGCCGCGGCCCTGCCCTAAAACAGAACTAAGGCCACCCCTGGAAGAAGACACGCGCTGCGGCCCTTCCTTTGGGCGCCACGGCGCTTACCCCTGGCTGAGGCTCCCTGGCTCCTTTGCATCCTAGGGTTGCAGCGCTCTAGAACAGAGCCGCAGGCCTTCCCTTTGTGCCCAGAAATCCCACCATTTTCAACATCTAAACCTTACCCAAAATCATCCCAAAGCTCCCTAATTCAAACACAATTAATTCCAACACTTTTAGAATGATTCTAACAACATAATTCAACTGAAAACCTTGCTTAAAACTCATTAAAATCCCACTTTCAATTTCTGAAATTCAAGAACTTCAAACATCAAATCCAGCCATACAAAACTCAAATTTAAACTTCTAAATCACCAATTGGAGCTTACCTCTTCTACTGAACCACCTCTCTAAGAAAAATTCAAGTTAATTCCCATGCTTTCAGCTTAAATTCAACCTTAAACATCAAAATTACAATTACCTCAATTCTCAGAAAAAATCCCAGAATTTTACTGAGGTATTTCCTCAAAACTCTATCCTCAATTCACTGAATTCCCAGCTGAATTCACCTTGATTTTACCCTAGTTTTCCTTGAGAGAGAAGAGAGAGAGAGAGAGAGAGAGAAAGAAGGGCTGAGAAAGAAAAAGTCAATCTATCTTTCCGTTCTACCAGTTTCTATTTTTGGCTAAGTCTATCCTTAGTTACTTAGGTCAATCCCGAGGCTCAGGGTGACGGAAACGTTCCCGAGGGCAAAATGGTAAAATTCGCTAATATTCCCGCCTAGACTTCCTAACCTCAAATATATCTCCATATATTTATTTCCATAACCCGATAGTCTAAATTACCGACCGATACCTAAAATACCCTTGACTTGTCCAAATTCAACTATTAAGCCCCGTTGTGACTTTCCCGCTACCTGCTCCCTAGGATCGCCTCGTGCCGAAAGCTACAAACACGCACATATATACATATATATAACTACCTATCCACATGATAATGTGGTCTCAACAATTTATCACACACAATCACGTTTATGCCCTGATGGGCCAAAATTATGATTAATCCCTTACCAGCCAAACAGGGCCCGCCTGCTGATCCAATAACCATATTCATGCTTTCTTACCATTAATTCTCTTAATCTCCAATTATGCCCTCCTGGCACACTAATCAAGGCCCTTAAGCGTTATTAGTAATTTTGGGTCGTTACAACTATCCCCTCCTTATAATAATTTTGTCCTCGAAATTTACATGAACACATCAGACTGTAAACCTCACACCTCTGACCATAATTTTTCCCAAGGTCTAATGCCTTTACTCTTATTCTTCAATAATACTCATGTGTGATTACAATCTTGTTCCACAAGATCTTGTCTGATAACTATACTTTTGTTTTTAACTTTTACTTGCACATCAGATCTGTTGAAACCCCAGAGTCTGTTAGTTCACAACAATTACTTCATTGATTTATTCTCAATGCCAGAAATACTTATGAATCATCACCCTTCCAGGGTGAGGCCAGCTTATAGGCCCTTAGCCCAATCCTTAGTACGACCTTAGAATTCCTGTCGAATTGGGAGTCAGAACTCCCTTTTTTTTTTCCAAACTATCATACTCACCCTTGTTGCATAACTTGGAGAGATATAAATCTCTCATCCTGGAACTCTATACCCGAAAGTTAGCAATTTGCAAGCTTTTATATCTTTTCAAATAGGCAAATACTCTTGCCTTAGAAATTTCAACAACCTCTTTAATTTTCCCCAAAATACCTATACTGAACCGCAGTATCCACCTTTTTTTTTTCCTCTTTTCGACTTTGCATAGCACTCCTTGCTTTTTATCATACCAAATCCTAAGCCGTGTCACCCTTGCTGTACTCCAGCATTCATCACTATGACTATCTTCTCAAGGATTACGCTGTCCTTAGCGTCTCAAGTGTTCACACACTTAGCATCTAATTCTTTAACATAACTGTTAAGCCCTCAGATTGCTATCCTATCTGCAACCAATCAGAAATTTCAGATTCCCACTCGGTTCTCTTCGTTCTTTTATCCCTTTTTAAAACTTGGAAAACTAATGGATCTCAACTTAGCATCAACAATGCTCCACTCCATTACTAATTTATACAAACCAAATCATGCTAACTCATTCAGCTGAGTTACAACTTCTTCTTTGTTCAATCACCTTATTTATAGTTTAATGTGGTCCATTCCTATGATCCACCTCCATATCAATTTACCTCTCAATATTTAAGTACACTGAATTCTATCCCCAATCCAATTGTTCCAGTACAACATACCCTAGGGAATGAAACGATATCCATTTAAAATTCCCACCTACAGACGAAATTCTCATCGGATCACTCATCCAATCCTGGCACCCTAACACGTAATACCTTGATAGGGTTCTTTCCTATTTTCACCTAACCATTACTTTGGATTCCATTGTCCAAAGGAATACGTACATGTCCATCACCACACATCAAGGCTATATCAACCATGTTCCCATTTTACCTACCGCGAGACGTGATCCAACCTCACATCAGCCTAAGTCTGGGCGTGCCCAACCTGTGATGCACCCACACAGTTTTGTATCTTTCTCAGGAATTAGGTCCTTTATGCTACCCTTCTATACCCTGCAATAACACGTGTATTCCTGCATCACCAAGTATTAATCAATTCTTACCCAGTCTTCTGCACTCTGATTTGACACTATCCATTCAGTCTAACTTCAAGTTTTACTGTTCCTCCAATCTTTGATGTAGCTATCTACGAAGATACTTATGTGGTAGATGATGCCCTTGCCAGTCTTGTTGTACTTCCTACTCTTCAGACGTTCTTCAATAGCTTCTTTGTGGCTTCAGATCAAATCTCCTCATACCTGTCCCTTCCTCTTGTAGCTTCTTTTCTGAATACCCCTGGCGAAACCAATCTGACACTTCCTGGAACCTTACCTGTGACCCTGCTTCCTTAGTACTAACACCATCATCATAGTAGTCGTTTGCTTTCTGCTTCTGTCTGGGAGTAGTCCAACATACTGCTCGTGAACCTGAAGGGGACTTGTCCATACCGTTCTTATATTTTATACTTGAAGAACATACCTGTGTTGCTATAGCTTTAACCAATTTAGAACCTTTGTTACCAACTCCTCACACCCTACTCAGTACAAGTAAAAATTCCTGAAATGTCTCTTTCCTTGATCTCCAGCTGGTAATAACCAGGTCGTAGATCAACTCCTGGAGACATTGTCCCGTCTTGTACCCGACATGAAAACTTTTCATCTTTGACCGATGATGCCAACAATTCCCACATTACCATACAATTCCCACAAACTTCTTCGACTGCTTCAGTAATTCTTCCTATCAAACTCTTGTCATCTTCCATAATATCTCTCATACCAAAACTGTTCATAGTCCAGTCCTGAAGTGTACCCAATCCTTCCTTGTACCCATCTAAATTTCTATTGGCCGGCTTAGTTTCCATTCAGTCAAATTAATATTCTCCGAGTGATATCCCCTACAATCCATGGTTGTCTCTTAACAGATTCACTCTCACTCTGACTCATGTTGAGGCTTCCATACGACGAGCTCTATTGTTCTCACTACGAATCTCTTGATTACTTGTATCCCAATTCTTCTGCCAGAAGTTTCTAATTCCTCCTCAATAAATACTACTATCTTCAGCCTCTCGCACAGTACCCTTGAAGAATGTTCTCCATGTCTGAATCTTTCTTAGGACATTCTCAACACTGAATTCTTCCAGCTCGTTACATAACTAAAACATAAACTATCCGGTTAACTAATCATCTTCGAGGAACCAGCCTCGAATTTCGAATGTAACGAAGCATTTCTAGTCTTCCGTTCCCTAATCATGGGGAATCCATCCTAACATATCGAATCATTTCATGTAGAAGTCGTGCCCTCACCTGACATCCTTTCAGGTGGCGTACTCTGCCTCAGGTGCATACCAAATAACCTCACTGGTTCCTGTCACCATCCTGACAAATACCTTTACAATCAGATCCCCTTCCTATCAAAACTAGGTGCCATAGCACTATCTAGGGTCCCTCTACCTCGGTAATCGAGAATTTGTCCTTACTAAATTCTACCAATAGAAGTACAATCTTCGGCATCCCTTGCCCTGCAACATTCATGCTCTATACATCATTCCTTAAATCTCAAATAATATGACCCTCTCTGCTACTCAAATACAACCGAAGATCTAATACATTGGAGCAGCCCTGTAGCCCTGGACCATTCCAGAATTTAACCTTTACATGGGTTATCATTCCCAGCTACCATCGCTTGTATAAATTTCCAAAATGACGTATCCAACTCCTAACACTCATTAACACATCTTGTCATTGCCTTATCCTTTCTAATCAAGCTCATAGATTTATTAATTTCCGCAGCTCAGACTGTGTCCTTATAACTTCTTTCGTCAAATCCCCATTGAAGTTATTTCCAATCCATCATGCCAATATCTCCGTCTGAATACCATTTCCTAGCATCCTCCTGCCACGAGTACTTAGTGCAACTCCTTACTTATGACCTCTCATCTTCATAAACCCAAGGATGGAACTAGCTTTGCCTATCCACTAAACAATTCTTAGGCAAACCCAAACTTTCCTCTTCAAACAAGAGGATAACGCCTTCTAGGCCTTCCATTTAATATCCTTTATCTGTCTGTATCCTCATATCAAACCAATACTGGTATCCTTGTTGTGAAAGTATACAAAACAATCCTTTCCCTCAGAAAGGTCTGCTATTCTCCCATCTGATCTCTACTATTGGACCCCCACCGCCTACTCACATACTGACGAACATCTACTATGACTTTTGGGGCAGATGGAGGTTTCCAACCCCAATTATCATCTGCAAATCCCTGTAATACAATGACAAGCCCTCTTAACCATTCTGGGCACAAACAATTTGAATTCATCTGCCACTACTGATTAAACTCCTTAGCCCTGAGGTTCACACTCCGAACCAATCAACAACCAGGTCCAACTAATCACAATATTCATGCATACATAAAGCATAATCCACAATTCTACGCACTTAGCTACCAAATTTATTATTACCATATATACCCACACTCTATCATGCGTCCTACAAGCCAATACACAAATATAACATATATATTCAATCCAGTCAGTTAACCATATACAATCAATATACCAACCATTGCACAAATATTCATTCACATGCAATGGCAATGCTAATTAGCACGCCTCAATCTCATCACACAATAGTCAAGGGCCAGGCCCTATCAGTTCTCATGCTCCCTATAGTCATACAACATAATACATTCATATTTCGATCAAAAGCTTAAGCATGTAGCCTCACATATTCAATTATAGAACCTTGAGTCGAGCTTGTCTTTAGCAGCGAGTGTACATGCCCAACCTGTCTCCAGCAACCCTTAAACCTAAGACGCTTTGATACCAAGTTGTAACGCCCTGGATAGCCAAGACCGTTACACTGTGTATTTGAAATAGTGCAAGACTTGCTAATCAAGTCAATTAAATAAAACGTGAATCTAAAAACATAAACATGTTAGGTCTTAAAGATTCTGGTTATAAACGAACAATTTTCATTAAAATAAAAGTTTGATACATGGGATCCCAAACCAGGGTTTAAATGACATATTTACAGGTTTTCAAAATGTTATAAGCAATCAAAGCCACTCTAATGGCAAAATACATGGGTTAGGTCTCCGTCCCTGTACAAACCCTCGACCGTGGTGGCCGAGCAGCTGACAATGTACACTTTGCCCCTAGAGCTCTCCAACCTATGGTCGAACCATCTTACCCTAGTTTTTACCAGCACCATGTAGCACCCGTGAGCCGAGGCCCAACAAGAAAATATACAATCATAGCATAATCCATATCAATAACCAAGTAATTCACAGAGCATAAACAAATGATTTGCAAGACGTTAATCGATTACCCAACAAGCCATAGCATTAATTCAATCCAAGACATCAGTCAATAATCAATGACCTAACTTTAGATATTCAGCATATCATATACATCACATTATCAATGGTATACAAGTCAAGCAACAACTAGGGTTAGACGCCCGTAGGCCACACCCTCTATTTAACCCACTGCCTTTGGCTCACTTAGGCCAAGCTCAGTTGTATACCCACTGACTCCGGCCAGCTTAACCGAGCTCAGTGATTAATAAGTTGTCCTCGGATACCAGTGTTCGAGCTGCGCCATGTGCGCAAATATAATTTACGACACCCTTAGGTCGTTTATCTTATGTCCCATGGCATAATACCATCTATGACATCATACAGATATAGGGAGCTCTTAGTCCCATCACAATCACATAGTAATGCAAACAAATATAGGGAACACTTAGTCCCATCCTATCCACCTAAACGGGTGCAATTTTCTTACCTTAATTCCAAGTGCTTTAATTAAGAAGAACAACCCTCGAGCATGATCCTGTCCAGAGCCCAAGAAAATACCTAGTCACAATTATGGTAATGGATTCCATTAATATTCAAATAAAGATCGCCGGGTATAATTCTAACTTTCGGGACATCAAATTCCACCAAGCACGGTGGGGAATTTGATCTCGAGCACTCTAGGCTAGATTCCCAAGCTGTAAAACCCCAAATGTTCAAGTACACACCTAAGGGCTGCGGCCCTTGAAACCTAGTCATGGCCCTACCCTAAAACAGAACCAAGGCCACCCCTGGAAGAAGACACGCGTCGCGACCCTTCCTTTGGGCGCCGCGGCGCTTACCCCTGGCCGAGGCTCCCTGGCTCCTTTGCATCCTAGGGCTGCAGTGCTCTAGAACAGAGCTGCAGCCCTTCCCTTCGTGCCCAGAAATCCCACCATTTTCAACATCTAAACCTTACCCAAAATCATCCCAAAGCTCCCTAATTCAAACACAATTAATTCCAACACTTTTATAATGATTCTAACAACATAATTCAACTGAAAACCTAGCTTAAAACTCATTAAAATCCCACTTTCAATTTCTGAAACTCAAGAACTTCAAACACCAAATCCAGCCATACAAAACTCAAATTTAAGCTTCTAAATCACCAATTGGAGCTTACCTCTTCTGTTGAACCACCTCTCTAAGCAAAATCCAAGTTAATTCCCAAGCTTTCAGCTTAAATTCAACCTTAAACATCAAAGTTACAATTACCTCAATACTCAGAAAAAATCCCAGAATTTCTAACCTCAAAATACAATTCAATTCTCACCTTGGTTTATGGTTGAATTCCGTGGCTGAAACTGAGATATTTCCTCAAAGCTCTATCCTCAATTCACTGAATTCCCCGCTGAATTCACCTTGATTTTACCTTAGTTTTCCTTGAGAGAGAAGAGAGAGAGAGAGATAGAGAGAGAGAGAGAGGGAAAGAAGGGCTGAGAAAGAAAGAGTCGGTCTATCTTTCCATTCTACCAGTTTCTATTTTTGGCTAAGTCTATCCTTAATTACTTAGGTCAATCCCGAGGCTCGGGGTGCCAGAAACGTCCCCGGGGGCAAAATGGTAAAATTCCCCAATATTCTCGCCTAGACTTCCTAACTTCAAATATATCTCCATATATTTATTTCCATAACCCGATAGTCTAAATTACCGCACGATACCTAAGATACTATTGACTTGTCCAAAGTCAACTATTAAGCCCCGTTGTGACTTTCCTGCTACTTGCTCCCTAGGATCGCCTCGTTCTGAAAGCTACAAACACGCACATATACATATATATATATATATATAAATCTACCTATCCACATGGTAATGTGGTCTCAACAATTTATCACACACAATCATGTTAATGCCCTAACGGGCCAAAATTACGATTAAGCCCTTACCAGCCAAACAGGGCCCGCCTGCTTATCCAATAACCATATTCATGCTTTCTTACCATTAATTCTCTTAACCTCCAATTATGCCCTCCCGACACACTAATCAAGGCCCTTAAGCCTTATTAGTAATTTTGGGTCGTTACATTAGGGATGTGGCTGGTGGAAGTAACCGAGGTCCAGTAATGCTCAACCTCAAAAAAATCCTTCTTCGAGGTGGGGATTGAAAGGGCTTGGGAGGTGGTTAGTTGTTTCAGAATATTATCCATAAGGGTGAATGAAAGCTTTCCTGGAGGATAGGCTATAGTGACTCTACAGTTGAGGTATAAGGGGATTGGCCGAATCTTGAGGCCAAGATTTGGATATGCAGCAAACTGAAGACATTTTCTTTTTTCCTTCTTTGACCTTGTCAATTTGGCGTCAAAGGTGGGCTCGAATGTCCTCTCGTTTGAGCTTTTGTTTGTTTTCCCAAATGAGTCGTTGATTTCAGGAGAATGGAGACTGCGACATCTAACAAGAAAAAAAAAAGGTAAGGGCCCATAATATTAAAGATGAAAAAATTTATCTTGAAAAATTGATTTTGCAAGCTCAAGATAATGAGAATGCCTTAATCGAGCCTGAAGGCTCGAAAGGTCGAGGTTAATTCGAAAAACAACCCTGAACTATTGTAAAGTTCGGGGCATCGAGAGTGCACCCATTCAAGAGTGGGGCAGTTATTACCAGTTTAAAAGAATTCCAGATTTCCATGGAAAAAGTTGGCGATAGTTTCGGGATATGTGCATTAAAACCCTAATCCAAACCCCTATTTCTGAAGCGACACGAAACACATAACCTAAATACCCGATTACCTAAAAAAATTTTGGTCTAAACCGTGTTTTTGATCGTTCCAAATATACCCAAATCAACAATTGGCCTAATGCAAAGGAAAGCCATAAAAATTTGGTAGAAACCAGAAAGTTGTCCTTACGGACAGATGAAACACGTAAAAATAAACTAATATATATATACCAGAGGAAGATCAGAGAACTTACAAAAATTGGATTGTCGATTGAAGGAGCGGTTGCAAGAACGATCTCACAGAACCAAAGGAGGAGAGGGCACTCTGTTTTTTGGGCTTAGAGAACATGCAAAGAAAACCTTGGTTTTTTCTTTCTTCTCTCTGGTTCGTGCTTTCTGAGGAATGAAAATGAAGGTGATGAAGATGAAGAGGGTATACATATATATATCCCAGTGGGGATGTCAAAGGTCGAAAGGATCTGGGCCATTGATTTGGATTACAAGAGGATCCAAAGGATCATATTTAATTATGGAAACTGGCAGCAAAAAGGTCCTTGGAAAGGATGTGTGCAGATTAGGGAGGTACTTGAGTACACTCATTATGCAATCCCCTCACGACACGTGTTTGCACTCGAGTGAGGTAGGTAAGCATGTTGTTCGAAAGTGAAGTTCAAAAGTTTCCTTCTCATAGGATTCGAACCAACACTTTTGAAGGGGCAAGGTGTTACACCCAAACTTCGAGAATGAATAAATGAGCCTCGAAATGTAGTCTCGTAGAGCGTAAGATAGAAAATAACAAGCATTGGCTAAACACTTGTATAAATTGACATAGTTCCTGATCTGTTGTTATTAACAATCGAGCACAAGGTTTAGGCACGAAAGAGAGGATCTTCTCTGAAGCATGAGTGTATTGTTCGAGCCTTAGTTGCAAGCTCGAAGGCATTGGTCTCCGAAGAATTAGTTCGACGAAATTTCTAGATGAGGAGGAGGCTAACTGGAATAACGAGCTCGAAGTCTTGATAAATCTTGAAAGCACGTTGACCATGCATTCGAGATCAGCAACGCATTTTGCACATGGCAACTATTAGGAAATCTATATTCCTTAGGGATTTGTTGTTATCAGATATTAAATCCTAATTTTCATGTGATATTATATAATTAATGTATTTATTTACATTTATTTCAAATTTGAATAATTGATTGTAACTTCCCTGAATCAATGGAAGATATTCTCCTAACCAGGTTTATAAATAGTATGGGATTTTTAATTTGTAGACATGCACAAAATTGTACTGAGAATACTCTGCCAAATTGCTGTGAAAAAGCTTTGAGAGAGTTTCAAGATCAATAATATTTACTCGTGGACTAGGCAGATTTTAACTGCCGAACCACGTAAAAGTCCTTTTTTTTTCTATTCTTTCTAAAATGTTGTTTAGTGCTCTTCAAAATTAAGTTGACGAAAAACAGCATCAACAACTTTCTTATTTGTTTTATTTCTTAATTTTCAAATTTTCACTCTTTTAAAAAGTCAAAATTTAAGAATTTTTGCATTCACTGCATCAACTAAAATATTTCCAGTACGGGTGTTCGCGGTGCGGGTGGTGCTATTTTTTTCCAATTTATTGGACTGCATCGCATATGCAGTTTGAGCAAATTTCCAAACCACACCGCATAGACTTCAAACCACATAAATCGCACCGCAAAAATGCGGTGTGGTGCGATGCGGTGTGAGCAGTTTATACATGTCTCCAAATAATTTAACAATTAAACATTATAATTAATAAAGATTCATAATTAAAGAGTGTTTAACAAAACAATAAATATACAATAAACTAATAAACTTTTAGCAAAACAATAAAAATACAACGAACTAATAACAAAGAAAAAATGTGATATAAGAATTAAAGGTTTTGATTAAGGAGGTATCTTTATGTTGAAGTGGAATATGTCTTAGCATTCTATGAAATATAATAATTTTTCTAGATATTGTGTATATTATAATATATAAATATATATGTATTTAAGTTTAAATGTAATAAAATTGATATATATATATATATATATATAACGATGAGGTGCGGTGCGACAGTTTGAACCACATCTATAAAATTCATAACCGTAATCTGCTCTGCACCGCACAGTTTGGCAAAAATACAAACTGCAACCACACTGCGAAAGATTCCAAACCATAAATTGTGGTACAGTGTGGGTGGTCTGTGCGGTTTAATGAACACTCCTAATCTCCATACGCAGTGCATGGCAAGGATGAGCTCTATAAGGCAAAGTATCCTTAATTTTTGGGAAAAAAATATATCCAGAAGCAAATACTTCATTTTGAACTTTTTGTTTTGATTCTCATTCTTTATTTAAAAAATATATATATATATATTTCTATATCAATTCATATTCATACGAAAATAATGAAAAAAATATACTGAAACTAAATAATAAGTAAACTTATATACTAAATATTTTCGTAAAAGTATGTATTTTATGAAAGAATTTTCTATTATTTTAGTACATGCATGATTAAGAATAGTTACTATTTCATAATAATTTTTTTATGTATATTCTTAGGGTGCTTCTACATTGCCACTTTTTTTTTCTTCTCACCCTCTTTTTATAAATGAAAAATTAATCATTTAAAAATATATTGAAAAACATTTTTCCCAACCTATGTTTCCTCTATTTTTTTTAATCACATGTAGTCTTCCACGTCTATATTTAATTCATGCATACTTATATTTTGTATAATTTTGATTTTGAATAACCTAATATTTTGAAATACCAATTTGGCCACTGTGTTTTTCCCAAATACGTGATCGGTCCCTGTATTTGACAATTCGGACCCTGTATTTTACGAAATGGATCAAAATAGTACATTATAATATTTCATTCTTAGGTCCTCGACCATTTTTTCTATTTCTTTGAACCTATCACATCACTAATGACCAGAAAATTGATCTTATAATTGAAAATATTTTGACCAAAATCGGATTTAGGGTACTATTTTGATTCGTTTTGTAAAACACAAGATCTGAATTGTCATTTGATAAAACACAATGGTCGATCGCGTATTCGGGGAAAACATAGGGGCCGAAATGGTATTTTCAGGTCAAAAATACAATTTTGGACCCTGTGTTTTACAAAAGTTATCGTTCGACCCTTGTGTTTTGTTAAATGACAATTCGAACCCTGAGTTATGCAAAATGGAACAAAAGAGGACCTTATACCTAATTTTGATAAAAAAAAAATCAATTGTAAGATCAATTATCGGGTCATTAGTGATGCGATGGGTTTAGAGAAACAAGGAAAGTGGTCGAGGGTTAAGAATGAAAGATTATATTTGAAATTTTTTTACCAAAATTTCGTATAAGGTACTATTTTGTTCCATTTTGTAAAACTTATGGTCTGAATTGTCATTTAACAATACAAATGATCTGATCGGTAACTTTTACAAAACACGGGGTCCAAAATTGTATTTACCATATATTTAATTAAAAGGAGATATGTTAAGAAATATGGTTTATGCTTTAAAATAATATGAGGATATTTATCTCAATTTATACAAAATTATATTTGTAAATAATTAATTAGCTGATGCTTCTATCAGTACCATTTCTTTTCTTATCACTCACATTTAATTAAACTCCCATCAAATTTAAAAATAATAATAAAAATTATTATTCACTCCTTTTAAAATTTAAATAAATATTATTTTTACCTTCAAATTATTAACACTTTTAAATCGTGTCCCCCCGAATTTTTCGGTTTGTTAAAATTTACCCCAAATTATTTCCACTACCAAACTGAGCCCCTCTATCCAAAATTCTGGGGGCACATTTTGGAAGTTGTAATAATTCAAGGGGTACAACTTTACAATTCAATTTCCAGGGGTTGTGAAAAAGGTTAAGTGTCAATTTCTCATTATGCCACATCACCTCTTTTGGTCAAGGGGGTGCGATTTTTGGTAGTGGTAATAGTTGTAGATGAATTTTTAACAACGCAAAAAATTCAGGGGCACAATTTTTAAGTTATAATAGTTGGGGATTAAAAATTCTATTTATTCTTAATTTTTTAATTAGTACAAAATTAACAATCAAGAAAAAATATTAAAAAAATTATCTTTTCCAACCCCTATCCATTATTATATATTAGTTTTATCTATTTTTTTTTTAATTATACATTGTAGTCTTTGACAACTATATTTTATTCATCTTTACATAATTATATTTATTAACAATTTTGATTTTTTTTTTTTTTAAATCGGTAACCTATTTTTTTTTAAAATTTATATACTTAATATGTTGAAAGGTGTGTTAAGAAATATAGTTTATGGTTTAAAATTATATGAGGACATTTATGTCACCAATTTAGATAAGGATATATTTGTAATTTTTCTAATGATGTTTTATTGTTGTGTTGTTACAAATTTTTTAAATTTTAGAAAGAATTCGTTATACGAAGAAAAAACAGTTTTAACTATAATATAAATGAGGTGTGCTAACTAATTAAGCCTAAAAAATTATAAATAAAATTAAAAATTGTATATTTTAGTCAATCTATTTAAGGATAAATTTTCAATAATATCTTTGACAAAATTAAGTGTATTTATATATTTATGTTGTATAAATATATCTCGAATAATAACTAATTATAGAAAAACTAGGAAGATGGGGAAAAAAGGAAAAATTGCCTTAGCACTTTAATTTTTTTTTTTTTTTTAAATTACAAAATTACTGATAACAGTTTGTAACAATTCTGTAATCGTCTGTTATAATTTTATATTTAGTTTGTAAATATTATTTACAAAATTGTAACATATAGTTACAAATTTGTAAAATTTGGTTACAAAAAAATGTATTGTTACAAATTTGTAAATTTTGTTTTAAAAAAACTCTGTATTTTATAATTATATTCTTCTGTATTTTTGTAATTTTTCTTCCAAATTTCGTATTTTTAGTGTTTTTTGTTATTTTAAGTATTTTTATGAATATCCCAAAATAAATATATTGTGTAAATAGAAATACCTTAAAGAAGAGAAAAAAAGATGTGGCAATAGGATGATTTGCCTAGCTAATAATTCATTGCCAAATTCAATATGTATAATATGAGACTAGATAGATTGAGTTTAAAACAAGTAGTTTTCGGGGAAACAATCAGTAGTGACGTTCTTCGCATGGTCAAGCATTTTTTTGCCACCCTTCAACTACCCAATTACATCAACGACACAAACATTGTTTTAGTTCCGAAAAGAGAGTGTCCAGCTACTATTACCGATTATAGGCCAATAGCTCTTTGTAACGTCTCTTACGAAATAATATCCAAGATCATCAACTCTAGTCTCAAGTCATTCCTCCCAAACATCATTGCCCCGGAACAAGCAGCCTTTGTTCAAGGAAGGCTCATTCATAAGAATACTAAGGTGGCTAGGGAAATGGTTCATTCGATGAGTAAGAAGAAAGGGGAAAAGGGGTTTACGATGATGAAACTGGATATGGAGAAAGCCTACGACAGAGGAGGTCCTCTAAAGTCATGGTTTTGGAGAAAAAGTAATCCAATGGGTCACTAGATTCATCAGTACGCAGCACATGAATGACATGCTTAATGGGACGAGGCCAGGGAAATTTAGACCGGTCTGGGGTTTTCACCAGGGTGATCCATTGTCCCCTACTCTCTTCGTTATGGCAGCTGATGTCCTTTCCAGGTTATTCGCGGAAGCAGAGGACAAAGGAATCATCAAAGGATTCAAATTTTGTAGGAATGGCCCAACAATCACCCATTTAATGTTTGCAGAAGATATAGTGCTATTTGGGCGAGTTTCTGTGAAGGAAGCTAAAGCATTCAGGGAGTGTATCTTCCACTATTGCCAGTGGTCGGGGAAATCAGTGAACAACCAGAAGTCTTCTATTTTCTTCTCCAAAGAGGTACCACCAGCAAAGGCTATGAAGTTAATTGACTTCCTCTCCATGAGAAGAATATATATCTGGGACTACCTCTATTCAAGAAGAAGAAAATGGTAGAGGATATGCAATTCATGGTTGATAAAGTACTAAAGAGAGTCCAAGGGTGGAAATCCATATTACTTTCGAAAGCGGGAAAGGCGACTTTGATTCAAGCTGTGGGTTCCAATATGGCTAATTATGTGGCAGCATCAGACATCATTCCCATTACCATTGCCCAGAAAGTGGATAGAACATTGTGCAATTTCTGGTGAGGCGATACTGAGGAAAGAAGAAGACTTCATACATTGGCCTCGCATAGGCTTTGTAAGCCAAAGGTTCAAGGTGGCCTGGGATTTATAGCTACAGATGTTCTAAACAAGGCGTTTCTTACTAAATGGGCGTGGAAGGCTCTCAACGATAAAACTAGCTTGTGGAGAAAAATAATAAATGCTAAATTCATTGGAGAGAGATTTTTTGCAGAAAGAATGTTCGCAAGGGGATTCCATCCTATGGAAGGGAATTTTGAAGAGTAGGGAGGTGTTGATGAAAGGGATATGTCGCAATATCGATAATGGAAAGTCAACATTGATATGGGTTGATCCTTGGGTCCCTACTGGATGTGTTCGGCCCAACCCTCTGCTTCATGCTACTGGTGATATAAGCTGGGTCAAGGAATTTATTGAAAATTTCGAGTGGAAAGAACCCAATGATACGACAGTGGTTTACTCCCATTGATGCTCAAAATATTCTGAACATCACTCTACCTTCAACGGACAAAGAAGATGGCTGGAGATGGTTGGGGAAAAGGATGGGAGATTCGCAGTACAGTTTGCATGTAGACTTATAAGGAACCATTCTATCATGCCTGAGGAGGAGGCATGGCAATGGGTGTGGGGTGCCAAGATGCATAATAGACTGAAAATGTTTTGGTGGCAAATACTAAATGACTCACTACTCACTAGAGCGAAATTGAGTGCTTGCTTCAATATATCTACGCCTTCGTGCCCAATGTGTGAGGAGCACATAGAAACCACCACCTAATTGGTTATGGGATTTCTCTTATGCCACTGCCATCTGGTTTGGATGTGGATGGGGACTGCGAACAACTGCTTATAAAATAACCAGCTGGAAAGAGTGGATTAGATGGTTTAAAAATGATAGAAATTTACCTCCTCATCTTCGCTTTGGTCAGTTACTATTGGGGTCTTCAATTCTCATGGAAACCATCTGGAAAGAAAGAAACGTGGTAACTCATGGAGGTCGAAAATCCCTCTCCATGAAGTTATTACCAGGATCAATTTCAGATTCAATGAGTGCGCTTCTTTGGAGGAAAGAAATTCCTTGGGTTGGGAAGGACAGGACAATGGTGGCTTGCATTTTCAGAGATGACAAAGCTGATATTACTACAATGACAACTTCCTCTATACCACAAAATGACGCTGCTGCAGCAGAGGCTATTTCCCTGAGTAAGGCAGCTCAAATTGTTGTACAAAGGGAAATGGAATTTGTTATCTTCCAAAGTGATTCATTTGAGGCAATATAAGCAATCCAACAGGGGGATAATAAAGGAATCTCAACATTGTTTTAGGCGCCTGCAGAGACATTTAGAGATGCAGCCTCCAAGTTGAAGCTGTGGGACGTTCAGAAAATTCCAAGGACCTGTAATTTTGTAGCGCACAACCTGGCGAAATGGGCAAGGTTTCATGGCTTGCAGGGTGACTTGAACTATCACACCATTCCCCAGGGAATTTTCCAGGATGATGCTACTTTTGATCTAGGGTAGAAACTACTGGTATCGTACTTCACATGGTAGCTAAATTGGTATTATGTGTTATTTCTATCTATTTATTTTCAGTATTAGTCGTGTTTGTCTTTTTGTAGGCTGGCCATTGGCCTAGACTCTAGATTGTGGTTTATGGCTTTGTTTTTCGTTCTATGTTCGTTATCCATAGTTGGTTCTTGTGGTAGGATGGTTGGTCTTTAGATATTGTACTCTGTTCTAATGCATTTCTGGTGCTCGACTTTGACACCATTTATCAAAAAAAAAAAATTCATGCACAGCCGCCATACTCCGAGCATGTATCTCATTTGTGTTATTATAACATATATTATTCATTGTTTTTTTAGAAGTGACTAAATTTTGATAGTTAGAATAAATAGGATTTTTGCTTCACGAATTATTTTTATTTTAAAATTGTGCCCTTCTTCAATTTTTGTTGTTCAAAATTCCCATTGAACTATTACTACTATTAAGTTATACCTCATTGTCTAAGAAAGGTGACGTGACATACTAAGGAATTGACACGTAACTTTTTCACACCCCTAAAGTATCTTTAGAGGTCGTTTGGCATGAGGAGTTTATAGTTTTCATATTTATGAGAAAGTTGAAAAGAGTAATCTCATAGTCTCAAAACTTGCATCATTATGTTTGGTTGTTCATATAAATGTGTCAAGATTTTATATTTTCATAAAATTAATATAATAATATATTTTATCAAAATAATATAATTATAAATAAAAAATATCATTTTAAAAAATTGCTAATTTTTTCCTTAGATTAATTATAATTTATTGGGTAAATACTCATTTGCTACATAGAATTAAAAAATATTATTTGATACTAATTTATAAACAATTTTAATTATAAAATATTTTTTTACAGAATTTAAAAATACACTTATTAAACACTAAAATCTAGGATAATTTTTAAAAATACAAAAGTATCCTTATTTTATTTTTAATAATATTTCATTCGCTATTTTAAACTAAAGTAATTATATAAAGACTTTACATATTAATTTATTTAAATAAACAAATATTATTTATTATTTTATAGTTTGATATATGTATATTCGTTTTTATATTATATGTTTCAAAAACAAAATAAGTTATTAACTAAATTTTTTTTGGCTTAAGATTAAAAATTGAAGTGTTTCACTATAACCTCCAAAAATTACCTAATAAGGCTTAGGGCCTTGATTAGGGGGCTAAGATGGCAATATATGGAATTATATGTTTATTTGATATATTTGATTATGATTATGTGAGTTATATGATAATATAACTAGTTATGCATGTTTAGGGATATTAAATATGCATCTAGACCTGTTTCTTATTAGAAGGGAAACTTTTGTAATTTGGCCCGTTATGGGCATAATTGTATAAGGAAGACTTCTCAATGGTTACTACTCATAAATGGGTACTAATAATTTTGATGATGTGGCAACATAGTGACTTGGTATAGCAAGTCACCAACATGTAAATATTTTTTTTAACATTAATTTCGAATTTAGTTATTATTTTTTTTGTCATAATTAATGTTGTTTCCAACCAATGAGAGACACTAGCTATATTTTAGAAATTGACATGCAATTGAAAAATTAAAAGTTTACAATATTATATTTTTATAATAAATACATGTTTTTCTTCAGGTAACCCTTCCAAAAATTTAAAAAAATCAAAATTTATTTTTAGAAATATTAATTAACAACTATAAATATGGACCATTGATTTTAATCCAATGATTAATATTAAAATAACCATCCATGGGTAGTAACCATTAAGAGTGCACCCAATTGTATATATGTGCATATATATGAGAGACCACATTATTATGTGGGTATATTTGGATTACTAGGCACTAGACGATTCTAGGGAGCAAGTTAGCGGGAAAGTCACAACGGGACCCAATACCCGACTTGGGGCGAGTTAAGAGGTATTTTAGGTATTTAGGATTAAACCGGGTTATCGAGTAATGTGAATGAATAATTGAGGATTTATTTGGATTTATTGAGATTAGGAGGGAATACTGAGGATTTTGACCATTTTGCCCTCGAAGACGTTTTTTGGTACCCTGAGCCGCGGAATTAGCTTAAGTAAACTTAAGCCTTAAGGAAACATAAAAAACACTCAAACACTCTCAGAACCGACTTTCTCTCTCTCTCTCACTCACTCTCTTTCTCTCTCAGCTTTGCTCAGTTAGTTCTTGAAGAATTAAGAAGATTGTACTTGAAAACAAAGGAATTTAAGGCTCGGGATTAGAACTCGGATAGCTTGTGGCTAGGGGATCACCATTCACAGCTGAGGTAATGGTTTAATCTTTGTTTTAACTGAATTATTAGAGTTATAGGTTGTTCTTGAGTCTTATAGTTCAAGAGTTGAATTGGGAGTTTTGATAAGTTTTGCATCTAGGTTTTAGCTGGGTTTTATTGTTGGGAAGGTATTAAAACTACTGTGTGGATTGAATTGTTATTTTAGGGTGAGATTAGGATGGTTTTGGTTGAATTTGGCTGATGAAAAATGGAGGAAATCTGGTTTCACAGGGCCAAGTCGCGACCCTGTTCTTGAGGGGCTGTGACCCAACCGAACCCAGGGCCCTTGGGGGCTTCTGTTTGGGAGGCGCATCGTGACCCTCAAGGGCAAGTCGTGGCCTGTGTCCCATTTCTAGGAGGAGGAGGGCCTCTGACTTGAGGGGCGCGTCGCAACCCTCAAGGGCGGGTTGTGGCCTGCCTGGGATGTTTTGGCCATGGTGAGTTTTTAGTGATAGAAATCTTCTGCTTAGGGCTTGGGATCAATATTACTACCAGGTTTAGTAGAATTCGAGTTCCCGAAGGCTGGGACTCAGTCTGGAAGCCTTTATTTGCTCGTTATTGATGAAATCTTATATTATGGTTGTGACTAGGTTATCACTTGGGCTTAGAAGCGGGATCGTGCTCAATGGTCGTTCTTATTTTACGCTATACTCGGACTTGTGATAAGAAAACTGCACCAAATACGTGTTATATGTGATTAGGGCTTGGCCCGACTGTTAATAATAATTATGAATAGGGCTTGGTGTTGAGTCTAGTTTTTGTCATGTTTATGAGGTATTTTAGGTAGTCTTTTATGTCAATTTTCTTTCATTTAGTGCAAGTTTATGCTTTTGTTTGTTTATTTTGCAGTTTTTGTAAATAAAAGAAAGATTTGAGTACTTGGAGGAAACAGGTCCAAAAAGAGAAGAAATATCCAAGTTTCGATGATATTTGTGACAAAGGATGGATCTTAGCATGATTTAGAGGCATTGGTGATTTTTCGGGCTTAAAAATGCATGAGACGAAAAATTGCTTAAGAGCCGTGGCATGAGTGCTTTGGAGCTGCGGCCAGCCCTTTAAATAGAACCTAGTTTTGGAGAAGAGACTTGGGTCGCGGCATGGCTTTGGGAGAGCCGCGACCCTGAATTACAGATCCTCGTGAATTTGGGACACGGGCCGCAGCATGGTGCATGTAGAGCCGCGACTCTACTCTTCTAAAATTGAAAAAAATTAGGTTTTATGAAGAAAAGAAAGGAGCGAAAATAAATAGACAGAGGGGGAGAGTCTTGGAGGCTGAAGAAGGCTTGGAGAATTCTCAACTGCTTACTTTTCATCTAATTCTTTATGTTATTTTAAAATTTCTTTGTGATTAGAATTACAATTATGAACTAATTTTCTGTTTATGATTTTTAATTGAATCACTTGAATCCCTATTATGAACTAATGCAATTTCAATTTTCTTTTTCATCTCTTTTCAATTCCTTATAGCCTGTATTTATTGATTGGCCATCTATAGTCATTATCTATATGTTTTTTAATCAAAGGCTTAAGCCTAAATCAGCAACGTACTATTACGTTTGCCGACCCAATGGTCGTTGGAAAACCAAATTTTTTTGGCTAGCTCTATGGCAAGTTACCTAGAGCAAAGGGTGAGGGCCCCAGGTGACTCTATGGTCACATAGCTAGGGCATAGGGCCCCGGGGTCGATTGTATGGTCAACTACTCAGGACAACGGCCCCAGAATGGTCCAATGAGAATTTATTTGTAAATGTATGCCTGTATGATTAGGTTTCTAATACTAGACATGCCCGATAAGTATCTGGAGATTTATACTTTCTGTTCCTTTAAGTTTTCTTGCTGAGCCTTGGCTCATGGGTGCTTTGTGGTGCAGGTAAGACAAAAGAAAAGCTTGACCAGCCATGAGTTGGAGAGCTTCAGTGGCGGCGTGTACATATGCGGCTGCTCGTCCACCACAATTGAGGATACCTTAGAGGAACTAGGGTTGTAGCCTTGATTTTGCCGCTTAGGTAGGTCGACTGTAACTTTTGATGGATATACACCATTTTAAACGTTTGTGTGCAATATTTTGGGATCCCATGTATGTATAAACTTTTTAAATAAAAGTCAACAGTTCATTTGACCAAAAATTTAAACCCTAACATTTGACGTTATCCTTAGTTGCATGTTTATAACCCAATGACTTGATAAGCAAGTCTGACACAATTTAAAGTATACAATATAACGGTCCTTGATTAGGAGGGCGTTACATTTACATTCCTGAGTATCTGAAAACTACTTGTGAGATGGGCTTCCCTTGAACCCAGAAAGCTTTAGATTTGAAAGCTTTAACCCCAAAACCCTAATGTTTCTCTCTAGAACAAACTTAACAGCTTGGAGGCTCTTATTTATAGAGTTCAAGGAGTGAAACTGACTCCTTTTAAAATGAAGAAATAAATGATTAAAAATTGAATAAATTTGAATTATCTGTTCAACAGATGCCCAGAACTCGGTCAAAGACATTCAAGAGTGAGTCAAAGTTATTGAGGGTTGTTTCTAGTTTAGAATTCTACAAAAATTAAAAAATGGGTTGTGGAGCCGATATATCGCCTAGGATAGGTGATATATCGCCCCTACCTATGCCCCAAGGATCTGTGGTTTCGTTCGTGCGAAGTTGACGTGTTTTTCATATCAATTATAGGCGACATATCGGCCCCTATAACTGCGGTATATCAGCATACGATGATATTTTAAACACGTTTTTGCACACTTTCAGCACACTTGAAGTTTGTTAAAACCACCTTGACTGAGTAAAACGTGATCCTAACAACTGCTGGAAGGTTCTAGACCTTTTAGATCTATCCTTTAAAAAATTTATTCATCTAAAATCCTTAATTCCTTAATAAACATGCATGTGACAAGTGTCACGTGCTTAATTATTCTATCTAAACCTTAGGTTATAATAAATAATAATTCTAGGACCAACTATATTAATCAAACCTTATGTTAAAATTAATACTTCTAAACCATAGCTAAACTAATAAAATCCATAACTATTTCTATGGATTTCCAACTAAATCCTGGCTTTGACCAATATCCACGAAAATTAAAATTCTAAAGCTACTACTACTACTACTAAGTAAAATTCCGAGATGCTACATAGCTGATTTGAAGAAACAAGATGTTATAGCTGATTTGAAGAAAGTTTTCATAATGAAGTAGAAGGAAATGTTTATAAGAACTCCTTTTGGTCATTTTTTGGATTTGCCAAGTACTACATGGCAAGCATAGGTAGTACATAGTGTTGTAATGACGGAAGTTCATAAAAAAAGAAGAAGAAGAATTTGAGTTTTGGTTTAAGCTTAGTGATAAGGTAGTGATGTTTTCTATTAGTGAGTTTGGATTAATTACTGGGCTAGATTGTGTTGGGTATTGGTGGCATAGATAGATAACAAGCAACAAAATACTCAACAATTTAGTCTAAAATGAATTTATAAGTTTGTGTAATCAATCAATGTACATCTTTATGGGGAAAAGGATGAACATTTTCTTGATACAATGCTTTCAAAATTTCAGTTTTCTAGAACTTCGTACAGTAATCATATACTCACAAGCTTCTCTCTGCAATTATAGCTACTGCAAACATTTCATCTTCTTGAAACCTATTGCAAGTACGTGTTATATTGTGTATATTTACTTTGAAATTGATCCCAATTTCATCACGAACTTGGTATTCTATTGGGTTGAAAGGAAAGACTTGAAAATATTTTTGTCATGAATTAGAATAAAATAATAAACATTTTATGTAGCATTAACATTGAAGGGAACTAGTTACCCCTTTGTGTAACTTGATGGTTTTTTTTTTTGCTGTTACGTAAGGTAACTATCTACCTTCCACTCACAAATTAAATAATAGTAAGAATAAGTTTAGTAGCATACCTCATACTTCATTTTTGAAAGAATGTCATGCCTCAACTCATTTTTTGTTGCTGTAGAGACTTTTGTGAATGTTCCATTTGCATTACTTGAGTTGTTCTAAACCAACTTTTGAACCAAACTTCTAAGCATTCAACAAAGATATCAATTGAGAGATTTCTTGCAGCTTTTAGTGCATTGTTGAGTGATTCTGCGATGTTGGATGTCTTCATGGTATATCTTTTAGTTGGCGAGTATGATTTTGCCCAAGATTCATACTTGGCTTTCTCTGAATAGGGTTTAAAGCGTTTGTTAAGTCTATCAAGGCCTTTCATGTAATGTTCACAATCTATTTTGTGTATGCTTTTGCTGCTGCAGTGAAATTCATTTGTAGCTTTTATCCATGGCTTCCATACTTGCTTTTGAAATTATTGAGCAAGTGAAACATGCAAGCGCCATGGAAAGCATTTGGGTACACCATATGTACTTCATTGTGTATGCTCTTGTGTCTGTCGGAAACAAAAGCCAATCATGTGGAATTTTAATATTGTAAAATAAAAAAACAAAAATTAGCTATTAATCATTTTTTTATATCTGGTGAAGGTAACCAGTTACTTTAATCAGATACTAAAGGAAATAACATGTATGTGTGTATTTGGTTTGGGTAACATTACTACAAATATAGGCTTTCTCTGTGCTTTTTTTTCAACCTTAAAAAGAAAAAGCGTAGAGAAAATGTTTGAATGAGTCTAAAATATCACATTTAATACCCGTGCCCTATTTTATTGCGGTTTTAAAAAATGCAGTGTAAAGTTTGAAGCTTTGGGGAGGTGGGGACTTTTCTTTGTGGTTCTTTAACAAGAATGGCATAGAAAAGTTTACCACTTTTCTCTACGGTTTTTGCTATATAACCGCGGAGAAAACTCATTCTCCCTTGCAAAACAATCCGATACCCTAACTTCCCCTCATTTCCCACATTTGACACACAAGAAAGCAGCGACTCCACCTTCGTCCCCAGCCACGAGTAAGCTCCATTTTCACCATTTTAATTTATTTTTTCTTTTCATTTTCTTGCGTATTAACGCTTTAAATCATGTAAATATACCTAATATTGATTTATTTTGAAGTTTTAGGGAAAAATGAAGAAATATTGAGTGAGTTTAATGAGGTTTCAATGTATGTTTATACGGCGATTTTCAAGCTTTTTTCTAACGTATTTGAAAGTTTATATATGATTAGAAGAAACTTGATTTTTCTAATATATATTTCAGTTTTTGGGTATTTTTTTTATATTATTTACCTAATTTATTGATTTTTTAATAAAGTTAATATTAATTATGTTAAATCTTAAGAATGTGTTGTATTTTACATAAATTTTTATATTATAATATTTTTATTTACATAATTTTTTTATATTATAATATTATTTCTTACATAACTTTTTATATTATTTACAAAATGATTTATTTTAAAGTTTATATTGTTAATTATATTATTTTACAATAATTCAATTACCATATATTTACTAACCAATGTTTAAACTTTTATTGAAGGAAATATTTGTTTGAATTTGAGGTATGTTGAAATTGTTGAAGATTAATTTTGAAGGTGAGTAATAACTACTACTTAATTTTTTTATTTTTATTTTTATATTTACAAACTAAATGTTTGAGAAGTTTGGATATATTAGATATTCATTCATAGTGAAATATGTTCTGAGATAAAATTGTGTGCTGCAGAGATAACAAAAGGTTGAGAACATGTGTGTAACACCCTAAATTCTAGCTTTAATTGTAGAAAATAAAGATATTGAAAAATAAACGTACTAAATCGTAAAAAATATTGTCTTATTTATTTATAATTTAAAATAAACATAACCCGGGTTTAAGAAAAATAAATAATAATCTTTACAATTAAATTAAATTAAAACTAGGCAACATTTAGTCTTAAAGTTGATAATTTCCCAAGAAAATAACATGCGGCTATACGACCCCCACATATTCACACCAGTCTTGCTATTGGGAATTTGTTCGACACCGGTCATCTAAGGTTAACTTATTCTAGAAAAATAAAAGAGAGGAATGAGCTTCTAAGCCCAGTAAGGAAAATACACAACTATTCTTACAGAAATCAATCATAAACTCACAACGAATAATTTCACATGCAATACTATATTCATAACAGAAACCAAGGTCATAATCTATCATATATTAGCGTCATACTAAAAATCATACATATACCTAGATCATAAATTATATCATGTAATCATAACATTATTCATAAACACATCATAAATAACAAATCATATAATCACATAGTAATAACAATCATACAATCAGTTCATACAAGAGTTGATAACAACATTAATTTATACTAATCTTACAAGATCAAAATATATCCTAAGTATTAGGTCATAATTATAAATCATAAGTCATAATAACAAGATAGATATAATAAAAAGATAAGTGCTTATACAGGGGTGGCAATTAAGCCCCGGACATAAGTCTGTCATACACCGGACATCAACTTAGGTCCGTCATAAAATTTTGGCATCCAAGCCTATCGGACATAAGTCTGTCATATATCATTGGGCACCTTAGGTCCAGCCACACTTACCCATTTATTGTACCTGAAATGTTAGGTCATACAAAACATAAACTAGGTCATAGACTAAACTACCTCATTTTCCTTACCTTGAGTGTGGTGCACAGAAACTATACTTGAGTCCTTTATATGCTAATCCCGCTTAGAACCTTATTTCATAAACATGATACCATTATTAAAACATAAACTAATAGATCTAAAACTCAAAAACAATCAAAACATAACTATACCTCAACCTTTATCTTGAAGAAAAACTCTAGATCCTTAAATGCTTGCTTGTAGGGTTTTGACAATAAGAAAGATAGCTTTGGTCGTGTGGCCTCTCTGGGTACTAGGGTTTCAAAGATATGAAGAGGTGATGGTGATGACTATTTTAGCCTTAGGGTTTGTGTTTTGATGGTGGTGCACAACAACAATAGGGAGAGAGAGAGTGCGCTTGATGGTCTCAAGAAGAGCAAGAGTGAATGAAAAAAAAAGAGAGAAGGAATAGGCTCCATTTATAGGCTCTCAAAAATCATAATTTCATTCTAACTATAATCCAAATTTAAATTTAAATAAAATAGAATCCTAACTTCTATAGAAAATATCTCTAAATTATCTTATTAATATTTTTATTAAATAATTGAGAAATAATCTAACATCAAACTACCTAGGAAAAATATCTCAACTCTAACTACCTAAATCTCGTAACTCTGGACTCATCTATAGTAAATCAATATAACTGAAGCTGTAGAAATCCAATTTAAACAATATGTATATTGTTAGAAAGCTATTTCAATTATCTGCAACCTTTTAGAAATACTATTTTTCCAAAATCATAATATCAATGGGTCAAAAACGGGTTTGAAGTTACAGTACCCTAAAGTTACGAAAATTTTATTTAATAATCTAAATAACAACCTAATCCACAAATATCCTAACTAACCATAAAATAACAAACAATAATTCTCTATCCTGATTTTGAATTTACTAAGCCTAAAATCTTATTGGGCTTTAGGGCTTTATGTAGACTCGATCAATAACAATTCTTAATAATACCATAATTAATTTATTCTTACACAATCACCCATTTTCCCACAAACAAGGCTACTAATACCATAAATCTATACTATGCTATAATAATTATAAGCACTAAATATTTAAAAAAAACTAAACCTTATTCTATCACCACAACTCAAGTTAAATCTATTCTATAAAATAAAGACAACCTATAATCACGAAAATAAAGAGGTCTAAGAGAATGGTAACCTTGGTTACTAGAATGTGTGTCTTATTGAAGTAGGTTCTATGAATTCTGTGTGTGCTGCGTTGACTTATGGTTGAGAACATGCATGTTGTTTGTTGTATGTTTTGTTTGATTTGAATTTATAAGTAGTAATAACTTATGATATGCTATAAAAACAGAAGAAACTCTGCCCAATCTCTTAAAGATTAATATATTAATTGAACATGTTTTATAGGTTAAAATATGTAATAATTATGTTTATTTATGTGGAAATTATAAATACATATGAATTTTGGATATGCTATAGAAATAGAGAAAACTCCACCCATTTCATTTTCGAATTTATTAATTGAACATATTTTTGTACAATTACAATATCAATTTTCTTTTCATTATTGACTTAGGAATTAGGTAAATATTATCATTATGGATAATTAATGGATTCTTGAGAATAGAGAAACACAATAATTTCAAGATGGATTCAACCAATTTTTAGAATTTTGCCAAACAAATTGTAGTGATCCGGAAAGAATTCATTCTCCACGTATAGATTATCGTAATGGATCAAAAGGAAATATTACCACGATAAAGAATCATATATTTTGTCGATGATTTGATAAAGAATCGTACATGGTATTGGTATGGGGAATCATTGAAAAATAATAATCCATATCCATTTGGGAGGTAAGGGGTTGATGATTTTAGTTATAGTGATTTTGACGATCATCCTATGAAATTGCTCAATGAAGCACAAGAAGAGTTTGTTGATGATCCTTCAGAATTCGATAAATTTTTAGAGATGAACATAAACCATTATTCAATGGTTTTCTGAAACAAAGATTACCAACGATGGAAATTTTTTACAACATAAAAGCAGAAAATGGAGTTAACGATAAGTGGTTTAGTCAATTTTTAGCTGCTTTTAAGGAAATTTTGCTGCCAGATAGTTGCTTCCCTACGTCAACGTATGAAGTGAAGAAAACTTTAAATTGCATAGGGTTGAAGTATGAGAAGATCCATGCATGTCCAAACGATTGTGTGTTATATCGTAAAGAGTATGTAGACATGGAAGCTTGCCTCGAATGTAATTTACCCCGCTACAAACCTAACAAGAGTAAGGAGATTAGGAAACTTATTCCTCAGAAAGTGATGTCATAGTGATATCGTACTTGCCTTTGATTTCGTGGCTTAAGAAGTTATATCGAACTGCAGAACACTCTGAAAACTTTATATGGCATAAGACTAGGCAAGTGAAAGATGGTAAACTCCGACATCCTGCAGATTCGCAGACTTGAAAAAAAGTTAATAACTTAAATCCAGAATTTAAAACTAAAGCAAGACATCTTCGTCTAGGTCTAGCTGCCGATGGTGTAAATCCACATAAATCTCCAAGTAGAAGGCATAGTTCGTGGTCTGCCTTCCTTGTTATGTATAATCTTCCTCCATGGTTAGTGATGAGAAGAATGTTTTTTATGCACACATTAATGATTTAAAGCCCAAAACAATCGGGGCACGATATAGATGTTTATTTGGCACCATTAATTGATGATTTGAAAGATTTGGATGAAAATGGTGTTGAGGCATATGACGGTTTTAAGAAGGAAGTCTTTAACTTAGAAGTTATTTTGTTGTGGACTGTTAATGATTTCCCAGCTTATGGTAATCTATCAGGGTTAAGCACAAAAGGTTACTAGGAATGTCCAATATGTTGCACTAACACAAGGGCTCTTCATCTGTCGAATGGGCACACAATGTGTTATATGGGTCATAGACGATACTTGCCTCTAAATCATCGTTATGGGGGAAAAACCATTTGATGGTGATAAAGAACAAGGTATTGCTCCTTTGCCACTTTTGGGGCAACAAATTCTTAAAGAAGTAGAGAAAATTGATTTCAAGTATGGAAAAATAAAGAAAAATAAGAAAGTAAATGGATGTTTCCAAAGGAAATCAATTTTTTTTGTCTCCCTTACTGGAAAGATTTGCTTGTTCGACATTGTTTTGATGTCATGAATATAGAAAAAAATGTGTGCGAAAGTATTATAGGTAAATTACTTGATCTCCTTGTAAAACAAAGGATGGTTTAACTAGTAATTAAGAACTTGTTGAAATTGGTTTATGAACTGATTTAGCACCTGAAGAGAAAGGTAAACACACATATTTACCTCCTTATTTCACGTTGTTTAGAGAAGAGAAAAAAGATGTATCTACATCATTTGCAGAGATGAAAATGCCCGATGGCTATTCATCCAACATTAAAAACGCGGTATCCATGGGGAATTTGAAGCTGGTGGGTATGAAATCACATGATTATCATATGTTAATGCAACAATTACTTCTGATTGCTATCTGGTTAGTCTTACCAAAAAATGTTCAAGATTGTTTGACAAATGTTTGCATATTCTTCAATCATTTATCCAAAAAATAATTAGAACTGAAAAAATTGGATGCATTGCATTATAAGATAGTGGAAACTCTATGAAACCTTGAAATGTTTTTTCCACCATCCTTCTTTGACATTATGATACATTTAATGATTCATCTAGTAAGAGAAGCCAAGTTTTGAGGACCATTTTGGGTGAGATGGATGTATCCATTCGAAAGGAGTATGAATGTTCTGAAAAGTTTCATGCGTAATCATTATCATCCTAAAGCTAGTATGGTTGAATGTTATATATCAAAAGAGGTAGTAGAATTTTGCTCAAAATACATGAGTGGGGTTGAGGCAATTAGAGTCAGCAAACAACAGAACAACTTAGATGGGGTTGATAAAGGACTACGAGGGAACGGAACAGTGATCACCATATCAAGGGCAGATTTAGATCAAGTTCAATTAGTTGTGATGCAAAATAATCCCGAGATTCAATCATATATAGGGTAAGTAGCGAATATATTTCAATCATATATATTAGAGTAGTGATTTTCTTTTTGTTGTTTAAACTTCTTTGTATTCTTTTTTATGTTTTGGTGATCGCATGGAGTTATTACAGTCGTTGATTCAAAATAAGGTTAAAAATAAAAGAAAATGAGTTATAGATGAGCGTAATAAAATGTTTTGTTGATGGTTGAAGAATACAATTTTGACGAAGTTGGAAGAACAAAATCATGGAGTGTCAACTGAGTTGAAGCGCATATCTCTTGGAGCAAGCATTGATGTAATAAAGCACCAAGCTTACATTGTCGAGGGAAAAAAATTTCATACTAAGTCAAGAGATGATGCTTGATTGGTTCAAGATAGTGGAGTAAGTATAGTTGCAGAAGCTATACATTTTGCCAGTGCAAAAGATAATAATCCAATTTTAGGCACAATGACATACTACGAGATTTTTTGAAGAAATATGGGAGCTAGATTATTCATTATTTCGCATTCCTCTTCTTAAATGTTCTTGGATAGACAACAATACTGGAGCTAAGACTGACAAACGTGGATTCACTTTGGTCGATTTAAGTAAGAAAGGAAGCAAGAACGATCATTTTATCATGGTTGCCCAAGCAAAATAAGTCTTTTATATAACTGATTCAGTTAATGATAAAATGTTCAATGGTTTTATTAGTTCCTGAGAGGAAGTTCTTGGAAAAAGAAGATGATGATGAAAATGATGATTTATATAATGACTGTTTCATTGTTGGACAACCGATACATGAACAAGTTGAGAATACTCAGGATAATGATAGCGATAGCGATACCGATAATCGTGATTATCTCAGAAACGATATCGAAGAAGGAATATAGGTCCATTGTGAATGGAACAAAAAAAAATAAAAAAAAAGAAGAAATCATGTTTAGTAAGTTATACAATATTTATGTTTATTTATTTGTGTAATTCATTAATACTTGTGATTATTTATTTGTGTAATGCATTAACACTTGTGTTTATTTATTTGTGTAATTCATTATTACTTTTAATTATTTATTTGTGTAATGCATTAACACTTGTGATTATTTATTTGTGTAATGCATTAATTTAAAATAATACTAACTGATTTATGTTTTGCAGATGATTGATAAAAGAGATGACAATGAGCAACATCAGGGTCGTGGTAAACCAAGAATGAGTTATATGGCCCAACAAAAAGTCAAAGGAATCAAGAAAGATCTTAAATGGAATAATTTGGGACAACCAATAGGTGATGTGTATACAAATACGATATCATATCTTAGATCTAGAGTATGAGCCTCAATTTCTATCAACTCATGTGATTGGAGGAAGGTCCCACAAGATCTGAAAGACGGTCTATGGGAAGATATCATTGCAAGAAATTTTCATTATGATATTTATTTATTTCTGTGTGATATCCAAATTTAATAATTACTTTCATTATTTATATTCTCAGGGTGGTCACAACAATTCTAAAACATTCAAATGTGTGATTTTGAAATAGTTGGTCATATAATGAGGGATTTTAAAAGTGAACTCACTACCGAGTACATCAAACCTTTGGCTGAAATGGGTATGATGGAAGAACTAAAATTTCCCCTGAAGAAGTATAGTGATATACTTGACAAAAGAGAATGGTTAAAATTTGTAGCTAGCCGTCTAAGTCCAGAGTTTCAAAAAATGCATCAAGAACAAAAAGCATGTGCATTACAAATGAAGTCAAGACATCGAAGATCTCGTAGAAGAATGGCTAATATAAGAGAAGATTTGGTAAGTATAATTGATATTAAAGTTTAAATAGTGGTTGCTATTATCACAACATATAACTATAATTATCTTTTACGTTGTAGAAAAAAGAATGAAGTATTCAAAATTTGGAGAGGTATCAAGTTTGGCTTAGATCGCGTGAAATTTTTTTTCTCGTGACAGAATTGGACTGAAAGATTGTCAATAAGATAGTAAGTTTTCTACGATTTTATAATTAACATATTGGTTTTATTTATATAAACTAATTTGACCAAACAATTTCTTGAGTAGGAGGAGGTCAAAGAAAAATTGAGTTGTGGTGAAATTACAACTCAGGGTTGAGATGACATCTTGACTCAAGCATTAGGGACACTGGAACACCTAGGTCATGTTCGAGCTAGCGGGTATGATACTTTATAATAGTTTTTTTCTTTTAAGAATTATTTAGCTTGATTTATTGATTGACTTGGTTGATAATTTTGTAGGTTCACTGCGACCGTGTCCAAAATATTTGGAAAAAATCGAAGAAAATGACTGGAAAAGAGGAGATTGCTCGGACAAAGTTGAGATTGAAGAGCTAATAAGATATAAATCTACAATAGAAGAGGAATTAGCTCTAAATGAGGAATATAATGAGGAGAATGATGAGTGGGAATACTATGATAAAGGACAATACTGTGAGAATCCAAATGATGAAGGACAATATTATGAGAATCCAAACGATAACGAAAGGCAATGCTATGAAAATCCAAATGCTAAAGTCTATCAACCTACCTCCTACACAGATGATCATTCTCATCAAGTATATTCACATGTCCCACAAACCAAAGACTATCCTATTGGTGAATTCTATCAACCTGTCCACAAAACCACAACGAATCCTTTTGATGAAGATGATCTATCAATTTATGAGTCCCCGCCAACGTCGAGCTATGAAGTGTAATTGTGTTCCGACAATATTGACAATGTAGTTGCTAAGGGTGTTATCATTGTACCAAACATGGGTAGTCAAATTACCATCCATGGAGTTATACTTGATGATTTAGTTGCGAGGGTTTGGCTTATAGAAGTCTTACAAGAAGAAGCTGAGATCCATATTTCCTTTGGTAGCATACAATATGTTGGGGACGCACGAGACACATTCTTGCATTGGCCAAAAAATTTAAACGTGACTTGTCAGGTATAAAATTATTTGCTCAGATGTTTAAATTTTATATTTACATGGGTACATGTAGTGTCAAAGAATTTTTACTTAGCTAGATAGTAGTAGTAGTTAGTAGTATGTTAGTTTCCGTGGATTTTGGTTCAAGCAGGACTTAGTTGGAAACTCATAGCAACAATTATGGATTTTATAAGTTTAACCTATAGTTTAGAAATATTAATTATAATATAAGGTTTGATTAATATTGCTGGTCCTAGAAATATTATTTATTGTAACTTAAGGTTTAGATAGAATTATTAAGAATGTGACACTTGTCATAATCAAGTTTATTAAGGATTTAAGTACTTTTGATGAATAGTTTAAATAAAAGAAAGATCTAGAAGCTCTAGAACCTTCCAACAGCTGTTAAGATCACGTTTTGACTCAGTCAAAGTTGTTTAATCAATTCAAAATATGCTGAAAAGTTCAAATACATGTTTGATATATCAACGTATGCTGATATAGCACAGCTATAAGGGCCGATATATCGCCTACGGGAGAGACAGAAAACACATCAACTTTGCACGAACGATCGAATGTAGCTCGGGATATAGGCCTAGGTGATATATCGCCCAGGGTAGGCGATATATCTCCCCTGAGGGTGATTTTTGAATACTTGAGGATTGTAAATTTAAAAATAGCCTTAACCACTTGGACCTGCCCTTGAACAATTTTGACCGAGTTTTGGGCATCTGTTGAATGAAAATTCAAATCTTTTTCATTTTATATTCATTTATTTATTCAAATTGAACGGGGTAAGTTTCACTCCTTGAACTCTATAAATAGGACATAGTACTCAGCCATTTCCTTCATTCTTCAAGCATTCTTCAGAGCCTCCAAGCTGCTAAGATTACTATAGAGAGAAACACTTGGGTTTTGGGATAAAAGCTATTCCAATCTAAGCTTTTCTAAACACTTGGGAAGTACGATAATATATTATTTTGGTATCGAGGTGTAGATCAAAGTCATAGTTATCCAAGGAATTCTTTTTCTTAAGTTTAGTTCTTCATGGTTCTTTAGTTTTCTTTTGTTTTCATTCAGATCCTAACTCTTTGTTTATGATTCTTGGTTAGGTGTTTAAGTTTCTTGAAACTTATGGTTCTTTTCGATAAGTTTCTTCTTTAATGGTTTAGTTCTCTTTTTCATTCCTTTTCTTTAGAAACTCATGGTTTTTTCTATTGATTTTTGAAGTTTTCCAAATCCCGTTCTTGTCTCCATATCCCGCTTTTTGGTAAGGAAAATAGGTTAGATTATATGTGTTTATATGTTTATGCTATGATATGTATATGTATAAACATGTTTTGTAGTCGCTTAGGCATATGACTTGCTTAGATAGCAAGCCCCAAGAATTTATGCTGTAGTTGCCTGGGTATATGACATGTTTAGATAGCAAGCCCCAAGAATTTTTATCATTTTCATGGTTTAGATTTATGATTTATCCTACCTCGATTAGTAGACAGAAGACCTAGATGGGTTATCATATACTATAGTTGTGATCTAACCTACCTCGATGAGTAGACAGAGGACCTAGATGGTTTTATCACATACCATGTTCATGAGTTAATGGCCATTAATATAGTAGTCCTATATGATATACATTTTTAAAGTCATATATTTTATAGTATATGTTTATGATATAGTCTTATGTTTATGATTTATGATATATGTTGTTAGTAGATTTTCCTTGTTGGGCATTAGACTCATTCCTTTCTTTTTAGAATGATGCAGGAAAATGAATGTGGAAGGCGGGAAGGATTCGTGGCAGCTTGGAAAGTGTGTTGAGGATGAATGGATTGAATGGACTTCTGGAAGATCGAGGATGACGTTGTTTAAAGTCTTTAAATTTATGTTTTGATGTATTTCCGCACTTAGTATTTAAACAATTAATTTAAATTTTATGTTTATGTTTTATAACAATGGGATCCCATACCATATTTTGTATTTCGTACAATATTTTGGGTTCTAAATAAAGTTATGTTATTTCAAAATAGTAGTTATATCATAGTAGTTTTTAATTGTCCGACGTCTTAGAAATAGTCGGATCATTACAATTGGTATCAGAGCAACAGTTCATATGCATGAAGTTCTCCTTGATACACACGCACAAGCTCCGAATCTAACCGCCAATGTAGGTGTGTATGTTTATTATGCTTATGTTTATCTTATTAGCTAACGTTTTAGCCATTATGTTTTCAGTTAAGAATGGATGGGGCCTTGATCCAAGCCATTAAGGCATTGAAAAGGATTATAGAGCCAAGGAATGCTGCAGGAGTGTTAGAAAGAATCACTCAGAGATTAATCTAATTCCACAAGGAGATAGTTCATCTTCAGACTACTAAGAAAATTATGATGAGAGCTATGGAGCAATATGTCCTAGTAATTAGGCCTTTTAAAGATTTTCCTTTTGTAATTTCAACATTAGAAGAAATATGGGAGACTATAGATGATGATGATGATTTACCGGTAGCCATGAGATACTATTTTCTCATACTTAGGTTCACTTATAAGTTGGAATTTCAATTCACTAATGAGCAAAAGCATAGCATCTTTATGAATCTTCCCCGAGGTAATTTTGAGGCTCAAGATAATGATGATTATGAAGAAATAAATGATGACATGTTAGATGAAGGGTCAGACATAGAATATCTTGATTTTTAGATTTACCCTAGTTATGTTAGTTTAGTTTATTTATTTATTGTTTTGCATTTATGATTGTACTTAGTGAAAACCTTTTTCCAAATGAATATTATTGTTATTTTTGAATGACATGTATGAGTTTGATTTTTTTTACAATCATAATAAATAATAAATTCAATAAATAATGACCAAGTTCAGTGAGGGTGGATACAAATCAATGGACCGAGTTCTATATTGAGAGTTTAGGGGGCCATAGTAGTGGGAATGATTTGACTTATCCCAGCACTTCCTCAATATGGTTAACTTTGGAACAATGATGAGTTCGAGCCTGGGAATTAAGTCATATAGGATGATTAGAAACAGACTTAGAAAATAATAAAGATGACTTATTTTTCTAAGTACAGAAACACACCCTAATTATAAAGAAGGCTTACATAATTCTTCATAAGAAATCATAACTGATAGGTTCGAGTTATGTTTGCTTAGATTAAGTCTTGCTTTATAGCCTATTAGGGTAAGTTCTAATATGTTCTTCTCGACTATTACAACTTTGCTAAAGACGTTGCTCAGAAGATCTGCACGCATAGCCAGAAATGCCTCCAGCACCGCCAATGAGAGTAACGAAGCCCCTCCAGTCCGAAGAAGGAAAACACGTGCTACCAATGCTGCTGCTAACAGAAGTGCACTGCCGCCTCCGATTGACAACACCTCTGAGATTGTTCGACTACGAAAACAAGTGGAAGAATTGTTGCAGCAACAACGAAAACAGACTCAACTGCAACCTTAGACTTAGCCCCAGCCTCAGCCAGCCGTTCAGGCACCCCAGCAAGTAGGTCCGTATCGGGGATGGCCAATAGCGAACTATGCGCCTTACCTAGCTTAGTACATAGAGCCAATCTATGAGTGGTTTTGTAAGCAACGCGCTCCAAACTTTGAAGGGGCAACCGACCCCTTCGAAGCGAAAGAATGACTCAAGAATGTAGAGCCGATCCTAGTACACATGACACTCGGCAACGCAGATCGTATATCCTGCGTTTCTTCTCTTCTAAAGAAGGATGCTAGAATCTGGTGGGATTTAGTACAATAGGCTCATGACGTCGCCACCATGACATGGACTAGATTTGTGGAGCTCTTTCACAAGAAGTATTACAACTCGACAGTCATCGCTACGGGGTAGAAGAGTGCACCAGTCTGAAGTAGGGCAACCTGATGGTAGCAGAGTATGCTCGACAGTTCGACCGACTAGCCAAGTTCGCGCCAGAGTTAGTCCCAACTAATTTCCTGAGGGTTACCAAGTTCATTAGGGGAATCAGACCCAAAATTGAGCTAGGAGTCAAGCTAGCAAATCCTGGAACCACTTCTTACGCCGATGCTCTAGAAACGACTATAGAGGGGGAGAGGCTCCAGGCGAATGTTAGTAAAGAGGAGGCCAACAAGCCTGAACCTAAGCACCAGAATCAACCTCAGAATGGTTGGAACCACAACAACAATCATCATCATAGCAACAATAATGGCAAGAACAGAAGGAATCCTGATAATAAGCAATTCAAAAATGAAAAAGAGCACGGACAAGCAATGGAAATAATAGGTCAGGTTATGTAGAATACCTGCAGTGCTCCAAATGATAAAAGAAACATCTTGGTGAGTGCTGTTTAAAGACCAAGGGATGTTATAATTGTGGCCAGGAAGGTCATCTGAAAAGGGAATGTCCATAACTCAAGCAAGAAGAGAAAATGAACAATAAGACTGTTCCAGCCAGAATCTTTGCCTTGACCTAGGGAGAAGCCGGAGCTAGTAACAAAGTGGTCACAGGTCAGATTCTTATCCTCGATAATATATGTTCAGTATTATTTGATTTGGGAGCAACACATTCGTATATCTCGTTTGGAATGATAGAGAAATTAGACAAACCTTGTGAAAGATTTAGAACTGGGTTTGTGACAGAATTGCCTTCGGCCGAAGTAATCCTATCATCACGGATAGTACGAGGCGTACCGATCAAAATTGAGGACGTAGAACTAGAAGGAGACCTAATAGAACTAGAAATCAAAGACTTTGACGTAATACTAGGCAAGGATTGGCTAGCAAGGCATGGCGCAACCATCGACTGTAGACGTAAGCAAGTGATGTTCGAAACTCCTGACGGTCAGAAACTATATTTTATGGGAAAGGTTTCAGAACTACGAACACCACTTATCTCATCTCTCAAAGCTTAAAGGGTGATTGAGAAAGGATGTCACACATTCTTAGCCAGCGTCATGAATGTGGTAAAGGAAACACCACTAAAGGTTGGAGACGTCCGCATTGTAAAGGAATTTCCAGAAATATTTCCTGACGACTTACCAGGGTTGTCACCGACTCGGGAAATTGACTTCACAATCAAACTAGTATTGGGAACCAAGCCTGTCTTAAAGGCACCATACCAGATTGCACCTACCAAACTCAAGGAGTTGAAGACACAGCTACAAGAACTCTTAGACTTGGGTTTCATTAGACAAAGCCATCCGCTGTGGGGAGCACCAGTTCTATTTGTGAAGAAGAAGGACGGCAGCATGCTGATGTGTATAGATTATCACGAGCTGAATAGGGTGACAATTAAGAATAAGTACCCGCTAACCTGGATCAAGGACTTGTTTGATCAACTCCGAGGAGCGATCGTGTTTTCAAAGATTGATCTACGATCTGGGTATCACTAGCTCAAGGTACGAGAAGAAGATATTCCTAAGACAACTTTTAGAACTCGATATGGACATTACGAGTTTCTACTTATGTCGTTTGGTCTTACCAAAGATCCAGTTGCATTCATGGATTTAATGAATCGAGTCTTCAAGGATTACTTGAACAAATTCGTCACAGTGTTCATCGATGATATTTTGGTATACTCCAAGGACGAAGTCGAGCACGAGGAACATTTAAGAATGACCATGTTGCGACTGAAGGAGCATCAACTTTATGCCAAGTTCAAGAAGTGTGAATTTTGGCTTTCTCAAGTAGCGTTCCTCAGCCACATAGTATCCAAGGACAAAGTTGCTGTAGACCCAGCTAAGGTAGAGGCTGTGAACGATTGGCCAAGACCTAAGAATGCGCCAGAAGTTAGAAGTTTTCTTGGGCTAGCAGGCTATTATCAGAGGTTTGTAGAAGGCTTTTCTAAGATAGCCACTCTACTTACCAACCTGAGCCGAATACAACAAAAGTTCAACTGGACGGATAGATGTGAAGAAAGCTTCCAGTTGCTCAAGGATAAGCTATGCTCAGCACCAGTACTTTGTGTACCGACACCCAACAACAAGTTTTTAGTATACCGTGATGCGTCAAAGCAAGGGTTGGGTTGTGTGTTGATGCAAAATGACAAAGTGATTGCCTACGCCTTAAGGCAGCTGAAGGAATACGAGCAACGCAATCCAACACACTATATGGAGTTGGCAGTGGTGGTCTTTCCATTGAAAATATAGCGCCACTATCTTTATGGTGAACGATGTGAGATTTATACAGACCTCAAAAGCTTAAAGCATTCATTCACACAGAAGGAGCTCAACATGAGGCAGTGCAGATGGTTAGAATTAGTAAAGGATTATGATTGTGAAATCCTATACCACCCAGGAAAAGAAAACGGAGTTGCTGATGCGCTAAGTAGGAAGAGTTACAGGAATCTAGCAGCAATATCTAGAATAGAAAAGCTGCTTCAGCAAGAGCTGATCAATGCCGGAATAGAAGTAGTCATTGGTCAACTGGCTAACTTGTCCATCCAGTCAAATCTGTTAGAAAATATATGGATCGGGCAAGAGCATGATGACACGTTAGTATCTCACATAGCTGCAGTCAAAGAAGGCAAGGCCACATATTTCTCTATATCGGGACAGGGGTTCTTGAGATATAAGGACCGGGTATGCGTGTCGAATGACCATGAGATTAAGATGAAGATTTTAGAAGAGGCACACAATACCCCATACTCAGTTCCCCAAGGGTCGACCAAGATGACTCACGACCTTATGGCATTGTATTGGTGGCCAGGAATGAAGAAGGACGTAGTAGAATATGTGTATAAATGCTTAGTATGCCAACAAGTGAAAGTAGAACATCAGCGACCTGCAGGCTTATTTCAATCGCTTAGTATCCCATAATGGAAGTGGTAAGATATAGCCATGGACTTCGTGATAGGAATACCATAAACAAATAAACAACATGACTCAGCTTAGGTAGTGGTAGATAGATTAACCAAGTCAGCTTACTTCCTTCCTGTCAAGACTACATACACAGCGAACCAGTACGGAGACATTTATATCCAAGAAATAGTACGACTGCATGGAATCCCTAAGACCATAGTATTCGATAGAGGATCGATGTTTACATCGAGATTTTGGGGAAGCTTGCAGCAAGCCATGGGTACCAAGTTAAGTTTTAATACTACATTTCATCCTCAAACTAATGGTCAGTCTGAGTGTACCATACAGATTTTAGAGGATATGTTGCACGCTTGTGTACTTGACTTCGGAGGATCATGGAGAAATTATTTGCCAATGATAGAATTCTCCTACAAAAATAGCAACCAGTCAACAATTGGGATGGCACCCTATGAGTTACTTTATGCAAGAAGGTGTCAATCGCCGTTAAATTAGGACGAGGTAGGAGAAAGGAAAGTTCTTGGACCAGAAGATGTTAGAGAGGTTCAGTATGCAGTAGCGCTAATTAGAAAGCATATGCTCGCTGCTCAGAGCTGATAGAAAAGTTATGTTGATGCCAAGCTGCGTGATGTGGAATTCAAAGTCATAGATAAAGTCTTCTTAAAGATATCTCCTATGAAAGGTGCGAAGCAGTTTGGGAAGAAAGGAAAACTTAATCCCCGATTTATAGGTCCTTTTGAGATATTGGACAAGGTGGGAACAGTTGCATATAGATTAGCCCTACCGCCAGCTCTAGCAGATAGCCACAATGTGTTTCACATCTGGATGTTGCGTAGATATGTGTCAGATCCAACTCACGTCCTCAAGTACGATACGATAGCACTCCAGGAAGACTTGAGTTACGAGGAATGATCGGTTAGCATCCTAGATAGAGGGACGAAGGAATTACGGTCTAAGAGTATTCTGATAGTCAAGGTCCAATGGAGTAATAGTTCTGAATGGGAGACAACGTGGGAGTTGGAGGGAGACATGTTAGCATGGAATCAGGAATTGTTTGGTAAGTAAATTTCGGGGACGAAAATATTTTAAGTGGGGGAGAATTGTAGTGTCCCAGAATTTTTACTTAGCTAGATAGTAGTAGTAGTAGTTAGTAGTAGTTTGTAGTATGTTAGTTTCCGTGGATTTTGGTTCAAGCCGGGACTTAGTTGGAAACTCATAGCAACAGTTATGGATTTTATACGTTTAACCTATAGTTTAGAAATATTAATTATAACATAAGGTTAAATTAATATTGGTGGTCCTAGAAATATTATTTATTATAACCTAAGGTTTAAATAGAATTATTAAGAATGTGACACTTGTCATATTCATGTTTTTTTAAGGATTTAAGTATTTTTGATGAATAGATTAAATAAAAGAAAGATCTAGAAGCTCTAGAACCTTTCAACAGCCGTTAGGATAACGTTTTGACTCAGTCAAAGTTGTTTAATCAATTCAAAATATGCTGAAAAAGTGTAAATACATGTTTGATATATCAACGTATGCCGATATAGCGCAGCTATAGGGGCCGATATATCGCCTATGGGAGAGACAGAAAACGCATCAACTTCGCATGAACGATTGAACGTAGCTCGGGATATAGGCCTAGGTGATATATCGCCCAGGGTAGGCGATATATCTCCCCTGAGGGTGATTTTTGAATACTTGAGGATTGTAAATTTAAAAATAGCCTTAACCACTTGGACCTGCCCTTGAACAATTTTGACCGAGTTTTGGGCATCTGTTGAATGAAAATTCAAATCTTTTTCATTTTATATTCAAATTGAATGGGGTAAGTTTCACTCCTTGAACTCTATAAATAGGACCTAGTACTCAGCCATTTCCTTCATTCTTCAAGCATTCTTCAGAGCCTCCAAGCTGCTAAGATTACTATAGAGAGAAACACATGGGTTTTGGGATAAAAGCTTTTCCAATCTAAGCTTTTCCAAACACTTGGGAAGTAAGATATTATATTATTTCGGTATTGAGGTGTAGATCAAAGTCATAGTTATCCAAGGTATTCTTATCCTTAAGTTTAGTTCTTCATGGTTCTTTAGTTTTCTTTTGTTTTCATTCAGATCCTAACTCTTTGTTTATGATTCTTGGGTAGGTGTTTAAGTTTCTTCTTTGATGGTTTAGTTCTCTTTTTCATTCCTTTTATTTAGAAACTCATGGTTTTTACTACTGATTTTAGGAGTTTTCCAAATAACGTTCTTGTCTTCATATCCCGCATTTTGGTAAGGAAATTAGGTTAGATTATATGTGTTTATATGTTTATGATATGATATGTTTTATGCTATGATATGTATATGTATAAATATGTTTTGTAGTCGCTTGGGCATATGACTTGCGTAGATAGCAAGCCCCAAGAATTTATGTTGTAGTCGCTTGAGCATATGACTTTCTTAGATAGCAAGCCCCAAGAATTTTTATCATTTTCATGGTTTAGAGTTATTATTTACCCTACCTCGATTAGTAGATAGAGGACCTAGATGGGTTATCATATACTATACTTGTGATCTAACCTACCTCGATTAGTAGACAGAGGACCTAGATGGTTTTATCACATACCATGTTAATGAGTTAATGGCCATTAATATTGTAGGACTTGGTCCAGAAGCCTTTGATCGCTCGATAATAATAGAATCCTATTTTATGGTTGTGGCTTAAGGTATCGCTAAGGGCTCGAAACGAGGATCATGCTCGAGGGTCATCTTTGTTACGCTTGCTTGGACCTAAGGTAAGAAAAATGCACACGGAACATGTTGTATATGATTAGGGCTTGGCCCGTCTGTTGTATATTAATATGATTAGGGTTTTGGCCCCAGGATTTGATATGTTAGGCTATTGTTTTTAATGCATGTTGATAAATTCTTAAAGTGCTTATATTCGTTACATGAATTCTATTGTTAGGGCATGGAGCCCCGTTAAGTGAGTTTGTTTAGTATTATGAAAACGGTTATCCAATGGGATTATGTAATTAGCTTGATTATGTGCTTAATTTTAGGGATGTGCCTATCCACATCTATTCCTTATAAGTAAGGTATGAAATCCTGGATCAGGGCTTGACTTATGAGTCAACGTTAGCAATAGTGCATTGTGCGCTGGTCGAAAGGCATTGGCCTAAACTAGCAACGTATTATTACATTGATCGACTCTAAGGTCGAAGGTGAACCACGGAGGTTGGGCTTGCTCTATGGCTAGTGAGACAGAGCTTCGGGCAAGGCCCCAAGTGATTCTATGGTCACGTAGCTAGGGCATAGGCCCGAGAGTTGGCTTAAAAGCCAACTGAATAGAGCGACGGCCCCGGGTTGATCCAATGATCACTCGATTGAACTTATATAATATTGGTTATGAATTGATGTTGCTGATTTTGTTGAATGGTTATTTTAAGTTATATTCTCTATTATCGTACATTCTGTTTTCTTGCTGAGCCTCGGCTCACGAGTGCTTTGTGGTGTAGGTAAGGGAAAGGGAAAGCTAGGCCAGCCATGAGTTGGAGAGCTTCGGTGGCGACTTGTACATATGCGGCTGCTCGACCATCATGATCGGGGTTATCTTAGAGGAACTAGGGTTATAGCCCTATTTTGCCGCTTAAGCCGGCTGATGTAACTTTTGTTATGTATTTACCCTTTTAAACAATTGTGTTGTAATATTTTGGGATCCCATGTTGTATAACACTTTTGAAATAAAAGTCAATGGTTCTTTGACCAAATTTTTTAACCCTAACCCTTGCCACTAACCTTAGTTAAACGATTTAAGCCAAATGACCTGATTAGTAGGTGTAACACAATTTTAAGTACAGAGTGTAATGGTCCTGGATTAGGAGGGCATTACATATATTGTATGTAATGCAAGAAGATTATTACAAAAATATCTGATATTAAAAGCCTCTCAGTCAGCGCCAATGTTTTTTCACCATGAACTTGACAGTTCTAGTGTCCATCAAAAGAAAAAGAAAAATATTACTTCCAAGGACAGTCCCCCTCAAGGCTCAACCACCTCAGCATCTTCCTAATCGATTCTCGACTGCCATCTAGATTTAAGGAGACTTTCGGCAAAGGAGCATCTAACTCTTCCTCCTCGTGGGCTAAGCATTTAACAATCTCTTTGTCTCGAAGGTTGGCGGGAAGGTATTCAAAGTTGGTCTCGTTATTATTTTTCCAGAACATAGAAAAAAATTGAAGGTTGCACTCTTGAACCTGGTTGGGTCCGACGAATGTGAATAATTCTCCTTAGCTATCTCTTCTTCGAGTAGATTTTTTTTTCATTCGCCAACTTATAGTGCTCTGCCTCTAGCTACTTCATGCACTCCTCGAGGCTTGCCTTCCTTTGTTCAAGCTCCTCGATTCGACACGTTTTCTTTGTCCCCATATCCTCAAGTGCCTTAATCACCTTGCCCTTGTTTTCGACCTAGGTTATTCTATCCTTCAGATCATCCTGAAGGTCCTTGCGGAGGTTTTAGTTGATAATGTTTGATTCCTTGAAGTTCTTTACGGCTACCCATGATATCTTCAACGACTCTGCAACTTTGAGTGCTTCAGCTTGAGTATTGGCGAGAGTTATCATACCCTGCAAGAGCAATAGAACTTAGATTCGAGTAGGAAACTTGTACAACTAATTTAAAAATTGAAATAAATACTTACCGAATGGAGCTCGGACATGGCGCGACCTAGTCTCGCATTCACGAACGAATGCTTGTGGTTTATGAAGGATTCAATACTCAGGTGGTGCTGGGCATGCATCTTGGCCCGGGACGAGATAGCATACATGACAACCTTTAATTTCCTTTTTGCCTATTCGGTCTAAGCAGTTGGGTCCATGGATGGTTGGACAGTAGGAGAAGGAGTAGGTTGGCTAGCAGGAGACTTCCGACCAACAGAGAGAGTTTAGACGAGAAAAGATGGAGAAGGAGTTTTCGGAGAGGCATGAGCAGGCAGATCGCTCCTTGGCAGCTTGGCGACTGGCTCTTTGCTCGAGCCAGGTTCAGGAGCCAACTTTCTTTTCATGCCTCTTTTGGTCTAGGTTGGAGTAGAAGCGTAGAGAATAAATATGTCCAACTCAGACATTGCTACAGAAAAAAGATGAACATCAAAGAAAATATCGAAGATATAAAATGAGCGAGGACAGAGAGCCTATTTCAACATCCATCAATATTAAGCAGTTCGCAAAAAATCTATATTACATAGGAATTCCTCATCAACGTCAGAATGGGAAGACATATCAAAAGGATAGTCATCCTCCTCCAGCACCTGCTTGCCCTTCCCTTTGTTGGCGGAAGGTGCTGGAGCCATTGGGCGAGGAGCATCCTTTTACTCCCTAATACTAATCCCTGTTTCCTTCCCCCTTTGAGGACAGGGGTCGCTTGGGGCTATTCAGATCGCACCAACTTATTGCCAACTACGGGATCAATAGATCTTCCACCAGCTACACCCTCAGTAGTGCCTCCCTCATGTTAGTGGGCATCGAGCAGACCAACCCTCCCAGATTGTCCCTCGTCACGGGCAGCCTGCAGTTAATCTGCTCGAAGAAAAGATTGGTTAAGGTCGTTGCTCGCCTTACCGTATCAGACATAGGGAGATGTCTTTACCACAGACATAAAGTATAGTGAAAGAAATAAAACTAAGCACTAGCGTAAAGGAAGAGTACAAAGGAGAAAAACTAGGCATTATTGTTACCTCCTCACTAGAAGGCCATGTTATCTGCGACTAGGTCAGTCATGAGAAATTATTCCTCGAAATAGCCACCCACGTTGCTCCTAAACGTGGGCTCAATTAGCAACACCTTGGTCGTGTCCCTAGGGAAGAAAAAAAAAGAATCAGGGCCCCGGTGGCCTGGGTTCGACATCAAGTCAAAAAGATAATGGACATCGTGAGTAGTGGGAGCAGTACACCCATGGTCTCGATTAAAAATGTATAATGCCGAAAGCATGAAGTATCAATTAGTCGTTATTTGGAAAAGGGGCAATGTCAAAGTATATAGCAATATCTCTGAAGTAGTTTTGAAGGGGGAGAGTGTAGTGCCCCGAATTTCCTAATAAGGTTTAGGACCTTGATTAGGAGGCCGGGAGGGCCATAATTGATTTATTATGATAATTAATGATTATATGCATGTTTATGTAAATTATATTGTTATATGATGGTGAATGCATGCATATGGGTCCATATTTAATTATAAGGGCATTTTGGTAATTTGGCCCGTTGAGGGCGTGGTTGTGTATTTTCATGCATGTGGGTGAATTATAAATAATACCACATTATATGTGGATTGGTTCGAGCCATTCGGCATGAGACGATCATGGAATGCAAGTTTTCAGTTTAGTCATAACGGGATTAAGTTCGGGGCTCAGAGTGAGTCTCGGGGTAATTTGGTGATTAGAACGTTGCCGGGAATTAGAGGGTAATGCGATGTGAATTATTGGTATTTGAGAATATTGAGAATAACGGGAATTGGAGGGTGTTAATTATAATTAACGAGATAGGCGGGAAAGGACGATTTTACCGTTGGGAGTCTTTAAAAGCCTTTATTTGACCTAGGGGAAAAATGGTATTTTCACCCCTAAGATATATATATATATATATATATATCAGCCCTTTGAGTTTAGAAGGCTATGGAAGTGTAAAAATAGAGCATCATCCTCATCTTTTTCTCTCCCTCCCGTACATGTTCTTCCCTCCTTCTTCCTCTAAATTTTTGAGAGCCAACTTGAGGTAACAAGCTAGGAGATCAAAGGTGGGGGCTTAGGACTTTGGTTCAATCATTGAAGGGGATCTAAATCAAGCTTTAGGTAAGAATTCCTCCTTGAATATAGGCTATACTCTGTTTTTCCTTATGATTTTTCAGTTGAGAATTTGAGGTGTTAGTGGTGAGAATTCATGGAAGTTTTTGTGTAAGTTTGAGTGGGTTTTGATGAGGGTGTGATGTAGATGAGGTTTGGGGGTTGAATTTGATGTTTTGATAATGTTTGGGATTGGTTTGGAGGTTTCTTTTCCAAGGGAAATCGCAGGGGAGAAGACCAGAAAAGTTTCTGGCCTGTTGATGGCGCCCCAGCGCTAGGCAGGGCAAGTTTTGGGGCTTCTCTGACTTTGGGGCAGTGCCCCAGCGCCATTAGGCAGCGCCCCAGCGCTAGTGATTTTTCCAGCAAGCTTATTTTAGGGCTTAGGAGGACTTTTAAGGCTCGGGGGTTGGTTCCTTTACCCCGTTTGGGTAGATTGAGAGTCCCGAGAGTGCGGGATGGATCCCAGAAGTGAGGTTTTAGATTGTAAACCTTTTTATGATTTATTTTATTGATTGGATTCCATATTTGGTTATGACTAGGTGACCGCTAAAGGATCAAAGGATTGATCGTTCACAAGGGTCGTTCTTTTACTAGTTCTTGCTCGAACCTGAGGTAAGAAAACTGCACCCTGTGTATATGTGACATGCATGGTTATTATTGATGCATGTTGGATTATTAAATGTGGCATGCATGATTATTGTTGAGGCATGTCAAGTGGCTAAATATGATGCATGTGATGCATGAGAAACATGTGATTAGGGCATGCTTTGTATACGGAGTATGATATTGTTTAGAGCTTGAGCCTCTGTGTTTATGCATGATCCTAATTGTGCTAGTATTTGCTAAGTAAGCATGCTGAATGCCTTGTATTCAGATATTGGGTATGTGATATATGTTTGTTGGCATTGCTTACTTGTATATGTACTGACTAGTCAGGGATACTGACCTAAGAGTCAGAAATGGCATTGCGTCATGAACGCTGAGCCAAATGAAGATTAGATCTAATTGATATCAGCATTGAATGGCTCTAAGGCATTAATGCTGGACCGACCCTAAGGTCGATGAACTTATAAGCGCTTGTCTAGTCTAAGACTAGTTACTAGAGCCAGGGCCTAAGGCTCCGGTGACTGCTTGTCACATGGCTAGGGAACGATGTTCCAGGGTTATGAATCTATAGTCATGTGGAAGGTTATGTTGGTGACTAGTCACCATGCACCTATCTTGTTCGAACTAATAAAAGTTCACCTATCTATAAAGCCCCGGTGACCCTATCGTCACGAGGCTAAAGGGAGCTAGACCCAACTTAGTGACTTTTGAGACTGTCACCTATTTTTTTGGACTGAAAGTCCTGGATGACTATTATGGTCATTAGTTGATGTGTCATACTCAATGTTACGTGAACTCATTTGCCTGCTGGAATAGGGCTATATCTGCTAGGCGTGTGCCTTATGACTTGATGACATGTTAATACTATTCATGAGCATATTAAGTTTTCTTACTGAGCTTCGGCTCACGGGTGCTATGTGGTGCAGGTAAAGGCAAAAGAAAGCTGGACCATCCTTGAGTTGGAGAGCTTAGGTGATGATATGTACATATGCAGCTTCTCGACCACCACGGCTGAGGTTTGAAGAGGAACTAGGGTTTAACCCTGTTTTGCCGCTTAGATCGGCATGCTGTAAATATTTTCTTGTAGTAGATTGTGAAATTATATTTTGGGATCCTAATGTATATATTAAACGTTCTAATGAAACGTTACATCTTAACCAAAATTTTTAATCCCTAAACTGCTAATCATACTTAGTTACACGTTTTTGGCCAAATGACTTGATTAGCGAGTTTAGCACTGTTACAAGGCACACTGTAACGGTCCCTGGAGTTGGGGTGTTACAGAGAGTAGCGCTAGCCAAATTATGGAAATACGACCAAGCATTAAAGGCACCACCAAGAAGGTTAGCATGCTGGTCGGCCCGATGAGTAACCATATTTATCCCCCTGATTTTCCTACTTCCCAAAAAGATATTATCCTAGAAATTGCTTGTTTTTACAAGAAAAAAACAAAGTTTTCACGTGAAGATCAAGAACAAAGAAGTGTAAAATCTCCAAAAATGATTGAAAAATAATGTAACAAGTAACAAGAAATCATGAAAATGCAAATGGAAGTCCAAGAAACTTAGTGTTATAGAGATTTTGAGAAAGGGTTTCGTAAAAGTGTAAGATCCAGAGGAATAAATGGAGATTCAGGTTTGAGAGAATTTTAGTCGCCTATAAAGGTGAAGGCCTATTTATAGGCGACGGATCGCATGTAAGCAGATGACATCATCCAAGAAATTTCATAGTGACTTTTTGGGTTAAAATGATGTCACACACATGGGTTGGTAAAAAGTTGGCTATTTTTTCGCTAAAAGGTATAATGATGGTTGTGCATAGAAGCGTGCCAGACACCTATGAAACCCAAAAGTCATCAATTACACAATTGAGAAGACGTAATCATTTACTATAATGGTGATACTATGAGGTGTAAATATCAAAAGTTGAATGGGCGCTAACTTGGTTGAAGCATACAAGTTTATCCCGTGTTGGTCGCACTAGAATAAACTTGAGGGCAGATGTTTAACCCAATTTTGGACTCGGTGATGTGGCATTGGGAAAAGGGACACGTGGCGATAAACAACAATGAATGCATAGGGCTGGTCGAAAAAGGAGTAGCTGCTCAAAAGAACTAAATTAGAACCTACTCGATAGGAGAATACTTGTGCTGTTATATGACGCTGCTCAAAGATGGACCAGCTCAATGTACGACACACTTTTCACTTGAAGATTTGGATTTCTTGAGATACTACAAAATATCTGAAGATATTTATGTATCCGATATTTGAATTGTATTATCTCTGTATTATTTGAATTTGTAGTGTGTTATAATAATCTCACACTACACGTGTAGGGTCTAGGTTAATTTGTAAAGGCCCATAGTTCATTAAGAGACTATAAATAGAGATCTCTCTCATTCATTATCTCTAAGATGAATTTTTACGTACTTTACATACAAAACCCTACTGAATTGTCTTCTTTTTCTCTCAGGCTTGAGAAACTCACTTGAACTCTGTTTCTTCTTCATCTGGTTTAATACATCATTAATTAATAAAAGTGCAAGTGGACATAGGTCATTACCAACTCTTGGGGTTGAACCATTATAAAATTTTGTGTGTTGTTTACTTGATTTCAGTTCGTTATAATTCTTTTCTATCATTTAAATTGACTCAGTGTCGTTGAAAAAAATGATGGTCAAGACAAGGTTCTTCAACACCAAAGGTCAATTCTATCTCTTGAATATTTGTGTTATGTTCTTTGTTTTATTCCCCATTAGAGTATATATTTTTCTTTTTATTCTATTGAGTTGTAATATACAAAAATTGGTTTATATATAGCCGAACCCCTAACAATAAAAAATCTCTAATCCCAAAACTAAGTTTTGTACCAAATATTGTCTATCTTTAAGGTTTATCTACTCATCAAGACTATGGAAGAAAGCTCCTCAATCTCAACTCTCAATTTCATGTCTCAAGATCTAGTCAAACTAGAGCGATTCGATGGCTCATACTTTATCTAATGGCATAACAAGATCAAGTTCCTCTTCACTATATCCTTGATAAAGAGGTGAAGACTTTGGATTCTCCAAAGGATGATGATACTCAAGAAGTGATCAAGGATGAAAAAGGAAGATGACGAGCTTATATGTAGAGGCCACATTCTCAATGCTGTATCGGATTGTCTCTATGATCTCCACACCAACACAACATCAACAAATGAGATACGGATGCACTTGAGAAGAAGTACAAAACCGAAGAAGAAGGTACCAAGAAATTCCTCATACCTTAATATATGGAATTTAAATTCTTTGATGGAAAACCCTTACTCCCCCAAGTGCATGAGTTACAGGTTATTGTGAATAAGTTGTCTACCCTAAATATAACATTGTTGGAATCTGTCAGTGTGGGTGGGATCATAGCCAATTTGCCTCCATCTTGGAGGGGATATAAAAAGATTATTCTCCATAAGAAGGAGGAGATATCTTTGGAGGAGATTTTAAAGCACCTAAGGATTAAAGAGGAATCTCATTCTAGATACAAGTGTATCGACGAGTTCAATGTTGGGACCTCCAAGGCTAATGCCATAGAGAAGAGCTCTTAATCCAAATGAAAGACTCACAAGAGTCCCCAATCAAAGAAGTATTCATATCTAACCCCTAAGAAGAATGAAGGGAAATTCATGGGTGTGAGATGCCCTTGTTTTGTTAGTGGCAAGAGTGGTCACATGGCTAGAGAATGTTAGTTCCAAAAGTCCTACAACAATCGATCAAAGGTCAACACAACCAAAGAGGAGTTGGTTGCTACCTTGAGTGAGGTGAACCCATCCAAGGTAAAGTGCAATGATGGTGGTATGATACTTGTTCCACCATTCATGTAACTTATTATAGAGAGGTCTTTAGAACCTTTGAAGTGTCTTAGGATGGCCATGAGATCCAAATGGGCAATGAGCATAGATCTAGGGTGTTGGGCAAGGGGAATGTTGATCTCTACTTCACATCCAGAAAGAAGGTTCTATTGACCAATGTGTTGTATGTTCAAAATATGAGTAGGAATCTTGTGAGTGGGCACTTGAGCAAATCGGGCATCAAAGTTGTGTTTTAGTCCGGTAAGCTAATCTTGTCCAAGGGGAACTACTTTGTGGGGAAAGACTATGTATGTGATGGGATGATAAAATTGTGTACCAAAGACTCTTGTTTTGATAGTAATGCATGCATTTCTTCCTCTTATATGCCTGACTTTGATTCTATTACTTCGTGGCATAATAGACTTGCTCATATAAGATATAGTACGATTAAAAGAGTTATGAAATGTTGATTAATTATATGCAATGATTTTCAACATGATAAATGTGATTTATGTTTTAAATCTAAGATGGTAAGAAATCTTTTCCAAGTGTTGAAAGAGAAAGTAACTTGTTAGATTTGATAAATAGTGATTTGTGTGAATTGAATGGAATAATTACTGTTATCCCTAAAAAGTACCAGTATGACGTGGCGAATGAGAATGCAGCACTTGACATCACAAATCAGGGAAAAATGATGAAGTATTGAGAAAAGACCGTCGAGCAAAAAAAGATAGGTTCAGGACCTATAGGTAAGTCGACCAAGCCTAAACCCCTTAAGGGTGGTCGGCCTGACCCCTACCCCTAGGGTTGGTCGGCCTAAGTAGGCCCAAGAGCCCTAGGGGTGGTCGGCCTGACCCCTACCCCAGGGCTGGTCAGCCCTAGTGTGTCCAAGAGGCCCTAGGGGTGGTCGGCTTGACCCATACCTGAGGGGTGGTTGGCCTGACCCCTACCCCTAGGGTGGTCCGCCTGACATGCTCAAGAACCACCTGGGTGGTCGGCCCACCCTATTATTCATAGGGTGGTCGGCCTAAACCCCAAACTACACTTCACTAAGAAATACTCACTCTCGTTCAAACTGATATCAACAAGCCTAGCACCTAGAAGGTCACAGGCCTTGCACCCAGACGATCAACAGGTCCAGCACCCAGAAGGTCACAGGCCTAGCACCCAAGCTCGGGTTGTCGGGCCTAGCACCTAAGTCTCATATACCAACTAAGAATTAACATCTTCCTAGAGGTTTTCATCGTGAATTATCCACCACAATCTAGAGAAACAACGAAAAGACCCATGATCTCATAATCATGGGGAGGAGGACACGTATCTCCACTACTTGATAATCGTGTAGCATACCACGATCCCAACATTACTGGTCATGTAATATCCCCTGGGTACTATAAATAAAGGACCCCGGGCCTCATTTCAAGGGATCTCTTTTTCTAGAACTTTGGGAGAAAAATCTTTATGACGAGTGAACTCATCAGTTCGTACTTGTAATTGTTGAGTAATTCAATACTAACAACTAAGTGGATTAAGTTATTACTAATCATCAGAACAGGGCTGAACCACTATAAAATTTATGTGTGTTTATTTAAGATAATCATACTCTGTCGGTTATTCTATTTATTTCATTCAAAAGGTGTCGTATACTGTACATACGACCATTTGCCAATTTCACAGGTCAACATTTTGGTGCTTTCATTGAGAGTAAGAAATTAAGAAACACACTTTCATCATTTATACGATGCCTCCAAAATCCAGTAAGACCAAGAAGACTCCTCCCAGGGATTGAACCACCTAGGATCCCATAGATCCCGTTAACGAACCTCAGGTGGAGGTAAGAGATCAATCTGATGCGGAAGATCAACAGGACGCTCAAAATGAGGAGATTGCGCAATTTCTAGGGAGGCATGAGGCCTTTGCTGCAAAAATTGCCCTTCAGAGGGTGACTATGGAACGACAACGACGAGAGATAGATGAGCAGGTCCAGAGAAGGATCCAGAGGGAGCAGAAAGCTGACCGGAGACACCAGGAGGCTACTGTGGCCTTAGAGGCGGCTACTCAGTTAGCCCGAGCTAACGCGGAAGCTGCTGCTCAGGCGGTGAGGGAGGCTCAGGCCAAAGCAGTAGGAATGCGAGAAAATAGTAACAGAGAGTCCCAGGGGAGGAGTAGGACCCCAAGGACACTCTCAAAACCACTTTCCTAGAGATAGGATGAAGAGGCATAGTCCAAGACTGCCTCCTCCATGACCAAGAAGAATATCATTTCATCTCGGAGTAGAAGTATTACCAACCCGAAGGCCCCCTCCCAAGGGGACAGATGAAACAACGTAGGAGATGAGGATTAGACATCTGAGAGGCGTGACAGGAGTGGAAATGGCCGCTCAAAGTCTCAAAGTCATGTAGGAGGAGAAGCTCGGGGGCAGGGTCACACCGATAGGGGCAAGGCATACCTACCACCCCTACACCCTTAGTCTTGCAAGGGAAAGGAATTGATGAATAACACCAATTCTATGTTTGATAGGCTGGGGAAAGATGCGCAACCTCAGGATTTAAGGGAGGTCATCAACAGGAGGACCAGCGCTTAGGAAGGGGTACCAGGGGCATCTACCCCACCTGGAGCAACGATCCCACTAGCAATGCAGGCTCAAATACATGCACTCGTTATGGTTGTTCAGGGTCTAACAAAGAAACCTTCAAATATTGAGTTGGCTCATAGAAGTGGGAGTCCTTTAGTACCAAGATCCAAGTTGCCCAACCACCATCGAAATACAAGACCCTGAAACTTCCTACATACACTGGGAAGGAGGACCTAGTACGACACATTGGGAAGTTCGAGGATCAGATGGAGTAACTCGGTGTGGAGCATGATTATAGGTGCAGGGTATTCCCTACCACTCTCTCTGAATCAGCTTAGGAATGGTATTGGAAATTCAAACCTGGATCCATCACTTCCTAGGAGTAGTTCAAGAAGGAATCCTTTAAGGTCTTCAGTGCTGGGCAAATTCAACCAGTTTATGCCAATCAGTTACCCAACATCAAGCAAAGGAAAGATGAATCCCTGAGAGACTACATTGAAAGATTCACGAGAGAGGTAAACTGAGAGTCCATGGTAGGAGATGAAGGGAAGTTCATTGCCATCTTGGCAGGAATAATTTATCGTAGTCCCTTGTGGGATATTATACATAGGAACCCTATCAGCACCTTGCAAGAGTTCCTGGACCGAGCCCACAAATACATGAAGCTAGATGGTGCTATCATGAAGGAAGAAAAAGGCATAAACTATCCGACCACTGTCAAGGTAGATAAGAACGACGCGAACCCTCAGAGCAGCACTAGGTGTAGTGGTAAGAAGAGGAATACCTCAGGGGCCGAGCAGGGTGGAGAAAAGAAAGCTAAGTCAACACCTGCCGACAAACAACCTAAGCATCAACCCTACCAGCCCAGGTGCACCAATTTTATCATCCTGACTACATCAAGGGCTGAGATTTACTTGGAAACATACCAGGAAGTACCATACCGAAAGCCACCACCCTTGCGCTCATAAGAAAAAAGGGACAATAATAAGTTTTGTCATTTCCATAATGATTATGGACACGACACAAACAAGTGCAAACAATTGAAGGATAAGATAGAGTTTCTTCTCCGATCAGGAAAACTCTCGAGGTACGAAGGCAAGACCGAAACCCCAAGCAGGAATCTAGAATTTCGAAGGCAGAGAAGTCTACCACTGGAGCCGGTGGCTGTAGACTTGACACTGGTTACCATATGTGGAGGACCCCACATAGTAGGCAACAACAACAATGCTCATGAGCGATATGCAAGGACCCTTAGGCATGAGGTAGGGGAGTCTTCCTAGTATGACAATCGAGGAGCGGTCTCCAAAAAATTAAAAGTATGAAAGTGAAACTCTCACTTTTACAGAGGATGACGCCAAGCACGTGAGGTACCCCCACAATGACCCTCTGGTCCTTACCATTCAAATCACCAATGCACGAGTGAAGAGATGCTTGGTGGATTTGGGAAGCTCAGTAGATATCATTTACAAATCATCCCTTGAGAAGATGAAGCTCATGGTCAAGGACCTAACACCATGTTCCCAAGAGATATATTAGTTCACGGGAGAATGCCTAGCACCAACAGGAACTATCAAACTACCGGTCATGGTGAGGGATGCCCCCAGGCACGAGACTGTGATGACAGAGTTCCTGGTGGTAGATTGCTCATTGGTTTACATTGTAGTGGTTGGGAGACCCCTCCTGATGGCGTTACACTCAGCAATATCTATCTCGCATCTATCTTTGAAGTTCCTCACTAGTGCAGGGCATGGATGCATACAGGGTAACCAAAGGGAGGCACGAGAATGCTACAATGCATCAGTGGTCTAGGCAAAGAAAGGACCATGTGTAAACAACATGATAGTAATCTACTGCAAAGAGAATAAAGGAACATATGAGGTTGTCAACATGGAAGTTGACATTGAAAGAAACACTCTACTGGAGCCGGGGGCTCCTTTTAACGAAGATTTTTTATTATAGCAAGTTTCCCAAAGCGAGGGAAACGACATCAATCCTCGCTTTGGGTATGATGTCATGGGGGTAGGACCAGTCGAAGATCTTGATGAAGTCCTACTAGATGAGGAGGACCAGACTAGAGTAATCAAAGTCGAGAAGGAGTTAAAGGTGAAAATTAAAGCATAGTCGGTGGAATTTTAGAAGAAATACTAGGATGTCTTTGCCTGTGTCACATAAGGACATGGTTGTAATTTCTCCATCCATGATAAGTCATATCCTCAATATAGACAAGAACTACTCACTAGTGCAATAAAAAAGGAGACTGCTTGACAAAGACCGATCTCAAGCCCTGAAGGAGGAGGTCGAGTAGCTCAAGGAAAATGGTTTTATAAGGGAGGCCCACTACCCTGATTGGGTATCAAACCCCGTGCTTGTCCCAAAGCCAAACGGGAAGTGGAGAACATACGTGGACATCACAGATCTGAACAAGGTCTGCCCCAAAGACTGCTTCCCAATACCCAGAATAGACCAACTGGTTGATGCAACGACAGGACGTGAAACACTCTCATTCATGGATGGGTATTCTAGGTATAATTAAATAAGTATGCATCCTTCTGATGAGGAACATACCAGCTTCCAGACAGACAAGAGATTGTACTGTTATAAGGTAATGCCATTCGACATGAAGAACGCAGGGCCACCTACCAGCCTTTAGTGAATGGCATGTTCCGAAACTTGATCGACATAAAGAGGTATACGTCGATGACATGTTGGTCAAGTGCAAAGAAGCTGGAGGGCATGTTCGAGACCTGGAGGAATGCTTTGCAATACTTAGAAAGTATAGCATGAAGTTCGACCCTCTCAAGTGCTCATTTGGAGTCGATTTTGGTAAGTTTCTCGGATACATAGTCAATTCATGTGGAATCGAGTCTAACCATGAGAATATCAAAGAATTGATCAACATGAAGTCACCTACCACCATCAAAGAAGTGCAAAGCTTAACCGGGAGAGTAGCTGCCATCAGTAGGTTCATATCAAAGTATACGGACAAGTGTGTCCCTTTCCTTAACTTATTGAGGGGTAGCAAGAAGATCCAATGGACCAAGGAATGTGAGGAAGCTTTCCAGGACCTAAAGGAGCACCTCGCCCAACCTCCCGTCCTAGCGAAGCCAATATATGGTGAAGTACTATTCATCTATTTGGCAATCACCAAGCATGCAATCAGTGCTGCTTTGGTAAAGGTAGAGAACAGGGTACAACACCCTGTATACTATATAAGTAAAAGGCTAGTAGGTGCAGAGTCTAGGTATCCCCCTCTTGGAAAGCTAGCCTACTGTTTAGTAATCGCCTCTCGAAAGCTGCGTTCATATTTCCAAGCTCACTCGATTCGAGTCCTGACCAAACAACTGCTGAGACAGGTTCTCTAGAAATCAGAGGCCTCGGGATGATTACTCAAGTGGGCAGTGGAACTAGGATAGTTTGATATCACTTATCATTCGAGGATGCCGATAAAAGGACAAGCATTGGCAGACTTCATAGTCGCAGGCACCAACCTTGAAGACTCTTCCTACCAATTAGAGAATGGAGATACCGAGAAGGAAAGAGATACTCCTGTATGAAAGCTATATGTTGATGGAGCATCCAATGAACACAACTCAGGCGCAGGAATCATACTTATTAATCCGGAGAATCACTGAGTCCATTGCGCTCTCATATTTGGATTCAATGCTTCAAACAACGAGGCTAAGTACAAGGCATTATTAGTAGGATTACACTTGTATCGGGATGTGCATGCACAGTCCCTAGAGATATTCAGTGATTCCTAGCTAGTGGTGTATCAGGTACTGGGGGAGTATCAAGTTAAGGGACTTAGGATGGTGCAGTACCTGAACAAGGTGAAGGACTTGTTGGCACAGTTCATGAAATACTCAATTACACAAGTCCCAAGGGAGAAAATTTCCAACGCTGATGCCTTAGCCAAAGATGCAGACACTCTGAATGTCGTTCCCGACAAATACTTGGCAGAAAGAAGCATAGCTGAGCAGGAGGGAAATGTATTGTTTTCGAATTATCTGTGTAACAGCCATTGTGCTTCAACGAATGATGAATTTAATTTTTCAAGTTTCACTTAATTACTTTAGACCTGTATAACCCATCAGATCATGTTCGATTCTGGTCCTTCAGGGACCCATCGACCTATACGATCCAAAAGAGAGACAGGTCCTAGGACCTTGTCGTTAAGTTATCGGATCATGTTCGATTCTGGTCCTTGAAGGACCTATCGACCCATAAGATCCAAAAAAGAGACTGGTTTGAGGACCGTGACGTCAAATTATGGATCATGTTCGATCTTGGTTCTTGATGAGCCTATCGACCCATACGATCCAAATGAGAGACAGGTCCTAGGACCTTGTCGCCAAATTATGGATCATGTTCAATCTTGGTTCTTGAGGAACCTATCGACCCAGACAATCCAAATGAGAGATAGGTCTTAGGACCTTGTCGCCAAATTAATGGATCATGTTCGATCTTGGTACTTGAGGAGCCTATCGACCCGAAAGAACAAAATAAGAGGCTGGTTCGAGGACCTTGTCACCAAACTATTTGATCATGCTCGATCCTGGTTCTTGAGGAACTTATCGACCCACACGATCAACAAGAGAGATATGTCCTAGGACCTTGTCGTCAAATTAATGGATCATGTTCGATCTTGGTTCTTGGGGAGCCTATCGACCCATAAGATCCAAATAAGAGACGGGTCTGAGGACCTTATCGCTAAACTATTTGATCATGCTCGATTTTGGTTCTTGAGGAACCTATCAACCCACACGATCAACAAGAGAGACAGGTCCTAGGACCTTGTCGTCAAATTATGGATCATGTTCGATCTTAGCTCTTGAGGAGCCTATCAACCCATACGATCCAAATGAGAGACTGGTCCGAGGACCTTGTCGTCAAATTATGGATCATGTTCGATATTGGTTCTTGAGGAGCCCATCGAACCATAAGATCCAAACGAGAGACTGGTCCGAGGACCTTGTCGCTAAATTTCTTGATCACGTTCGAACCTGGTTCTTGAGGAACCTATTGACCCATACGATCAACAAAAAAGACTAGTCCAAGGACCAGTCACAATCATTGGATCATAATCGAATCTAGTCCTTGAGGGACCGATCGATAATTTGATCTAAGACTCGTTATAGGCTCGATTAGCCCATCTAGAACCGGTTGGTCCAACTTAGACACTTCTGTCTACAATCATTATAACGAGTACACGAGAGATTACGTAGATCATGATTGACACTTGCTACACAATACGCATTTGTGTATAGGTATCATTACTACAGAGTATGAAACCATCACTCGACTACCAATGAGGGACAAGCATTTGCTGCTTGCATCATTGGGTGAAAAAGGATAGTATTATGTGTCTAAATGCTCGAAGCAAGGCATGCTCAAGTGGCATATGACCAAGGCTTTTAAACCCATGATCACTTGGGGGAATATAGTACATACCGATCAGGTTATACACGAGCGATGAGGGTGTGACCTTAAGTACTAAGCAAGCTCAAGTTTTTCTAGGACATTTGTTCAACATTTGTTCTGAAAGTGCACAAAACAAAAACAAAAAAGGAATTGGTAGGGAGATTCCTAGCCATGTCTATTATGGGGTGGTCGGCCAGTCCATCAACCCTATACGGTGGTCAGCCTATCACCGATGGGGTGGTCGACCTGACTTGTTTTTTTCTTGGTACTTGGTGAAGTATCATACTGCTCACATTACCATGGTTGTTAGCATGAAAAACGTAAAGGAGTGAGGTTAGTATGGCACATAAAATACATGTGTTCAGAGTATAATAATACCTGAACCAATGAGGGTTATGAGTTGATATACTTAGTAAGCATTGGAAATAAAAATTTTCAATCAATACACTGAGTACTCATAACAAAAAAGCATAAAGGCTTAAAATGTCATATGAAAATTCATCAAGTACAAGGTGCCCCACCAATGGCATGGAAGGAAAGACAGAGTAAAAGAACAGAAGAAGACTAACTTGGGCAAAGAGTACCATCTGAAAGACCACGTTTGAGCCTCAGCAACCTCACAAGCCAGACATTTCTTAAACTCCTTCTCTGGCATCTTCTCGGGAAGGAAATCCAAGTTTAGATTTTTGTTTGACTTCCAGGCAAGTAGAAGCAAGAGAAAGCTGTCTCTGAATACTCCTCTCGAGCCTTGTCCCAGGCAGCTTTGACCTCTTTCTCTTTCTCAACAAGAGAATCCTTCCGAAATTGGTCCATGTCAACAATCAGCTTCTCTTTCTCAACTTCAGACTATTGGAGCTGATCAGCAAGTTTCCCCTCCTTCTGGGTTATCCTTCGAGTCAACTCGATCATTTCCTGCTATTTGAGCTCCATGGTACTACGGAGGGCGTTGATCTCTTCATCCTTTGAAGCAAAGTCAGCATCCCTAGAGCCAAGAATGTGGCTAAGGTCTAGCACCTCTTGGCGGATAGCTTCAAGCTCAGAACGAAGGTTGGAGAGCGTAGAGGTATACTCCACAGACCTATCACGGACATGAGAGACTAGCATCAATGCCTGCAAAAGAAGATCAAATTTTAGAAGGATATTAAGCACATAGGAATCCTAAAATAATGGTGATAAAGTGTCGAACCATCTGAATGAGATTTGGGTTCGAACGTAGTTTCATCAAAGTCATCTGAAGCAAGCGATGAGTACACGACAGATGCACCCACCTCATCACCCTCATGTCCGGTGGGCACCGACGAAGAGGGTACCTCCTCGACATGAATGGGTCCCAGGGAGTCTATGGCAGTCACGGGCTCGGGACCATTGTCATCCGGAACGTCAGCTATAGTAGGAGGAAATAGCCCCACCTTCCTATGGTTCTCTGAAGTAACGAGGGTCTTGACATTCTTCTCATCAGGGGTGATGGCAATCAGTGCCTCGGCTCTAACTATCATAGCCTGGGTCGGGAGCGGTCTATAAAAAGGCCCAATGTGCTTAAACTTGGAGTAGTTGGCCTCTGCATCCTTAGTAAAGAAATACTTGTTGGCGTATCTAAATGCCTTGCTATTTCCAGAGATCTCTTCCAAGAAGGTGTTGGTACCCTCGCTCATATAATGGTGGAAGTGGAAATACTTCGAGTTTCGCTAAGAAGGGTTTGTCTTCAGGTCAAACAAGTAGTGGATCTCATGAGGCACTGGAGCAGCCCATTTTCTGCGATGATAGATAATGTACAATGCAGATAAGACCAAAATTGAATTAGGACACAGTTGAGAAGGACTAATACAAAAATAGTCTGCAACACCATGAAAGTATGGATGAAGAGGAAGTAGGGCGCCAAACTTCATGGCAGAACATGTCCAAACGCACGTACCCAGACGGGGGTCCTTAGCTCTGTCATCTGGACCAGGGATAGTAATAGAAATGCCAAAGAGGTCAAAGGTATTCCTTAAGTTCTTTTCCATTTATTAAGTCATGTCAGATGCTGCTCCCCTAAACCAAACAACCTCATAATCAACAAGGTGAGGCTTCTCAACCGGTTTCCATATGAGACAGTCTTGCTCTTGGAAGGAGGGTAAACCACCTTAGCCCGGAATCTGTGAATAGAACACTCCTGAGAATGAGTAGCATAGCGATGAGAACCCTTGGTATGTTCTTGCTGAGATGAAGATTGATGGGGAACCCGAATAGTATCTCGGTGCAAAGGGCGTTGCAATGAGTCTCGCTAGCCTGACCTGTCCCGCTGAGAAGAATGACTCCGCTGAGATGTGCCTTGGGATTCGCGGGGCGTACTACGCTGAGAAGAAATTTGAGAAGAGCCAGGCGAGTTGCCCTGAGTGATGTGCCTGACAATATCAGGATCATCTTCAAAGAGTTGCCGAGTCATCTGTTTTACTCTCGCCATTGGATAGTACCTTTTCAAGAAATCTTCCTCACTGAACAAATATAAAGTGGAGCGAGGGAGAATCCTTTTCACCCTTTACAAGAGCTCTTGAGGAGAACGCTCACTTACTGACTTGTTTGATGGAGAGGAGCTGGACATCTGCAACAGAAGAAAAATGAAGATTAAAGTTAGTAAATGAGGATAATGAAGCCAATAGCTGGGGGCATATCGATGAACTAAGGAGTAAAATTCTATATAGGGGGTAGGCCCAGTGAGCCTAAGCCTGGGCCGACCACCCTAAATCCATCAAATTATGAAGCATGAAAAATGGGGAATAGGTGGTCAGCCTACCACCATAGGGCGACCACCCCAGGGATGCGAGCCTCAAAAAAATTTCAGAGGACTATTCAAGTCTCCAGAAAAAGTAATTTTTACAGTACAAGGAAGACCACCAAGGAAATTGGTTGAAAGGTGCAAACAATTAATTTTAGGGTCCCAGGTGGTCGGCTTATGCTTGGGTCGACCGCCCTGAATCCCTGAAAATCGCCCAAGGGGAGGTACTTGGCCCATGAAGTGTACACTACTCGGCCATGAAGCTTTAGGAGTGGTCAGCTGTAGCCCTAATTCTAGACCTGGAAATCACCTAAGGCAAGGGAAGGGAAGCCCTGGAGGTGCTCAACCCATGAGGTGTACACTACTCGGCCCATAAATCCCTGAAGGTACTCGGCCCCAGCCCTAATCCTATCCTTGGAAATTGTAGGTGCTAGGGTTTGGAGTCTCAGAATTCATCAGGACTAATGAGGTGGTAGGCCTAGGGTCTTACATCCCTGGAAATCGCCCATCCTAGGGTTTATAACACTTGAAATCGCCCAGACTAAGGAATTTTACACAAAAATCTTGATTGAAGTAAGTTAATTATTTTGGATCTTTATACAACAAATCAAGAAGATTTAGGCAAAAATTCCTCAAAAATTCAAAGTGTTTCTTATAAATCTAAGAACATTTAAATTAAATGGTGTGAGGATTAGAAGAAAGTACTTACCAAAGATCTAAGTTTGATGAGGAACTGGAGAAATCAGGCTTGGAATTTTTTTGGAAGTGGCGCATAGAGCAAGAATGAGAAGAGAGGACCTACTTATAATCTCTCAGGCAAACAAGATATTTTAGGGGATTCAAATTTCCTTGAAAAATATTTGGTATGGTTAAAATTTCAAATTCCTTGAAAAATATTTATATTTTTAGGAAATCAAATTCCTTGAAAAACTATCTTATATTTTTAGGAATTAAAATTCCTCGAAAAATATTTTGTATTTTTAGGAATTAATATCCTTGAAAAACTATGTTATATTTTTAGGAATTAAAATTCCTTGAAAAATATTTTGTATTTTTAGGAATTAATATCCTTGAAAATATATTATATTTTAGGACTTTAAAACTCCTTGAAAAATATGTTATAATTTTAGGATTTCAAATTTCCTTGAAAAATATATTAGATTTTTAGGAAATTAATTTTCCTTGAAAAACCTAAATATTTTTAGGAATTACTAATTATCCCTGAAAAATTTGTGCTCAGCAAATTATCGGTAGTTTAAAGAGTACTATGTAATGTCCCGAGGGACTTGACTATTTAAGTACTGCTACAGAATGTTTCTCAGGCCAGACACAAGTCTACTGTAATGTTGAAAACATTACAACAAACTTGGGGGGTAAATGTTATACCTCAAAAATACGAGGATGACGTGGCGAATGAGAATGCGGCACGTGATATCACAAATCAGGGAAAAATGATGAAGTATTGAGAAAAGATCGACAGGCAAAAAAAGATAGGTCCAGGACCTATAGGGAAGTCGACCGAGCTTGAAACCCCTGGGGCTGGTCGGCCTAACCCCTACGCCTAGGGGTGGTCGGCCTAAGCAGGCCCAAGAGCCCTAGGGTTGGTCAGTCTGACCCCTACCCTAGGGGTGGTCAACCTCAGTGTGTCCAAGAGCCCCTAGGGTTGGTCGGCCTGAACCCTACCCCAGGGGTGGTCGGCCCCAGTATGCCCAAGGATCCCTAAGGGTGGTCGGCCTGACATGCTCCAGAACCACCTGGGTGGTCGGCCCACCCTATTCTTCATAGGGTGGTCGACCTAAACCCCCAAGTACACTTCACTGAGAAATACTCTGTCTCGTTCAAACTGAGATCAACAGGCCTAGCACCTAGAAGGTCACTGGCCTAGCACCAGAGGATCAATAGGTCTAGCACCCAGAAGGTTACACGCCTAGTACCCAAGCTTGGGTCGTCAGGTTTAGCACCTAAGTCCCATATACCAACTGAGACTTAACATCTTCCAAAAGGTTTCTATCGTGCATTATCCACCACGATCAAGAGAAACAACGAGAAGACCCATGATCTCATAATCATTGGGAGGTGGACACATATCTCCACTACCTGATAATCATGTACCAAACCACAATCCTGACATTACTGGTCATGTAACAACCCATGGGTACTATAAATAAAAGACCCAAGGCTTCATTTCAAGGGATCTCTTTTTCTGGAACTTTGGGAGAAAAATATTTCTGACGAGTGAACTCATCAGCTCGTACTTGTAATTGTCGAGTAATTCAATACTAAAAGCTAAGTGGATTAGGTTATTACTGTTCATCAGAACAGGGCTGCACAACTATACAATTTCTGTGTGTTTATTTAAGATAATCGTACTATGTCGTTTATTCTATTTATTTCACTCAAAAGGTGTCGTATACTGTACATACGACCGTTGGCTAATTTCATAGGTCAACAATTACTAGGGGTGGATAGAGGTAATTTATTACCTTTATTTATGATTATTGTAGATTCACATATGTGTACTTGCTTAAGAATAATGATGAAGTCTTTATCATGTTTAAAATCTATAAAGAGAAGCTGAAAATCAATTGAAAATGAAAATTAAAGTAATTAGAAGGGATAGGGGCGGTGAATACTTTTCCAATGAATTCAATGTGTGTTTGTGAGATGCATGGTATAATCCATGAATATACAGCCCCTTATACTCCCCAACAAAATGGTATAGCAGAAAGAAAAAATAGAACATATGTTGAAATGATAAATGCTATGCTATTACATGCTAATTTAAGTTTTGCATTATGGGGAGAAGCCTTGCTATCCGCTTGTCATATTCAAAACTGGATTCCTCTAAAAAAGAATCAAATTTCACCAGATGAGATATGTAATGAAAAGAGGCCCAACCTCTGGTATCTCAAAGTGTGGGGGTGCCTTGTATATTGCAAGAGCACGGAGCCTAAAAAGACCAAGTTGGGTCCAAGGGACAAAAAATGTGCATTTTAGGCTATGCCTCAAATAGCAAGACCTATAAGCTATTAGACATGGAGTCTAATGTTATAATTGAATTAAGAAAAGTTGAATTCTTTGAGAACCTATTTTATAGTGACAAGAAGCCTCAAGAACCGAACTCATTAGAAGGAACTCAAGAGGAGTTACCTTCAAGGGCTGTAGAGCAACCGAAATTGCCTAGAAGAACCCAAAGGCTTAAAGAGAGTGGATCACAAAATGAAATCTCTCAAGTGGAGACTCTTTACTTAGTAGAGGGAAATCACAAGGGAGACACTTTAAAGTATCCAATTGTACTTCAAGGGGAGGATGATCCTAAAACTTTCCATGAAGTTATGTCGTCAAGGGACTTTACCTTTTGGAAAGAGGCAATAAATAATGAGATGGATTCAGTTGTGTCTAACAACACTTGAGAGATTGTTGATCTACCATAGGGTTCAAAGCCAATAGATAGTTAGTGAGTATTTCAAAGAAAATATCACACTAATGGGACAACTCAAGCCTTAAAGGCATGGTTGGTGGCCAAAGGGTATAGATAAAAGGAAGACATAGCTTATTTTGATACCTATCAACTAGTAGCAAGGATAACATCCATAAGATTGCTGTTTGCCTTATCATCAATACACAAACTATATGTTCATAAAATGGATGTCAAAATGATATTCCTAAATGGGAACCTTGATGAGGAGGTTTACATGGAACAACCAGAAGGGTTTGTTCTAAGGGGAAATGATTAAAAGGTGTATAAGATTATTAAATCATTATATTGTTTAAAACAAGCACAAAAACAATGGCATGAGAAGTTTGATGAGGCCATTGTTTTGGATGGGTTGAGACACCACAATGCGGATAAGCTCTTATATTCTAATACTTGTGATGACTATGTCATCTAGGTGTGTCTATACGTTGATGATATGTTGATATTAAGTAATGAAATGAAAGGCATATTAGAATTGAAGAGGTTTGTATTGTCATCTTTTAAAATTAAAGCCCTTGGAGAGATCAATACCATACTAGGTATCAAAATTAGAAGAAATGTGGATGAATATGTCTTATGCCAAGCTCATTATATTGAGAAGATGCTTGACATGTTTGGTCATCTTAATATCAAAGAGGCAAACACACCCTTCTATTAAAGAATGGAGAGTTGTGGCTCAACTACAGTATGGAAGTGCAATTGGGAGTTTGATGTACTCCTCTCATTGTACTAGAGCGGATATTGCATATGCGGCTAGTAAACTAAGTAGGATTATTAGGAATCTAATTGTTAAACATTGGAAGGCTGTGGAAAGAGTATTTGGATACCTTAAGAGGAGCAAAGAGTTCTGCCTCCAATATTCTAAGTTTCATAAGATATTTGAAGGATATACCGACACAAGTTGGGTATCCAGTGTAGGAGATAATCTCTCAACAATTGGTTGGGTGTTCACCCTTGGCAGAGGTGTTGTTTCTTGGGGATCTAAGAAGCAAACATGTATATGTTACTCAACCATGGAGTCCGAGTTTGTAGCTCTAGCGACAACCGACAAAGAGGTTGAATGGCCAAGAGATGTCATGTTGGATATACCAAAAATTGTGGTTGATGTATCAACGATTTTGATAGATTGTGGTAATCAAGCCACTTTGATTGGAGCTTACAACAAAATATACAATGGGAAGTCTAGATGTATAAGTATAAGACATGACTATGTGAAAGAATTGATTGATAAAAGTATCATATAAATTTCGTAATTCAAATCTTGTGAGAACTTGGCAAATCCATTTACCAAACCACTTCAGAGAGATTTGGTGAGTTCTGCAAATAAAGGGATGAGACTAAAACTCCCTGGCCAATAGATTCCCCAATTATGGAAACCGAACTCAAAACTTGTATACATAAAGTGTAGAGTTTAATGGGTAAGAACAAGTCATTGTTAAGAGAATAGTTACAACATTAACATCTTAAAAGTCCCTTCTAGGATGAGTTATTGTTGGTTGCTACAAAGCGTGAGGGTTAAGCCATAGGCTTTTAATGAAATATATTTCAAGGGCAACAAGCATCTCTAAAGGTAGCAAAGATGATGTAAGAATTTCACCTATGTGAATCTAGATGTGGTGCCGCCTCTCGAGAGAGTAGGAGTTTTCTCTCCAGATGATTCATGAATGGATGAGCACAAGGCCATAAAAGTGCTAAAAGTAAAAACTGGGAAATACATGTGTAATCAAGTAGAGGTGTTAAAGACATTACCAGTTTTTGTCATATGAATATTGGGTTCAATATTTTAAGAATATCTTAGCATTTTGATAGAAGCTTCGTAGTGTTTTCACTAAGATAAAGTTCAAACCCAAAAAGTTCTTTACTCTATGCACCAATATCGTTCATAATAAAGGATTGATGATATATTTAATCAAGTGGGGGAATGTTATGATTCGTTAAATATAAAGTGAAATTGGTTAGGCACGAAGAGGTGCAAAATCCATAATAGTTTCACTACAGTCAACATGCGAGAGTTGACTTTTGGTATATGCATTTACAAATGATCTTTTTGGATCCAAAGTGTTTCTTTGGAGTGTATAAGAGTATCCAAAAAGTTTGGAGACATTTGGATATGTTTTGTTATATGTTTTGGGGTGCCCAATTAGAGGGACATGCATTGCATTGCCTCTTTGAGGTGATGCATCACTAGTCCCATTAAACCTTAGGTGACGTGTAGCCTTGGCTATTTGTATGTGTTCGTACAATGACATGTTTTTGGCTCCAAAATATAAAATAGATGCTTGAATCTCATTGGTTCAGCCTAATGGGGATTCCAACACTATTTCAAGGGGTCTCTTGAGTCTTTGTTGATTTGATCCCTCACCTCTCTCTCTCTAGATCTCAAGATTACTAGTTTTCTCAAAGATCTTCATAAAGAAAGCTTGACTTGTATGAAGATTCAAGGCTTGTGAATCCCAATCTCATTCTAAAGTAGTAGCTTCAAGAAATCTCAAGGAGGAGGCTAGGAAAAGAGATTTTTGGACAACAAATATTCATTTGTGTCAAGCCTTGGTTACATTTTGTGTTTCACATAAAATCAAAGACTCGTGATTTTATGTATCATGGTTCTTCAACACCAAAGGTCAATTCTGTCTCTTGATCATTTGTGTTATGTTCTTTGTGTTATTTTCCATTATAGTATAGATTATTATTGTTATTTTACTGAGTTGTAATATATAAAACTCTTTATATATAGCTTAACCCCCAACATGATTCCTTTTACACTTAGACACTTTTTCTTGTGAGATTTCAAAGAAAGAATCTCTAGTGACTCGAGCGTTAGAGTGCCTTTGTGCAGGTACCCTCGGGAGGTTCCTTTCTTCATCTTGCAAGACATGGTGGATATTTTGAAGGAAAAATTACTTGATTTATCCAAGTGATTTGTATCTATGGTCATCCCTTATTCGAAAACATAGTGTTCACCCAAAAACGGACTACCTAGTGACGTGGCAGGATCGGCTTACACGTGGCAGTTTTAGCAAGTATGGTCTATTCGACCATTGACCAGAAGAGAATTGGCTCATCAGACAAAATAATTATGGGCGACCACTCTGGTCTCATATTTTCATTTATTTCCTTCAGATATGTAATCTTGTAATTACGTATTGATGGTAATTTCCATTATTATTTGGATACACCTGTATTAAATATAATTAAGGCCCATTGGCCCATGTAGAACTCCTTGAGCCTACAAATAAGAATCAAAGGGCTCAACATAATGGACTTTTGGATTTTTACTTTTTGGAACTTCAAAATTCTCTGAGAGAAATAGAGTGTTTTTATCCACCATAATTGTATTTATCTAAAAGCTTGTGAAACTTGTGAACCCTAGTTCATTGATCAAAACTCTTGGGATTTTACATCAATAAGAACACTAAGTGGATGTAGGTCATTACCGATTTATTGGGGCCGAACCACTATAAATCTTTTGTGTTGTTTATCTTTTCATCTTGATTTCATCTCATTTTCTATCGTTTTACTTGACTCCATGTCGTTGGACAATTCGAGGGCCAACATTTTGGTGCTCTCGTTGAGAGTTGAACTCAAGACTTTCAAAAAGATCAAATGGCGAAAATAGCTAGAAAGACTGGACAAACCTTTGGTGTAGCACCATCTCAGCCTCCTCCAGAAAATGTGGTTGAGGATGAGCCACAAGTGGAGTTCGAAGAGGAGGAAATGGATTCTGAGACCTTGAGGACGACATTGATTGTGTTGCAGGAAGAGTTAGCCAATCTGAAGGCTGGTCAGGAAAATGTGGCTAAAACGATGGTGTTGCAGCAGAGAGAAATTGATAGGCAACACAGAGAACTGAATGATAGGCAGACCGACATGGATCGCTGATAGAGGGACGCCACTGCTGCCCTGGAGGAAGCCATTCAGTTGGCTCGAGGACAGCCCACTCTAGCTTCTCAACCGATTAGCCACCTAGTGTCCTACCACAACAAGATCCACATTCAAATTGTCCACAACATCACCACACTCCGCCTCCACTACCAAGCCCTCAGACGTTGGAGCAGTGTACCACCCTACTTCCTTAGAGCCGTTACTAAGTGATTTATAAATGAGCCATTAGCTCGCTAATCGAGGTTTAAGACTAGAAAGTGTGTTCGGATAAAAATAAAGACACATTTAGTAAACATTAGGTATAAAAAGTTTGTATTTTATTGAAATTCGTAAAAATATTACATTGGGATCCCAAACCACTATTTTGAAATGCAGTTACAAACCAAAGATACAGTACAGTCGACCTAAGCGACAAAACCGAACATTTATCACGTGTTCCATAAAATACCCCAGCCGTGGTGGCCAGGTAGGCCAAACATGTACACACCGCTCCATGCCCTCCAACTCATGGTTGTAAGATCCAGCTTCTTTGCTCTTACCTGAACCACAGAGCACCCGTGAGCCAAGGCCTAGCAAGAGAACTTTAAACATATCATGCAATAAAATATATCTCAACGAACCATACTCAATTAGAGCAACAAACAGATACCAGACCCTACTATCATGATCAAAGACACATCATCTAGACTAGCTCAACAGCACAATAGTAAAACAACCTATTAATAAAGCAGTGCAATAACACACTAGCACTATAACCAGAAAATGCAGTAATACCACATATATTCACGCAGCAGCTCAATACAAACACAACATATAATAAAGCAGCCAACAGTCTAAACACATAGCGACCATGCCGTCCCAAGTGCTTTACCAAGCCCTGGGTTCGCGGTCCACACCGTGAGGATATCCCAGGTATCCTTTGGGGTTTCGCCCTTGAAACTCGCACTCCGTGTGCTAACGCTGCTCTCAGCCCCTTGCCGTACTCAGCTCTTGCCTCTTTTGGCTTTTGTCGCTCCCGGCTCTTGCCGATCTCAGCTCTTGCCTCTCCTGGCTTCTGCCGCTCCCAGCTCTTGCCGCTTCTGGCTTCTGCCGATCAGTCACCTACACATATATGACATAGCAAACCCCAAACAATACACACAGTACAACACACCACATAGCTCTGCGGGTACAAATAGTTCACTTACCTGTATCCTAAGATTTCCAAGCACCGATATCCCGAGCACAATCCCCTAGTCTGAGCCTCGCTGATAACCTAGTCACAACACATCAACAACGACCATCCATCAAGTTCTAATCCACTAAATAACTTTGGGTTACAATCCTAATGCCCGAAACCTTGAATTCTATCAATCCGGGTGATAAAATCCATCCCGAGCCTTAACAATTAGGTTTGCAAGCCAAAAACCCAAAAAACAACCAACACCTTGAACCAAGGACGCGGCCCAACCCCTTAAGGGTCGCGACATGCCTTAAAACAAAGGTAAGTCGCCTCCCTAAAAGGAGACACGGGCCGCATCATGCTTAGCCAAGCGCTGCGGCGCGCCTCTAGAACAAAGGCCTCCATAGGCCTCACGCGCATACGGGCCGCGGCATGCCCCTCCTAGAGCTGCGGCTCGACCTGCAAACCCATAAAAGCAGCCTTTCTTTCAAATTCTTCTCCGATCTTCATCCCATTTCTCATACCCCAAACATCAACCAACCCCAGAATTAAGTTTAGAATTTATATCCATATGGCCTAAACATCCCAACAAGCTTATAAACAAATTCTTACACCCATCAAACACACAAAACCAATCTTGAGAACCAATCTATGAATGCCTAAGTTCTAGCAATCAAACGAGCATAGTTTTAGCTTGTTCATCAAGTTTGAAAGCTTACCTTTGAGCTTGATTAAATCCCTGAATTACTCCTCTAAGTTCCAGCTTCTAGCCCCCAAAATCCAGCTTTGAATTTCTCCCTTGATCCCAAAGAAAATCAGCTTCCTTCTCCCTTCTTCTCCTAGCTTCTGCTTTCCTCTACAGCTTTCAAGGACAATTCAGATATATGCCTAAGTGAGGAAAACGTGGATGACTTCTCCTCAGCCAAGTTTATCCATCCTTAAAGCCAAATTACCCTTTTTCCCCTTAAACCTATCCTTAACCCTTAAGTAATCCCAAAGGCAATTTAGTCATTTACTAAATCCCATTAAGTTCCCGAGCATTACTAAATTACTACCCACTACTCAATAGTTCCCGAACACATTATAATATCCCCAAAATACCCCTAAACTCCTCTCGAGTCGGGTATTTGACCCCGTTGTGAGTTTTGAGCCAAATAGCTCCCTAGGACTGTCTCAGATTGTGCAACACATATATATCACAAATATATCACAATATTCACAATTATCACATTTATGCCCTCAACGGGCTAAAATTACAAACATGCCCCTAATAACCAAACGGGGCCCACATGCATATTTAATACTCACAATCATGCATGTCTAGTCACATTACCACATAATTCATATATATCAAAATTAAATCAATTATTGCCCTCCCGACACACTAATCAAGGCCCTAAGCCTTATTAGCAAATTTGGGATGCTACAACTATCCCCTCCTTATCAAAATTTCATCCTCGAAATTTATTCACACATGTTGGACACTAATCCCGCAAACCTTATTATAATCCCCGATTCAGGTCTTTTACTTGGTCATTACTTGCAACATTCTCACAAGAACAATAGTCTTAATCTGTAAGACCTTCGTTCTTTTATCTTGAACTTCACTAGCTTTTCCTTACATAGTAAGTTTCACAAAGTTTCCAGGGTCTTTTTACCCAATCAGGGGTTGCACTTGCCACCCCTTTCTCCAATATTGGCACCAGTAACATTTTGTAAGCCTCTACCTGCACTGGGGTAAGGTCAAACTATAGGCCCCTGGCCTAATCCCTATTAAGATTCCACAAACAAAATGAACTCCTCTTTTAATCTTGAACTACCATACTCTTGTTAGTTCATAACACCAGAGGACACAAAGTTTATGCTCCCAGAACTCCACGTTCCCATACCTAGACTTGCATATTCTCATGTCCTTGTAATCATGCAGACACTCTTGAAATTAACGTTTCGTAATAATTTCACTGGTCCTTAAGCCATTCCTGACGTAGGGTACTTCTTGTCCCTAAGTTCACTTTCCGAAGTAAGTACTTCTCGTTCCCAGTCTCACAATATTCTACTCAGAGTCACTCTACAACCTCCTCTTTCCAGAACCTGGAAGTCCACAAGTTCCCATCTGACACCATCACCCTTGGTGTCCAATGGAGTCATACAGTCTCTTCTCGTACCCATTCCCTCTTTTGATACCTCACTCACACCAACCGTGGTGTGCCAATCAAATAGGTCAAATCACAACTCTTGTATTTGCTTACCTCATCTGTGACCCAAGGTGATCCACCCCTAGGGTTCGTAATCATATCCCTTTATAATAACTTTAGGATATACTAGAATCATAGTATCCCTTCTGGCCTCTAGTTATTACCTCTTATTTTCTAGATGAATAGGTCGTGCGCCTCCCGATAAACAAGGTGTAATTTCAACATCCATTCAACTTCCTGGATGTAATGACCGTAAGGGGTGACTTACGGTTCATCCCACAACTTCCCTCATTTCCAAAATCCCTTAGACCACTCATCTGAACCACATAATTTAACTCAGCTATTCCAATGTAGTAGGGTTCTTAGCCTTTCGTTTAAGACCCTCTTCCTGCGTCTCACTATTCATTCATAGGAATATATTTACCAACTATCAACCGCTAGTACCAAATCAAATTCAGTCATTACTTCATACTATTAGCTTGCCATCCACTGTGAGGTGCTAACGATCACTATTTCAGTTACACATGATGCCCCTTAGACCATAACATATGCACCGGAACTCCACACTCGAAATAAGGACGATGTCTCTTGCATCGTTCTCCGGTACCAGTCTAAACGTATAAACTTTAATACCGTGATATGTTAATCAATCTTTATACCAACTTCTGAAAATCTGGTATAGAACCATCCATTCAGATCAACTTTATGTTCTCATGTTACCTCGGTCAAAGTATGGATGTCCTCAAACATGCCTCATACAGTAATAGATGTGTTCCTCTGGTTTCACTATACTCCTCGCCCCTCTAAGGCGTTTCTTTGGTAATTCCCTTAAAGTTTCCATCTTAATTACATTATACTTAATCCCATTACCTTCCATAACATGACTCTAAATATCTTGTGGAGAAATCAGAACTTGTCTCTCTTGGTACCTTACCTGTAACCTTGTTTCCTTAACCATGGTACTATCAGTAAGGGTATTATTCGGGTTCTGCTTCTAGATGAGAGTTGTCTGAAACATCCTTGATCGATCTGAATATACCTCGTCAACATTATCCCTGTACTCTCTGCTTAACGAACTTACCTGAGCCGCTGATGCATTGGTCAATATAGAAACTTTATTAAAGCTTCACCATATCCTACTTAGTGCAAGTGGAGATTCATGTAACACCTCTTGCCTTGATCCTTATCAGGGTAATTCTTGAAAACACTATCCTATCCCCGTAGACTTGGCCCCTTTTCTTGTCAAACTGTATTGACGTGTCCCATGATAAAATGTTTCATCTGATCAATCCTCAAGTCAGACACTTCTTCAACTAAACCTTAATTCTTCCCGTAGAGCTAAATCTATACTTCATAATGTCTCGGATACCGCTTCTATCTCTGCCTTAATTCCATTACATGCAATTTTCCCCAAATGTGGCAATTATCCCACCAAATCCTTATAAATCCATCTGGAACCTTATCTGTCAATCCAATATTCGTCTGGTCTATCTGTTATAACCTCAGTGGTATCTTCCCCAACAAGTAGGCACCCAGCAGCTATAACCAGGCCCTTTTTCCTTTTAACCTCAGAAATCCCCATCTTCCACTTCAATCCATGGTTGTCCCATATTTAACCGGCAAATAAACATTCAAGACCACCTCATATTCCTCACAAAAACACTTTAATCAATTCAATTTTTAAGCAGAAACAAGTACTAGAAAACCAACCAATTTCCTATGAGGACCAACCTCGGGCTCTAACCATATCGAAACGTTCACTCGAGCTGGGGTAAAGTTATATGTACTCTTTAGTTCTTCTATCTATGTCTTCGAACAACTCTCCTTGACAAGTCCTATGATTCCTCATTGATACCATGCCTTCATTCACCATCACTTGCATGATCTCTCCTACGCCCAACGCATACCGTGGAACCCCTCCGGACCTCTCCGTCATCCTAACGACGGCCCTGAACACCATGAACTCTCCTATCAGGACCAGGAGTAATAGAGCCATCAAAGATCTTTCTTTCTTGGTTACTGGGCCTCCGCCCCTACCTGCTCATGCAAATGAGGATACATTTGGCTGAGCCTTCTGCCCATCGACACTCTTACTCAATCTCCCAACTCCTGCGTCTTCTATAATAAGGACCCGTCCTTTTACCCAAGCATAGGTAACAATCTCCTACACTAGAGGAATCCTAACACACTGGCCATCCTAGGGTTCAATCCTCGAGTGGATCGCTCTTTTCGAGCCTCATCCATAGGTACCAAACAAAACACAGATTTGGCTGATCTACGAAACTTACTAACATACCCTGTCACTATTATGCTATTCTATACCGAGTTCCTAAACTCATCGGTCTTTGCAACCCAAATTACTTCAACATAGTGCCTCTCATTGAACCCATGTCTGAGTTTCCTTTCAGCCCATCACGACAATATTCCGAGTCTGGGATAAAACTTCCACACACGTTCGGGCATCCTCTCGCAAAACGTATGTGGCACAAACCACCCCCATCGTTACCTTTCAATCCTATATAGTTGAAGACAAGGATAGCCATGCTCGTTCATCGCTCAAATCAAGACGAATCCATGCCTCCCCCCGAGATTGGAGGTTAACTCTTCTAAAACCCTTCCTGTAGTAATTCCCATCTATTTTCACCATTATGTTAAGTCATAGCTGGTGCCATTAGTGCCAACCCTCATAAGGCAATGTCCCCTGATGGAACCCCACTGTCTCAATCACCTAGTCTCTTCCTTTTGCCTATACTATTCTATCTATATGTCAGCAACCACCCGCTGCCAATCCCAGGGCCGGTGGATGATTCTAGCCTCACCCGCCATCAATCACACTGCCTAATCCAACTCCCTGCCTTAGATATACAACCTCCAAATCTATTTGTAGCCATCAACCTGGCCTACCAGCCTTGGTAACATTATACCACACTAAACCATAGCAAAGCCAATCAACATAATAGACAAAAGATACACATACTACGATACAACACCTAAATGCTCATGCATCAATCATCAAACCTCATTCTCACAGATCACATACATATTTATCATGCTCCCTATTCTAGCAGATAAGATAACTTACATAAATAGTTAAACAAATATTGCATATAATACCAACCATGAGTCGAGCTTGTCTCTGGCAGCGAGCGTACATGTTCGGTCAATCTCGAGGAACCATAAACGTTGGCACGCTCTGATACCAAGTTTTAACGCCCTACTTCCTTAGAGCCGTTACCAAGTGATTTATAAATGTGCCATTGGCTCGCTAATCAAGGTTTAAGACTAGAAAGTGTGTTGAGATAAAAATAAAAACTCATTTACTAAACATTAGGTATAAAAATTTGATCTTTTATTGAAATTCGTAAAAATATTACATTGGGATCCCAAACCACTGTTTTGAAATGCAGTTACAAACCAAAGATACAGTACAGTCGACCTAAGCGACAAAACCGAACATTTATCACGTGTTCCATAAAATACCCCAGCCGTGGTGGCCAGGTAGGCCAAACATGTACACACCGCTCCATGCCCTCCAACTCATGGTTGTAAGATCCAACTTCTTTGCTCTTACCTGAACCACAGAGCACCCGTGAGCCAAGGCCTAGCAAGAGAACTTTAAACATATCATGCAATAAAATATATCTCAACGAACCATACTTAATTAGAGCAACAAACAGATACCAGACCCTACTAGCATGATCAAAGACACAGCATCTAGACTAGCTCAACAACACAATAGCATAACAACCTATTAATACAGGATTGCAATAACACACTAGCACTATAACTAGACAATACAGTAATACCACAATATATTCACGCAGCAGCTCAATACAAACACAACATATAATAAAGCAGCCAACAGGCTAAACACATAGCATTCATGTCGTCCCAAGCGCTTTTCCAAGCCTTGGGTTCGCGGTCCACATCGTGAGGATATCTCATGTATCCTCTAGGGTCTTGTCCTGGAAACTCGCACTCCGTGTGCTAACGCTGCTCCCAGCCCCTTGCCGTACACGGCTTTTGCCTCTCCCGGCTTCTGCCGCTCCCAGCTCTTGCCACTTCTGGCTCTTGCCGATAATGGTTCTTGCATCTCCTGGCTTCTGCCACTCTCGGCACTTGCCGCTTCTGGCTTCGGCCAATCAGTCACATACACATATATTACATAGCAAACGCCAAACAATACACACAGTACAACACCCCACATAACTTTGTGGGTACAAACAGTTCTCTTACCTGTGTCCCAAGCTTTCCAAGCACCGATGTCCCGAGCACAGTCCCCTAGTCTGAGCCTCGCTGATAACCTAGTCACAACACATAAACAACGTCAACCCATAGAGTTCTAATCAACTAAATAACTTTGGGTTACAATTCTAATCCTCGAAACCTTGAATTCTATCAATCCGGGTGATAAAATCCATCCCGAGCCTTAACAATTAGGTTCCCAAGCCAAAAGCCCACAAAACAACAAACACCTTGAACCAAGGCCGTGGTCCAACCCCTTAAGGGTCGCGGAATCCGTCAAAACAGAGGGAAATTGCCTCCCTGAAAGGAGACACAGGCCGCAGCATGCTTAGCCAAGCGCTGTGGCGCGCCTCTAGAACAGAGGCCTCCACAGGCCTCACATGCATACGGACCGCGACATGCCCCTCCTAGAGCCACGGCTGGACCTGGAAACCCAGAAAAGCAACCTTTCTTTCAAGTTCTTCCGCGATCTTAATCCCATTTCTCATACCCCAAACTTCAACCAACCACAGAATTAAGTCTAGAATTTATATCCATATGGCCTAAACATCCTAACAAGCTTATAAACTAATTCTTACACCCATCAAACACACAAAACCAATCTTGAGAACCAATCCATGCATGCCTAAGTTCTAGCAATCAAACCAGCATAATTTCATCTTGTTCATCAAGTTTAAAAGCTTACCTTTGAGCTTGATTAAATCCCTGAATTACACCTCTAAGTTCCAGCTTCTAGCCCCAAAAATCCAGCTTTGAATTTCTCCATTGATCCCAAAGAAAATCAGCTTCCTTCTCCATTCTTCTCCTAGCTTCTGCTTTCCTCTAAAGCTTTAAAAGAAAATTTAGATATATGCCTAAGGGAGGAAAACGTGGATGACTTCTCCTTAGCCAAGTTTATCCATCCTGAAAGCCAAATTACCCTTTTGTCCCTTAAACCTATCCTTAACCCTTAAGTAATCCCAAGGGCAATTTAGTCATTTACCAAATCCCGTTAGGTTTCTGAGTGGTTCTATAAATCTCCGTTTAATCCCAACATAACCCAAGCATTACTAAATTACTACCCGCTACTCAATAATTCTCGAACACATTATAATATCCCCAAAATAACCCTAAGCACCTCTCGACCCGAGAATTTGACCCTGGTGTGACTTTCTAGCCAAACAGCTCCGTAGGACTGTCTCGGATCATGCAACAAATATATATCACAATTATCACATATATGCCCTCAACGGGCTAAAATTACAAACATACCCCTAATAACCAAACGGGGCCCACATGCATATTTAATACTCACAATCATGTATGTCTAGTCACATTACCACATAATTCGCATATATCACAATTAAATCAATTATTGCCCTCCCGGAACACTAATCAAGGCCCTAAGCCTTATTAGAAAATTTGGGATGCTACAAGCAGCCTCTTGCTGCTCAACGGGATATTCCAAGTCAACATCCTGAGCAGCAACCTCTTTCTCGCGCTGGTCGAGATAATCCCCAGCAGCAAAGGCAGAATAGGGCAGGGCAGCCTCCCTGAAGCCCTAGACGCCAAACTGCTAAGGAGCCAAATCCACTAAGCAGGGGACAACATCCTTCTGTTGGCAGGAGACAAGTCGAGCCAGGCACTGCGGTCAGGGCCCCCCCACGACATAATAATGCCAGGGGATCCACCGACCAATGCAGGCCTCCACCTAACGGATGAGACGTGCCAGCGAGGGGAGGGGGAAATAATACAATCAGAAGGTTGCACCATTGTCAGTCACGTTTTAGGGATGACCATGACTACAATGAAGCTAATTCTGGCAGAGGAAATTCTGGTCAAAGGGAAGGAGAGAGGGGTGGAGAACGGAATCCCCCACCAAGAGAAAATCAGCCAATGAGGCAGAACGCTGGGGGTAGCCTTGGCAACCTAACGTCTTTGATCGACTAGGCGCTAGCGAGCAAAGGTGTAAGGACTGGTGATGATTTGAGGGATGTACTCAATGACAGGCGAGAAAGGCACGACGAGCATGCCCCTCTAGCACCAGTCGCCCCAATAGTACCAGAAGTTGTACAGGCTTAGCTTGATGCGCTGAATCAGGCTGTCCAACAGTTAGTGGGGAGCTGAACATCCCACATTCAATATGATTAAAGAAGAGGCACTCTGTTCATACAAAGAATAGCAATGGCCGAAACCCCAAGCAAATTTCAGATGCCAGTCTTACCCAACTTCAATGGATTTTGAGACCCAGGATCTCATGTGAATAAATTCGAGATACAAATGGACACCCAGAAGGTGTCAGATGACGCTCGATGCAGAATCTTTCCGGCTACCTTATCTGACACTACTCAGGAGTGGTTTTTCAAATTCCCTCCTGCTAGCATAGTGTCATGGGAAATGTTCGTGAAAGAGTTTTACGGGCAATTTTACGTTGGTCGAGTACATCCGACCGAAGCCAACCAACTGGTCGAGATACGCCAGAAGGAGGGCGAATCCTTGAAGTAGTATGTACAGCATTTTATGCGAGCCGCTACTGGGGCTAAGAAAGTTGGTGATGAAGGGAAAATTGTGGCACTTACTACTGGAGTACGGCGCCATTCATCCTTTTATAATAGTTTAAGGAAAAATGGGGTCAAGAGCACCCAAGAATTCTTAGATCGAGCAGACTGGTACATCGAGCTCGAAGAGGCAATTGCCAACGAAGGTAAGGCGCCCGCAGACGACTGGGGTCCGAAGGAAGATCCCACCAAAGCCGCGAATGGGTTTGGAAAACCCATGGCAACGACAAAAATAACGGGAAAAATAGAGGGAAAAGGACGAACCACAAGCCGTCAACATCTGAGAATAAGCGCCCTAAAAGTAATAGATACGAGCTGAGGTTTACTAATTACATGACCCTAGTAAAAAGCAGAGCAGAAGTGTACCAGGCTACCAACACCACTATCCCTTACAAGTGACTAGCGCCGATCAGGAAAGATATTTCCAAAAGTGATACAACCAAGTTTTGTCATTTTCACAACGACCATGGTCATGGCACCAACGAGTGCAACCAGCTTAAAGATGAGATTGAGTTCCTTATCAAGCAAGGACACCTGAGAAGATATGTACGAGCCACTGAAGGATCCCAGAGAGAGGCTCAAGGAGGCAATGAGCAGGCACCGGTACGCCAACGCTCGCCCCCTTTACAGCCAGCTCCAGTGGCGGGTACATTGCTTACCATCTTTGGCGGCCCACACCTAGCAGGGGATAGTGGGAAGGCAATGGAGGGATACTCCCGAACCTTACGTCATGACTAGGACATTGAAATGCTGAACGTAGAGGAGAGAGCTCCTACAAAAGCTCAAACAGAGGAAGAACTGATAACTTTCTTTGAGCTTAACGCCCAGCATGTCCAGTTTCCCCATTCATATCCTCTGGTCGTGGACGTCCAGATCACCAATATGATTGTTAAGCGGGTGTTAGTGGGTACAGGAAGCTCAGTAAACATTTTGTACAAGTCTTCACTGGAGAGGATGAAGTAGTCAGTGAAGGATTTGGAGCCATGCAACCAAACAATTTATGGTTTTTCTGGCGAGGGGCTCGCGCCAACGGGGTCGATAAGGCTTGCAGTCACAGCAGGAATTGCACCTGCGAATAAGACATTACTCACTACTTTTATAGTAGTTAATTATCCTTCGGCATATAATGTTGTGATTGGAAGACCTATTCTAGTCGACCTACGAGCCGTGACCTCGGTCTGGCACCTGGCCATGAAGTTTCCAACCGATGCAGGGGTAGGATGCGCGTTGGGAAACCAACGAGAAGTGCAAGAATGCTATAATTCCTCGATTACCAAGGAAAAAAGGGGTGGATCGAGAGAAAGAGCCAAGAAAGGGTTGCTATTGGCCAATGAAGTACAAGCCCAATCAGGTGAGCAGGTCACCAAATAGGGTGTTGCCAAAAGTAAGGATAGAGATTTAGATCCTCGCTTTGGGGATTTTGAAGAAGACGTAGGACCAGTCGAGAACCTCGAGGAGGTCCAACTTGATGAGGCAAATCTGACCAGGGCTGTGAAAGTTAGTAAAAACTTAGAGACAACAACAAAGCAAAAACTGGTGGAATTTTTAAAGGAGAACCAAGAGGTGTTTGCCTGGTTGCATAAGGATATGGTTGGGATTGAACCAATAGTTATCCGCCATGTCTTAAACATATATAAAAGTTTTCCACCAGTACAACAAAAAAGGAGGCTACTCGACAAAGATAGATCAAAAGCGTTAAAAGAAGAGGTCGAGAAGCTAAAGGAGAACGGATTCATCAGGGTAGAATTTTATCCATCTTGGATCTCTAATCCCGTGTTGGTTCCCAAGCCGAATGGCAAGCGGAGGATGTGTGTGGATTTCACAGACCTCAATAAAGCCTACCCGAAGGATTGTTTTCCGCTCCCAAGGATCGACCAGCTGGTCGATGCCACTTCAGGGCATGAGATCCTATCATTCATGGATGCATACTCTGGACACAATTAGGTAAGTATGCACCCACTTGGTGAGGATCACACTAGCTTTTGAACTGATACAGGGCTTTACTGTTACAAAGTAATGCCCTTTGGTTTGAAAAATGCTGGTGCGACTTACCAGCGACTAGTTAATCACATGTTCAAAGAGTTGATCGATCTTAATATGGAGGTATATGTTGATGACATGCTGGTTAAGTTGAAGAAGGCAGAAGAACCCATTGGGGACCTACAAGAGTGCTTCAATGTCTTGAACAAATATCAGATGAAGCTGAATCCCCTTAAGTGTTCCTTTGGAGTTGGATCAGGGAAATTTTTGGGATTCATAGTGAACTCGCGAGGTATCAAAGCTAATCTCGAAAAGATCAAGGCCCTGATCGAGATGAAGTCGCCAGCTAAAATTAAAGATGTTCAGAGTCTAACCGGCAGGATTGCCGCTCTGAGTAGATTCATTTCCAAATCAACGGACAAATGCGTTCCATTTTTTAATTTGCTTAGGGGGGATAATAAATTCGAGTGGATGGAAGAGTGCGAGCAGGGTTTCTAGGATCTAAAGTATCATATGTCGCAACCACTGATTTTGTCCAAACCGGTCGAGAGAGAAACTTTGTTCATCTATTTGGCAATCACTGAGTATGTTGCTAGCGCTGTCGTGATCAGAGAGGAGGAACATGTTCAAAAAGATGTGTATTATATAAGCAAAAGGCTAATAGGATCAGAACTACGATATCCACCCATTGAAAAATTAGACTATTGCTTGATTTTAGCCTCCAGAAAGCTACGACCATACTTCGAAGCTCACCCCATCGTAGTACTCACTGACTAGGCACTTCGACAAGTCTTGCTAAAACCAGAAGCCGCCGGTCGATTGTTAAATAGGGCAGTTGATCTTGGACAATTCGATATTTCTTACTTGCCACGAGCATCTGTGAAGTGACAGACTCTGGCAGATTTTGTCGCAGAGTTTACTGGGCTCCAGGATTTCGAGACAGTAGAAGAGCCTGAACTCGAAAGCCAAACTCCTTCCTTGAAATTGTTCGTAGATGGCTCTTCCAACAAGCATAATGCTGGAGCAATATTAAGATTAGCCAAGGACATCGATTCCACTGTGCAATTAGATTTGACTTCACAGTGTCCAATAACGAAGTCGAATACGAAGCTCTGCTAGCAGGATTAAGATTACCCAAGGACATGGATATAAAGTCACTCGAAATATACAGTGACTCCCAGTTAGTGGTTAATCAAATTATTGGAGAATATCAAGCCCGGGGTCTGAAGATGGTTGCTTATTTGAACAAAGCAAAGGACATATTGGCACAGTTTGAAAAATATACTCTCCAGCAAGTACCTTGCGACCAAAACTCAAACGCTGATGCTTTGGTCAAGTTAGCAAGCGCGAAAGACGCTGACACCTTGAATATTTTACCTGTTGAACATTTTTCCGCACTGAGCATTCAAGCAGAAGAGTCTTCCCTGGGAATCCAAGCAATAGACACATGGATGACGCCTGTCATTGAATATTTAGAACATGGAGTGCTGCCGGTGGACAGAAACAAAGCAAGAACCCTCCATAGATAGTCGGTTCGATTCATTCTAATCAATGGAAATTTGTACAGGAGAGGGTACTCAATTCCAATTTTAAGGTTTCTACGGAGATCATGCTGGGGGGCAGAGCTTATCAAAAAAGATCCTAAGGCAAGGATACTTCTGGCCAACGATGAATGAAGACTCTGTGGATTTTTTCTGGAAGTGTGACAAGTGTCAAAGGTTCTCCAAGATACCGCGAGCAGCCCCTAATGAGCTAAAAAAAATGCAAAGCCCATGGCCATTCGCAGTGTGGGGGATAGATTTTATTAGGTCTTTACCCACAGGAAAAGGCAACGTCAAGTATGCTGTGGTTGTTGTTGACTACTTCACAAAGTGGGTCGAAGCTAAGCCGCTTGCAACAATAACAACCAAGAAGGTGCTAGATTTTGTGGTCAAAAATATCGTGTGTTGCTATGGGTTGCCCAAGAAGATTGTCTCAGATAATGGCACACAATTTGACAGCGATCTGATCACAGATTTTTGCGAAAGGCACAGAATTATGAAGAGTTTTTCTTTAGTAGCTCATCCACAGGCAAACAGATAGGTTGAGGCTGTCAACAAGACATTAAAGGATACCCTGAAGAAAAGGCTTGAAGAAGCGAAGAGGGCATGGCCAGAACAGTTACCTGAAGTCCTTTGGTCGTATAGAACTTCCCATCGAATAGCAACATGCCATACTCCATTTTTCTTGGCCTATGGATATGAAGCCATGTTTCCTGTGGAATTAGATCCACCATCGCATAGAAGGTTGGCATACGATCAGACTGTGAATAGTCAGTTATTGATGGAATCTTTCGATTTGATCGATGAAAGGCGCGAGCAAGCTCAACTTTGAGTACCAGCTTACCAGCAAAAGATCACTCGGTATTTCAACTATAAAGTACGCAAAAGAAAATTTAACGTGGGAGATTTGGTACTTAGAAGAGTTTTTCTCAACACCTGCGATCAAGCTGCTGGAGTGCTTGGACATAACCAGGAATGACCGTATCAAATTGAAGAAGTCCTCCAACCATGCACCTATAAACTTGCTCGGTTAAATGGAGATCTCAATCCTCGCTATTCGAATGGAGAACACCTGCGCAAGTATTATCAATAAACAATCCTTTTTAAAGAATTGGCTTGTATTAATTTCATTTTTTACAAGTTTAAGAACAAGGGTTAGTCACTCATACGACTAATTGCTTATAAGTGTAAGACCATTTTTTGATCACTCGTGCAGATACGATTGTCCACTTATTGCGAATTAAAAGGAATTGTGTGCAGCCTGCTATTCTTGCCAATTATTGTATTTATTACAAGTATTTGCTCATTACGTGTGTTGTTTTGCTATATAATCACTTCTTATAAGTATTTTTACGAGCAATAATGTTCGAACAGGTCTTGGTCTTGGCAAGTGACTGAGGACCTTAACCTCCTCAATCATTTAGGGGGCATATAATGTACTAAGCAAGCAAAGCATATCAACAGGCATATGTAAACACACGAGCAAAATAAGAGAAAGGATACTATGGTAGATAGAGTATTTTTCAAAATTTTGTTTAAATTTTGTTAAATCAAAACAATGTACTATGCTAAGTTCGGTCATGCAAACATATGTTATAATAAAGTGCAAAAATTATAATATCAAAAGTAAAATGATTTACACTGCGAGCAGTTTCTGCTCAGATGTAATTGTTAATTAAAAGGAAAGTTGCCTACACAGCAAAAAATTGTCTTAACATCACGAACCGTGGTTCGTGTGTCCTAGTTACAAATTAAATAAATAAAGTTATGAAGCAGAAGGAGCAGCTGGAGGATCTTGCTGAGGTTGTTGGTCGACTGTGGTATCAGCACCCTCGTCAATGCCTTCAATAACCTTGGCCAAAGAAATCTCAGGGGATCCCTGAGCTTTCTCCACTTCAAGGCAAGAACCGCACTTCGCCAGCTCTGCCTGCTTCATACGCTCTGGTAAACAATCAAAGTTTTCCTCGCGGTTATTTTTCTAGAACATATAAAAGAAGTTAAATGTTGCTCCCCTGAACCTCTCCAAGTCAGTGGTGTTGGTTTCTTCGAGCAATTTAACTCGCTCCTCCAACTCAGCAGTTTCTTTCCTGCTAATAACTAATTCATCTTGGAGCTTGGAGGACTCTTTCTATTTCAACACTGAAGAGTCCTTGTACCTCTCTTTATACTCCGTGACTTTGACCAGGGTCTCCTTATGTTGCTTCACCTCCTCGCTTAGCTTGGAAATCTTCTCCTCAACAACTCAGCTATTCGGTATTTTTCTCCTTGGCCGCCTGGAGCTGCTCGGCGTGTTTGGCCTCGGCCACTTTGAGTTGTTCACCAAGCCTCTCCTCAACAACTTTAGTCTCTTTAGCGCATTTTGCAGCCATCGCCTCCAACCGATGCCAGCCAGTACTCAAAGTTAGAACTCCCTGCGATCAGAGAAAAGATCAAGATGTTAGTAGAAATAAAAGGATAAAGTAAACAATTAATGAACAAAAAATAATGGTCACTTACACTGAGTACTTCGTTTAACCCGCGGCTGAAAATCTGGTCGACCTTCATGGAGCTAGTGTTGCTGATGGCCTCTCGGTTGCGCCGATGCTTTGATAGCTTCTTCAGCTTGTCATTGGGAGAATTGAAGGCTATGTTCATGATAGCCTCTCCTTGAGTATTTCCTTACTGATCAGGAGGATTCTGGTCGACGGGAGCTGGCGGAGGAGTAGGGTCGATGGGAGCTGGTGGAGGAGTTTGGTCGATGGGAGCTGGAGGAGGAGTGGTTTCCTTGGAAGGTGCAGGTGCAGGAGGGTCCTCAGTCCTCATCATTTTCTTGGAAGGGTTGCTGCTACCTTCCCCAGGGTGCCGTCTGCTTTCGTTCTTCCTGCTCGCAGGAGAAGTGGTTTCGAGTTGGCTGTACAGATCAAATGCATTGTCGGAAGGCATGACTTGATCATATAAACGAACGATTAGGCAATATAAATTGAGATATTTACTAAAGCAAGGAAATAAGAGTAAGAAAAATTCTAAGTAGTATACACGAGCTACTATTACTGGTCGATACATTATTTATGGTATTACTGCTACACTCACTCTCTGCCTTGAAGAAGTCTGAATTTAAACTAGTCGTATAGTTAAAGTTTTCATCCCCATCAAATAAATGACAGGGAATGGGCAAACTGTCTAAGAGTGAGAAGTCAGTACCGTTTTTATCAGACGACTCGAATATGGGCTCAGGGTGTGCTGAAAGTTTCTGTTTGTCGTTCCCTTGTTGGGTCGGAACAGCAGCAGCTTGTGCAATATTGGAGGGTTCCCTGATGGTCACTCCTATAGCCCGCCTTCTCAAGGGCTGTGACACATCCTGATGCTGCTTGGGGTGGTCTACTCTAGTTACACTCCCTACTATGGACTCCCTCACATCCTGGTGAGGCGCCAGAAGGCCGACCAACCTTAAGTTGCTCCCCATGACCAGCTCTTTGGCGCTTTTTTTAATGTCCGTCATGCTACGCAAGGCACCTGCCCTTATCTCCATCTCTGGAGTAGGGACTGGTCGGTACCATGGACCTAAACAACACTAAAAATTCTAAAGATGGTATAGAGAAGCTAGAAGAAAACAAGCGACCGGTGAGAAAAAGATTTACCTCCTCGGGTGAAGGCTAGGTTGTCAGCGACTAGGTCTGTTGTAAGAAAGTATTCTTGGAAATACTTCCCTACATTGGACTTGTGGGTGATGTCGCTCAGGGAGGTGCAAGCAAACTCCTAGTGGTAGAAGTGAAAGAACCTCGTGTTGATGTGGTTGGGGTTAGACTTGAGATCGAACAGGTAGTTGATCTCATGTGGCGTTGGTACTGGCCACTTCTTATGGTTATAAAGAATATAGAGTGCAGATAATACTCTGTATATGTTAAGGGTGATTTGGAAAGGGACGACCTCAAAATAATTGGCCGCCCCTTGAAAGAATTTGTGCAGAGGAAAGATTACCCCTTCCTCGATATGATACCTCGACCAGGTGCTGTAGGCGCCCCCAGGCACGTTTTCCCGCTAGTCGGGTGAAGGTTTTTTGAGGGTTATCTCAGGAAGACCGTACTTCTTGAGATAGTTGTTTACCATCGCAGCTAAAATAATGCTAGGAGGAGCTACATACCATTCGACCTCTGGCCTAAGGCCGTCGCGAGATCGGGATTTAGTTAGGATTTTGTGTGGTACAGTATTTATAGGCTATGGTTTTGTAGAAGGCTCCTTGGTGCGAGGGGTAGGTTGATTAGAATAAGGGTTGGTTGTCTTCTTCTTTCTCTGAGCAATAGATTTTACGCAACCCACATTCGTTGAACTGGTCGGAGGTCTATTTGTTGAGTTTTGTTGAGAAAAAGGAATTTCTAAAAATGGCAATGACAACTGTTCTTAATCCTCGAATGGTAGCACGAGCAAGTCGTCGTCAATTGGCCTTTCACCTCCCCAAGGATCGTGCATGATAACCTAGGAACAGAAAAGGGGAGATGGCAATCTACGACCAATAGACAGAAGAAGTGGAAACATTGGGATAACGTTTCTCTTGTATAAAAGATAATCTTTTATACGACTAGCAACATTCTAACTTAAATACTAAAAACATGCGAACAGTTTGAAAAAATGGATTAAAAAGCAGAAGTGAAAAGTTTTTTCAGGGAAACTATTTGACTCTAAAAATAGGCGGGAAAAACCTAGATTTTTCTGAAAGCATAAAAATCGAATTTTACTTCGATTTTGCACCCTAAATCAATATTCCAACTTCCCAAGCCAATTCCTAAGCCTCAGTTAGTGTTTTTTCTAATTTAAACTCCTATCCTACCATGCTACTACCTACGAGCCCGACTACCCCAAAATAATATTTTCTCAAGAACATTCAAAAACTCAAAGCCCGAATTTCAGAAAACTAGAGAAATGAACGTTGCATGGCATATCAAAAACAAAGAAGATTAGGAAACTTACTTGAATGAAAGATTGAAGTGGGGTCGTGAGCATTGATACAAGTGGCTGGGCAGACACACCTTGGATCACAAAGTTTATTATGTGTTGTTCTTGATTTGTTCTTCAGAGTCTTGAGGAAAATAAGAGTGGTGGAAAGTGAAAAGAATGGGTTATTTTTATTGATCGAGGCACGGATAAAAATGTAATGATGGGGGTGAGTTTTCGAAACATGGGGAAACGTGTTAGCCATCAAAACATTTTTGGGAAACTGCAATGACATGAATAGTTACATTTTCGAAAAGATGCTGAAAGATGTGACAGGCCAGATGAATGGTCTTTCGGTTAAGTTTACTTTATGTTGGTTGCAGTAAAATAAACTTGGGGGACAAATGTTTACCCAAAAACGGACTACCTAATGACGTGGCAAGATCGGCCTACACGTGGGATACATGTGGCAGTTTTAGTAAGTATTGTTTGTTCGACCATCGACAAGAAGAGAATTGGCTCATCAGACAACATAATTATAGGCGACCAGTCTGGTCGCATATTTTCATTTATTTCCTTCATATAAGTAATCTTGTAATTACGTATTGATGGTAATTTCCATTATTATTTAGATACGCCTGTATTAAATGTAATTAAGGCCCATTGACCCATGTAGAACTCCATGAGCCTATAAATCAGAATCAAAGGGCTCAAGAGAAGGGACTTTTGTATTTTTTACTTTTTGGAACTTCAGAATTCTCAGAGAGAAATAGAGTGTTTTTATCCACCATATTTGTATTCATCTAAAAGCTTGTGAAACTCATGAACCCTAGTTCATTGATCACAACTCTTGGGATTTTACATCAATAAGAATACTAAGTGGACGTAGGTCATTACCGATTTATTGGGGCCGAACCACTATAAATCTTTTGTGTTGTTTATCTTTTCTTCTTGATTTCAGATCATTTTCTATCATTTTACTTGACTCTATGTCGTTGCCCAAATTGAGGGTCAACACATAGATCTGAATCACTTACAATTTTTTAGAATAAAACAAAAGGTTTGCCTGGCCTTTAGATCATCCCAAGGTTAGTAATCTTCATACTTATCTTTTCTTTGATGAGTATGAAAGGGTCTTAGATAGCCTTGTTGTGTTTGTCGAGTTTAAAGACCATTAAACGAAGAAGAGGAATTTTTTTTGGCACCTAGGGTAGTAATTCTCACAATAGTTTAGTTGATCTTCTTTCTTGATGATAGATGTTTTGGATGATGATTTACTCACAAATGTTTGGTTCATCTTCATTCTTAATGATAGATGTGTTGGGTGATAATTTTGGTGTTAGTTTCATATCAAAGAGTGTTAAGTTGGCATTTGATTGTTCTTGGGGTAGTTATCTAGCCAAAAGAGGGTAGTTACTAATAAAAATTAGGATAACCACCAGCTTCCCTGGTGGGAAGCCGACATAGGTAAATAAATTACATGTTTATGATAGAGATTAGTGTGGATCAGATAAATATCCAGCATCAGCATATGCAACCAATTATGATTTAGAATTCTTTGAGTAAATTAAACCCATCTCAGTGGTTCTACAAATATAATGAAATATTTTCTTAATCCATTCCAATGTTGATGTGTGGGTGAATCATTATATATTGCAAGTAAATTAACTAAAAAAAAGCTATGTCAGACCTTGTAGAATTAATAAGATACATTAATTCACAAACTGCCCTAAGATATTATACTTCTAGACCAAGAATTTCTTTGTGATCTTCTCAAAAATGTATATTTTTTTTAATATCGAATGATCAAACAACCATTGGAGATTCTAATAACTGTTAAATATGCAAGTCAAGAGAAAATTTAGTTTTTTCTAAATCTTTCATCTCAAATTCATTTTTCGAATATGTTATTGCCTCAATAACTTTTTCAAGAGTTCCTATTATATTCAGATCATCAACATCTATTGTGATGATAACAAGACCATATTTTTAATTCTTAATCAAAATACATCGACAAAGTGAATTATTTATATATTCTTCTTTCAATAGATATTCATTGAGGTGATTATACCATACACGACCATATTGTTTTAAACTATACAAAGATCTTTGTAGATTAATTGAATACATTTCTTGAAGTTTTGCATTGGCATTTTCAATCCTTACAAGACGTTCATATAAATATCATTATCTAATGAACCATATAAATAAGTTATAACTATTAAGATTGATTAAATATAATGGTTAAGTTTTTTAGACAATGTGGTGTAAAACACTTAACAATTTTCACTTAAGTTGAAGTTAAAATATGATATTTTGTTCTAGGTATCTATAATTGATTTTAATGGGTCTAAATTGACACAATGAGATTTTTAAGAATGTCAAAAAATGTTTGGGAGCATTTGGATTAGATTAAGTTCAATTTTGATAAGTTGACCAGCAGTGTTGCGACATGTCGCCTGACTGTGCCATACTATTATATTTTTTAGCTCCCAATTATGTTTTTAAAAGCTCTAATCCTATTGGTTGAGCCCAATGGCGGTGCCTACACTATAATATGGGTCTTTTTTAGAGTTGTGAACTCTTGATCACAATTTTCAACTCTATCTATAACCTTTTTCTTACTCTAGCTTTCTAAGAACACTCATTTTCTCCAAGAAATTCACCAAGAATTTCTTGACTATTGTGCATTTCAAAGGCTTGTTAAATCTTACTTCTCATTCCTTCTTGGTGAAGCTTCAAGAAACTTTTGGAAGACCTTGAATATAGATTTTAGATAGAGATACTCCTTGTGTATATTGTGTAAGCCATAAATTCCAAACAATCAATATCTCTGTTTCTACTTTCTCTTTTGTATTTTGCATAATCATCGCTAAACCACAACCTCCCAAGAAGTTGAATCCAAAAGTTCCACCTCTTCCATTAGTTTTTGAAGGCTCCACCTCAGTTGTTGTTGTACCTCCCTTTGTTGGAGCCAGTTTCAGTTATGATGTGTCAAATGTTATCACCAGACTTAGTTCGAAAATGGAGATATTGGAGAAATATGTTCTAGACCAGCTAGCCATCATCAATTTATCATTTATAATACCATCAAGAAGTCCAAGAAGGATGGAGGAAACTCAAAAGAAAGAAAATCCGACAATGTACTCCTTTGAGTTATGTTTGTTTTCGTTCTTTTAAGACTATGCTTTTTTTCCTATTGGGTTGTTTATGTCTATTTTTATGTTTCAAGACTATGTTTTTGTGTTTTGTATTGGTTGGTTGTACTCTTTGGCCTCTTATTTGGACAAAAAGTGGGATGACAAAAGTTTCTTGTTTTGTTTGGTTTGCCATGCACTGTAATAGGGAGGTATGTTTGAAACTTTTTAATTTTCTTGTTGTTTTAAAGAATTGTCCTCGTTATGGGGAGTTCTTTTTATTATTACATATTTTGGTTAGTATTTTTGGTACATCATATCTCATCATGTTTGTGCAGGAACTTTGGAGAAATTTTCTTGGTTGTTTTATCTAAATAGATGCCAATGGTTGTGATTGTTAAGTCCTAAATTGGCATCTCTTTAAAAGTAAAAATTTATGTGAAAAGTGAGGAATTAGAGTTGGTTCTTAGCACTAGTAAATTCTCATGAATTAGCTCACGATTACACTGTCTTGTGTTTTCTTCATTTTTTATTATCTGTAAATTGTATCAGGTGATTAATAAAACGTAGGGACGTTTTGATATATATATATTTAATTAATAAAAGGGTTTGTTTTCTTATTTATTAATTGAACATTTTGGTTTCCTTTCATGGAAACAATTTTGGGTAAGTGCACACCAAATGAAACTTTGTTTCCTTATTTGTTTAACGAAGAACACATCTACACCCTTAAGGATAATATCCTTGTGTGATCTTGATCAGCTGGCTATTAAAATGAAATTATTCAATTATTTAATTTCTATTTTATAATTGATTTTATATTCATTTTTTTTTATTTTAACTCAAAAAGAATAAAATTAAATTACGATTGATTTTATTCTTGCTTTTATTATGTATATCAATATCGGATTTTGCAAGAATAAATGAATGCAATGATTTTGGGCACAATCGTGTACTATGTTCTTTTTCAATCTATCCAGAAAGGAGCCATTTATGTTATATCAGGATTGATTTTCACAATTGACCAAATCCTCCTTGAATTCAGGGAAGGTATTTTCTTTTGATAATAATTGTGCAGGATCTCCACCCTTAGCTGCTTGATTTCAACAACTATAAAGTGAGAAACTTCAATCACTCAAAAAATTGACAACTCTTAGAGAATATTGATTGTATTTTTGTTGTAATCAAAAGAGTGTCATTTGAGAGTGATTTTTGTATGTAAGCTTGAGTATAGAATCTTAGTCTACTATTATAAAGCTACATTGCACACTGTTCATTTTTTGTTGTCAATATGTTCTTCAGAAGAAGAAATTTGAAGTGAAGATACAATAAGCAACTTTAGGAAAAGAGTGACTCCATAACATTGAAGGGAGTTCAAATGTTTGATGTTTAGAAATGGTGATTAGAATATGGTGCTCAAGCTCGCGTCAAGATAATAGAGAGATTGTTTATCATTGCAAAAGAAAATTTTATGTTGTACCATTGTTCTCTTACTAATCATGTTTCTTCTCTACGCGTGGCCTCATGTACTAGGAAAACCGAACCATGTAAAAATTTATGTGTTATTTAAATTTTCAGTACTTTATATTATTAACATTTAACACTGTAAACAATTTGATCGATCATCTTTGATTTGTTACCAGCCAGATTGTTAATTAATCAGTCAACTTTTCTAATTCCGCATTAAGTAAAACATTCTTGGATTAATCACTTGGTAATACATTAAAAAATAGTTATTTCAAGTACCATATAATCAGAAAATATGTGGCGAGGGGTGATGTCAAAGTATTGAAGATAGCATTGGAAGACAATCTGGTGGATTATTTTACTAACAATGGCAGAGAGTACATTTAAGAAGCATTTAGAAGGATTGAGTTTGATAAACATGTCTCATTTGATTTAAAAGTGCAAGCGGGAGTTTGTTGGGGTTTTATGCCCTTGTAAAAGAATATTTCTTATGTAACACTTTTCATTGTCAATAAAAGAAGAAATGATTTTTTGTTTATCAATTGCATTGCTTACGTATTTTATTACATGCTTATTTACTTATATACAAACATCTATAAAATCTTAAACATATGTATAGTTACACTTATAGTTACTAGGTCACAATAGATTACAATTGTAATTATATATTAAAAAACAATTAGTCCTAAGAAAAAATGAGTGCATAGAATTTCCATTGATTTGGTAATCTACGACATGATCTACTTATACAATGGTGTGATTGGTGGTACTAAATGTGTAACTCAGAGATGTGCAGCGAAGAATTTGGGTTTTAAAAAATTTATTTATACTAGACAGGATCATACATATATAAATATATTAAATCACATACAAAAAAATTAGAGATTATCTCTTGAAGCCTATCAAGCATCCATGAATATTGTTGTATAAATCAACAATCTTCCAATCCAGATTCTGAAAGCTCACACATTGATCTTCCACACAAATCCTCAAACACACAAGGACGTGTGTGGGCACGTAGGATTCAAAAGGTTGATTTAGGACTTTCTAGATGTACTCAATGCATAAGATCTAGAATAATTTTATAGAGAAAATATGTATTGGATAATTTTTCAGGTTTAGGAAAAACTTTCACTTTCTTTTCAAAGAGAGAGTGTGACAGTCTATGAAAACCAAATCTTGTTGAAAATATCGCTTCTTTTCAGGTTTATAAAGATAATTAACTAATTTAATTAATCTTCATTTTATTTAAAATAAAACAGATCAGTTACAACCTATTTAATTATTTAATTTAAATCATATTTAAAAAAGAAAAATTAAATATCTATAATCAAATAAATAAATTATTTGAAATTCAAAATTCAAATCCAAGGGATAGGAAATCCTTGTGTGTGGTGCCACTCACTGTGCAATATAGTGAGTGGCGTTTTTATCATTTTTTATTTAATTAATATCTAAGACAATATATTTAACTCAAAATAAATATCAGTTAATTCAAAAATAACTATCTTAATATATAAGTTTCAAATAAACAAATAAATCTCTCTTTATATTAATCCAAACATTATTAATATAAAGAGAGATTAACCTATAGTTTTTCAAAATAAACACTACATAGTTAAATAATTAATTAATTCATAATTAATCAATTGCCCATAATTATTTCCTTGCCTCAAAAAATTAATTCCTTTGCAATTGAGTCATTCTCTCTACAAATCTTTCTTTTGACATCCTTAACCTTGACTGTGTAGGACAGAGGTGATCTGGGGACCATGGACCTATAATACGAAGCTCCAGTAAACCAGATTATTAATGAAATTCTTTAATCTAATAATCTTATTTATTAGTTCCATGATTACTCCACTATAAATATGAGATTACACTCTAAGTATTTATAAAATTATATTTACACAGTTTTCTCTTGTAGTCCATTGATATAATCAATAAATGTAGTTCTGTCCTCCATTTATTGGTTTGTTAATTAGAGCTGGTCAATATTACCATTTTACCCTTCTAATTACCTCTTGATCCTTAAGTAAAATTCACTAGTGAATAATTAATCTATAATCATATTATAGATTTGAGCTCTATAACTATTCAGTTCCAGAATTAATCCTTAAGGGAACCAATATTCGATCCGTTAGGAAAGTATGGATTCCAATATTGTAAATCATGTTCTCAGTCATTCATGATGTTGAATTCCAAAAAAAAAGTCATTAGTCTCATTATACTAAGAAATATTAACGGGTGAATCAAAAGATTTAATAAACATAAACAAGAGTTCATGAATACTCAAGATTTAGATTGATCTACAAATGATCATCAAATGACAAGTTTATAAAGATAGTTAATTCTCAATGGTCCTGTAATAAATGATCTCTATTATATACAACTCCTTTACCAAGATGTCTATCAACATCAATAATCAAATCTAGATCACTCGTATCCCGCATGCTTAGTAAACCGCACTAGTAACCATTCATTAAAGATTCGTTACTTTAATATGTTACTGAAAATTAATTCATTATGTATGATCTTAATTATCTTGTACTAATACAAGATCATATTCTCATGATTGAATAGGGAATTTTCTTGAAATTATTATATAATTAATTCAAACATTTATTATAACATTAAAATATATTTACATCATTTTAGGGCATGAATTCTAACAGTAATCTCCTATCGAAGACATTGACCAAGTACATAAGATCGGATGAATCTTGTCACATCGGACTAGGACTAATATTGATTATTAATAGATAATTGAGTATCGTTATTATCAGATCTAATTAGCATCACAACATTGATCATGCATCAAGTCGACCTAAATTCTGAGTTATAATATCTCTATTACTTATATTATCCAAGTCTTTTGATATGTTCGTTAAAAGCTTGTCCCTACGACATAGCCTATACTTATATCTTGGAGATTAAATAGTATAATTGAATGAGAGTATTTATCATAGATATTAAATCTATAAACTTCTGTGTGACTAATAGAAGATAGTCACAAATTACATAAACACAAAAGACAAGGTGTAGATTGGACATTTCTTGAAGAACAACATTCAAACACAAAATGACAAGTCTATGATTATGACAAGTCTATGATTTTATGTGAAACAAAAAAGTAACAAGGCTTGACACAAATGTAGATTTGTTGTCCGTAAATCATTATTTCTAGACTTGTCCTTGAAATTGCTTGAAGCAAATACAATGGAATGAGATTGGGATTTGTGGATGCCAAAAATCCACCAAATAAAAACTCTTTAGTCCCTGGTCAGGACCTAGGGATAAAGGTCACTTATTCATACTATTGGGCTCGAGCCTGTAGGCCTTGTTGAATACAGGAGATCATCTCCTGAGATACAACACATTATGAGCCACAAGGTTTGGCCCTGCTAAGCTAAGGGGCCACAATGAATACTGCAAGAGGATAGGTGCACAGGGCCCTCACATAGTAAGGTCCGATGTGCCTGCGCAAGGCTGACATGCTCATGGGTCAAGATGCACTCATACACATTGTTGATGCTCATAATCTCATCAAGAGAAAGTATGAGGCCGAGGCAAGGCCCTAAAGCCACCGTCGTCTCAAGAAGCCATCGCGCCATCACAACACGAGTCTGGGTTCGTTTCTCGTGGAGTCGATGCCAAGTGGCCCACGTTGGCAAGGCATAGGTGCCAAGGCTCAGTAGCCTCGTGAGGCCCCTCTCGCCCATGCACTCGGCCCCACGGCCTCACTCCATGGCCTCACCCATGGCCTCCTCCATGGCCTCCTCCTATGGCCTCGGCCCCATGGCCTCCTCCTTGGCCTCGGCCCCATGGCCTCCTCCTATGGTCTCGCCCATGGCCTCGCCCATGGCCTCCTCCTATGGCCTCGGCCCCATGGCCTCCTCCTATGGCCTCGGCCCCATGGCCTCCTCCTATGGCCTCGCCCATGGCCTCCTCCTATGGCCTCGCCCATGGCCTCCTCCATGGCCTCGGCCCCATGGCCTCCTCTTATGGCCTCGCCCATGGCCTCCTCCATGGCCTCGCCCATGGCCTCCTCCTATGGCCTCGCCCATGGCCTCCTCCATGGCCTCGGCCCCATGGCCTCCTCCATGGCCTCGGCCCCATGACCTCCTCCTATGGCCTCGGCCCCATGGCCTCCTCCTATGGCCTCGGCCCCATGGCCTCCTCCTATGGCCTCGCCCATGGCCTCCTCCTATTTCCTCGCCCATGGCCTCCTCCATGGCCTCCTCCTATGGCCTCGCCCATGGCCTCCTCCTATGGCCTCGGACCCATGGCCTCCTCCTATGGCCTCGGCCCCATGGGCTCCTCCTATGGCCTCGCCCATGGCCTCCTCCATGGCCTCGGCCCCATGGCCTCCTCCTATGGCCTCGCCCATGGCCTCCTCCATGGCCTCCTCCTATGGCCTCGCCCATGGCCTCCTCCATGGCCTCGACCCCATGGCCTCCTCCTATGGCCTCGCCCATGGCCTCCTCCTATGGCCTCAGCCCCATGGCCTCCTCCTGTGGCCTCGGCCCCATGGCCTCCTCCTGTGGCCTCGGCCCCATGGCCTCCTCCTGTGGCCTCACCCATGGCCTCCTCCATGGCCTCGGCCCCGTGGCCTCCTCCTATGGCCTCGCCCATGGCCTCCTCCATGGACTCGCCCATGGCCTCCTCCTATGGCCTCGCCCATGGCCTCCTCCATGGCCTCGGCCCCATAGCCTCCTCTTATGGCCTCGCCCATGGCCTCCTCCATGGCCTCGGCTCCATGGCCTTCTCCTATGGCCTCGCCCATGGCCTCCTCCATGGCCTCGCACGTGGCCTCCTCCATGGCCTCGGCCCCATGGCCTCCTCCATGGCCTCCTCCATGGCCTCGCCCATGGCCTCGCCTCATGGCCTCGCCCATGACCTAGGCCCCATGGTCCCGTGCCCATGGCCTTGGAGGTGAGAATACTCGCAAGGGGAAAGGTACACACTTGAATATGGAATGTTCCTACAAACCTAAGGAAGTCAGAGTACGGATATAGTACCCCTACCAGACAAGTAGTGGGAACGCCAGGAGTGGGTATGCAAGGATAGGAGTTATGGTCCGTACGTCTATGGCCATAGGTCAGAGCCGACACCACTACCTCCTGCGCCACTACGCCTACCACCACGCATCAGACATGGATATAGACAAGTAGTGGAGACATCCTCCTGACACCCGCTCTTGTACGGGGTGTACGACCACCACCTCTTGAGCCACTCCCCTGACACAGTACGTATGTACCACTTGGTCCCCTGGACCACTATGTACCTAAGGCCATTAGAACCTACTATAAAATGAACTCTAAGACCACCTGAAAGGGGGTTGGAAAATTCATTGTATGCAGAGGCCATTAAGAAATATACATTTTTTCACTCCATTGTTCATCTGTGTTTATCCTTTCATAAGTTAATTCTAAGTTCTTATCTAGAGATCGCCGCATTTACCTTTGAGTTTTCCGACCTAATTTCGTTGACGAGATTTCACCATCAACAGTTTGGCGCCGTCTGTGGGAAGAACAAGCATCAAGCCAGCGTTCTTCCATCATTTCCAGCAAAGAAAGATGCTAAGACGTTCAAAACACCTATGGCAAATACAAGATGATGAAGTTCTCCGGGATGAAGTAGAGCGGAGGGCTACCCTGAAAGACCCCCCTCCGCCCAAACATGGAGGCAGACCGGAGGAGTCTCTTCCCCTAAGGGAGGAGAAGGAAGCATCATCCCCGACCATCCGGCCCGATGGAGGTCATTTGGAGCCGCCAGTGCATTCACTTCACCGGCCCCTGGTAGCACCATGCTCAGGCCACCAAGACCCAGGTCGATCAACGCACGGGCCAAGCAAGAGTCCCGGGGTACGCTCGGTAAGTTCAAGCTCAAGGACTCGCCTCTACAGGGATGAGATTCAAGAGTTACATAAAAAGACTCGAAGGCTGGAAACCCAGATAGAGAACATGCATGAGGCTTTAAACGACCTACTGCGAGGAAAGTCAAGCACACCCCCTCCTGTGCGTAAAGGGAAGGAGCATGAAAAAGGGGAAAGCATTGTCCCCGTAGATGATGGGGGAACCCAACTTTCCACCAGTAAAACCCCCAGACAAAGTACCAGGGGGGACCTAGGCTAACAAAATGTCCCCAGGAGCAAAGGCGGAGGGAAGGTGATGGTCGTAAGAACGAGGCCGAAGTCCCCTCAAAAGAGACACCCCCTGGCCTAAGAAAAGAGCTCCATGGGGAGAAGTCAGAAGTAAGAGACGTACCCCCCGCGGTTCCACCGAGGGACACAACCAAGGCAAGGGATCAGCCCGAGACCCCGCAAAACTCCTCATGCAAAAAGAGGAGGGGGCTAGACACCAAAATGCGAAGCCCTCGGGGCAAGATCACCACAGCACTTGGGGGGCGCATGGATGACGGAGAATTCGACCATGATTCACCCTTCACAAGGAGATTCAGGCTGAACAAATGCCCATTGGCTTCAGAGAGCCTCGCATGACTCCGTACGAGGGTACTACAGACCCAAAGTATCACTTAGACTCCTTCAATAACTTGATGACGTTAAGGGGGGTCAACAGCAGAGCAAAGTGTCATTGCTTCGTTGTTACGCTTAAAGGAGTGGCATACAAGTGGTTCAGGAGGTTAAGACAAGGAACAATCAAGTCATGGCAACAATTCTCTGATGAATTTCTTCAGCAACACCATACAGCATGTGACTACATCATGCCGATTACCAGCCTCGCCAACATCAAACAAGGCGAGAATGAAAGTTTGAAGGACTACATCCATAGGTTTGGTATAGAAGCAACAAAGGTGGGAGATTTAACCAAAGTAGAGCTCAAGATGGCTATTACAGTCGGAGTTCGTCCAGGAAGCATGTTATGGAGTAACATGCTCAAAAGAGAAGTTTCGAATTTGGACGACTTCGAGAGAGAGCACAGAAGTACTTACGTGTGGAAGAGGGCCATAAGAACTTCCATGTCGAAGAAAGCGAACCTTCCTCCAGAGGCCATACTACCACTATGTCTGGGGATTCCATATAGAAGGGGGGCATCGCGCTAGAGGGGTCACTGACCAAGTTTGAGATTGAACGAAGACCATCTAGTCATGAAAGTCCCCACCCGAGGGGAGATCACCTCAAAAGCAGACGCCTCCAAAAAGGGTCTCCAAAGCAGACGCTTGAGAAAATGGTCTCCAAAGCAGACGCTGACAAAAAGGGTCTCATAAGTAGACGCTTGCAAAAAGGGTCTCCAAAGTAGACGCTTGCAAAAAGGGTCTCATAAGTAGACGCCCGCAAAAAGGGTCTCCAAAGTAGACGCATTCAAAAAGGGTCTCAAAGTAGACGCTTCCAAAAAGGGTCTCAAAGAAGACGCTTGCAAAAAGGGTCTCAAAGAAGACGCTTGCAAAAATAGTACTATGCCAAATGACGAGAAGGACGCTTCTCGCAACAAATAATAAGCGCGCGCGATAATATATAAAAGGATATCTAGAACCCAAGGGGTCAATCTATCCTTATAGAAACAATCAAGGTGCACCAAAGAGAGACCTACCGAACCCCCTTTCACGGGGTTCCAAAGGACCTCGAGCATGATGAATACCCAAAAAAAAAAAGGGAGAGAAAAACGAGGGATAATAAAAAGGAAGAGAAGAGTCTACAAGAACGCCTAAAGGCCTCCCTATAGACTGGGGGGCAAGTGTGGATGCCAAAAATCGACCAAATAAAAACTCTTTAGTCCCTGGTCGGGACCTAGGGATAAAGGTCACTTATTCATGCTATTGGGCTCGAGCCTATAGGCCTTGTTGAATACAGGAGATCATCTCCTGAGAAACAACACATTATGAGCCACAAGGTTTGGCCCTGCTAAGCTAAGGGGCCACAATGAATACTGCAAGAGGATAGGTGCACAGGGCCCTCACATAGTAAGGTCCGACGTGCCCGCGCAAGGCTGACATGCTCATGGGTCAAGATGCACTCATACGCATTGTTGATGCTCATAATCTCATCAAGAGAAAGTATGAGGCCAAGGCAAGGCCCTAAGGCCACCGTCGTCTAGAGAAGCCATCGCGCCATCACAACACGAGTCTGGGTTCGTTTCTCGTGGAGTCGATGCCAAGTGACCCACGTTGGCAAGGCATAGGTGCCAAGGCTCAGGAGCCTCGTGAGGCCCCTCTCGCCCATGCACTTGGCCCCACGACCACACTCAATGGCCTCCTCCATGGCCTCGCCCATGGCCTCCTCCATGGCCTCGCCCATGGCCTCCTCCATGGCCTCCTCCATGGCCTCGGCCCCATGGCCTCCTCCTATGGCCTCAGCCCCATGGCCTCCTCCTATGGCCTCGCCCATGGCCTCCTCCTATGGCCTCGCCCATTGCCTCCTCCATGGCCTCGGCCCCATGGCCTCCTCCTATGGCCTCGGCCCCATGGCCTCCTCCTATGGCCTCGGCCCCATGGCCTCCTCCATGGTCTCGGCCCCATGGCCTCCTCCTATGGCCTCGCCCATGGCCTCCTCCTATGGCCTCGCCCACGGCCTCCTCCATGGCCTCGGTCCCATGGCCTCCTCCTATGGCCTCGCCCATGGCCTTCTCCTATGGCCTCAGCCCCATGGCCTCCTCCTATGGCCTCGGCCCCATGGCCTCCACCTATGGCCTCGGTCCCATGGCCTCCTCCTATGGCCTCGGCCCCATGGCCTCCTCCTATGGCCTCGGCCCCATGGCCTCCTCCTATGGCCTCGCCCATGGCCTCCTCCTATGGCCTCGGCCCCATGGCCTCCACCTATGGCCACGGTCCCATGGCCTCCTCCTATGGCCTCGGCCCCATGGCCTCCTCCTATGGCCTCGCCCATGGCCTCCTCCTATGGCCTTGTCCATGGCCTCCTCCATGGCCTTGGCCCCATGGCCTCCTCCTATGGCCTCGCCCATGGCCTCCTCCATGGCCTCGCCCATGGCCTCCTCCTATGGCCTCGCCCATGGCCTCCTCCATGGCCTCGGCCCCATGGCCTCTTCCTATGGCCTCGCCCATGGCCTCCTCCATGGCCTCGTCCCCATGTCCTTCTCCTATGGCCTCCTCCATGGCCTCGCCCATGGCCTCGCCCGTGGCCTTGCCCATGGCCTCCTCCATGGCCTCGGTCCCATGGCCTCCTCCATGGCCTCGCCCATGGCCTCCTCCATGGCCTCGCCCATGGCCTCCTCCATGGCCTCGCCCATGGCCTCCTCCATGGCCTCGCCCATGACCTAGGCCCCATGATCCCGTGCCCATGGCCTTGGAGGTGAGAACACTCGCAAGGGGCAAGGTACACGCATGAATATGGAATGTACCTACAAACCTAATGAAGTCAGAGTACGGATATAGTACCCCTACCAGTCAAGTAGTGGGAACGCCAGGAGTGGGTATGCAAGGATAGGAGTTATGGTCCGTACGTCTACGGCCATAGGTCAGAGCCGACACCACTACCTCCTGCGCCACTACGCCTACCACCACGCATCAGACATGGATACAGACAAGTAGTGGAGACATCCTCCTGACACCCGCTCCTGTACGGGGTGTACGACCACAACCTCTGGAGCCACTCCCCTGACACAGTACGTATGTACCACTTGGTCCCCTGGACCACTATGTACCTAAGGCCATTAGAGCCTACTATAAAATGAACTCTAAGACCACCTGAAAGGGGGTTGGAAAATTCATTGTATGCAGAGGCCATTAAGAAATATACATTTTTTCACTCCATTGTTCATCTGTGTTTATCCTTTCATAAGTTAATTCTAAGTTCTTATCTAGAGATCGCCGCATTTACCTTTGAGTTTTCCGACCTACTTTCGTTGACGAGATTTCACCGTCAACAGGATTCATAAACCTTGATCCTTCATACAAGTCAAGCTTTCTTGATGAAGATCTTTGAGGATACTAGTAATCTTTAATGCTAAAGAGAGAGAGAGAGGGAGATGAGTGATCAAGTCACCAATTACCTCAAATAAACCCTTTAAATAGTATAGGAATCTCATTACAATCAACCAATGAGCTTAAAGCATTTTATATGAATTTTGGAGCAAAAAACACGTCACTGTATGCACTGGTATGAACAGCCTAGGCGATACGTGGCCTAGTCTACCATTTTTTTGCCCTTGCGATGCATCACCTCATAGTGGCAACGAATCGCCGATGTCTCTTTTTTGACACTCCAAAAAATTTCCAAAAATATCCCCAAATTCTCCCAAACTTTTTGGGTACTCTCAGATACTGCAAAGAAACACTTTGGACCCAAAAATATGAATTATAAATGCTTATGCTGAAAGTCAACTATCAAATGTTGAATTTTGTGAAATCGTTATTGTTTTTGCACCTCTTCGTGCTTAACTTGTTTCACCACGCATATAGCCAATCACAACAGAAAGTTCCTCCATCTCCACTCTCAAGTTTATGTTATAGGATTTTGTTCACCTAGATCGTCTAGATGGGTTAAATTTTGTTCATTGGCAAGACAAGATCAAATTTCTTCTCACTTCCTTTAAGGTCTCATACATAATTGGACAAGGACTTGAAGTCCTTAGTTCCACCAATGGAGAGTGGTTCTAAAGAGATGGTCAAACAAAGGAAGAAATAGGAAGAAGTGGAACTAATATGTCATGGCCATATTCTCAACACCCTTTTTCAGATTGCCTATATGATCTCTACACCAACAACACTTCTGAAAAAGAGATTTGAGAGGCACTAGAAAACAAGTACAAAGCAGAAGACGAAGGTACTAAGAAATTCCTTATCACTCAATTTATGGAATTTACATTCATTAATGAAAAGGCACTTGTCCCCTAAGCTCATGAGCTCCAAATTATTGTGAAAATTATATCTACACTTAAGATAATATTGCTTGAAGCTATCCTTGTGGGTGCCATCTGTGGATGCCAAAAATCCACGAAGGAAAAATATCTAATCCCTTGTTGAAATAAATAAGGGTCTGTAAACATGAAAGAATTGACCCAACAAGCAATGCAAGCTAAGTTATGGAGTTTGGTCTAACCTAGAACCTAAGGCCTTAATGCCCATTAAATTATAAGCCTCATTGTGCAGGAGGACCTTCATGCACGAGGTCCGCGTGAGAAGGTGTCTTGCTATGCAAGGCCCCAGTACACTTCTACACCCACAAACAAAGTCACCTGCCAAGGACACCCAAAGGGTCGTTCGATCTATACAAGACCCTCACTAGGATTCCCTTCGCGAGACCCTATCCCGCATTGTGTAAGACTGCCCTACGAGGCCCACACCTCCTGCAATATCGACCCCATGTTGCAAGGCCCCCTACCCATCTACGCCACCTCATGAAGACACCCCAAAGGGTTAGTTTCACTATGTGAGACCCTCACAGGCTTCCCCTCGCGACGCCCATCTCGCAAGGTCCAAGTACACCTCCCATTTTGCAAGGTCTGCGCCTAACATGTTTTGAAGTCGTCTACATGCCCGCGCCTCATGCGCCCAACCTCGCAAGGTCATGTTCCCTTGCCCACACATTAGCGTCTCGCATGAAACTGTTGCCACACGAGACCAGGTGAGTCCTTCAAGTCTTGCCCCAATGGATAAGACCATAGGAAACCCCACACGTATTTTCCCTGTGGACCTCCTTGCAAGGAACCCTTTGGAAACATTCGCTTCTCTGACGAGGTCCTACCTTACTCTCTAAGGAAGTTGTCACCAGCGGAGTGCGTCTCCCATATATAACTCAATCAAGGTGGTCTCTTACAAGACACAGAGTTGGGAATATCAAAAGTATACATGAACATTGCTTGATATCCTTCAAGATAGTTTAATTGAGCTATAATCAAGCCTAGAAAAATGGTAACCAAGCTAGTATGCAGGAGTCCAAAAGTATGCCCAAGGTACCTTCGATCAGGTATGTGCAAGGTGCAAGCCTGAGTACAGAGTACATCAGGTGAGGCATGTACGGACCTTAGAGAGTTAGAGGCGTGACCTTGACATCCGTATCAGACAAGTAGTTGTGGTACGAATTAATATAAAGAGTGGTGGTATTACCTGCAAGCCTCTGACATGTACCAGGGCCAACCACCACAACCCTCTGCACCATAATGACTTGCTCCACTACCCCAGGAGTGTACCACTAGACTATTCAAAGAGAAATGTACAAGTTTTCTTCCATTGTGGTTCTGCAAAATTTCTCTAAGTTTTTCTAAGTTCATCTAAGTTTACAAGTTTCTCAATAAATTCTTTGAGTTTTCCAACTTTAATTCGTTGATGAGTTCTCAGCGTCAACAGTTTGGCGCCGTCTGTGGGAAGGGCAAGTATTAATCTAGTGTTCATTCATTGTTTCTGACAAGGAAAAATGCCAATGCGATCAGTAAAATAACGCACAACAAGTATACGTGGCCGTGACAAGTAATAATTTTTGTTAGAACAGGATCGTCCCACAAAGACTACTAATCAATTACCAATAATTTACTCTTGGTTTCTATTTTACTATTAAAATTCAAATTAATTAATAAGCTAATAATAAAAACTAAAGTTAACAAAGCAATAATAGCGAGTAATTCAAGAATAAAGACCTAGGGTATTAATTTCATCAACTAATTCACTTGTCAATTTAACTATTTTATCACAATTCAATCTTCCAATTCTATCTAGCGGGTTGTCAAAGGCAGTCTTAATTCTTTATCAAGATAAAAAGACATCAATCTATATGCAAATCTTCTACATATCTATGACAGATTTCAACACATAACAGGCCTTAAACATCATAACCCTAAATACTACACAAATAATATGTATAATATCGTCCTATATGCAATCTATGTCTCAATGGCTATAGAATATTTTCTCCCTTCTCAGATCTTGAATTAAAATCATAAATCATACAATAAATGGCTAGTAAATTGTAAGCATTAAACACAAACAAATAGAGATTAAGAATAGAAAAAGAATAATAAAATTGCACTTAATAGAAAATTAACAAAATCCAAAGTGACTACATTAAACCCTAGAGAAAAATGTTTAGTTCATGGCAAACAAAGCTAACACCATAAAAATAAATGTTATCATCTTTAACATCCAAAACATGAAAAGATATTAAAGAAGAAAAATGCATAAAATAAGCTTAGCCGTCAAGAACTCTCTGAAAATTCATAATTAAAAACCCTAATTCTCCCCCAATCTAAAATGATTTTAAACCTAAATAGTTTTTTTTAGGGAGGCGCATCGCAGCTCATGTATTTCTGTGTCGCAGACCATGTCTTCAAAATTCCCAGGAGGTTTGCACCTTCGTTTTCATGCGCCATGACTCTTATGCATCCATGCCGTTGCCCGTGTGAGTGCCCAATTTTTCCTTTGATCTCTGCCCATCATCATGCTGCAACCCTAAAGAGCATGTCGCGGCATTAATTCATGCCAGATTTGAGTAGCTTCTGACTTTGCTAGATTCGAGGCCTTTAAGCCCATGCCGCGACTCTAATTCTATTTTTTTTCTTCAGAATTTGACCATTTTAAATCCTTTCTTCATCAACTTCATCAAAAACTTCTTCTAGCTCCTCCTTAATGCCAATTTTACTCGAACAACCACCAAAACCTCCATTTTCCACAATTTCTTCTTCTTTTCGCATTTAGCTCATGATTCATAGCACCGACTGTTGACGATAAGAACTCGTCAACTAAGTTAGATCAAGAACTTTTGGAGTTGTAAAAGAAGTGAACTTTAAACTCACTAAACTTTGGGTAAACTTCCTTACGTTCTCAAGAACATCAAATGTAAATGCCGGAATTCTAAACCGAAGAATGGAGAGAATGTTGAATGACACTTTTCATTAGCAATAACTAGTTACAAAATAATTCCCAAAAATCTTCCCCCTTTCTCAGAAGAAGGGAGGTCATATTTATAGTAGAGCACTAATGACACTTAGTACATTGGGGTCCCTTGGGACATGACTCTGCATATGTAGTTTACATGTGGTAGTGGTGCCAGGAGCATTGTAGTCCACTTCAGTACCTGGACGTACCTCCACCACTTGTTTAGTACGAGTATTAGAGATTGGCTAATGAGGACCACATCAGGTACCTTACTTGTACGACCACTACTTGTTTGGCGTGTACATCGTGTCCATACTCCAACTCCTCTTGGTTTGTAGGTGCATTCCGTGTTTGTACGAGCTCCTCAAGTTACAAGTTTTCACCCTCGCTAGGTACCTTATTCCCAAGGGCTTCATGTGTTGAATTCCCCATATGTTATTCCAAGATGCCTCGAAATCAAGGACCTCGCAAGATAGCCCTATGAAAATGACACGAGAGGGGCATCCCAACCCTAAGCGCATATTCTTGGCGCAAAGCGTGGCTCCGTAAGCAAGGAATATGTCTCGCGAGACCTTCAGCACGAGACGCGATGCCACTTGTGATGGGTAGCCTCACGACACCCTCGGTGTGAGACCCTCATGACTCCCTCGTTGCGACACTCTCGGCATGAGACGCTCGTGACACCCTTGGTGCGACTTGTGAAAGGTGACCTCGCGATACCCTCGGCACGAGATCCTCATGACTCCCTTGACGTGACACTCTCGACATGAGACGCTCGCAACACCCTTGGTGCCACCCGTATATGTCACCTTGAGTGTATGGCCTAGCATAGGCGTAAAATCTAGGTGGTGGAGAGCGAGATAGATTCGGTTTTGAGGGGTGATGGAGTCCTTTTCTCCTTTGACCTTAATGACCACATTGCAAGCCTTAGAGTGAGCAGTTTTTATTTACAAATGGAGTTGGAGTTCATGGAGGGAAACCTACCTCCTGAACCTCCTGCCCCCTTTTCTCCCTATAATAACCCTGAGGTCACCCCTGGTTCCCCTCAACCCTTGTCTTCAATCGACTCGTGTTCGATGCTTCCACACTCAATGCCTCAGTGGAAAACTCACGCAAGAAGAAAAAAAATGGAGGGTAAAGTGCCCTATTTTGACCACACCTTTTTCCTTTGGTTTTGCAGATATGTCAAAGAGAATGAGACGACAGGTGGCTCCCGAGAAGCCAGATTTTGGTCCTCTGTTGGCATCCACCATCGTTTCTAACGTGTTGGAAAATTAGTTGTTAAAATTATCTGAGAAGTACCACATTAGCAAAGAGTACAAGCTGTACGTACCCTCCAACAAGTGACGGGCTGATAATACCCCCAAGGCTACGTGGCCATGAGAGAGCACATCTTGAAAGAAGGTGGGACCATTCCCTTACACTCGTTCTTCATCATGGTCCTCAACCACTTCGACCTTGCTCTGCTTCAGCTGGCACCTAATAGCTGGTTGACTTTAACCTGCCTATATATGGCATTTGTGAAACTTAATGGTCATGCTCCAATGGCCCAAGAGGTGCATTTTATGTACAATCTCATGCCCACCCCTAAATCCAAAGGCTTCTACTTTCTGCAATAAGCCAATTCTCAGGTCTTCTTGATAGAGGGTTCCGTGTCTAACCCAGGTTCCTAGAATCAGGACTGTTTCTTTGTAAAAGGTCCCATTTCCGTTCGCGAATATTTCCGCTCATCCCCAAGTAAGTACTTCAAGTTTTTCCTTTTATATTGAGTTTACTATTTTGGAACCTATATTCATATTGATAACTGAGTTTATTTTTCAGAGAGCTTTAGTATCCCCAACGTTCCTGAGTTGGAGGCGGCACCAGTAGACATCTTCCTCGATGCAGACCCTGCAACAAAAATGGCTGCCCATCTCTTCATTGTGGCCAACCTCAATCATTATGGTTTACCCAGGGTTTCAGAGCCTGACCTACTATGGTGTATTTTTGAGCGAAAGGCGAAGGCAACTCCAGCCAAACCTCACTCAGACGAGGGTGATGTGGAATGGGAGCCTAGGAAGGTTTCCCCAGAATCTAAGCGTCTAGCTCGGCTATCTCCATCCTCCAGGGGGTGCCCTCCTTTTGTCCCTACGGACCGCGACACAGCCTCTCATTCCTGGGGTCCACAAAACATGCCAGGGTGCTTCATTATGTCTTTCTCCGAGGAATATGATAATCTTCCTTATGCTCCCGCTAATCAGGGCCATTCGAGGCACCCTTTTTCTGATTTTCCTGCGCCTCCTCCTCCCTCGGTTAGTGGGTCATCTGTCCCTACTCACCCAGGCGCTCCTAATTTGGAGGACTCATCTTGGGTGGGTCGCATGTCAGCCCCTTACGTGCATAGTTATATCCGAGTCGGCAAGGGTATTCCCGAGACCGAGTGGAGAGGTCTCGGGAATTTTACCATGGCGGAGCTTGGGGAGATCCTTGTGCACTCCACAACTTGGGATAATTCATACGTCTTACATTAGTCTTTTTTTGTGTTTTGGCTTCTTTCTTTGCTTATTTTTTTTATTTTTGCTTCCATGCAGGTTTCTGTGGTGGCTCAACACTTTTCAGACTCGGCACAGTACCTATCTTCATCAAACGCTGAAAGGGACTATCTAGCAGTCACAGTTCAAGAGCTCGAGGGACAACTTGCTGACATCAAGCTCAAGATGGAGAAGGCGCTGGCGAAGGCCTCTCTGTCATCAAAAAAGAAGAGGAGAGTGGAAGCTAAGGCTGCGATGTTGTAGGAGAGGGTCACTCTCCTAGAGGCTAATTTGGCTGAGGTCGAGTACAAGTCCATAGAGCGCACCCTTTATGGAATGTGGAGGCAGAATCCTAGCTTCGATTTCTCCTCCTTTGGTCACCATGCCGTTGCCAAGGGGGCCGAGTGGAATGCTCGCGGCTGGAGGCCTTGAGATTTCGCTTCTACAATTTTTACCTGTCACTTCTACAATTAGGAACTTTTCTAAGTCCTGCTGTGGCTGATGTTGATTTTATCCTGCAACATCATCACATTTTATATATATATGTGAACGTTTGTTTTTGCTTCTCTATGCTTGAGGTCCTTTTGAGCTCGCTTAAAGGGGTTTGATAGGTCTCTATTTTTTCTAATAACTCGTCGATTATTTATTTTGACTGGTAGTGATGGTCTCTTTGTTGCATCTTGATTGTATTTGTAAGGATATGTTGACCCTTTCGGTTATAGCCATCCTATTATATATTTTTGCGCGCACTTGTTATTTCTTGCAAGAAGCGTCCTTCTAGTCATTATGCATAGTACTATTTTTGCAAGGGTCTATTTTAGGACCCTTTTTGGTTAGACAGCTTGGTGGATGCTCTAGGCTTATTGGTGGATGCTCTTCCTGAGGCCTTTCCTCTCGTGGAGGTATCAGCCATTATTAGGAGGTTCTTCCTATAGGGCCTCTTCCTGTAGGACCTTTTGACCTTCTTGATGTTCATAAGGGTAGCTAATCCTCGTGAACTCAAGAGATTCCTTGCAAGGTTTTCTTCCTTATCTTTTTTATATAAGGGTCTCTTTTAGGACCCTTTTTGGCTATATACTCTGCCCCCCAAGTGGGTGGCGAGATATATCACCAATTGGAATTATCAAAGTGCATGATCATTTTGCTCATGCACTTTGATAATTCCAATTGGTGATAGGTACATGAGAGTTAGATATGCACTCGCGTAAATGAGGAGTGTGTCATGCCAATACGAAAAATATTCATTGAAAACGAGTAGGGTACATAGGTATCTATGGCGACCTTGTTCTTACTACATATCAGGGGGTCTAGGTTAGCCCTCTAATTCACAACTATTACACTTAAACTTGCATGTTTAAACAAAGCAATAATATTCTTGCCTTAAACATAAAGGTCTTACTAATAATATTTTTTTAGATGCCCTGCGTTCCACGCTCTAGGTACCATGGTATCATCCAAACGTGCCAGCTTGTAGGTGTTAGGGGGCACCACCTGGGCAACTTGGTAGGGCCCTTCCTAGTTCGCCCCTACTACACCCACACCAGGGTCGTAAGTGTTTGGCAAAACTTTTCTTAACCCGAGGTCTCCGATCGTGAATGTCCTCTCTCGTACCCTTGAGTTAGAGTATCTTGCGACCCGCTGCTGGTACGTTGCCAACCTCAGTTGTGCCTTTTCTCTTCTCACCTCCAACAGGCCCAAATTTTCAGCCAATGCTGCGTGGTTAGCCTGGTCATCGTATGCTTGTATACGGAAGGAGTTGACTTTCATTTCTATTGGAAGAACAACCTCGCACGCATAGGCTAAGGCAAAAGGCATTTCTCCGGTAGTGGAACGGGGGGTGGTCCTATAGGCCCAAAGCACATTCGGCAGTTCTTCGACCCAAACTCCTTTCAACTTCTCCAATTTTATTTTTAGGATCTTGTTGATGGCCTCCACTTGTCCATTGGCTTGCGGATGTACTACAGCGGAGAAACTCCTCTTAATCCCCCTTTCTCTGCAATATTCATCGAATAATCCCCTTTTAAACTGGGTCCCGTTGTCAGAGATTATCTTGTAGGGTACTCCATACCTGAAGACGATAAACTTGTTGACAAAGGTGGTGATTTTCTTAGCCATTTTATTGACCAGAGGCTTTGCTTCAACCCATTTAGTAAAGTAATCGACTGTTATGGCTGCATATTTTTCTGCCCCCACCTTCCTGTTGGTTATGTGCCAATCAAGTCAATCCCCCACACAATAAAAGGCCACAGAATGGTCATGCTCACAAACTCGTTTGGCGACTGTCTGGGGTAATTCGCATGTCATTGGCACTTGTCACATCTTCTCGCGAAATCGCTCGCGTCCTTTTCCATGGTAGGCTAATAATACCCATGTCGTATGGCCTTTTTTGTTGTTGATTGCCCCCCAACATGATTTCCACATTCTCCTTCATGTATCTATTGTAGAACCTTCAAAGCCTCCTCCTTGTATATACACCGTAGGAGCGGGGTGGAGAAGCCTCTTTTAGACAAAACTCCATCTATAAGGGTGTAATGGGCGGCTTTGTAAATCAGCTTATGGGCATCTATATTGTCCAAAGGCAACATTGCATCACTTAAGTACCTCAAGATGAGTGTGGACCATGTCTCCTCAGGAGTATTGACCATGTGAACCTCCTCTTCTGCTATGCTTGGCCTAGAAAGGTATTCGACAAGGATAGACTCAACTGTGTCTTCGTCTCGAGTAGAGGTGAGTTTTGTGAGAGCATCGTCATTAGTGTTTTGCTCTCTTGGGATCTATTCTACGGTGTATTTTTCGAACTGATCCAAATACCCTTTTACTTTGGCCAGGTATGCAGGAATTTTTGGGCCTCTAGCTTCACCTGAAATACTACTAATTGTGAGTCACTAAAGACATGCAAATGTGTTACCTTCAGGTCCCTGGCTACTTGCAGGCTAGCCAGGAGTGCTTCATATTCCACTTCATTGTTGGAAGCTTCAAATCTGAATCATAATGCACAATACATCTTATGTCCCTCAGGTCCTGTCATTACTATGCCAGCGCCATCTCCACCTTCGTTGGACACCCCGTCCACATGGAGGCTCCATTCTTCAGGCTACTTTTCCCCTTCGCAAGTTAGTTCATTCTCTTCTATTTCTCCCTCCTCATGCGGTCGGTAGGAAAACTCGACTATAAAATCCACTAGTACCTGCTCGTTGACCCACATCCTTGAGGTATAAATGATGTCAAACTGACTTAACTCAATTGACCATTTTAGCGACCTTCCTGAAGTCTCTCGTTTGTGCAAGACTTGACGCAAAGGGGTGTAGGTGAGCACTTCGATAGCATGAGCGTTAAAATAGGGTCTTAGCATTCGTGAAGCCACCACCAAGGCATATGCTAATTTTTCTATTTCTGGGTACCGGGATTCTGCGTCTACCAACCACTTGCTGACATAGTATATAGGCTGTTGATGCTTCTTTTCTCCTTTGACTAGGGTGGTGCTTATAGCATGCTATGACACTGCTAAGTACAGGTACAATCTTTCCCCTTTTTGCTGCCTTAGCCAAAAGGGGCGGTTTTCTAAGGTCTTCCTTTAGCTTAGCAAAGGCTTCTTGACAATCTTCATTCCGAGCGAACCTTTTGTTCCCTTTTAGGATGTTGAAGAAAAGGAGGCACTTTTCGATGGATCTGGAGATGAACCTATTGAGAGTTGCTACTCTCCCTATCAAGAATTACACCTCCTTCTTGTTTCTTGGTGGGCTCATTTCTAATAATGCTTTGATTTTGTCAGGAATGGCCTCGATACCTCGGGAATTCACCATAAAACCAAGGAACTTCCCTAACAAAACTCCAAAGATGCACTTGAGCAGGTTTAGCTTCATTCTAAATTTTCAGAGAGTGTCAAACATCTCACCAAGGTCGCTTGTGAGCTCTTCTGCCCCCCTTGTCTTTTCAAACATATCATCTACATATACTTCCATATTTCTTCCTATCTGATTTGCAAACATTCTATTTACCAACCTTTGATAAGTAGCACCTACATTCTTTAACCCAAAAGGAATCACCTTGTAGCAATAAAGCCCCTTGTCTGTTATAAACAAAGTGTGCTCCTCATCAGCTGGGTTCATGGGTATTTGCTTGTACCTAGAATATGCATCCATGAAGCTGAGTAGCTCGTGCCCAGCCGTGGCATCAACTAACTAATCTATCCTAGGAAGCGGGAAGCTATCCTTAGGGCAGGCTTTGTTGAGGTTGGTAAAATCCATGCACGTCCTCCACTTTCCATTGGGCTTCAGGACTAAAACTGGGTTGGATACCCATACAGGGTAGAATGCTTCTCAAATAAACCCATTTTCCTTCACCTTGTCAACTTTTTCTTTAAGGGTCGCTATCTTTCTGGATCTAGCGCTCTCCTTTTCTGCCTCATAGGTCTTGCTTTTGGGTCGATGTTCAAGTGACGGCACACGATTAATGGATTTATCCCTACCATGTCTTCATGACTCCAGGCGAACACATCGAGGATAACTTTTAGAAATTCTACCAGCTTTTCCTTCATGATATCTAGAAGGTATCTTCCTACCTTCAACTTCCTCAATGACTCATTCATAAATGTGACCTCCTCCAAATCCTCTACTGGCTCAGCCCTGGGTTACACCGCGACCCACGGGTCCAATTCGTGTGGGTTTGTGCTTCTGTGTACTACCATTTCCATAGGCACTGACGGTTTTATGGCTGTGTAGAGGGATGTGTTATAACATTCTCTTGCTTCCTTCTACTCCCCTTTCATGCTCGTTATCCCCCCACGAGTCGGGAATTTTATGGCCAAGTGATATAGTGAGGTTATCGCCTTCAATTCTCTTAAAGAAGGTCTTCCTAATACTGCATTGAAAACCGAGGCACAGTCTACCACAACAAAGTTTGCCATTTTGGTGGTTTCTCTGGGATGTTCTCCCATGGTGAGGGCTAACTCAATTGCACCAATGGGTTGTATTGAATCTCCTGTAAATCCATACAGGGAGGTATTGCAGGGCTTTAGGTGCCTGATGTTTAGTCCCATCTTCTCTAAAGTTGGGTGATACAGGATTTCTACGAAGTTTCCATTGTCCACCAGGACCCGATGCATCCTCATGTTAGCAAGCTGTACAGTCAACACTAAGGCATCATTGTGAGGGAAATGCACACCCCGTGCATCTTCTTCGGTGAAGCTTATCAAGTCGTTCTCCCCATTAAAACTCTTTGGCGGGCATTGCTCCAAACTTAAGACGCATGGAGGTGGACTTGGCCTGGCTTCCCTGGCATACTTGTCTTGCCCCTTTCTCAATTCGCCTTTGAACCCTGGACCTCCGAAGATGGTCCTAACTTATCCTTACACCTCTTTGGTTACATCTCATTCCCGTGGTGAGGGTACTCTTTCTTCCGGTCTTTAGTTTTCTTTGCGAACGTATCTACCCAAGTGTCCCCTGCTTATAAGCTCTTCGATTTCTGTCTTCAAATGAGTGCATTCTGTGGTGGTGTGGCCAATGTCTTTATGATACTGAAATTATTTACTAGGGTTTCTTTCTGATTTGTCTTTCTTCATTGGCGGGGGCCTCCTGAAAGGGATTTGATTTTCATTCGTGACGAAGATATGCTCCCTAGCGTGCATTAGGTCAGTGTAAAATGTATGTGGGGTATGTTTGCGTTCAACAATGCAATGGGGCTTCCAAGGCCGATCATCTCTCAACCCTTTGTAGACCCTCTTTTTCTTTGCACTACTTAGGCCTTCCCGGATTGAGGGTTTTGGAGGTGACTTGCTTTTTCCGGCCTTAAGGCTCTTATGACCATCTTCGACACGAATATATTTATGTACCCGTTCATAGAAATCGTCTAAATCAGTGACCTCCCTCTGAAGCATGTTATCCCACAGCTTACTACCCGGGCGTACTCGGCCATAATAGCCATTTTTAATTCTCCACGGGTCAAGCTTCCTACTTTGGCTACCTCCATATTGAACTTGTGGATGTTGCTCTTTACGCTCTCCTTTTCTCCTTGTTTCATGTTAGCGAGGCTAGTGCCTGGCATAGTGTAATCACGCACGACGTGATGTTTTTGGAGAAATTCATCAGAAAATTGTTGCCAAGACGTGATGGACCCTAGTTGGAGTCTTTTGAACCATTTGTATGCAGATCCCTTTAACGTGACAACAAAGCAGTGGCATCTAGCCCTGCTATTAATTCCTCTCAATTTCATTAGGTCGTTGAACGCATCCAGATGGTATTGGGGATCTGTATTTCCTTCATAAGGGGGCATGTGAGGCTCTTTGAAGTTGGCTGGGAGCAGAACAGCTTGGATTTCCCTAATGAAGGGTGATTCATAATCCCACTCATCGTCGACAGCTTGCCCTCTAGATGCGGTGATTATCTTGCTCCGGAGGCTCCTCATTTTGGTGTCTAAATCTTGTCTCCTTTTGTTCAAGGAGGCTCTCAAGTTGGATGGGTTAGCCTTTCCTTTCCTTTTATCTTCCTGAGGAGTCATAGGAGGTGTGGTCCTCTCATTCATCATTTTCTTGTTGAGTTCTTCCCTTAAGTCTGAGGGTGTTTCCCTTGAAGTGACTTCGACTTTGTTATGAGGGTTAGCGTTGTTCTTCTGCTCCAACCTCTAAGGCTGCTTCGCCTGTCCAGGACGTTCATGCTGCTTCGTTCAAGGGGTATTACTAGTGGAGAGTCGTGTCCTCCCATCATCCATAGGGACTATGGTTTCTACACCCTCCTCGTCTTTCTCCTTTCGTCTAGGAAAAGGCATGCTTGATATTCCCTGTACCAGGCCATTCAACACCTCTTGCATATTCTCTAAGGTGGTTTCTAGCCTTTGGTTCTTCTGGTGTAATTTGCGTATCTCCTCTTCGTAAAATCGAGACCTAGAGCTTGAGCTTATGGAATTTACTCAGGGACTCTTGTCTCGTCTATCTGTTGATGGACCCGGATCTTGTCGACCGAAGTTTGGCACCTGTGGTTGCCTTGGGGGCAGAAACTCTCCAGCATCTCTCGCGGGAGTAGCCGCTAGTCTCGGACAGTTCTCATTAGGCTGGATAGCTCGGGACGAAGCCTCCCTTTCATCTTCAAGAACCCTGGGCTCCTTTGGTGCATCCACCTTTTTGGGTGGCGGACAATTCTTCATGGAGTCCTTCAGGTTATCTCTGTCGAGGTGGACCTCAACCTCTCGTAGTTCTCAATCTCTTAGAGTGTCTTGGCATCTTTCTCTGCCGGAATCCATGGAAGAACGCTGGCTTGGAACTTATCCTTCCCACAGACGGCGCCAAACCGTTGACGCTAAGAACTCGTCAACTAAGTTAGATCAAGAACCTTTGGAGTTTTAAAAGAAGTAAACTTTAAACTCACTAAACTTTGGGTAAACTTCCTTACGATCTCAAGAACATCAAATGTAAATGCTAGAATTCTAAGAGGAAGAATGGAGAGAATGTTGAATGTCACTTTTCATTAGCAATAACTGGTTACAAAATACTTCCCAAAAATCTCCCCCTTTCTCAGATGAAGGGATGTCATATTTATAGTATAGCACTAATGACTCTTAGTACATTGTGGTCCCTGGGGACACGACTCTACATATGTAGTTTACATGTGGTAGTGGTGCCAGGAGCGTGGTGGTCAGCTCTAGTGCATACCGAGAGTTTGTTGGAGACCCTCCACTTCAGTACCTGGATGTACCTCCACCACTTGTTTAGTACGAGTGTTAGAGATTGGCTGATGAGGACCACATTAGGTACCTTACTGGTACGACCACTACTTATCTGGCATGTACATCGTGTTCGTACTCCAACTCCTCTTGGTTTGTAGGAGCATTTTGTATTTGTACGAGCTCCTTGAGTCACAGGTTTTCACCCTCGCAAGTTACCTTATTCCAAAGGGCTTCATGTGTTGAAATCCTTATATGTTATTCCAAGATTCTTGGAAATCAAGGACCTCGTGAGATGGCCCTATGAAAATGAGATGAGAGGGGCTTCCTAACCCTAGGCACATATTCTTGGTGAAAAGCGTCGCTCCGTAGGCGAGGCATGTGTCTCGCGAGACCTTCGGCGCGAGACGCAACACAACTTGTGATGGATGACCTCGCGACTCCCTCAGCACGACACTCTTGGCATGAGACCCTCGCGACACCCTTGGCACCACTTATGATGGGTGACCTCACGACACGCTCTGCGCAAGACCCTCGCGTCTTCCTCCATGTGACACTCTCGGCATGAGACGCTCGCGACACCCTCGATGCCACTTGCGATGGGTGACCTCGTGACACCCTCGGCGTGACCCGACAACATCCTCGACGCGAGAAGCCGGAAACACCCTCGGCGCCACTTGCGAGGGGTGACCTCGCAACACCCTCGGTGCGAGATGAGGCGTGTGCCTCATGAGACCTTCAGTGTAAGGCCCCTACACGCGATACGAGGCTATGGCGTAAGGCGCAAGAGTGTGTGGGTGAGACAGTGTCTGCGAGGTCCCTTGACGTGAGACGCAAGGGTGTGTGGGTGAGTCTATCTCCATCCTAAACTTATATTTTGAGGGTCATGAGGCTGGGGCCTTGTTCAAGCAGAATTTTGGTATTAACCCCGACCTATAACAAAGACAAACACAAGCGTAATCTTGCACAAAACAAACAAAAGGACTCAAGATTACCACAAAAACACATCCTAAAACAACAGTAAAATGGATTTATCAGTTTTCCAACAATAATTCGTTGACGAGTTCTTAGCGTTAATAGTTTGGCGCCGTTTGTTGGAAGGACAAGTATAAATCTATTGCTCTTCCATTGTTTCTGACAAGGAAAAGTGCCAAGGCAATCAAGATGCTTAGGAGAGTTGAAAGATGTGGAGGTCCACATGGACGGAGATTAGCTGAGGGCTTCCATGAGAGACCCTCCACCACCTCTGAACGGAAGCGCACCAGAGGGACACCTAGCCCCTAGTGGGGAAAGAGAAGTGTCATCCCTGATTGTCCAACCCAATGGGGATCCTCTTGCACTGCTAGCCGCCCCCACAGGCGGCCTAGGTATACATCATCTTTCTCAACCACCAACAACATTGCGTTTTAGCCACTAGGACACTGCGTTCCAGCCTAGGTATACATCATCCTTCCACACGTAGGCAGGGTAAGAGTCTCCTGGTACACTCACTGAGCTCAAGCTCCCAAACAAGTTTTTACGAGGATGGGATATGTGAGTTGCACAGGAAAAATTGAATAATAGAGATGACGCTAGAAGACATGCAAGAATTATTCAATGACCTGTTGCATGGAAAGTCAAATATGCTCATCCCCAAGTGTGAGGGGAAAGATTTGAGGTGGGGAGAGGGTACTCCTCGGTCAAAGCGTCGAGAGGGATCCACGCCAATGGTACAACCCCAAGGGCAAGGGTGAAGGGTTGATGCTAATTGGTGGAACAAAGTTGAGGTTACGTCCAAGGAAGCACCACCCGACTTGAGAGAGATGCTCAATAGAACAAGGTTAGACATGAGGATGACATCCTTTGTGGCTCCTCCAAGGGACATAGGAAAAGGGAAAGTCGACCCTTCTGACCTTAGGGACTCATTGAATAATAGGAGACAAGAACTATACACTGAAATGAAGAGCCTTCAAATCAAGACAGTCATTGTGTCTGGGGGGCACGTTGTTGGGAATTGTGCCCTAAAAGCAATTGTAGTAGACAATGGTTTTAATGAAATAAATAAATGAATTGGATTATTGTATATATGTAGCTTATGTACTATATTATTGCTAATAATTTTAAGTAAATATCAGAAAATTCCCAAGTTCATCTATGTGGTCTCAATCTCATATTGGTATGAGAGGATCAAGATTGAGATAATGAACTTAAATAGTTTGCAGTAAAATAAAGTTATGGAATCTTTAGATTAATTACTACTAGTACGGTCCACTAGTACTATGAATACATGTAACCTAGATCCGGATTACTAGTGAGTAAGACACTTTAGTGGAGGTACTTTGCATGTTGTTAGTATGTAGAACTGAACCAGATGTGATTTAATAATACTTGTTTAAATGCTGTTTCACATTATTATAAAACACATCAACCGATGATCATATACAAACTGATCTCAATCCTAAAGTTACTATGAACTCCTATATATGTTACTTGATCCTTTGATTCATGCATTATGGTTTGTCAGAATGACGAGGCTAAGAACAATTGTTTTGGGGACTCAATTGTGTATATGGTTGGGGACATAGTTTAACAGGTATGGAATCTATACCTTCTTATAGATTGAATGATGATTCAAGATATAATTAAAGTGTAAAATGGTAATTTTATTCCCATTTAATTATGAATCATCAATGGAGGATTAATTTGTATGTAATGATTATATCAATGGACACTTTGTGGTTACAATAAAGTACTCAGTAAATATATGTCTTTAATACTCAAGAGTTAAGTCTCATATTTATAGTGGAATAATCATGAGATTAATAAATATGATTATTGAATCAAAGATTTCTGGTTAATAACCTTTTATTTATTGGAGCTTGGAATTATTGGTCAATAGGTCCCCGGGGTGGCTCTATTATCACAAATTAAGGTAAGAGTTGATACAAGAGTTAAACTGTGAATGAGCTATTTGAGAGAATATTTATTATTAGGGATAAATGTAGAATTATGTGATAATTGAAGTTGCACAATTTATTATTGCATTTGTGCAATTTCGAAATTGTGTAGAAATAAAAGAAATTGATTCTAATCAATTATTTTATGTAAGTGTGAATAATTAAATATAGATAGTCAAAATTGGTTTTGATTATAATATTCATTTAATTAATAATAAGATGATCATGAAAATTCAAATTTTGAATTTTGAATTTCGAAATTTAAGTTGTTATTTTTTTCTTTAAAAAGACTATACCTTATTTGAATATCTAATTATTAATTAATTAAAAGTAAAAACACATGAAAAATCAAAATCTCATTTTTCAAGGATAGGCCACATGCATAGGGCTTGGACTGTTCTATGCATGTGGCACATCTAATGTTATCAGATATTGGCTTTTCATTTTTATTTTTTAATTAATTAATTAAACATTTTAAAAGGGGTTTTAAACTGGAATGTTAGAAAATTGTCAATTATCATTATTATTTTAAAAGGTGATTGACTTTTCTTCATTATTATTATGGTAATAATATCTCCATATTCTATTTGATATAAAATAGAAACAACAAGTTTTGACAAGTTTTATACAGAGAAGAAAAACTATCATCTTTTTACAAAAAGAAAAACCTATTCCTTCTAGCCTATAATCAAAAGTCTAATGTGTTGAGAATACTTTTGATTCACAAAATTGATCATTTTCCTCTATGTGCCCACCCACATCTTGAGGTCTAGAGAACGTCTTGGAAGATCTAGGTGTGAATACTCAAGCAAGGATAGGAAGATCGAAATACATACGAAAAGATTCAATGATTCTTGATAGGCTACAAGTGGTAAATAGTTTCGTATTATTTTTCATATTCATATTATATATTGATTAACATATTACAAATTAAATGATCCTCATATAAAGATTGTTTATATGAAATTTTTTGTTGAATACCATTACCGCAATTTCTGCTACGCACTAGGAATCGTTTTTTACACACGTGGGTGATGACGAGTTCGACTACGAGTAACCTTTCACAAGAGAAATTCAGAAGAGCCACACATGAACCCTTACGAGGGCACTACAGACCCTACGTACCACCTCGACTCCTTTAACAATTTAATGAAATTGAGAGGGGTCAACAGTAGAGCAAGGTGACACTGTTTCACCGTTACACTAAAAGGGGTTGCATATAAATTGTTCAAGGACTAAGGCAGGGAGCCATTTGGTCATGGCAGCAATTTCTTGATGAATTTCTCTAGCAGCACCACGCAGTTCACGACTATGCTATGTCGGGTACCAGCCTCGCTAACATAAATCAAGGCAAAAGAGAAAGCCTAAAAAGATATATCCATAGGTTCAATATGGAAGCAACCAAGGTGGGAAGCTTAACTAGAGGATAGCTCAAGATGGCCAACACGACTGGAGTAGGTCCCGAAAGCAAGTCATGGGACAACATGCTAAAGAGAGATGTCATGGACCTAGAAAACTTCTACGAGAGACCAAAAAGTATATCCGAGTCGACGATGGACAGGAGAGCCTCAAGGCAGGAAGAAGTGAGCACTCGTCAAAGCCATTAGCTCATGATGGCCCGATCACTGCAAAGAAGAAAAGGGCATATGAAGGGCAGAAAGATGACTAGTAGAGGAAGCACAAATGTGGATATTGACCCAGGCAGACGCCATATACCTTGCATACACATCTAAAATATATCAGAGCACAGATTTTCCTCAGGAATGAAAATCAGGTCCCATTCAAGAGACCTTTAATGATGAGGAAGGACCGATCATAAAGGGTCCCCAAAAAATATTTCCAATACCACAAGGATATAGGCCACACCTCGGCAGAGTGTACCCATTTAATAATAGAAATGGAGGAGCTCATATGCTGGGGGAACTTGGGTAGGTATGTCAAAAGAGAGAATTATAGGCCAGAGGATCGAACAGACTCGGCGCGAGCCCCTGAACGAGCCCCGAAGATACAAGGGGAAGTAAAAAAAAATTCAGAGGTCCTGGATTCGAAGGAGAGTCAAGAAGAGGAAGAGATCAATATACCAGGGAGGCTAGGTGATGCCCACTCCCGTGCACCATGAGCTTGGAACAATGACCCGCAAAGAGTTTTAAAGGGGAAAATGATTCGATAACTTTTGTAGTGGAAAATGCCCAAGGTGTTCACTTCCCCCACATTGACCTCTGGTGCTAACCGTTCAATTGGTCAACATGAGGGCACATCGGGTCCTAGTGGATAATGATAGTTTTGTGGATATCCTATATCGCCTCGCCTTGGAGAATATGGGCCTAGGAAACAGGAATCTAAAATTGTGTATCACCTCCCTGTAAGGATTCACTGGAGACTCGATACAACCTATTGGGAAAATTTATATAGCCCTTACCATGGGATAGCAACAAGGACAACCCATTGTCATATTGAACTTCTTCATAGGTGATTGTGCTTTAGCTTTCAAAGCTGTATTGGGGAGACCTTACCTAGTGAATTAAAAGCAATGACCTCAATCTATCACATGTTTGTTAAATTTCCAACTTCTGGAGGAGTGGCAAGGATAAATGGATAGCAAAAGGAAGCAAGGGAGTGTTATAAACACCTCTCTATATACAGCTGCCCAGTCACAGGAACCAATGGCAATGGTGATACACGAGAAGCAACTGGGGATTTGAATTCACAAGAGTTAGATCCCCGAGTCACTGATGAGGCCATAGCTGGAATTGGAAGAAATTTTGGTGAGTGAAGAACCATTAAGGAAGTTGAAGGTTGGAAGAAATCTTCAAGGAGACATCAAGGAGATGCTAGTGAATTTCTTGAAGGAAAACATTGACGTATTCGCTTGGATTCATGAAGACATGATGTGTCACCACCTAAACATAGACCTCAAGGTGAAGCCTTTGAGATAGAAGAGGTGAGCACTGGATCCTGAAAGATACGCAACCTTGAAAAAGGAGGTCAACAAATTGAAAAAAAATGGATTCATCCGCGAGGAATTCTGCCAAATGTGGATCTCAAACCCCGCGCTAGTCCCAATGCAAATGGGAATTGGAGAACTTGCATTAATTTCACAAGCCTCAACAAGGCATATCCCTAGGACAACTTCCTCCTCCCAGGATATATCAATTGGTTGATACAACATCCGGTCATGAACTACTCAGCTTCATGGATGCCTATTCAGGATACAACCAAATACCCATGAATCCAGTTGATGAGGATCACACTTCCTGCATAACAGACAAAGGACTTTATTGTTATAGGGTGATGCCTTTTGGGTTGAAGAATTCATGCCCAACCTATCAACGATTGGTGAATATGATGTTTGCTTATCTAATTGGAAGAAATATGGATGTATATGTAGGTGATATGTTGGTGAAAACCAAGAAAGTTTGGAAACTGACCTAGGAGCTCGGTGAGATGTTTGACACACTCCAAAAGTATAGGATCAAGTGGAATCCACTCAAGTGCACCTTCAAGGTCTGATAAGGAAAATTTCTGGCTTCATGGTTAATTTCAGGGGCATCAAGGCCAACCCTGACAAAATTAGAGCCTTGATAGAGATGAGTCCTCCCAAGAGCAAGTAGGAGGTGCAATGTCTAACAGAAATGGTAGCAGCACTCAACATGTTCATTTTGAGGTCCATGTACAAGTGCCTCTCCCGTTTAACATTCTAAAAGGGAACAGAAAAATTTCTTGGGATGAAGAATGTATTTCGGTTTTATGCCCTAATTAAAACTCAAATTCTTTGTAATCTCATTTTATTATCAATAAAAGAATAAAAATTATTTTTTTACTTGGTCAATCATTTTGCTCACATGTTTTATTTTAATGATTATTTGTTTAATATAAGCTTGCATGAAATCCTGAGCATATAGCTAATCGTATTTATAGTGACGTAATGACAGTGGAATATAACTATGATTATATGTTCAAAATAAGTTACTCCTAATATTAGTCAGTCCATAGGATTTACACTGACTTGCAATCTACGATATGATCTACTTACACATAGTAGTGTTATGTTCTTTCCAGAACATTATTAAAGTAGATAAGATAAGATGTATTTGTTACCTCGGACTGGGCCGATATTGACATTTGATAAGATAAGTAAACATACCATTATTATCTATTCTAGTCAAATCATATATTTGACTATAGGTCAATTCAATCTCAATTATGAGTGGTTAGTATTCTAACTGATTGTATTATTTGAGTTCTTTGACTTGTTCGTTACCAGCATACCCTATGGACTAGCTATTGACGGTGAAATCTCGTCAACGATAAAAGGTTAGAAAACTAAGACTATATTGCCAAAGGTATCTCAGAAGAAGATGGAGAAAACTAGAAAGAGTAAATATGTAGAACTGCAATGGAGTCGAAATTGTATATTACTTAACAGCCTTAGCATACAATCAATTTTCCAACCCCTTTTCTGAAGGGGTGATGATCTATTTATAATGGAGCTCTAATGGCTCCTCATACATTGTGGTCCCTGGGGACAAGATTGTACATAGGTACATTGTCAGGGTAGTGATACAGGTTGTGGTGAGGCAGAAGTTCATGGTGCCTAGTCAGAGGCATGCATGTAGTGCTCCCACTCTCTGTACAAATTCGTACCTCCACCACTTGTTGGACATAGATGTCAGAGTCATGCCTTTGCCCTTTTTCAGGGTTGTACATCCCGTGCTTGTACGTTTATCTCATGCCTAGTGGTCCCCGCTTCCTAAATATCTCCCCCAACTTTTTAGTAAGTGTCGATCCATACTTCTTTTATCCTGTCCTTACCTCCAGGTGCGAGGCCTGGAAATAGGCATGTTCTAGGCTTAGGGATGGGTCTCACCTCTCACAAGGTGAGACCCTCAGTGCCTAAGTGAGTACCCATGCATGACCCAGGGATCCACGAGGCTTGGGGATCGGTCTCACAAGGCGAGACCCTTGGTGCCTAAGTGAGTACCCATGCATGACCTAGGCACTAACGAGGCTCAGGGACAGGTCTCACAAGGCGTGATGGGGATGCATGAGGGTCACGAGATGGTGGTGGCACAAGGCTCCTTAGCATGGTCGTATCTCGCGAGACGCACACGGGTGTGGTGATGTGTGTCTCGCTGTGCGAGGCATTGGCGCACATATGGGTCGCGAGTCGCGCGGGGGAAGGGCTACCTCACGTAGCGAGGCCCTTGTGACCTTGGCAGGCGTGCGTGGGGGAAGGGAAGCCTCGCGTATCGAGGCCCTTGTGGCCTTGGCAGGCGCGCACGGGGGAAGGGCAGCCTCGCGTAGCGAGGCCCTTATGGCCTTGGTAGGCGCGCGGGGGGATGGGCAGCCTCGTGTAGCAAGGCCCTTGTGACCTTGGCAGGCACGCGCGGGGGAAGGGTAGCCTCGCGTAGCGAGGCCCTTGTGACCTTGGCATGCATGCGGGGGGAAGGGCAGCCTCGCGTAGCGAGGCCCTTGTGCGTGGCCGAGGAGTGCATGGCGCGAGGTCCTTGCCGCGAGGCCCTTGGTGCGCCTACCCTCTTGTCACACGTAGCTTGGCCTCTTAGCCTAGCAAGGCCATACTTCACGGCTCACAAGGTGATGCTTCCCTTGGGACGATCTCCCGGTTTCACAAGACTTACAGGTCTAAGCCTGATAATGTGACTAAGTAATCTATAGCCTTGTATTTTAACCATGTACTGGGGATTTTTTTCTTGGTGGATTTTTGGCATCCACACTTGCCCCCCAGTCTATAGGGAGGCCTTTAGGCGTTCTTGTAGACTCTTCTCTTCCTTTATATTTTTTATCGTATTTTTTTTTTGTATTTTTCATGCTCGAGGTCCTTTGGAGCCCACACGAATGGGGGTTCGATAGGTCTCTCTTTGGTGCACCTTGGTTGTATCTATATGGATATGTTGACCCTTTGGGTTCTAGCTATCCTTTTATCTATTTTTGCGCGCGCTTATTATATCTTGCGAGAAGCGTCCTTCTCGTCATTAGGCATAGTACTATTTTTGCAAGCGTCTTCTTTGAGACCCTTTTTGGAAGCGTCTACTTTGAGATCCTTTTTACTAGCGTCTACTTTGGAGACCCTTTTCTCAAGCATCTATTTTTGGAGACCCTTTTCTCAAGCGTCTACTTTTGAGACACTTTTCTCAAGCGTCTACTTTGGAGACCCTTTTCTCAAGCGTCTATTTTTGGAGACCCTTTTCTCAAGAGTCTATTTTTGGAGACCCTTTTCTCAAGCGTCTACTTTGGAGACCCTTTTCTCAAGCATTTATTTTTGAGGTGATCTCCCCTCGGGTCGGGACTTTCATGGCTAGATGGTCTTCGTTCAATCTCAAACTTGGTCAGCGACCCCTCTAGCACGACCCCCCCTTCTATATGGAATCTTCAGATGTATTGGTAGTAGGGAAACTGGAGGAAGGTTCACTTTCTTCCACATAGAAGTTCTTATGGCCCTCTTCCACACTTATGTACTTCTGTGCTCTCTCGAAGAAGTCATCCAAACTCGTAACTTCTTTTTTGAGCATGTTCCCACAACTTGCTTCCTGGATGAACTTCGGCTGTAATAGCCATCTTGTGCTCCGCTTTGGTTAAACCTCCCACCTTTGTTGCTTCTATACTAAACCTATGGATGTAGTCCTTCAAACTTTCATTCTCGCCTTGTTTTATGTTAGCGAGGCTGGTAGTTGGCATGACGTAATCACACGCTGCATGGTGTTGCTGAAGAAATTCTTCAGAGAATTGTTGCCATGACTCGATTATTCCTGGCCTTAACCTCTTGAACCACTTGTACGCCACTCCTTTAAGTGTAAGTACGAAGCAATGACACTTTTCCCTGTTGTTGACCCCTCTTAACCTCATCAAGTTATTGAAGGAGTCTAAGTGATATTTTGGGTCTGTAGTACCCTCGTACGGAGTCATGCGAGGCTATCTGAAGCCAGTGGGCATTTGCTCAGCCTAAATCTCCCTTGTGAAGGGTGAATCATGGTCGAATTCTTTGTCATCCATGTGCCCCCCAAGTGCAGTGGTGATCTCGCCTCGAGGGCTTCGCATTTTGGTGTCTAGTCCCCTCCTCTTTTTGCATAAGGAGTTTTGCGAGTTCTCGGGCTGATCCCTTGCCTTGGTTGTGTCCCTCGGGGGAACCGCAGGGGGTACGTCTCTTACTTCTGACCTCTCCCCATGGAGCTCTTTTCTTAGGCCAGGGGGTGCCTCTTTTGAGGGGACTTCGGCCTCGTTCTTATGACCATCATCTTCCCTCCGGCTTTGCTCCTGGGGACATTTTGTTGGCCTAGGTCCCCCCTAGTACTTTGTCTAGGGGGTTTTACTGGTGGAAAGTTGGGTTCCCCCATCATCTACGGGGATTGTGCCTTCCCCTTTTTACTGCTCCTTCCCTTTATGCTTAGGGATTGGTATGCTTGACTTCCCATGCAGTAGGCCGTTTAAAACCTCCTGCATGTTCTCTATCGTGGTTTACAGCCTTCGAGTCTTTTTATGCAACTCGTGAATCTCATCCTTGTAGAAGCGCGTCCTAGAAATGGAACTTACTGAGCGTACCCCAGGACCCTTGCCTGGCCAGTGCGTCGAGGGACCGAGGTCCTAGTGGCCTGAGCGTGGTGTCAGCCGGGGTCGGTTAAGTGGATACACTAGTGGCTCTAAATGACCTCTGTCGGGATGGATAGCTGGGGATGATGCTTCCCTCTCCTCCCCTGGGGGAAGAGGTTCTTCCGGTCCACCTCCATGCTCGGGCGGAGGGGGGCCTTTCTTGGAAGCCCTTCGCTCTACTTCGTCTCGGCGAACTTCAACCTCTAGTATTTGTCATAGGCGTTTTGAACGTCTTAGCATCTTTCTTTGTTGGAAGTGATGGAAGAACACTAGCTTGATGCTTGTTCTTCCCACAGACGGCGCCAAACTGTTGACGGTGAAATCTCGTCAACGATAAAAGGTTAGAAAACTAAGACTATATTGCCAAAGGTATCTCAGAAGAAGATGGAGAAAACTAGAAAGAGTAAATATGTAGAACTGCAATGGAGTCGAAATTGTATATTACTTAACAGCCTTAGCATACAATCAATTTTCCAACCCCTTTTCTGGAGGGGTGATGATCTATTTATAATGGAGCTCTCATGGCTCCTCATACATTGTGGTCCCTGGGGAGAAGATTGTTCATAGGTACATTGTCAAGGTAATGATACAGGTTGTGGTGGGGCAGAAGGTCATGGTGCCTAGTCAGAGGCATGCATGTAGTGCTCCCACTCTCTGTACAAATTCGTACCTCCACCACTTGTTGGACATAGATGTCAGAGTCATGCCTTTGCCCTTTTTCAGGGTTGTACATCCTGTGCTTGTACGTTTATCTCATGCCTAGTGGTCCCCCCTTCCTAAATATCTCCCTCAGCTTTTTAGTAAGTGTCGATCCATACTTCTTTTATCCTGTCCTTACCTCCAGGTGCGAGGCCTAGAAATAGGCATGTTCTAGGCTTAGGAATGGCTCTCACCTCTCACAAGGTAAGACCCTCAGTGCCTAAGTGAGTACCCATGCATGACCCAGGGATCCACGAGGCTTGGGGATCGGTCTCACATGGAAAGACCCTTGGTGCCTAAGTGAGTACCCATGCATGACCCAGGCACTCACGAGGCTCGTGGATAGGTCTCACAAGGTGTGATGGGGATGCATGAGGGCCACGAGACGGTGGTGGCTCAAGTCTCCTTAGCATGGTCGTATCTCGCGAGATGCACACGGGTGTGGTGATGTGTGTCTCGCTGTGCGAGGCATTGGCCCGCATATGGGTCGCGAGGCGCGCGGGGGAAGGTCTGCCTCGCGTAGTGAGGCCCTTGTGACCTTGGCAGGCGTGCGCGGGGGAAGGGCAGCCTCGTGTAGCGAGGCCCTTGTGGCCTTCCAGGCGCACGCGGGGGAAGGGCAGTCTCGCGTAGCGAGGCCCTTGTGGCCTTGGCAGGCGCGCGGGGGGATGGGCAGCCTTGTGTAGCAAGGCCCTTGTGGCCTTGGCAGGCACGCGCGGGGGAAGGGCAGCCTCGCGTAGCGAGGCCCTTGTGGCCTTGGCATGCACGCGGGGGGAAGGGCAGCCTCGCGTAGCGAGGCCCTTGTGCGTGGCCGAGGAGTACATGGCACGAGGTCCTTGCCGCGAGGTCCTTGGTGTGCTGACCCTCTTGTGACGAGTAGCTTGGCCTCTTAGCCTAGCAAGGCCATACTTCACAGCTCAGAAGGTGATGCTTCCCTTGGGATAATCTCCCAGTTTCACAAGACTTACAGGTCTGTGCCTGATAATGTGACTAAGTAACCTTTAGCCTTGTATTTTAACCATGTACTGGGGATTTTTTTCTTGGTGGATTTTTGGCATCCACACTAGCCCATACTTACATCTTGGAAACTCGTTAGTATAATTGAGTGGGAGTGTTAATCATAGATATGAACATCTATAGTTTCTGAAGAAGAAGTGAAACGATGGTTTCCTTTTAGCTTGGTTCAAGGTGTTAAATGATAGAGATCTCATTTTAGTAATTAAATTAGTTTACTGAAATATCATTTACAAGGAACTAAGTGTTTTAAGGATAAAATACGATGAGGTGTAAGACGGTATTTTAGTCCTATCTCATTGTAGACCATCTATAGAGGATTGAGTGACAATTGTGGTTGTAACAATGGATAATTAATAGCGTATCTATATTTGTTATAGAGCGTTCTATTAATTCAAGAGTGCAATTCCGAGTCTATAGTAGAGTCACGAGGAATTAATAAGTTAGTAAAATTATTTGTTAGATTTATGAAAACTTATTGGAGCTTGATTTCATAGGCCCATGGTCCCCATTTTACCTTGGATAAAATCATCTTGATAGTCTCAATTAATTGATTTAATTATCAATTAGAATCATCAATGTTGACCAGGTAAATTTTGGATAGTTTCACAGAGTTATGTAATTTTGAAAAGAAAAGATATGCACCATTGAGTTTCGGGAGCTGCGACACGCTGCATTGCCTTGTCAAAGTCAGCTGGGGTAGGGGCCAAGATCATTTCATTATAAGCAGTGCAGTCAATGCTGGCTAACCCAAAGAGGGCATTAATAGCCTCACCAGCAAAAGAGACAACCTTGCCACGAACCAACACTTCAGAATTCTCAGCGGAGGCTAGGTTGGCATAAAATTCTCTCACCAAGGGAATAATGGCATGCTTTGGTTTCTTACAGAAAATTTCCCAATTATGCTGCTCAATGACTGTACTGATAAAAGCAAGCACCTCAATAGTGGTAGGCAAAAATCATCTTTCTGGAAACAATTTCTTTGTCTTAACAGACTCATATTTGGCCTTGGCTTGAGCAGAAATAAATTTTTTGGCAGGACCTGAAGGGGTAGGTGTTTTCTTGGTTTTAGGAGGTGGGACAGCTCTATGTGTTGGCTGGGAGGCAGTTTTTGTGGTAGTGGAAGTCTTTTGTTGCTTTTGTGGAGGTGCGGTTGATGCTGGTGGGGCGAATCTTTTGGATTTGGGTCGAGGTGGTTTTGGTTTGGTGGCGGGTGGGGTAGTTTTGGTGGAGGTAGGAACATTTATAGTTGCTGGGGGAGGCAGTAGTAGTGGGGCAGTGGGAATTTGTGGGGCCTTTGGTGGGGCAGTGGTGGTTTTGGATGTCTTTTTGGTTGTTTGTGGGATAGAGGTTTGTGTAGATTTTGGTTTATCTGGTTGTGGGACAGGGGATGGTGGGGTAGTGTTTGGCTTCTTTCTCTGTGCTCATGTTTTAATGGTCATGTTGGGAAAAACGGAAGCAGCTAAATCACAAGGCCACCACACAACAAAATGAGCACCGAAACAGTAATGCCAACAGATTTTCCAGTAGAATACTAGAGCAATATTACAACCCCTAAACAGTAATGCCACAAATTTTTTTCAACAGAGTTTCCACAGATTTTTATGCTCCCAGATCGTATACTAGCAATGACTCCAACGCAGCACGGCAGAAAGACAATTGCAAAGTAATACTGCAAAATAAGAAGAGTAGTTACCTAAGGGCAATTCGGTTGGTGTGTGCTCGGCTTGGGCTTGGATGCACCTGGGGAGACTCATGAAGGGAACCAGGATGTCAAGATGGTTCTCGGGGCTGGCTGGGAGACGCTTGAACAAAACGGAAGGAGGGGCTCTCAGATGCGCCTAGGGAGACTCACGCGACTTGAGTCGCGCGCTTGGAACGTGCCAGGTGCCTCGCTATAACACGAGAAGAGGCACGGGCCTGTGGCATGCGTGCACCAGGATTGGATTGGGCACGAGGTGCCGAGGGGTAGAGATGCCTGGGCTCAGCTGTGATTGGAGTGGTGCGCCTGGGCGTCTGGTGTCGTGGCTCGCTCGGTTGAGGCGCGCGAAGGGCAGGGGCACCTGGGGTTGTGGTTGCGTCTGGTGAGATTTGGGGGGAGGGGATGGGTTGGGGAATGGGATAGGGCTGGTGAGGAGCATGTCATGGAGGCTGGTGTCTCTCGGATTGGGTGGTGGAAGGCACAGAAATGGCTGGAGCAGGGGTTGAAGGTAATGGTGAAAATGGGTTAGGGTAAATGGTGAAGATGAGATAACTATTATATATATATTTATAAATAATATAAATGGTACTGAATATATATATATATATATTAATAAAGTTATATATTAACATGTATATATGTAGTAAAATATATATAAATAATATTAAATATAGTATTATTTTTTTTTTATATTTTGTATGTAATTTTTTTTGTGTATATATATATATGCCTCTCAATGAAACCACGACCCAAGATTTTTTTCTCTGGCCAGATTTCTAACATTTTGCCCTCGTTTTGCTTCAGCAACCCAAATTTGACGTAACTCCCTTTTATTTTCGGAAATTGTTGCGTGCATTTTGCTGAAGCAATACTCTCGTAAAACCTTCAGACTCCAAAATTACTTCTAAAACACCCTGTTTCTTATGTCTTAACACCTCAAACATCAAAATACACATAAAACCACTCCAAAACATCACAATAAAATGAAATTAAAATTACAAAAAATAAAAATAATTAAAAACACTCATATGTATGTATATATATATATTTTCTTCTATTTTCTCTCTTTTTTTTTTTATATACAATATCAATTTACACTTGCTTCTTTTTGGGTTGTCTTTAAATTAGTGCCTAAATCACTTGACAACCCAAAACAACCACAACCTTAAGGATCCTCCAAAGTGATGGGGGTCTTCTCGCGGTTGACCTCACCTCCCCAATAATGTTTCAACCGCTGCCCATTCACTTTAGACTCCCTTCCGGATTGATCTTCGCGAACTTCAACTACTCCAAAGGGGTAAACTTGCACCACTGTGAATGGGCCAGACCAGCGGGACATTAACTTGCCAGGAAATAACTTCTAGCGCGAGTTGAAGAGCAACACTTTCTGCCCCTTCTTAAAGACCCGAGCTTGAATTTTTTGATCATGCCACCTCTTAGTTTTCTCCTTGTACAACTTAGAATTTTCATAGGAGAACAACCTCATCTCTTCCAGCTCATTTATTTGTAACTTTCGAGCTTCTCCAGTAGCTTGGAGATCCATATTCAGTTTCTTAGTTTCCCACTATGCCTTATGCTCCAACTCAATAGGAAAATGGCAAGATTTCCCAAAAACCAAACGATACGGTGACATTCCCAAAGGGGTTTTGAAAGCCGTTCGATAGGCCCAAAGAGCATCATCCAATCGCTGAGACCAATCCTTTCTACTAGGATTCACCACTTTCTCTAGGATTCCCTTGATCTCCCAATTGGATATTTCTGCTTGACCGTTGGTTTGGGGGTGGTAGACGGTGCCAATCTTGTGCTTCACACTATATTTGGCTAATAAAGATGCCAAAATCTTGTTCACAAAGTGGGTGCCTTCATCACTTATAAGCGCCCTTGGAGTGCCAAAGCGAGTGAGCACATGCTTATGTAGGAACTTCATGACCACCTTGGAAACATTAGTAGGACTTGCCACTACTTCAACCCACTTAGAGACATGGTCAACAACCACCAAGATATACAAATTTCCAAATGATGGTGGAAATGGCCCCATGAAGTCGATCCCCCAAATATCGAACAATTCCACTTCAAGGATGCTATTCAAAGGCATATCACTCCTTGGTGAAATATTTCCAACACGCTGGCAGTGGTCACATCTCTTAACAAATTCATGAGCATCCTTGAAGATAGAGGGCCAATAGTACCCCGATTGAAAAACCTTAGCGGCTGTTCTTTGCCCACAAAATGTCCACCATAAAGAGCTGAATGACAATGCTCTAGTATGCTAGAAACTTCATCCTCAGGCACACAACACCTCATTATTCGATCTGAACATTGTTTGTACAAATAGGGTTCATCCCAATAATAGAATCTCACATCATGAAAGAACTTCTTGAGTTGCTGCCTATTCAAATAAGGTGGTTGCAAACCACTCACCAAATAGTTGACAAAATCAGCGTACCATGGAGTAGTGGTTTGGTTCACAACCAACAATTGCTCATCGGGGAATGTCTCTTTAATAGGCCCTTCATTTTGCTGAATGGCATAGTACTATTTTTTTTTTCCAAGGGTCCCTTGTAAGACCCTTTTTGGGCTAGCCGGCTTAATGGCCGGTCTAGACTTATTGGGTGATTCCCTCCTTACAGCCTCACCTCTTGGGGTGTCGGCCTTTCGTCGGGGGTCATCCTTTTGAACCAATCCCTTGATATTCATAAGGGTAGCTAATCCTTTTGAATATAAGAGACAATTTTTTTTTTTGTTTACTTTTGTCGTCCTGCCCCCCAAGTACCTGGTGAGATTTATCTCGGCGGGGACTTTAGTTGATATTCGCATAAAGAAGTAAGTTACACACGAAGTGGAAGACAGTTTCATTCATGGTAGTCGGATTACAACGATATATAGATAGGTAAAAGGCTTACATCTACTTGGGAGGTTATCTAGGTAACCTCTTTGATTCTTATCTACTAAAATAGCATAACCTGCAACAAACTAAGCATAGCTACTACTTGTACCAGGCGCGGGAGTCTCATTGCTAGTCTTACCTGGTTGGGCCTTTCGTGATTCTGGGGTCTTGTCCCTATGGGTCTGTACCTCCGTGCATCACCATCGCTGTTGGTTCTGATGGCTTCTCTGACTTGTGAAGGGAGGTGTTATAACACTCCCTTGCCTCTCTTTGTTCTCCCTTCATACTCGCTACCCCACCAGGAGTTGGGAACTTGACGGTGAGGTGGTATATTGAAGTGATTTCTTTCAATTCTCTTAGGGATGGTCTCCCCAATACCGCATTGAAAGCAGAGGCGCAATCTACTACGACGAAGTTTGCTATGATCGTGGTTTGTCGGGGTTGTTCACCCATAGTGAGTGCTAATTCGATCACCCCTAGGGGTTGTATCGAGTCCCCTGCGAACCCGTATAGGGAGGATTGACAAGGCTTCAAGTGCCTGATGCCCAAACCCATCTTTTCTAGGGCGGGGCGATATAAGATGTCCACAGAACTTCCATTGTCTACGAGGACTCGATGCACCCGCCGGTTGACCAACTGAACTGTCAACACCAGCGGATCATTGTGGGGGAAGTGTACCCCCCGCGCGTCCTCCTCGGTGAAAGTGATCGAGTCATTTTCTCCCTTGAAGCTCTTTGGGGGTCGTTGTTCCAAGCTCATAATGCAGGGTGGTGGACTTCGCCTGGCTTCTCTAGCATACCGATCTCGTCCTTTCCGGGAATCTCCCCCAAGCCCTGGACCTCCGAAAATAGTTCTCACTTCCCCCTGTATCTCTGGAGCTTCTCTATGCGTCCTAGATAGCACTGGTTCGTCCTCCGTTTTCAGCCTTTCCTTCCTGACATACCGACCTAGGTGCCCCCTGCGGATGAGTTCCTCAATTTCTTCTTTCAGGTGGATACATTCTGCTGTGGTGTGACCAATATCCTTGTGGTATTGGCAGTACCTATTGGGATCCCTCTGGGACCGATCCTTCCTCATTGGTGGAGGCTTCTTGAAGGGAACCCGCTTCTCGTTGGTGATGTAGATATGCTCCCTTGTATCCGTCAGGTCTGTATAGAAAGTATAAGCCGTTTGCCTATGGTCGCTTCCCCGCTTGGGTTTTCTATGTTGATCATCCCTCGATCCTTCGTATGCCCTCTTCTTCTTCGCACCATTCGACCCTTCATTGGTTGGGGGCTGTGCAGGGGACTCGACCATTCCCGCCTTTAAGTTCGCGTGACCGTCCTCTACACGAATATACTTCTGTGCTCTCTCGTAGAAGTCATCTAGATCTGTGACTTCCCTCTTGAGCATATTATCCCACAACTTGCTTCCCGGAAGCACCCCGGCGGTGATGGCCATTTTTAACTCTCTGCGGGTCAGGCTCCCCACTTTGGCTGCTTCCATATTGAACCTATGGATATAGTTTTTTAGGCTCTCATTTTCGCCCTGTTTTACATTGGCTAGGCTAGTCCCTGGCATTGTATAATCACGCACGGCATGATGCTGCTGGAGAAATTCGTCTGAAAATTGTTGCCAAGACCTGACGGACCCCGGTCGAAGTCTCTTAAACCATTTGTATGCGGGCCCTTTCAACGTGACTGCGAAACAGTGGCATCTAGCCCCGCTACTTATCCCCCTCAGCTTCATTAAGTCATTGAATGCGTCTAGATGGTACTTGGGGTCGGTGCTTCCTTCATACGGGGTCATATGAGGCTCCTTGAAGTTGGCTGGGAGTCGAATGGCTTGGATCTCTTTGGTGAAAGGCGATTCATAGTCGAACTCTTCCTCAAGGCTCTGCCCTCCAGACACGGTGACAATCTTACTCCGCAGGCTCTTCATCTCCGTATCGAGGTCTTGCCTCCTCTTCTTCAGGGAGTCCCTCAACATGGACGGGTTGACATCTTCCTTTCCTTTGCCGTCCCGGGGGACAGTAGGAGGGGTAGTCCTCTTATTCGCCCTCTTCTTGTTGAGCTCCTCTCGTAGGTCTGAGGGCGTCCTCTTTGAGGTGACCTCGACGTCGTTGCGAGAGCCACCATTGTTCCCTTGCTTTGGCTCCTGGGGTGGCCTCGATGGTTTAGGATGCTCTTGTGGCTTTTCCCTGGGGGTGTTACTGGTGGAGTGTCTGGTCCTTCCGTCGTCTACTGAGACAGTGGTTTCCAGACCCTTCTCTTTCCTCTTGGGCAGGGTCATGTTCGACTTACCTTGCAACAGGCCATTCAGCGCCTCCTGCATGTTCTCCAGGGTAGTCTCCAGTCTTTGGTTTTTACGGTGCAGTTCACGAATCTCCTCTTCATAGAAACGAGATTTAGAACTTGAGCTCACGGAATGGACCCGGGGTTGTTTATCGCGTCTGTGCGTTGAGGGGCCCGGGTCTTGCCGGCCGGAGTTCGGTACCTTCGGTGGTTTGGGAGGAGGGAACTCGTTGGCGTTCCCGGGTGGTGCAGTAGTTGTCCTTGGAGGATTTTCACCGGGCGGGATGGCCGGAGACGAGGCCTCCTTGTCATTCTGGTGATCCTCAGGGTCCCTTGGGGGGTCTATGTCTCGGGGTGGAGGTGGATCCTTCATGGAGGCCTTCAGCTGGACTCCGGTAAGGTGGACCTCCACCTCTCGAGGCTCCTTGAGACGCTTCGAACGTCTCGGCATTTTTCCTTGCCGGAAGTAATGGCAGAACAGTAGCTTGGTGCTTACGTTCCCACAGACGGCGCCAAACTGTTGACGGTAAGAACTCGTCAACGATTGATGGTTAGAAAACTTCAATCTCTATCCTATAGGAAGCTATGAGTTAGATGGAAAGAACTCTAAACAACAGGAGAAAACTCAGGCAAGCATGAGAACCAGAAGCATATATTTCATAAGTCTCGTTTTTACATTCAGTTTTCCAACCCCTTAGCCTGAGGGGTTGGAGCCTATTTATAGGGGAGGCTCTATTGGCCCAAGATACAAACGAGTCCCAGACCACTGGGACGTACATAGGTACTCTGATAAAGTAGTGGCTCAGGGCGTAGTGGTGTCTACCCTGATGGTGTCAGAGTCGTGGCCTTGGACATAGTACTGTCGGCTCTGGCGCATGGTCGAGGGTGTCCCAGTGGTCTCACCACTCTTCGTACAGGTCCGTACCGCCACTACTCCTCAGACGCAGATCATAGGGTCGTGCCTCTGTTCTCTCCATAACCGTACACCCCGTGTCAGCGCACGTGTTCCGTACTCGGTGGTCCTCATCAATTCCCGTTAAATGCTCCACGTTCGTTTGGCCTATCAACAAGATTCCCCTAAGTGATCCCATGCCTGTGCCAAGGAGGCTCTTGAGAAGTCGAGGTGCCGAGGGTCAGGGCCGGCCTATGCAGATCGCATAGACACGAGGCTAGGAGCACGGGTACCTCAACACACCCCTCACCCTCGCATAGCGAGGGTCCCTCGCATGGCGAGGCTGCCTCTCCTCCTTCCGAGCATAGCGTCGCGAGGCTAGGAACACGGATACCTCAACGCAGCCCTCACCCTCGCATAGCGAGGCTGATGTTCTTCCTCCGAGGTGCGGCGTCGCGAGGCTAGGAGCACGGACACCTCCACATAGCCCTCACCCTCGCATAACGAGGCTGACGCTCTTCCTCCGAGTGTGGACGAGGCTTGATGCCTGCTGGAATGGGGCGCACGAGGATGGCCAGCTAGGGGCCCTCGCATAGCGAGGGTGAAGTTTGGATCGGCGAGTGGCCAAAGTCCCTCGCCTAGTGAGGGTGACTCTCTTACCCCAACCCCTTCACCATCATGTGATGCCCTTTCAGGACGTCTCGTAACATAGAGCTTCACTTGTGAATAGAATTCACAAGGAAAAAATTCCATATTTACACTTCACATCTAGCCAAGACTTGCTCCAAGTTAGCCAAACAAGTGTCAAAATACTCCCCAAATACTAAAAAATCATCCATGAAGACTTCAAGAGGCTTCTCCACCATATTTGAAAATATTTCCATCATACAACGTTGGAAATTGGCGGGGGCGTTGCACAGCCCAAAAGGCATCCTTCTAAAGGCAAAGGTGCCATAAGGACAAGTAAAGGTAGTCTTCTCTTGGTCTTCTAGCACGGTGGAAATCTAATTATAGCCTGAATACCCATCGAGGAAACAATAAAACTCCTTTCCCGCCAACCGATCAAGCATTTGGTCAATGAATGGCAGTGGGAAGTGGTCTTTACGAGTAGCCTTATTCAACTTCCGATAGTCCATACAAACACGCCACCCCGTCACTTGTCTTGTGGGAATCAAATCATTAATTTCATTAGCCACCACTGTGACTCCACCTTTTTAAGGAACACACTGAATTGGGCTGACCCAAGAACTATCTGAAATGGGGTAAACAATTCCATAATCAAGCCACTTAATTATCTCTTTTCTAACCACTTCCTTCATGATATGATTAAGCCTTCGCTGCTGCTCAACAGAATTATTACAACAATCCTCCAACAGAATTTTATGCATACAAAATGAGGGACTTATCCCCTTGATATCCGCCATAGTCCAACCAATGGCCCTTGTGTATTTCTTCAAAACAGCCAGCAACAAACTCTCTTTTTCCGCTCCTAACATGGCTGAAATAATCACAGGCAAGGTCTCATTATCTCTCAAATAAGCATACTTCAAGTGACTAGGCAAAGGCTTCAACTCTAATTTTGGTGGATCTTGAATAGAAGGCTTAGGAGGCTTAAAATTTCCTTCCGACAAGTTCAATGATTCAAAAGGCCTCCTAAATTTAACAAAGGGCTGCTTTGACTCCACCCATGAACTTGGCTTTCTTCCTCTTCACTTAAGTTTTCAAGCTCTTCAAGTGACCTCACCCCCACTCCATCTTTACAAGCTTCCTTATGGAATTTTTCAGTGACAATAGACTCAATTACACTTAGCCTAGAACATTCCTCAACCTCATCAGGAAACTTCATAGCATTGAACACGTTGAAAGTCACTTGTTGGTCATTCACCCTCATAGTAAGCTCCCCTTTTTGTACATCAATCAAGGTCCTCTCGGTAGCTAGAAATGGCCTACCAAAGATAATAGGAACATCTCTATCCGCTTGATAATCAAGGATGATGAAATTAGCCGGAAAAATAAATTTATCAAGTTGCACAAGTACATCTTCAATTTTTCCTTTTGGGTGTGCCATAGAACGATCCGCTAATTGAAAAGTTACTGTGGTTGGTCTTGCTTCTCCAATCCCTAACTTCCTGAAAATTGACATGGGCATCAAATTGATACTAGCCCCCAAGTCACAAAGTGCTCTACCAACATATCTACCACCAATAGAGCAAGGAATTTTGAAGCTGCCCGGATCCTTCAATTTAGGAGGAATTTTACTCTTCAATATAGCACTACAACCTTCCGTCAATGCCACTGTTTCAAATTCACCAAGCCTCCTCTTTTTAGTTAAAATATCTTTCAAAAACTTCACATAGTTGGGCATTTGCTCCAAAGCTTCCACCAGCGGTATATTGATGTGAAGTTGTTTCAAAACATCTAAAAATCTCTAGAATTGACTATCTTGTTGCTGCTTTTGAAAGAGCTGAGGAAATGGTGGAGGTGGCTTGCTTATAGGCTTTCCTGTAGCATTTTGCGTGGTAATTGCTGCAGCAATTGCTTCAGGATCAGCATTTAAAATTTTTGATTTCACGGCTTTGTCTCCTTTGGGTTGAAGTGGGCTCGCTATTTCTAGTACAATTATCCTCAGTCAATTCCACATTTTTACCACTCCTCAAGGTAACCGCATTGCAATGCTCCTTGCCATCTTTCCTTGGATTTTCTGTATCACTAGGCAAGGTGCCTTGTGGTCTATTCCGTAGCTCATTAGCAAGCTGGCCCAATTGAGTTTCTAGATTCCTTAAGGATGTCGCTTGACTCTGAATCACAGCATCGTACTTGGCCATATATTCCTTCATTAAACTCTCCAAAGAGCTTGAATGAGACACTTGTGGAGGAGGTGGTTGAGCTCTTTGTTGTTGTTGAGAAAACCCCGGTGGATATGCAGGCTTGTTTTGCATTGGTGCTCCACTTGAACTAGCTCCTTGACCCCCCCATGAGAAGTTTGGATGCTGCCTCCACCCCGGATTGTAAGAGTTCGAATATGGGTTATTTCGGTTGGCATTTTGATTCCCCACATAACAAACTGAAGCGAGATTTGAAGGACAACTTTCAAAGGCATGCCCATCAACACAATAAATACAAGATACATTGGCAACTTGTCCCATAGCAGCTGGTTGTACCATTCCCCCCAAACTCATGTTCTTGAGAAGGTTAGTCATTGAAGAAACTTGAGCGGTCAAAGCTGTCAATGCATCCACTTCAAGTATACCAGCCACTTTTCGACTTGTTGAGGCTCTAACATTGGACCATTGATAATTGTTGCTAGCTATCCTCTCCAAAATCTCATAGGATTCATTGTAGGACTTAGAAAGAATAGCCCCATTAGCTGAAGCATCTAACACCACGCGAGTGGAAGAATTTAGCCCATTATAGAATGTTTCCATTTGTATACAATGCGGAATCCCATGGTGTGGGCATTTCCTCAATAACTCCTTGAATCTCTCCCAAACTTCACAAAATGATTCATCTTCCAGCTACCGAAATGACATGATTTCATTGCGAAACTTGGAATTTTTGGTAGGGGGAAAGTACTTCATCAAGAATTTTTCAGCCAACTCATTCCATGTAGTCACCGAGTCGGGAGGAAGGGTGTTGAGCCAAGCTCTAGCTCGATCCCTCAAAGAGAAAGGGAACAATTTCAACCTTAGGGCCTCATCAGTCACTCCTTGTAGCTTGAAAGAATTGCTCACCTCCAAATGTGAATGAAGATGAAGGTGAGGATCCTCAGTAGGCAGCCCACTAAATTGACCCACTGTTTGCAACATTTGGAACATCACGGGCTTTAGCTCAAATTCAGGTGTTTGAATTTCAGGTCTAACAATGCCCGGATTAAGCTCATTAAACATGGGGGCAGCATATTCCCTTATGGATCTCTCTCTATCATCAGCCATAGCAATTGTGTTAGTGACATTATTAGCACCCTCAACTCCTTCAACCTCTTCAGCCATATTAAGGCGATTTTGAGCCCGTTGTTCCCTTAGTCTTCTTCTAATTGTTCTTTCAATTTTAGGGTCAATAGGGGCTATTTCAATGTGTTCTTGCTCGTTCATATAGTAAATCACTTGAGAAAACACAAGAGCAAGCAAACAAAGTCAGCTCAACAAAGAAAAAATAAATTGCAAGTAATTGATTTTACAAGAATTTCTAATTTCAATCCCCGGCAACGGCGCCAAAAACTTGTTGTGATAAATTTAATATTTGATTTTAAATACGCAAGTGCACGCAATCACACAACTAATATAATGATAAGTAAATCATCTCCACTGGGATTGCAAATTAGAAAAGTAAGCAAAACAATTACTAAACAATTTTAAGAAATTAAAAATCAAGTGGGTTGTTTATAGGCTAAGCAAAATATTAAAAAAAATAAAAATACTGAAATTAAAAACTGAACTGAACATGAAAATTGAGAGAAATATATGGATTGCAAAATGGACTTGAATTATTGAATTCCCCTATATTATTCATCCTGAACAAATTGCGGACAGATTGCTGCAACAATATGTTAGCAAAACTCCCACATTAACAAGAATTCATTTAAACACCCATAAAACTTTCCCAAATTTTATGACATTAATTCTTCTACCTAATTAAACATATTCCTATGCAAAATCAGATTTAAGAATGCAAATCAAAGTTTAATTCTCAAAAGTTACACAAGGAAAATAACATATCCCTATGTTACTAACATAACCTAACCTAGATTATGACTTGTGTCATCCAAGTTCTTCCCATTACATTTAATCTTTCCAGCATTAAACATAATTAAATAACTTGCCATTGCTGGCCACACAACAACAAGAAATTAATATAAGCACACTTGAATGAACAAAGGAAATTTTACTAAAATAAAGTGCAAGAAATTGATAGACTATAACATAGGGTTCATCAACAATTCAAGCCGCCTAGAAATTAGTTCATGGCTGAGTTCATAGACATTAATTCACAATCAAAACAGCCCATAATATTCAGATTTAGAATCCAACTCAGAAATTAATAAAATAAAGTTTAGGAAAAGAAGAAAGAACAAATCCAAAATGATGCTTGAGCTTTCTTTGTTTGTACTCCTTCTTCCATGTTGATATTATGAGTTATTCTCCTCTCTTTTTCTGGTTTTCTTTTCCAAAAATGGCTGCTGCCTCTTCATACGGCAGGAATCCTCTTTTTGTGTATGTTAGGTTTTTTTCTACTCCTTCCAAAAGTACCATATTGCCCCTTTTTCTCCAAAAACATGAAGTCCTCCTTTTTTTCTGATTTTTTGTCCTTTTCTCCAATATGCTGACTAGTTCTTTCAGCCCTTGCCACCTCAGCCAAAATGTCAGCTCACCCATTGACTGCCACACGTACCATGTGCCCCAAAATCAGCTCGATCAAAATGCTTCAGGTTTGCTGTAGCAAACCTGAATATTCAGCTATCAACAACATAATTTCATCAAAATAGATTCATATGCTAGCTCATTCCTTTATGCAAATATTTATCCATGAAATCATTATCTTTAACCCAATAGTTATTAAAACTAAAAAAAATAACTAAACTTAATTAAGATAATGAAAACATCAAGGTTAGCTACAAAAGCTAAAATTAAACTATCATCACCCATGATTTTTTTCACAATTATAAGTTCAAAAGCACATGAAATAACTCTTTATGCAAGAGTTGATTGATGATAACTCCGAATTCGTCATGATTGAGGAATCCCCAGAACGAGCACCGTGTTCGCACGTTAGTGATGGCATCGTCAATGCTCGTGATTGCACCGTAAATGCTTGGATAGCACCGTCTCTGGACATACATGAAGACACCAAAAATGCTCGAATGGCATCGTGTCTGCATTTTCGTGATGAACTCAACTATGGTCTGATGCAGCTAATGAGCAAGCTTCAGACTTTTGAGTCTATCATAGGTGGACCTAGTAAGGGAGGAGAAAATAAGATTGTTGTTGTTGCTACTGATCCAGCTAAGACTGAAGCTAACCCAGCTTCATCTTCAAAAGCTAGAAATAAGAGGAAAGGTGGACAAAACAATAACCCCAAGCTTGCAAAGGCTGCAAAGACGAGTGCACAACCAAATGCACCGACGCCTAAGGGGAAGAACAAGAAAAACAAGAAGGGTAAAGGTAAGTGTTTTCACTACAAAGAGAAGGGGCATTGGAAACGAGATTGCCCCAAGTTTCTAGCAGCGAAAAACAAAGGTAATGATTATAGTTCATTTATCGTGGAAACATGTGTTTTAGAGAATGATAAATTTGTTTGGATTATTGGCTATGGATCTTTTAGCCATGTTTGTAACACTTTACATCTTCTTGAATCATTGAAGGAAGTGGACGAAGGCGGCTTAAATCTTAGAGTTGGGAATGGAGCATTCGTTGCAATCCAAGCTAGAGGAAGAGCCCGTCTGAAGTTCGGAAATAAATACTTATGTTTAAAAGATGTATTTTTTATTCCGGATTTTAGTAGAAATTTAATTTCAGTTTCCATGTTGCAATTAGAACAATTTTTCATGACTTATAAAAGTTCTAATATATCTATTTCACTCAATGGATCACAATTGTGTATTGCATGTTTGGAAAACGGGCTTTATATTTTGTGACCTAACGAACCCCTTGCTCTTAACAATGATTTATTCAAAGTAGCTAAACCTAGGACCAATAAACGTCAAAAGACTGATAACGATAATATGACATATTTATGGCACTTGAGACTAGGTCACATTGGCTATGATAGGATTCAAAGACTTACAAAGGACGGACGTGAATTACCTATCTGTGAATCTTGTCTAGAAGGCAAACTGACCAAGCGTCCATTCTTTGCAAAGGGTGATAGGGCCAAAGAACCACTTGGACTTGTTCATTCAGATGTTTGTGGACCTTTGAATGTACAAGCCAGGGGTGGTTTTGAGTATTTCGTTACTTTCATTGACGATTACTCTAGATACTCATGTCTTTACCTAATGCATAGGAAATCAGGAACATTTTCAAAGTTTCAGGAATTCCTAGCAATTGCTCAAAACCAATTAAGTAAACGTTAAAGATCTTGCGATCTGATAGGGGTGGAGAATATTTGGATATGTAGTTCCAAGATCATTTAACTGAACTTGGGGTTGTATCACAACTTACTGCCCTAGGTACTCCGCAACAACATGGTGTAGCGCAACGCTGTAACAGAACTTTATTGGAAATGGTTAGATGCATGCTTAGTTATGGGGACATGAAATTGAAACCACGAACGAAATTCTCAATGTCGTCCTGTCTAAATCAATTCTCAAAACACCTTTAGAACGCTGGAATGGTCATGAACCTAGTTTATGCCATTATACAATCTGGGGGTGTCCAACCCACGTCTTGATGAAAAAGGAGGGAAAGCTAGAACCGCGAACTGAAGTTTGCATGTTTGTGTGCTATCCTAAAGGTACTCGGGGTGGAATTTTCTATTGTCATCAAGAAAAGATAGTGTTTACTTCTACGAATGTCATTTTTCTGGAAAATGACTATGTCAATGAACACCTTTCGAACGAAATTCTCAATGTCGTCCTGTCTAAATCAATTCTCAAAACACCTTTAGAACGCTGGAATGGTCATGAACCTAGTTTATGCCATTATACAATCTGGGGGTGTCCAACCCACGTCTTGATGAAAAAGGAGGGAAAGCTAGAACCGCGAACTGAAGTTTTCATGTTTGTTGGCTATCCTAAAGGTACTCGGGGTGGAATTTTCTATTGTCATCAAGAAAAGATAGTGTTTACTTCTACGAATGTCATTTTTCTGGAAAATGACTATGTCCAAAACTTCAAACCTCACAGCAAAGAAGTTTTAGAGGAGATGGTTAAAGATTTGACTCCAACCAATGTTCCATCGCCATCAAAGAAAGTTGATGATGAAATTCCCACTCTTCACATCCAACCGATGCAAGTCGATTCAAATGAAGAAAGTACCACTGTTCTTGAGCAAACAGTCACAGAGCCTCGTCGTAGTGGGAAGGTTTCTAGGAACCCAGTTCGATATGGTTTGGATGGTGAAACCAATATGGTTGTTGGTGACACTAGTGATGATGATCCGTTTTTTGTCAAATAAGCAATGGATAGCCCTGAAAAGGAACTATGGCTCGCAGCCATGAAACAGGAAATGGAGTCCAAGTACTCAAATTCCGTCTGGGATCTTGTGGAAGCACGTAGTGACTTTAGGGCCATTGGGTGCAAGTGGATCTACAAGAAGAAACGAGGTATTGATGGAAATATCAAGACTTCTAAAGCTCGATTAGTGGCAAAGGGTTATACCCAAAGAGAAGGCATGGACTATGATGAAACTTTTAGTCCGGTAGCCATGCTCAAGTCCATTCGCATCCTCCTATCCATAGTAGCTGCTCTCGACTATGAGATCTAGCAAATGGATTTCAAGAGATCTTTTCTTAATGGAAAGCTTGACGTAGTCATTTATATGGATCGTCCAAAAGGATTTAAAGTAGCTGGACAAGAAGGATAAGTTTGCAAGTTGAGTAGGTCCATTTATGGACTTAAGCAAGCTTCTCGTTCCTGGAATCTTAGGTTTGATGAAATAATCAAAACCTATGGCTTTGAACAAAATATTGATGAGCCATGTGTTTACCAACTGAAGGTAAATCAAATAGTGGTATTCCTGGTTCTTTATGTAGACAATATCTAACTCATTGGAAACAATGTTAAGAAATGATTAGATGTGATTAATAGGCTAAGCACTTAATTCCAGATGGAGGATTTGGGTTAAGCAAGTTATGTTCTAAGTATCTAGAATATCAGGGATAGAAAGAACGGACTCTTAGCTCTATCTCAAGCAGCTTACATTGATAAAGTGCTTGAACGTTTCTAAATGGAAAATTCCAAGAAAGGGCGTCTACCATCCCGCCATGGAATTCATCTTTCAAAGAAGCAGTCTCCCCAGACTCCTAAAGTGGAAGATGCAATGAGAAAAATTCATTATGCATCTGCAGTTAGAAGTCTGATGTATGCCATGTTGTGCACTAGACCAGATATCTGCTATGCAGCGAGAGTAGTGAGTAGATATCAGTCAAACCCAAGACCGGAACATTGGATAACAGTTAAGCATATCATAGAGTATTTAAGGCGGACTAGGGATTATATGTTAGTCTACAAGGTTGGTGTTTTGAACCCTGTCGGCTAAACCGATTCAAATTTTCAGACTAATGTGGATGACAGAAAGTCTACTGCTGGAATGGTGTTTACTCTTGGGGGTGGAGCTGTGATTTGGAGAAGCGTAAAGCAGTATTCAATCTAATATTCCACCATGGAGGCTGAGTACATAGCCGCGTCCGAAGCAGCTAAGGAAATAGCCTGGCTAAAGAAGTTTTATTCGGATCTTGGTGTTATTCCAGAAATGGATAAGCCCCTTTTGTTGTTTTGTGACAATACATGAGCGATAGACAACTCGAAAGAACCTCAATGTTACAAAAGGAGTAAACATATAGAAAGGAGGTATCACATTATTCGAGAATATGTGGTCAGGGGAGATGTGAAGGTTATGAAGATTGCAACTAAAGACAATCTTGTGGATCCGTTCACAAAGGCACTACCATAAGCTGCATTTGATAAGCATATCAAGGAAATGGGATTCGTAGAATTAAGGCATTATTTTCAATAAGTGGAAGTGGGAGTTTGTTGGGGGTTTTATGCCCAAATTAAAACCCAAATTCTTTGTAATATCATTTTATTATCAATAAAATAATAGAAATCACTTTTTGACTTGCTCAATCTCTTTGCTCACATGTTTTATTTTCATGATTATTTGTTTAATATAAACTTCTATTAAATCCCGAGCATATAGCTAATCATATTTATAGTGACATAATCACAGTGGAATATAAATATGATTATATGTTCAAAATTAGTTAGTCCTAAGATTAGTCAGTGCACAGGATTTACACTGACTTGAAAATCTACGATATGATCTACTTACACATTATAGTGTTATGTTCTCTCCAGAACATTAGCAATGTAGATACGATCAGATGTATTTGTTAACTCGGACTGGACCGATATTGACATTTGATAAGATAAGTAAACATACCGTTATTATCTATTCTAGTCATATCATATAGTTGACCATAGGTCAATTCAATCTCAATTCTGAGTGGTTAGTATTCTAACTAATTGTATTATTTGAGTTCTTTGACTTGTTCGTTACCAGCTTACCCTACGGACTAGCCCATACTTACATCTTGGGAACTTGGTAGTATAATGGAGTGGGATTGGTAATCATAGATATGAGAATCTATAGCTTCTGATGAAGAAGTGAAACGATGGTTTCCTTTTAGTTTGGTTCAAGGTTTTAAATGATAGAGATCTCATTTCAGTAATTAAATTAGGTTACTGAAATATCATTTACAAGGAACTAAGTGTTTTAATGATAAAATACAATGAGGGATAAAATGATATTTTAGTCCTATCTCATTGTAGACCATCTATAGAGGATTGAGTGACAATTGTGGTTGTAACAATTGATAATTACTAGAGTGTCTATATTTGTTATAGAGCATTCTATGAATTCAAGAGTGCAATTCCGAGTTTATAGTGGAGTCACAAGGAATTAGTAAGTTAGTAAATTTATTTGTTAGATTTATGATAACTTATTGGAGATTGATTTCATAGGCCCATGGTCCCCATTGTACCTTGGATAAAATCATCTAGATAGTCTCAATTAATTGATTTAATTATCAATTAGAATTATGAAAGTTGACCAGGTCAATTTTGGATAGTTTCACAGAGTTATATAATTTTGAGATGAATAGATATATTAGGGCAAATTTATTAATTAAGATAAATTGGAGTCTAAATTAATAAATAATTGTAAATCAAGGTTCAAATTATAAATAATTAATTTGATAAAGGATGTAAATAATTATTTAATTAATTAAATCAATAGTAAATATTACAGGCCTTGATTTTAAGTCCAATGGGTTTATAATCAAATGGAACATTTCACGGGCCTAAAGCCCATTATAATTTTGAACTAGGGCTTCAATTTGGCTATTATTTTATTGATTTTTTAATTAAATTAAATTTATTAATTGAGTCTATAAAAGAAGTGCTTAGAGAGAAGTCAAAACAGAAGTTTGATAAGTTCAGAAGTTGGATTTTCTGATAGGGTTTAGATTCTCTCTAAACACAAGTCATTTTCTAAGCCTCATTGTTATTTTTTCTTCTTCTCTCTGTATCTATCGCATGTGTTGGGAATTTCCCACTTTAGTCTAGGTAATTCTAAGGTACTGTGGAAGGCTATGAATAAAATAGAAGATCGGTTCAGTTTCTTGATAATACTATGCGACAGAAATGATACAAGGGTTAGAGAAACTGATGGAAGGACTTACTCATTCTGCTCCGTATACTGTAAGTATTCTTATCGTTGTTTCTCTTGGAATTCAATTTTAGAAACATGTTCTAGGTTATCTCATATTAATTTGTTTAATATTAGATCTACATTAAAATAAATAAAGATTATGCATAAGTTTTCCCAACAGAATGCTAGGAGCCTTCACCAAGTTGTAGGAACACCTCGGGCAACCACCCCTACAAGCAAAAACCCGGAAAGGGTGAGAGGTTGTAACTTCTTGCATATTATATTTCTTCTTTATAAAAATGCTTATCTAACTCATTTACACCCATTATCTATTGAAATCGTTAAAGTGTATATTGAGGGAAAAATGACAAGAGTAGTCGACGAAATAAATCCTGCCAACCACTTAGGGGGGCAAGATATGATACAAAAAAAAAAAGAGCCCATGGCATCTATAAGGATTGGCTACCCTCATATACATCATAAGGGTTAAATAAGTTTCAAAAGTGGCACATCCATACAAGGGAAATAACCCTAAAGGATGATTACCCCACATGATGCTCCAACCTCATGACCCTTGGCCCCGTGAGACACGCCTCGACCTTATAGCCCTTGGCTCCGTAGGATATGCCTCGGTCCCATAGGCCTCATAGCATTTGGCTCATAAATAGAGGGAACCCCAAGAGGGGTCCTTAATATAAGTATAGATTGACTTGAGTCGACTAGCCAAGAAGGGTCTCAAAGAAGACGTTTGCAAAAATAGTACAATGCCCAACAACGAAAAGGATGCTTCTTGAAAGAAAATGAACTGCGTGCACAAAAATTATAAATGGATGGCAAAGACCCAAAGGGTTAATATGTCCTTATAAAAATTGTTAGGGTGCACCAATAAGACTATTGACACTATGTCCATGAGGACTGGCAGAAGTTCCTCACAAAAAAACAAGAAGGGCTTCTCAATGAAACATACCAAAGAAAACAAGGCTTCTCAAAGTCCCATACTAAAGAAAAAAGCAGCCTTCTCAATGTCTCATAACAAAAAGAGAAAGGGAAAGGGTTTTACATTTCTCGTATATATTGTAACGCCCTGGATTGCCGAGACCGTTACACTATGTGTTTATAAAAGTGCTAAACTTGCTAAACAAGTCATTTAATTAAGAAAGTGTTATAGAAACTATAGTGGAACTAGGGTTAAAAGATATTGGTCTTAAAAGTCACATTTCTTATAAAGAAACATTTCCTGTTTACACGGGATCCCAAAAATATTAAGATTAAAACCATTTACAAAAGATTCAGGAATTAAATACAGTAGTAGCCATATTAAGGCAAAACAGACAATTAGGCAAACTCTGTCCTGATCCACTCCTCGGCCAAGGCGATCGAACAGCTGGCTATGTACATTCAACCCCGCAGCTCTCCATCTCAGGATTGGTCCAACTTGCCTTTGCCTTTACCTGCACCACGTAGCACCCGTGAGCCAAGGCCCAGCAAGATAACACAACAACAAAGCATAAGAATTCAGCAGCCAATTCAATATCTCATATTGCATAAACATGTTCACAACCACATAAACATTAAGAATAACCAAGTATTCAGCATACTAAACATATCAACTCATATCATATATCAATTTACAAATAATAACTAGGGTTAGCGCCCTCAGCTTGCACCCTCCGTTTTCCCACTGACTCCGGCCTACTTAAACCGAGCTCAGTGAGTAATAAGCTGTCTTCGGCTACCAGTGGCCAAGCCGTGCCCTGTGCGCAAATATTGAATACGGCACCCTTTGTCCACTATCACATGTCCCATGGTGTAATACCATCAGTGACATTATAAAAATACTGGGAGCTCTTAGTCCCATCACAAACATATAACCGAGTGCAGTTTTCTTACCTTTAGATTTGCTAGCTTTGATCACTAGACTCCTTGAGCACGAGCCCTCTCAAGCCCTAGCGCTCACCTAATCACAACCATAGATCAAAGTCATCACCAAACCTCAAGTCCAAAACTTACCCTCGGGACCAATCCCGAGCCCTCGGGAAGCTCTAATTCCACCAAACGGGGTGGTGGAATCAAACCCCGAACCCCCGGGCAAAATCCCTTGAAAATAACTCAAAAACCCCTTTCTAGAAGCAGGGTAGCGCTACATCGCCCTAAAGAGGGCGCCACTGCGCTACAAGCAGAACCAAAATCCCCCAGAATGCATGGCCTAGCGCTATAGCGCCCAAGGGCGAGCGCTGTAGCGCTAGTCACAGACAACCAATGCAGCACTTTTCCTTCTGCGATTTCCATGAGCCAACCCTTACCAAAACTCTTCCAATTCTCAACCAAACTTAAAAACAAGCTTATTAACACACTCCACTCATCCCAAGCATCCCAAATACTCAAAACCCAATCACATGCATCCCTAATCTCAAAATTCACCATAGTTGCTCATAGACTTCAGAAACTCAGCGAAAACAATTAAACCTTCAAAGTTTAAAGCTCAAAATTTTATACCTTTGATGGAAATTCGACCTTAAGTTGCCTCTAGACCTCCTTATCTTGCTCTTCTTCAATCCTTAGCTCCAACTTCCCTAGAATTCCCACCAATTCAGCTTAGATACCTTAGTTAAAAATCAAAACCAGAACTGAAGAAACATCAAAGTCTTACCTCAAGTGGAAGGTTTATTCTTGCTAAACCCTTGCCAACTCTTCAAGCCTAACTCAGAAACCTTATGGCTCAGCTTGACTTAGCTCTCCTCTGAATTTTTCTCCAAGAACCCTCAAGAAAATGGTGGAAAATGCCCAAACCGACCTTACCTTCCTTCCCTTCTTTCTCTTTCTTTTCATTCCTTCTTTTTCCTACTTTTCAGACTTCTATTGTGTTCTACAAACTCCACTGAGCATAAAGCCTCAGTAATACCTATCTCTAAAAAGCCAAATGACCATAATGCCCTCCCATTTAATTCTAAATCCTTTAATCCACTTAGGGGCATTTTAGTCATTTTTCCCAATTCCCGCTAATTCCTCGAGTGTCTCTAACATTTTCCGCTTACTTCCCGATACCTAGTTAATCACCAATTATATTCCTCATTATCAAAATTAACCTCAATATATTCTCTAAATTCCCATTTATACCCCAGGCTCGCCCCGAGCCGGGTATAAACCCCCGCCGTGACTTTTCTGCTAATCTGCTCACTAGGATCGTCTCGAGTCACAGATCATAGATATATCCACATAATAATGTGGTCTCAACAATTATCGCATATATATACAGTTATGCCCGCAACGGGCCAAAATTACGACTATGCCCTTCTGACCTAATCAGGGCCTACATGCATACTAATACACATAGTCATGCATCTTAAGTATTCAAATAGCCATACAACATGCTTTAAATCATTAAATCACATATAATCCAATTATGCCCTCCTGGCACACTAATCAAGGCCCTTAAGCCTTATTAGTAAATTTGGGTCGTTACATATATACTTTGTTTACAAGAAGGCACACAGCACTACCGCCAGAGCATATTAAGTGTAGCATCACAATAAGTCCACAAGAACACTCAAAACATCCCTTCTTGATTGGGGGGGCAAGCAGGTGATAAAATACTAATACAAAAACTACACCCTCTCATGCAAGCAATTGAGAATAATACTAATAAAATAAACTACACTACTCGTGCAAGCATCACCCCCTCCATGAAAGACCGAACCTCGGGAAAAAGAATCTCTCTATGCGAGAGCATATTTTGGAACACCCTCATACAAGGCTGTCTATCGCTACACTTCTTCAGTCTCCTATGCGAGGCTCCTATGCAAGCCCTATTTCGATTGGTCCCGATTGGTGATCACATCACAAGACACACATGCTTCAAGACCTATGTTGCAAGAGACACCCCATGAAAGAGGTACACTGCAAGAGACCTCTACGTAAGAGATGCACTATGCAAGACCACTATGCGAGGGGCTTATGCTAAAGGCCTACATGAGAACATATGTGGCCACATTTTTAGAACTCGCAGCTTAGCGTTACCTTGATAAGTCCTTAAAGGTCATGTCGTAAGACCTCACTTCAAAAGGTCATTGTGTAAGACCACTCCTCGATAGCACACCTCTCAAGAAAATTAGGCGAGATAAAATTCAAGAACCTACCTAGGAAGAGCATGATAAGAGAATCCCCATCGAGATTCTTCTTATATGGGTGTTGTCTCAAGGATGTCTCATCACTCCAGCAAGCAAGATTCTCACTCGAGGAAACCATGCGTAACTTTCTCACACATATACACATAGCTTCTCAGCATATAAGAACGCGAAGCGCCACAGAAGACAAAGGGAAGCCTCCGACCACACGAGGTACAATAACATCCCTCTCACATAACCAAAAGGGGGTGGCCTTAAATCAGTACATTTGGAGGTTCGGAGATAGGTACCTCCCTTTCTTAAACCTTAATTTGTTGATGAGTTATTACCGTCAACACAATCATAGCCAAAGACGAAAATTATCCATGGGAACGTGGAGTGACTTCCAAGGCTATAGACAAGCCTACTAACCCAAACGATAAAAGTCACAAGAAGCCCTAAGGCAAAAGAGAAAACCCTCTAGGTCCTAAGAAGAATGATAGGCAATTCAAGAGTTCTGAGGGACCTTGTTTTGTGTATGGAAAAGGAGGCCACTAAGCCAAATAATGTAGGTATAGGAAGTCCTAGAATAAAAAATGTTCGACCTAAGGTTAATATAACCGAAGAGGAATTAGTTACAACATTGAGTGAAGTCATTGCCATCTAAGGGAAGGTATAAGGGTTGTGGTATTACAATTATGCCCCCATTCATGTAACATATGATAGGTCTCTCTTCTAGATATTTGAAGAGACAAAGGATGGACATGAGATTCAAATGGGGAATGAGATTAGATCCATGGTTGAAGGCAAGGGAACAATTGATCTTATTTTCACATCTGGAAAGAAGGTTCTTCTCACAAATGTCCTCTATTCACGGACATGAATAAGAACCTTGTGAGTAAAAATTTGTTGAGAAAACAAGGCATCAAAGTAGTGTTTGGGTCTCGTAAGCTAATTTTATCCAAGGGAGGGAACTTTATAGGGAATGGATATGTAATGCCCCACGTTTTGGGAACCAAATAGTATCTAAGAACGGGGTGGTGGGATATGTATGAGCATTATTGTGAATAATAATATATGCTTCAGAAGAAAATTCCATGGTGTTATTGTTAGCCAAAGTGTGAAATTTGTAGTTTTGTGACAAACCGAGCATTTCGATCTTGGACCAAAATGGAAACCCTAACCGAGTAAATTCTTGAATAAAATATTATTGGAGAAGTATAACTATGGAAAAATATTAATGGGCATAAAATGATTGAATTATTTTATATTAAGGTCTAACAATATTGATTTTTTGTGTGAAAAATCTCTAAATATGCAATTTTGTGAAAAATGCTTAATTAGCAAAAAAATGTAATTTTGGTTAATTAAATTCCAGGAGTTATAATCATAGGAGTGTGAACACTTAAATTAAATGGCAATACACATTTAATTTAATTACCCTAGGTTAAGAATTCGATTTGGTGAATTAAGAGAAAATTACCAATTGGTAATTATCCTTGAAGTGTATGATTAAGTGGGAGATTAGTAAGTTAATTAGGGTAATTAAGGAAAATTTTAGGGTAAATTAGAGGTTAAGTTGGCAGAAGCCTAGGAGGGCTAATGTCGTCTTTTTACACATCTTGGAGATAGTATAAATTCCAGTAAAGTAAAATAGTCTTCATTTGATACAAATTTCTCTCATTTTCTCTCTAATGGCCGAAACCCTCTAAGGGTATCCTGTCAATTTTTTTCACTAATTTCTCAAACCTTTCTCTCAATCTCTCATCCCTATTCATCTCTAAACACTATCCCACTTCCCTTTGTAATTTCTATGAGCTAGAAGAAGCTTCAAAGGAGAAAAATACAATAGTAAAGTCTTGAAGTTTTGGTGTTAGATTTGTAAGCTCCTTTCACTAGTTATTCATTCCCACTTGTTAGTCTATAATAATCTTATTGTTAGGTCTTTGGGGAGTGTACATAGGAAGGTTGGAGGCTTGTTCGGAGGCTAGAGGTGTAGAGGCAAACACAAACACTTTCAAAGAGTCTACAAGAGGTATATTCTCTCTTTATATATGTTTATACTGAAATTTTGTATAATCTGCATTGTAAGTGTGTTTTGATGTGTTCAATTTCATTACTAGGACTATAATGTTGTATAGATGTTGGCTGATCATGCATGCAGGGAGGTTTGGTTGAATGTTTAGAGTTGGAATCCAACATTCCATAAGATTTGTATGACTTTATGTGAAAAATGTTTAAGTCTTGAATTCCGAAGGGCCAAGCAAATTTTATACAAACTTATTTCTAGATTTTCTTTGTTCCATGGCATAGTTTAGAAATATTAGATGTTCATGGTGTATAGAAACATTCAAAAACGTTTTTAAATGACCAAGTTATGATTTTTACAATATTGTTTTGATTACTGAAAAAATGACTTTTAGAAACTGTACAAACAACCGACTTTGGACTGTGAGTTCTATAAGTAAATTAATGCAGTTTTAGCTAATTTTTGGATTAACACTCTTTTCATATTGGTAATAAATCTGGTAAAGTGTCAAAGAAAAATATTGAACAAGTTAGGAGATATGATATTTCAAAGTTAGGTAAAAATTCTGAATTTTTAAAATAGCCCTCTGGACAGCCATGTTTGTGAACTCTTTTGACTAAGTAGAAATTGTGTAAATGACCTACTTTTTCATATGGACAATTTATACATAACCTAATACGGATTTAAGAAATTCTAGACCTAAATAATGAACCATTTGTATTTTATGATTTATCAAATTTTTATAAAAATGTGATAAATTTCCATGGGCAGTTTTAAAAGGTCATCTTTGAAAATAGTTTTCACTAAAGTAAAAATAATTAATTTTGTATAAAATTTAGCAAGGGACTTCTTGGAATAGACAAAAATGATTTTCCAAAATTTGGGAATTTTTAAAGTAATGGTTTTCAAAATATAATTTTCTAAAGTTGGCAACTTAGAAACTAAAATGACAAGTTTCATACTTAGTAGAAATATGAGAGTTTTTTTTTTTCTTTCTAAAAACATAGATTTTCAATATAATTTAATCTTAATAATTATAGATTTAAGTTTAGCACACTAAATAATCATTAAACTAATTTGCATACTAGAAATCAATAATTTTATTAATTAATGGATTTTTGTTTTAAGAAATTAGAAAGGGTCCAAAGCCGTAACTTTTTTAAGAAAATAAAATAAATTACTTTTTTAAAATAAAATCAACTTTATCTTAATTTTTCCTAAAAAACAAACAAAACTTTTATCACCGTTTTTATAATTATTTCTTAATCAAAATAGTTAACTTAGTTTATCAAAGTTAATTTTACCAAAAATTATAAAGGCTGATTGGTATGAAATTTGGAACTTATTTTATCATTTTGAAAACGTAAAAATAGTAGGATCCACAATCATACATGATTGGTTCAGTATTTTGAAAATCTAATTTAAAATACAAGCCCTAAATTTGCACTAGATAACTGAAAATTATTATTTTACGTTTTGTCACTTTCCAAATTCTACACCTTAAAATTTATAAAAATATATATATATATATATATATATATTCTCATTACTTAGTTCTTCTCTTTCACTTCATTAGTCGACGATAGACATAAGCATGACGTCGGTCTACCACCTACAATCTACCACTGCACTCCAAACCCACACCCACGGTGGTGACGCCACTATTATAGGCAAACCCGCCTCTCTCTCTCATGGAGCTCATGAGACTTTGGTGCCTCTTTTTATATATGGGATCATTGAGAATCAGTAGAATATAAGATTTTATAATATATATATGATCTTTGGATTATGTTATCTTGATATTAAAATAATATATGATCAATTTCAATTTCAATTTGAAAATAATAATGATCCATGGTCTGCGCAATTATGAAATCAAATAGGCCCTGGTTTAGACCCTGTTTTTTGAGTTAGATATACTTGTTTTTAATATATTTATTTTGTATGATAAATTTCCTAAGTGAAGTTGAAGGCCGTATTTGTGTTTCACGGGTTTTTTGTGTGTCTCTAGCTTATAATGATCAATGTGTGAAGTTAAATGAAGCTGGCTAAGTAGGCCATATTTAAGGATTACTTGCATGATTCTAGAAAATTTGATCATATAACAAATGCTTAAATATGAGGATCGATCTTTGAAAGTGAGAAGTTTGACAAATATATACTAGTGTCAACAACAATTTCTACTTAAACGGTTTATTATTATTATAAACATCAATTTCTTTTCATTCCTATGTTTGAATAATTGCATTTTCTTGTTTAAGTTCTTAAATGCTGGAATTCGAGATTGATTTTATGTTAAATATGTAACGACCCAAAAATACTAATAATAATTTTGCGGAAATAAAAACATTTATACCATTAAAATGGTTTCAAAAATTCATATAAAAAAAACTTTTAAACGAAATGTGTGTGCATATTAAAAATATTTACATTAAAAATTTAAATGCATTGTATCAACCAAAAATAGTTTAAACAATATTAGGATAGATATTTCAAAAGTGTAGTCTCCGCAAAGGTCGGACCGCATGTACACTTTCGTAGGCAAACTCCGGCTCTCACTGCCCCAACTTTTCCTTGACGTTACCTACAACATGAATTACTAGGTAAGCAAAAATGCTTAGTAAATTAATCTAGCAACACAGAGTAGAGCAGTAATAGGAACTAATGACCTAGTCATTGTCCTCACAACACATATAGCTTACCACACTTAGGGTTCCGGCTAAATCCGGACCCTAATAAAAAAATTCAAGAATTCCTAAGCGTCCTGGCAGCATCGCCTCGCCTTTAACAGAAACCGAAAACATAACCTTGCAGAGAATTCCAGATCATAGCAGGAGCAGAAATAACATCCAATAATAAAATTGACCCGAGAGCCAATTCAAGGCTTACAAAATTATCCTCAAGCATCTGAACTCAAATTGCAGTCGAGACTCAAGTCTCTTCAGTGGTATCTAATTCATAAATCCCTCTCGAGGGTAGCCATCGGTTACCTAGGGCATTTATGCTAATTTTAAAAAAAATGGGGTTGGTGGATCCACACCAGTTCATTGAGACTCCTAGCTCATAATGACTAAGTAGGTAAAAATTGTTCGCACTACATATTGTTGACGGTGAAATCTCGTCAACGATATAAGGTTAGAAAACTGAGACTGTATTGCAAGAGATGTCTTAGAAGAAGATGGAGAAAACTTGAAAGAGTAACTATGCAGAACCACAATGGAGTAAGATCGTATATTTCTTAATAACTTCAGCATACAAGGAATTTTCCAACCCCATTTCTGGAGGAGTGATGATCTATTTATACTAGAGTTCTAATGGCTCCTCATAAATTGTGGTCCCAAGGAACAAGATTGTACATAGGTACATTGTCAGGGTAGTGGGACAGCTTGTGGTGGAGCAGATGGTTATGGTGTCAGCCTGGTACGTAGTCAGAAGTATGCATGTAGTGCTTCCACTCTCTGTACAAATTCATACCTCCACTACTTGTAGGACACAAATGTCAGAGTCATGCCTTTGCCCTTTTTCAGGGTTGTACATCCCGTGCTTGTACATTTATCTCATGCCTAGTGGTCCCCCTTACCTAAATACCATCTCTAGGTTTCTATATATTTTAGTAAGTGTCGATCCATACTTCTTTTATCCCGGCCCTACCTCTAAGTACAAGGCTTGGAAATAGGCGTGTATGGGGCTTGGGGATTGGTCTCGCAAGGCCAGACCCTTGGTGCCTAAGCGAGTATCCAGGCGTGACTTGGGAATTCACGAGGCTCGGGGATGGGTCTCACAAGGCAAGACCCTTGGTGCCTAAGTAAGTACCCATGCGTGACCCGGGCATCAACGAGACTCGGGGATGGGTTTCACAAGGTGTGATGGGGTTGCATGAGGGCCACGAGATGGTGGTGGCGCGAGGCTCCTTAGCATGGTCGTACCTCGTGAGATGCACACGGGTGTGGTGAGGTGTGTCTCGCTGCCCGCGGCGTTGGTGCACAGCTGGGCCGCAAGGCGTGCAGGTGAGATGGTGTCTCGCTATGCGAATCGTTGGCGCGCAGCTGGGTCATGAGGTGCGCGGGCGAGGGTAGCCTCGCATAGCGAGGCCCTTGTGGCCTTGGCAGGCGTGCACAGGGGAAGGGCAGCCTTGCATAGCGAGGCCCTTGTGGCCTTTGCAGGCGCGCGCGGGGGAAGGGCAGCCTCGCATAGCGAGCCCCTTGTGGCCTTGGCAGGCGCGTGCAGGTAGAGGGCAACCTCACATAGCAAGTCCCTTGTGGCCTTGGCAGGCATGCGCAGGTGAAGGGCGACCTTGCATAATGAGGCCCTTGGGTCCTTTTGGGCATTTCGCTAAGGCCTCCTATGAGACATGGGTCTCGCGTGGGGCAAGATATTGGGTTTCTTGGTTTGCCCGAGGCTAACTCTCTATTTTTCTCTTGAGTGTTGACTATGGCTCTGGTCAATTTTCGACATTCACACATATCAACAGCTGGAAACCATCCACGCACTCATGAGACAAGTAGAAACAGTTTGCCTAATAATAAAGTAAGTTGATAACGTCCCCAAACACAAGAGGTAGGCCAATAATGTCAAAGGCAGAAACCATGAGCATAGTCATTAAATAGTCAGAAATCGTCTGCACTATATGACAACTAGTGAAAACTGTCTACGTTAAAGTCATTGGTGGAGCGTAAACGCTGCCTAGTCATTGTATCTAAACAAGCCATCTCTCTCTAACTAGTGTGTAAGCCCTACTCTAGCAAGTAACACACTAGTTAATTCATGTTGCAGACATATAAATCATAGACTGACTTACAAGCTGTCATTTGTTGTGCACGAGAAATCTTCCCATGGAGAATCCCCTCTTGTTAGCCAACAATGTAACTAGCAGACAATGTACTTAGATTAATTATGGCATTATAGTACATTATCATTCTACTTTGGACATTAAGGTCTCAATCAAATACCCACCAAGGGTATTTTCGTCCTCACACGTTTTAAGCCATAACGACAATTATATTTTTAGAAAAATTCTCCAAATGTGTGTAGATATTTGAAAGTCAACTTTTATGAAATTTTCTGCTCTGTTTTTCGCTTTCGGACCTAGCCGAGAAAGTATAGATTTGGAAGCTTTGAAGCTTTACCGATTTTAGCCTTTCTTTGATAAGTTACCAAAAATCCAATAATTTTTGGTAAAATAACTTAAATCATAAACATTGATAAATTATGTTAAATTAATTGATTAAGAGATAATTATAAGGATATTTATTAAGTTTAGTTTATTTATTAGAAAATATTAAGAGAAAGTTAATTTTATTTTTGAAAAGATAGTCTAATCCATTTCTTTGACAAATTAGTGTTTTGGAACCTTTATAATTTCTTAAACAAAGTTTCATTAATTTAAAAATATTAATGTTGACGGTGAGAACTCGCCAACTAAGTTAAGTTAGAAAAATTGCAAAGTAAAGATTATCAAAAGAAAAGTTTTAGAAATCTAAGTATAAACTCCAAGAACAATTGCAGAAGAAAAATGGTGAAATCAGTTTGCATTCACTATGGTGCACTGCTACAGTATTTTTTTCAACCCCCTTCCAAATGGAAGTAGAGTTTATTTTATAGTGCCTCTAATGGCCCCTGATACAATGTGGTCCAGGGGACCAGGTAGTACGCTACTACACTATCAGGCGAGTGGTCTTAGAGGTAGTGGTGTTGACACTAGTACATGGCCAGGTACCATGAGAATGTCTCCACTACTTGACCGTACGAATGTCAGAGGAGTGGTGCAGGTGGTAGCGGTGTCGACTCTGACATCTGGTTGGGAGCATGCAGGCCATGTCCTCTCTCTCAGTGCTCCAACTACTTGTCTAGCAGGAGTTCCATGGTCAGGCGTACGGGGTCTTAAAAGTCGTACCCCGTACAAGATTGGACTAACATGACCTTTCCGAATCATACTTGGGCTTTCACTTCTAGATGGTGGGGTTTCCATTGGTCTCCATAGAAGATGCATCTCGAGGTGAAGGGTGCAAGATGCTCCCCCGTGAGGCCCTCGTAACGCAACCGTGGCGAGGCTAGGCGAAGCCGTCTGCTGAGGGTCGTGGCACGCGAGACGCTGGGGCTCGCAAGGCCATTTGCTGAGGGCCGTGGCGCGCAAGACGCTGGGGCTCGTAGGGCCATCTGCTGAGGGCCGTGGCGTACGAGGCGCTGGGGCTCGCGAGGCCGCCTGCTGAGGGCCGTGGCATGTGAGGCGCTGGGGCTCGCGGGGCCATCTGTTGAGGGTCGTGGCACGCGAGGCGCTGGGGCTCGCGGGGCCATCTGCTGAGGGCCATGGCACGCGAGGCGCTAGGGCTCGCGAGGCCATCTGCTGAGGGCAATGGCGCGTGAGGCACTGGGGCTCGCGAGGCCATCTGCTGAGGGCTATGGCGCGTGAGGCACTGGGGCTCGCGAGGCCATCTGCTGAGGGTCGTGGCGCGCGAGGCGCTGGGGCTCGCGAGGCCGTCTGCTGAGGGCCGTGGTGCGCGAGGCGCTGGGGCTCGCGAGGCCATCTGCTGAGGGTCGTGGCGCGCGAGGCGCTGGGGCTCGCGAGGCCGTCTGCTGAGGGCCGTGGTGCGCGAGGCGCTGGGGCTCGCGAGGCCATCTGCTTAGGGCCATGGCACGCGAGGCGCAGGACAGGGGTCCCGTGTTGCACACGTGCTGGGGCTTTGCCTGGCAAGGCTTCCCAATACACACCTAGGGATGTAGGCACAGGTATGTACTTAGGCCTTTATGGGACCTTAGCACGTGCTTTTGATCTTTTACAAGTATGGAATTTTGAGCATCCACACTGGCCCCCCAATCGAGGAGAGGACCTTTAGGTGCTCTTGTAGACTCTTCTCTTTCATTCTTATAAATAGGCTTTCATGCAAGGCTTATTATTTACACCTTACTTCCTTGGCTTAGTGGTTTTGAGAATCCTTCCTCTTTCAAGAGGTAGGGGTTCAATCCCCCACATCCTCATTTTTGCCATAGTTTCCTTCATTTTATTTTTTCATTTCATTTTTTTTATACATATGAGCTAATTTTTTGGTATGTCTCTTTGGAGGCGAACACATCATTTTTGTCTATTTTTGCAAACGCGTATTTTCGACCATTTGGTGATTTTGGCCCTCGACCTCCTTTTGACCTCGACAGCGTTCCATTTTACCTGCTTGAGGTATATTTTCTTTTTCCCTCATGTTCCTTGGGTCCAAATTAGCATTACTCGGGATGGGGTACCTTGGCCTGAGCTCGCAGTGAGTTTGCCCAGTTGCATGCCCCTCTTTTTTTTTATACCTTGTAGTGGATCATTTAGGACGTTTGCATCTAGAGGTTTTAAGCCCATTCCTTTGTGTTTTGTAGCCATCCCCTCATTTATACCTGAACCCCTTTTTGCTTTCGGGACGAGGTCTCATGGCCAGTGACAGTTCGTTCGACATGCCTCCGGGAGTTGAGTTTGTTGACCTATCCTCAGACTCAGAGTCCCCTGAGGAAAGCCCTTACCAAGACTATGACTCATTAAGGCAGGCTCGTATTCGTCACCTTGAGCACATGGCTGACCTTAGGCATAAAATTTGGGTGGTGGAGAGTGAAATTGACTCAGCGTTAAGAGGAGACGGAACACCTTTTCCCCCTGACCTTAGTGACCATGTAGCAAGCCTTAGGGTGACCCTTTTACAGTTGCAGAGGGAGTTGGAGTTTATGGAGGGGCACCTTCTGCCTGAGCCCCCCAGCCCATCCTCGCCTGATGACTATCATGGGGCCGCTTCTGCTTCCCCTCAGCCCTTAATTTCAATCTTCACTAGCCTAGTGCTTCCGCAGCCGGTCCCCCGGTGGAAGACTCTTGCTAGGAAGAGAAAATGGAGGGTCAAGTGTCCTGTCTCTTCCTCACCTTTTTCTTTTAGTTTTGCAGATATGTCGAGGGCACGACGACATGTATCTACCAATGAACCGTACGAGGTTCCTTTACTGGCATCCGAACTGGTGTCACATGTGTCAGAAAGGAAACTGAAAGAAATTGTGAAGCACTACCGCGTTCCTCTGGAGTACGCCTTATACGCTCCTTTGGAGACATGCCAGGCTGACCGCCCTAGGGCCGGCTTCATGGCCCTTAGTGAGAACATTCTGAAGGCGGGTGGTACCATCCCCTTGCACCCATTTTTCGTAGCGGTCCTTAACTACTTTGACCTGGCCCCACTTCAGCTGGCACCCAATGGCTGGCTAACTTTGAGCTGCCTTTTCATTGCGTTCGCGGTACTTGCCAAACGTGCCCCTACGGCGCTAGAGGTGCACTTCCTGTATAACCTCATGCCCTCTCCCAAGTCCAAGGGCTTCTACTATTTGCAAAAGGCCAATAACGAGGTCCCTTTGATAGAGGGCTCAGTGTCCAATCCGGGGTCCTGGAAGCGGGACTTTTTCTTTGTAAAGGGCCCTCTTTCTGTCTCTGAGGACTTCCGCCCCACCCCCAATTTGTACCCTGAGCCTCCTTTTCTTTTTATTGGAACATACTGTTTTATACTTAAGTTTTTTTTGACAATGGCGTGGGTCATGCAGAGCAATTTGTCGTTCCCTTGGTCGTTGGGTCGGAGGCGGACGCCGTGATGGGCCTCATTAATGCTGACCCTGCCCTGAAAAAGGCGGCGTTCTTATTCACCGTGGAGAATCTGAACCTCCACAAACTGTCCCCAGTCTCCGACCCCAAGTTGCTGTGGACCATTCCTGGGTCCAAGAAGATGAAGGCGGCGTCGGCCGAGCCTTTCTCAGACGAAGGTGAGGCTGAGGATGAGCCGGAGGAAGCCCCCCTTGAACGCGGGGGACCTCACCAGCTGCCCCCGTCTCCTGGGGGATGCCCTCCTTATGCCTCTTATGACCAGGACATAGCCTCCCAATATCAAAACCAGCATGCCGTACCGGGGTGTTTTGTTTTCCCCGACCCTAAGGGCTATGACGCTTTTACTCAGGCTCCTCTCAACCCTGGTCCTTCGGGGGCTTACTTTGCCAATTTTCCAGCACCCCCCTCTGATCTACCTGGGCCTCACTTTTCCACTTTTTCTGTGCCCCCTCCCATTTCAGCGAGCGGGTCCTCTGTCCTTACTCAGCCAAGTACCCCTGCCCTGGATGGGGCGCCCTGGGTGAATTGTATGTCGTCCACTTACGGGCGGCGGTTCATCCAAATCGCCTCGGACCTCCCTGAGCCTGACTGGAACAGTCTTGGGAGTTTTTCTCTATCAAACCTTGGGGAAACTTTAAGGCGCACCACTGCTTGGGTGAGTTCATGCATCTTGTGTCGGCCCTATTATATATAGATGTACATACATTTTTTTTTGTTACTTATTATTTATGTTGTTAACTTTCTTGTGCAGGCCCATATTGTGGCTCAGCGGTTTGCCGACTCGGCTAACAATCTCTCCGCGTCAAGTATTGAGAGGGACTGTCTCACGGTCCAGGTCGGGGAGCTCGAGAAAGAGCTTGAGGACACCCAGACTGAACTAAAAAGGGTTTGGTCCAAACTTTCTGTCTCGATAAAAAGGAAGCTGAAGGCGGTTGCTAAAGACACAACGCTGTAGGACAAGGTCAACAGCCTAGAGAGCAAACTCCAGGGGACCAAGGCTATCGCGGCTGCGTCACAGGAGAGAGTCACTTATTTAGAGGCCGAACTCGAGGCTGCTAGGGCCGAACTCCAGGCTGTTAGGGCCGATGTAGCCGCGTCGCAGGAGAGAATTGCTTCCTTAGAGGCGGCTCAGATAGCTATCGAGTACAGGTCCATAGACCGCGCCCTTTACGGTGTGTGGAGGCTGGACCCCAACTTTGATTTTTCTTCTTTCGGTGAGCACGTCGTTGCTCGAGCAGTCGTGTGGAGCGCCCGTGGCAGGAGGCCCTAAGGTCGTCATATCCTCATTTCTGTCAACTATCCCGCTGTGGGCGTATGCTCACCTTGAGCCTTTGTAATATTATTGTTATTATTTTTACTTTGTGAATCTTTTCATGTTTTCAAGACTCCTTTTTCAATATATATATACATGTGTGGTTATTTATCTCTTATTCTTATGCTTTTGAGGTCTTTTTGAGCCTGCATGATGGGGTTTGGTAGGTTCCCCTCTTTTATTTACCAGGCTAGAGGTCCTTTGGAGCCCATGTGAAAGGGTTCACTGGGACCTTTTTGGTGCCTCTTGATTACTTCTATAAGGACATTTTGACCCCTTGGGTTCTAGCTATTCTTTTATATATTCTTGCGCGCGCTTATTATTTTTTTGCAAGAAGCGTCCTTCTCGTTGTTATTCATAGTACTATTTTTGCAAGGGTCTCTTTTAGGACCCTTTTTGGCTAGACAGCTTGGCGGCCACTCTAGGCTTATTGGTGGGTGCTCTCTCTAAGGTCTTTCCTCTTCTGGGAGCATCTGCCTTTATTTGGAAGTATGTTTTTGTTGTTATTTTTTTTTTGTAAGACCTTTTGGCCTCCTTGATGTTCACAAGGGTAGCTAATCCTTGTTAACCCAAGGGATGCCTTGTAAGGTCCTCTCCTTGTTTTATATGCATAAGGACTTCGCTTAAGGCCCTGATACAAGGGGTCCTATTGGGATCCCCTGTTAGAGGGACCTTTTTAGGATCATGGTCCCTTTTAAGGTCCTCTTGATAGAGGGTCCTTTTTAGGATCCTCCTGATAGAGGGTCCATTTTAGGATCCTGGTGCAAGGGGTCCTTTTTTGGATCCTCCTGTTTGCTGTATGCTTTATCTTCACAGGCCACTATTACCCCCCTAAGTGTCTGGTGAAGTTTACTTCGGCAGGCACTTTGATTGATGCCCACATAAGGTAGAAAAAATAGCTCTTGAAGATGTGACCAGTTTCATTCATAGAATTCAGGTTACAACGATACATATAAGAATTACATGAAAAAAGAACTTACACCTACTTGGGAGGTTATCTAAGTAACCTCTTTGATTTTTGTCTACCAAGCTAAGATAACATGCAACACGCTGAAAACCGATACTTCTAGCATTGGGTGCAAGCGCTTCACTGGTAGTACTTCCTAAGGTCTCCGCATTCCATGCTCGAGGTATGACGGTGTCGTCCATGAGCGCCAGCTTATAAGTGTTTGGGGGTATGCACTGAGCGACTTGGTAGGGCCCCTCCTAGTTTGCCCCTAGCACCCCCGCCCCTGGGTCTCGCGTGTTGGGGAGTACCTTCCTTAGCACCAGGTTGCCAACTCTGAAAGTTCTCTCTTGCACCCTCGAGTCGTAATACCTTGCTGCGCACTGCTGGTATACCACCATTCTCATTTGTACTTTTTCCCTTTTCTCTTCTAGCATGTCCAAGCTCTCAGCCAGAGCTACGCAGTTGGCCTCGTCCCCATACGCCTGTACCCTGAAGGAACTAACCTCCATCTCAACTGGGAGGACGACCTCGCACCCATATGCTAAGGAGAATGGGGACTCTCCAGTGTTCGTGCGCGGGGTGGTTCTGTAGGCCCATAGCACATTTGGCAGCTCCTCCACCCCGGCTCCCTTCATCTTTTCTAGCTTGGTTTTCAAGTTCTTTTTAAGAACTCTGTTAATGGCCTCCACCTGCCCATTGGCCTGTGGGTGCACTACTGTTGAGAAACTTCTCTTTATCCCTCTTCCCCTACAATATTCCTCAAAGGCTCCCCCCTCAATCTGGGTACCATTGTCGGAGATAATTTTGTAGGGCACTCCGTATATACAAACAATGAATTTGTTGACGAATGTGGTGATATGATTGGCTGTTATCTTCATGAGGGGTTCCGCTTCAACCCACTTGGGGAAGTAGTCCACAGCTACCACTGCGTACTTTGATCCTCCCCTACCCGCAGGAAGGGCGTCGATCAAGTCTATCCCCAGATAGCAAAGGGCCAGAGGCTGGTCATGCTAGTTAACTCATTTGGCGGCCTCTGAGTGTAGTTTGCGTGTCTCTGGCATTTGTCTCATTTCTTGACAAAGTCATTTGCATCTTTCTCTATGGAGGGCCAGTAGTACCCTTGTCTTATGGCCTTCCTAGCCATTGAGGGTCTGCTCTCATGGTTACCACACTCACCCTCATGTATCTCATGTAGTACTTTTAGGGCCTCCTCCTCCTCTACACATCGCAGAAGTGGCATCAAGAACCCTCTCTTGTATAAAACCCCATCTACCAAGGTGTACCTAGCTGCCTTATACACCAACCTTCAGGCCTCTTTCTTGTCCACAGGCAAGGTTCCTTCCTCCAGGTATCTCTTAATCGGCTCAGCCCACGACTCCTTTCGAACACTAACCATGTGTATGTCCGCGCTTACGATGCTGGGTCTAGGTAAGTACTCCACGGGTATTAACTCCAAGATATCCCCATCCTTAGTGGAAGCCAATTTTGCGAGTGCATTGGCATGGAAATTCCTCTCTCTTGGGATCTGCTCTATGCTGTATGCCACCAACCGTCCCAGATAGCCTTTCACCCTTTCCAAGTATGCTGCCATCTTGGGACCCCTCGCCTGATATTCCCCTTTCTCCTGGTACACCACCAATTCTGAGTCGCTAAAAATACGAAGGCGTGTCACTTTTAGCTCCTGGGCTAAACGCAAGCCTGCCAGGAGCGCTTCGTACTCTGCCTCGTTGTTGGAGGCCTCAAACCGAAATCGAATTGCACAGTACATCTTGTGTCCTTCGGGTCCCGTCATCATGATACCTGCTCTAGACCCTCCTTCATTGGACGCCCCGTCCACATGCAGACTCCATTCTTCTAGACCCCCTCGTTCTTCCTCTATGACAGACTGTTCCCCTTCTTCATTTCTTCCTCCATTTGACTGACTGGTGTACATCTTGTGTCCTTCGGGTCCCGTCATCATGATACCTGCTCCAGACCCTCCTTCATTGGACGCCCCGTCCACATGCAGACTCCATTATTCTAGACTCCCTCATTCTTCCTCTATGACAGACTGCTCCCCTTCTTCATTTCTTCCTCCATTTGGCTGACTGGTGAACTCCACTATGAAGTCTGCCAGCACCTGTCCATTGATGGAAGCTCTTGGGGTATACACGATATCGAATTGGCTCAACTCGATCGACCATTTCATCAGCCTCCCTAAGGTCTCAGGTTTATGCAAGACCTGCCTCAAAGGACTATCCGTGAGAACTTCGATTGCATGAGCATGGAAGTAGGGTCTCAACTTCCTCGAGGCCACAACTAAAGCATAGGCAAACTTTTCAATCTCTGGGTACCGGTTCTCCGCATCCACCAACCGCTTGCTAATATAGTACACGGGTTGTTGTTGTTTCTTCTCCCCTCTAACCAAGGCCGCGCTTATGGCATGTTCAGACACTGCCAAGTATATGTATAGCTTCTCACCTTTCTCAGGTTTTGCCAACAGGGGTGGCTTCCCCAAGTGCTCCTTCAGCTTAATAAATGCCTCTTCACATTCCTCATCCCAAGCGAACTTTTTGCTCCCTTTTAGGATGTTAAAGAAGGGGAGGCACTTGTCGATTGACCTCGAAATAAATCTATTAAGGGCCGCCACCCTTCTGGTTAGGCATTGCACTTCCTTCTTGCTCTTAGGTGGGCTCATTTCTATCAGGGCCTTTATCTTATTAGCATTGGCCTCGATGCCTCTGGAGTTGACCATGAAGCCCAAGAATTTTACTGAGGATACACCGAATGTGCACTTGATGGGATTCAACTTCATTCGATACTTCCTGAGTGTGTCAAACATCTCACCAAGGTCCTTGTTGAGCTCTATAGCATTCTTGGTTTTTACTAGCATATGTCCGCGCGGAGGGAGGTGTTGTAGCACTCCATTGCTTCTCTCTGTTCTCCTTTCATACTAGCGACCCCTCCTGGAGTTGGGAACTTGACAACCAAGTGATATATAGAAGTTATGGCTTTCAATTCTCTTAGGGATGGTCTCCCCAATACCGCATTGAAAGCTGAAGCACAATCTACTACGACAAAGTTAGCCATGACTGTAGTCTGCCGGGGTTGCTCCCCCATGGTGAGTGCCAATTCGATCATCCCTAGGGGTTGCACTGAGTGCCCCGTGAATCCATACAGGGAAGATTGGCAGGGCTTCAGGTGATGAATGCCCAGTCCCATCTTTTCCAAGGCAGGGCGATACAGGATGTCCAATGAGCTCCCATTGTCCACCAGGACCTGATGCACATGCATATTTGCCAACTGAACTGTCAACACCAGTGGATCGTTATGGGGAAAATGTACCCCCCGTGCATCCTCCTCAGTGAATGTGATCGAGTCGTTTTCTCCCTTGAAGCTTTTCGGGGGTCGTTGTTTCAAACTCATAACATAGGGTGGCGGACTTCGTCTGGCTTCCCTAGCATACCTGTCTCGTCCCTTCCGAGAATCTCCCCCAAATCCTGGACCCCCGAAAATGGTTTGGACTTCCCCTGTATCTCTGGGGCTTGCCCTTGTGCCCGGGGTGTCGCAGGCTCATCCTCCGGCTTCGGCCTTTCTCTCCTGACATATCGACCGAGGTGCCCCCTGCGAATGAGCTCCTCAATTTCTTCCTTTAAATGGATGCACTCTGCTGTGGTGTGACCAATATCCTTGTGATACTGGCAGTATCTACTGAGATCCCTTTTGGACCGGTCCTTTCTCATTGGTGGAGGCTTTTTGAAGGGAACTCGGTCCTCGTTGGTGAGGTAGATATGCTCCCTTGAATCTGTTAGGTTCGTATAGAAAGTGTAAGCAGTCTCCCTATGACCGCTCCCCCACTTGGTATTCCTCTGTTGATCATCACTTGACCCTTCATACGCCCTCTTCTTCTTTGCTCCATTTAACCCTTCATTAGCTGGGGGCTTCGCATTGGACTCCTCCTTTCCTGCCTTTAAGTTTGTGTGGCCATCCTCCACACGAATGTATTTCTGCGCCCTCTCATAGAAGTCATCTAGGTCGGTGACTTCCCTCTTCAGCATGTTGTCCCACAATTTGCTTCCTAGGTGCACCCCGGCTGTAATGGCCATTTTTAACTCCCGGCGGGTCAGGCTCCCCACTTTAGCGGCCTCCATGTTGAACCTGTGAATGTAGCTCTTTAGACTCTCCTTTTCTCCTTGTTTCACATTAGCAAGGCAGGTGCCCGGCATCGTGTAGTCCCGCACGGCGTGGTGCTATTGGAGGAATTCATCAGAAAACTGCTGCCAGGATCTGATGAACCCCGGCCTTAGTTTTTTAAACCATTTGTATGCGGCTCCTTTCAATGGGACAGCAAAGCAGTGGCATCTGGCTCCGCTACTAATTCCCCTCAGCTTCATCAGGTCATTAAATGCGTCCAGGTGGTACTTTGGATCTGTGTTTCCTACATAGGGGGTCATATTGGGTTCCTGAAAGTTGGCAGGGAGCCGGATGGCTTGGATCTCCCTCACAAAGGGTGACTCATGGTCAAACTCTTCCTCAAAAGCCTGACCACCAGAGGCGGTGACGATCTTGCTTCGCAGGCTCCTCATTTCTGTGTCCAGGTCCTGCCTCCTCTTGCTTAGGGAGTCCCTTAAAGCAGACGGGTTAAGATCCCCCTTTCCTTTGCCCTCTCGAGGCGCCATAGGGGGCGTGGTCCCTTTACCCGCCCTCCTTTTGTTGAGCTCCTCCCGTAAATCTGAGGGTACTCTCTTAGAGGTGACCTCGTCCTCGTTGCGAGGGGCAGCGTTGGTCCTCGACTCTGGTTTCTGGGCCTGCTTCGGTGGTTCAGGATGTTCGCATTGCTTCATTCAGCGGGTGTTAATGGTGGAGTGTCGAGTCCTCCCATCGTCTACCGGTACGGTGGTCTCTGCCCCCTCTCGACCTATCTCTTTTCTCTTGGGCAAGGTCACACTCGAGTTACCTTGCAATAGGCCATTCATCACCTCTTGCTTATTCTCCAGGGTGGTCTCCAACCTTTAGTTCTTACGGTGGAGCTCACGTATTTCTTCTTCATAGAATCGAGTTTTAGAACTCGAGCTCACGGAATGGACCCGGGGATGCTTATCATGTCTACGCGTCGAGGGGCCCGGGTCCTGCCGGCCGAAGTTCGGTACTTGTGGTGGTATAGGGAGCGAGAATTTGTTGGCATTCCCCGATGGTGCCCTTGGAGGACTCTCTCCGGGCGGGACGGCTGGTGACGAGACCTCTCTATCACCCTCGAGAACCTTAAAGTCCCTTGGGGGCTCCACATCTCTGGGTGGAGGGGGATCCTTCATGGAGGCCTTCAACTGGACTCCGTTAAGGTGGACCTCCACCTCTCGTGTCTCCATGAGTCTCTTTGAACGTCTTAGCATTTCTTCTTGCCGGAAGTAATTGTAGAACAGTAGTTGGTACATAGTTTCCCACAGACGGCGCCAAACTGTTGACGGTGAGAACTCGTCAACTAAGTTAAGTTAGAAAAATTGCAAAGTAAAGATTATCAAAAGAAAAGCTTTAGAAATCTAAGTATAAACTCGAAGAACAATTGCAGAAGAAAAATGGTGAAATCAGTTTGCATTCACTATGGTGTACAACTACAGTAATTTTTCCAACCCCCTTCCACATTGAAGTGGAGTTTATTTTATAGTGGGCTCTAATGGCCCTTGATACAATGTGGTCCAGGGGACTAGGTAGTATGCTACTACACTGTCAGGTGAGTGGTCTCAAAGGTAGTGGTGTTGACACTAGTACATGGCCAGGTACCATGAGAATGTCTCCACTACTTGATCGTACGAATGTCAGAGGAGTGGTGCAGGTGGTAGCGGTGTCGACTCTAACATCTGGTATGGAGCATGCAGGCCATGTCCTCTCTCTCAGTGCTCCAACTACTTGTCTAGCAGGAGTGCCATGGTTAGGCGTACAGGGTCTTAAAAGCCTTACCCCGTACAAGATTGGACTAACATGACCTTTCCGAATCATACTTGGGCTTTCACTTCTAGATGGTGGGGTTTCCATTGGTCTCCATAGAAGATGCATCTCGAGGTGAAGGGTGCAAGATGCTCCCCCGCGAGGCCCTCGTGACGTAGCCGTGGCGAGGCTAGGCGAGGCCGTCTGCTGAGGGCCGTGGCGCGTGAGGCGCTGGGGCTCGCGAGGCCATCTGTAAAGGGTTGTGGCGCACGAGGTGTTGGGGCTCGCGAGGCCACCTGCTGAGGGCCGTGGCGCGCGAGTCACTGGGGCTCGCAGGGCCATCTGCTGAGGGCCATGGCACACGAGGTGTTGGGGCTCGCGAGGCCGCCTGCTGAGGGCCGTGGCGCGCGAGGCGCTGGGGCTCGCAGGGCCATTTGTTGAGGGTCGTGGCGCGTGAGGCGCTGGGGCTTGCGGGGCCATCTGCTGAGGACCGTGGTGCGCGAGGCGTTGTGGCTCGTGAGGCCATCTGCTGAGGGCCATGGCGCGTGAGGCACTGGGGCTCACGAGGCCATCTGCTGAGGGCCGTGGCGCGCGAGGCGTTGGGGCTCGCAAGGCCATCTGTTGAGGGCCATGGCTTGCGAGGCCATCTGCTGAGGGCCATGGCGCGCGAGGCGCTGGGGCTCGTGAGGCGCTGGGGCTCGCGAGCCCATTTGCTGAGGGCCGTGGCGTGCAAGGTTCGGGACAGGGGTCCCGTGTTGCACGCCTGCTGGGGCTTTGCCTGGCAAGGCTTCCCAATACACACTTAGGGACGTAGGCACAGATATGTACTTAGGCATTTATGGGACCTTAGCACGTGCTTTAGATCTCTTAAAAGTATGGAATTTTGAGCATCCACAATTCATTTTTTAGTATACAAATTATCATTAACAATTATTTAGTGTGCTAAACATAAATCTACAATTATCAAGATTAGTTTACCTTTCCTAGTACTTAGTTTTAGTTCAAAGTTTGCCTACTTTAGAAAATTATATTTTGAAAAATATAACTTCAAAATTCTTAAACTTTTGAGAACCAATCTTGGATATTCTAAGAAGTTCCTTGCCAAATTTCATACAAAAATAATCATTTTTCTTGGTAAAAACTATTGTCAAATGTGCCCCTTCAAAACTACTGCTGGAAAACTTAATCTTTTTATTAAAATTTGAAGATTTATAAAATCTATTTAGGTCTGAAATTTATTGGGCTTGTACTAGGATATATAAATATTTCTCATACGAAAAATTAAGTCATTTGTAAAAAATTTACTCACTGAAAAGGGTTCCCAAACATGGCTATCCAAAAACAATTTTGATTTTTTGCCTAATTTTCAAAAATCATATCTCTTAGCCTTTTCAATATTTTTCTTTGAAAATTTACCAATTGTTTTACAAATACCAAAATAGTGTTAATTCCAAAAATCATAAAAGAAACATTAATTTATCTATGGAACTCACTGTCCAAAGTTGGTTGTTTGTACAATTTTTTAAAGACATTTTTCAGATTGCACACCAATTTTGCAAAAATCATAACATGGACATTTCAAATCATTTTTGAATGTTTCTACACACTACGAACATATAATAATTCTAGAATATACAATGGAACCTAGAAAATCTAGAAATAGGTTCATATAATTTTTGCTTGATCAATTGGAAGTCAAGACTTAAACATATTTTCACATAAAATCATAAATTGCCTATGTAATATTGGGTTCCATCACTAAAAACCATCCAACCTTCCATGCATGTATGACCCGCTAATATATAAGTATTATTACAGTTCCTATAGTAAATTTAAATACATTAAACTACTCAAGCATGGCAGATTATTCAATAACCAAACAGAAATATGATGGAGTGACCATATACCTCTTGTAGATAACTTGGTTGGTTTGGATGACCTTTAGAAATCATATCCTTTGCTCAAACCTTTAGTTTACATATTTTAACTCCCCACAAGACCAAATATAAGTCTACACAAGCCAATAAATGCAACTAAAAGAACAAAACCAACAAACCTTACAACTTTACAAAGAGAAAGTCTAAACTTTTATGTTTGGATGTTCTATAGTTTTTCTTAGCTTCAAATAAGGACCAATTGCCTCTGAACTATGTTTATAGAAGGAAGGAGATGAGAGAATGAGAGTTTAAGTGAGGATTTGTATGAAAAAATTCAGATAAAGGGAAGGTGGTTGTCGGTCAAGCTTGAGAGGTTTTGGGAGAAAACTTAGAGCCAAAGTTTTACAAATGAGAATTATGAAGACCACTTTGACATTTTACATTTTATATGATATAAAAATAAGACATGAAATGACTAATTTACCCCATAAGCTTCCGCCCCATATAATCCCTAATTAACCTTGGTTTTGTTTTGAATCAATCCTAATTTAGTTAATTAATTCTATGTTTAATGGTTTATTTTCTAAAAATGTTACCATGTATTTTTTTTTCTTACATCGCCAAATTAAAAACATAACATAGGGTAATTAAATTGAATATTATTTGTCATTTAATTTAAGTGGTCTCACTCCTATATTTATAACTCATGTAATTTAATTAGGCTAAAAGTGCATTTTTCACAAAAATGTATTTTTAGAGATTTTTCTTACAAAAATCATAGTTTTTGATCATTATATAAATTATTCCAGTAATTTAATGCCCAATAATATTTTACCATAATTATACTTCTCAAATAATAATTTATTTGAGAATTTACCAGATTAGGATTTTCACTCGGTTTGTCGCCAAACCGCACATTTCACACTTGGCTAACATTAGCAACATAAAATTTGTTTTTCAAGCATATATTATTATTCAAAATAATAGTATACAGAAGATACTTGTAGGTGCCCCAAAACATGGGCGTTACAAAATAATTTTCTAACAACAATTCTTCTCATTGAGTATGCAATGAGCTTAAGTAAGTAATCGTTCTCAGTGACAGTAATTTCAAATAGAGGCTGACTTCCCCTGCCTTGGATGTAGGAATTTTTTTTGGAAAAATCCAAAGCAAGTAATGGTGCTTTGTGTTAGTGTGGATCATATGTACACTTTCTTTCTTGAAGGATTATAAAGCTCTAGTCTAGATTAATTAAACTTTGTGGTCAGCATTTATATATTTTAGCTGGTGCTAAAAACAACTTAACTTATGCATCATGTTCATATTATCACTTTCTTCTCGTTTGCTTCTTCAATGACACCAATAGATTTAAATCAATGCCAATTTCATTTCGCTGTTTGTTTCATTGAATATCAATATATAAATATGTGAACAATATAATTATTTTTATGAATCTTATAAGACAAAAATATTCTAGTTATTGCTCTAATACCAGTTTTACTTTCTCAACCAAATTCTCTGTAGTGTTTAGCAGAACTTGGTCTGCATTTTATATGTTTACAGTATACATAAATGTGTATGTTAGTTTGGAAGATATAGTAATGCTAATTGAATAAATATTGTTGGAAAAGTTCGGGGAACCTAGATAACATTACTTTATTGCTAAGAGATTATAGTGAACATGTGTATTATGTCTTCCAAACTGATATATTATAACTATTAAAGTTTGTATTTTGCTTATATTAATTTTGTAGAAACTTGGGCGGATAAATTTAAAAAAATGATTACTTGTTTTTAGTCTTGTAGTATATGTCATTGATACACTACCTTATTCTTTGTCCACCTTCTGAGTTTTAATCAAAATAGTATAATTATGGAATTAATATGTTATACGTTTTGATCAAAACTGTGTATTATTAATGAAACTTTTATTAAGATTATAAAAAGAATTGTTGGGTATAAGTTGTTGTATTTGAAGGTTTTTTAACTATGACTTTGAATGTTTGATTTTAGTTATGACAATAAAGCTTAGTTAATTAAAAGAAATTACTCAAAAAAGAAAAAATTAAGTGGATGGACAATTTAATTAATATACTAATTTTAAATTTTAGTTAACTAAATTTATTAATGAATTAAAATTTAATATCATATATTATTTGTTAAAGAAATATTAAATAAAAATAGTTTTTAGATTGAGCTCTATTAATAGTATATTATGTTTTTGTTATATTTTTAATTTTTTTACCAATCATAGATTCAATTTTTTAAAACTCAAAACTAATTTACGGATAGTGAGCCAATCATATTTTTCATATATATTTTTTTAGACACTAAATTCAGATTTTCATTTTAGAATCACACTTTTAGAAAATACAGTTTTCTAACTGTGAACCATTCAGACCCATAGATTCTTGGTAAATTATCAAAGAATGTATAAAATTGACAAAGCTATAGTTCTTCTAAGTTATTAAGACCCATTTTGGGAATTTTCTTGGGAAACCTTGTGTGCCATTTTACGGCTTATAAAGTGTGAGGATGATAATACCCTTAGTGGGAATTCGTTTTATGACCTTAATGCCCAAAGTATATTAATCTACCATAAATGCCATAATTAATCTGACTATATTTATGTTAGTTACATTATTGGCTAACGAGACGGGACAATACATGGGAGAATTGCCCACACGTATCAAGGACAATCAGCAAGTCAGTCTGTGATTTACTTGTCTACAACATGAATTAATTAGTGTATTGCTTGCTAAAAGTAGATATTATACGCTCATTAGAGAGAGGGCTCATTTAGAGATGATGACTAGGGGTGCTTACGCTCCAAGTGAGATAAGTATATCAGGTAAACTTAGGAGTATGATGATCGTAGGGTTGTTTATGTTCCATTATTATATGCTATTTATGTCTTGTTCGCGACCGTGAGAATTGGCCAGGAGATAAGTGTGGTAAACTTAGAAGTTTGAACGATCCTATGGGTGCTTATGCTCCATTGTGATATGTTGTTTAGTCTGAATCAATTCCGTGACACTATTGATTATTTGTCCAGCTAGCTACTGTGACATTTTGGCCATAAGGTAAGTATACTAGGTAAACCTAGGAGTCTCGATTAGTTGGTGTGGATCCTCCAACCCCGTGTGTGTTAGTCTAAATACCCTAGGTAACTGTTGGTTAACCTTGAGAGGGATTTATGATTTTGGATATCAGTGCGGAGACTCAAGTCTCCACTATGGTTGAAATAAGATACTAGGGGATACTTCTAGCAACTCCTGAGTTGACTTCTAGGGTCATTATTGTTAGTGGTTATTATTCTGCTTCTATTATAGTCTAGATTTTCTATAGTGTTTATGTTTCACTGATTTCTGTTCAAGGAATTGCGATACTGTCAGGACACTTAGGCATTCTTGAATTGTTTGATTAGGGCCCGAATTTATCCAAAACCCGAAGTGTGTAAGGTTTCTGTTGTGCGAACAATTACTTGGTCATTAGTTCCTGTTGTATTATTCTACTCTGTTTTGTGAGATTGATTTTACTAAGTGTTATCACTTACCAAGTTGTTCATGTTGTAGATAAGAGCAAAGTAAAGCTGGGACAGTGAGTGCTAGGGTCTGCTTGCGAATATGTACATGTGGCCCGACCTCTGGGGAGTCTTGTTGTTCTTATAACTACGGGCTCAATCATCTTTTTTAAGGTACAGCTGGCACCCAGTTAATGATGATTGTTAAATCCTGAGAACTTTGCATTGGCTTTAGGATAAGTAGTTATCGCTAACCTAATCGAGGTTAGCTATCAAAGGTCTCCCTAGTTCGAGTCAGGCAAGTTTTATGGAGGTCGATTCACATCATTCTTAGATCAATTTCGTTAGGCCACGAGCATCTCCCGAGTCAGATCACTATATCCTACAACATCCAGTTCAAGGAATGCATTCAACTTGTCCCAGTCTCATAAAATGTACAAACTTGAATTCCTAAAAGTTCGGAGGTGTTGTTGCTGCCTCATTCAGTCCTTCTTGGAATTAGGAATTTCTGGATGAATATCTTCATCCTTCCTCAGAAAGTTGTTGCTGCCATTGATAAAAGCTGCAGAGATTTTCTTTGGGGGTTGAAAGGGAACCGAAGCAAACTTCACCTCACTTCTTGGGAGCAAGTCTGCCTTCCCAAAAAGTTTGGAGGAGTTGGCTTCTTTGAAGGTAGGAAATGGAATATTGCGATGATGGCCAAGCACATTTGGGCTATTTCGAGCAAAAAGGATTGCCTGTGGGTCAAATGGATAGATTCGATCTACCTCAAAGGTCAAAGTTTCTGGTCTGTCCCTTTAATAAATGACACAAGCTGGTACTTTCAAAAATTCTTGAAGCTGAGAAATGTTATAGATTGTTCTGCTGTAACTTCTTCGGTGTTAAGAGGTAAATTCAAAATGAAATCTTTTTATCTTTCTCTTATAACAGCTAGAGAGGTTCAATATTCTTCTTCTATATGGCATCGTTTATGTGTCCCAAAACACAGATTTATTTCCTGGAAAGTGATGAATGAACACCTTCTTACTCGAGATAATCTTGGGAAAATAATGGAGCTGGCCTCTTATTTCTGCCCTGTTTGTGAAAATGTCACTGAGTCCCATCAATACCTCTTTTTTTTTACTGCACTTTCACTAAGAAAATTCTGCAAGAAGTTAGTTCCTGGTCCGGTTTTAATGGCTGGCCTCATACCATTGGAACCTGGAAGATTTGGAGCACCAATGTCTGTTCAGACTTGCTGTCTTCGGTTTGGAATGCTATTCTTTCAGTAGTTTTTTATTCAGTTTGGTGTAATAGAAATAGGTGTGTGTTTGATTTGTGTTGTAGCTCAGTGATGGTAGTTAGTTCATCTATAAAATTAGCTATCAAAGCTAGAGTTAAGGGAATTAATTGCTCTAAGGCTAAGAAAAGAGAAAGAGATGTAATTGGCCTTATAAACTCCCTTTAACTCTTGCTTCTTGTTGTTTGCTGTAGCTGTTAGCTACTGCTAGATTTGTATCTGTTTTGTGTTTGATGATTAATAAAGTTCTTCTTTTCCTCAAAAAAAAAAAAAAAGCTCGGAGGTGTTATGAGAGTAAATAAGCATGATGTAACTATTGTAACCTCTGCCTGAGAAACATAAAATGTCAGGCAGTTAGTATTTTTATGACATTATTTCATACGTTTGGGAATTAATGTAAACTTGAACGTTTCTCAGATGTAAACCGTCACCAAAACTGTACATGGACCCTCGATAAATAAAGGGGGAATGGATAGAAAAATGGGTCGAAATTTGTATGCAAAAACTCTGCAAAAAATTTCTTAAACAATTTTTCCAGAAAACATAAATATAATAACAGTGACTCGTGGACTATGTGAATTCAATAATTAAACCACTTAAAAATCCTTGTGTGCTATTTATCAACGGTTTACATAAAAAGCCCAATTCTCTACCTCGTGTTTCTTAATCTACTGTTGGCGAAAAAAGTGCGTCTACAGATTGGTGTTTTCATTGAGAGCAATAGGTCTTGTTAATCTCTTCTGAAAAAATTTCATTCACTCAAAATGGTAGTGACATGATCAATGCGCGACAACAAATCAGAGAGGCTTGGAGCCCCTGTAGAGTTTAATGCAATCAACCTTGTTGGAGAGGGCATTTCTATACCCTGTCATCCCTGAAAACAATCCCAAAATAAGGATGGGGACCCCCACGACCCTCGAAATTCTTCATCACACCACTGCAACAACCCAGGATATGTCAGAGTGGTTGAACTGAAGAATTTTCACCTAAGGATCCATCTCGCCCATGCCAACAGGCATATTGAAGAAATCATGTCTCGATTACCCTCTCCTATAACCGACCATAATGTTGGAAGGAGGACAAGTGGGTCCCACAGGATTAGGTCCCACAAATGTAATCACCAAAATGTAAGTCGTTCCGTTGGGATCTCAACCTCGAGCTCCATGCCATCAGAACAGATTCCCAGGAAGACCGGCCCACTCACAATCATAGGAGCAAGCAGTTGACTCATGTCACTAAAACTTAACTAAATCAAACAGAGTGAGTAAGGACTACCTCTAGACGTACAAGAGTCCCCTTGACTCCTCCAACATCATTCAGACTGGGTGGTCAAGAGGAAAGAAACGAGGAAGCATTACCACTAGTCTAGGACATTGTTGTGGATGATGGGCGACCTAGATTGGTACACCCTGATGGACAGCAGGTGGTTTCAAAAATAAGGCACCCACCATCATCAATTTTTCACCCAACACTTATGCGAGCGCAATAAAATGCACAAGCTCGCAGAGAAAATACCGAAGGAACTCTGCCCATTGAGAGGTTACATATGTTCATGGTCTGGTGATACTAGAATCCGAGATCGTGTGAATGACCAAGCTCAAGGACCTCACCAGCAGATGGTAAGCTTTGTTGAAGGTATTTATTGGATAGAAAGTCATCATGAGATGAGGGTGGAGAGTGTTGACTGTACATACTCTTGGAGGTAGGAGACCGACCTAAGAAATCATCTAAACTCATCTCAAAGTTTTCGCTCTAACCATCAGTTCGACTTGCACTATCATTTAAACACTCAGCAAAGACAGCAAGGTCTCAACAATGATCTGAGTTATACTCAAACTATGAAAAATCCATCGATGATGCATGATGATGGGAATGTCCCGATTAACCGAGCTCATGCTTGGAGGGATGGTAACATGGATAACACACAACTCAAGAGGAGAACGAATACTCAACTCCAAAATAAACCGGTGATGAGGGATCCAACCCTTGTCGACTAGCCATGATGGAAGAACAAATGAGGAGTCTCTTTTCCAGAAGAAACTAGGAAGATTACGATTCTGATGAGGAGCTCGAGCTTATTGCTCCTCATATAGCGGAAGCACCTTATCTAATAGGTTTCAAAATGCCGCACATGGCTACCTACGACGGAACTACTGACCTGTCGAACCACATTGGGACTTTAAACACACTAATGAATACCCATAACATATAACTCTATGTCATGTCCTGTTGCCAACCACTTTGACAGGAGCAGTCAAGCTGTGGTTTGACAAGTTCAAAAGGCATTCAGTCACCTCTTTGCATCAATTATTGTCAAAGTTTAAAAAGCAGTTCCAAGGTGCAAAGGAGGTACTGGAGGAGGCCAATTCCTTGGAAAATATCAAACAACAAGTGGTTGAGTTCCTTAAGGCTTATATAAACCAGTTCACTAACATAGCAGCCCGAGCTAGAGACAGTGATTACAGTGCTAGGCTTATGGTGATGCGATCAGGGATCAATGTGGGAGGTGAATTGTGGAAAGAACTCAAAAGAAAATAAGTAAAAAAATATAGATGAGTTCCTGGCCCAAGCTCAAGAGTGGATAAACCTCAAGGAGGCTGAGTGCGCTATGGCTTGAAATAGTCAAATTCCTACGCAACCCGCTAGAGTGGTAGCAAATACTGCTGCTATGGCTCCGCTTGCTACCCGTAACAACCATGTAGAAAACAACAATAAAAGAAAGGGAAATACCAAAGGAAATCAAGCAGGGTCGAAGAAGAACAAAGCTGGGGACAAGTACGCCTTGATATTCACCACATATACCGACCTGGTGGATATGCGACAAAACATATATCTGGAAAATTATACTTGCCTTTCGTGGAAAAAGCCAGAGCCCATGAGGCAGGCCAAGAGAGATCTAGCCAAGTTCTGTCATTACCACAACAACATTAGCGACATTACTGACAAATATCATCAATTGAAGGATGAGATTGAGATTCTCATTCGAGCTGGACCATTAGTCGTCCATGCATAATCCATGAAGATATCCAGGAAATCTAGCGAACCCACCACTAGCTCTTCCAGCTTTGGAAAATCCACTCACCCCTCCATTTATTGAGGGAAAAGATATTGCCACAATCGTGGCTGGACCCCACTTGGCTGGCACAAGTAATGGGGGTTGGAAAAGGTATGTCTAGAAGCTAAAGACTCATGATGGTGTGGTATTGATGCCTAAAAGCAGCAAAAATGGACAAACAATCCATTATTTTTACGGAGGAGGACACAAGCCATGTTAAATTCCCGCACAATGATTCGTTTGTCATAACCATTCAGCTCACAAATCGGAGAGTTTAGAGAATCGTGATTGATAACAAGAGCTCCATGAACGTGCTATTAAGGTCCACTATAGAAAAAATGGGACTATCAATATCTAACTTAAAGGCCTTATCGACAACTCTATACGAGATTTTCAGGAGAAGGAATGGCAACCATTGGGACAATCGAGCTCATCGTGACCATTGGCGATGAAACACAAGTAGTGGCAAAGAGGCTTGAATTCATTGTCATAGATTTTTTGACCGCCTACAATGGCATTCTAGGGAGACCAGATTCGATGGTGTTCGAGGCAATAACTTGTAACCGCCATTTTCCTATGAAGTTCCATTCGCCTACTAGAATATGCATAGTAAGAAGGGACCAAATTTCTTCCAGGGAGGGCTATACCATTTCCATGAAGGAAAGATCACAACGCGGGTAGCAAGACATGGTGATAATTAAGGACATTGAGGAACCCCCAGGCGATGGTGGTCGTCGAGTGGGGCCAAGATGTGAGAGGGGGGGGGGGGGGAAGAACCTCAGGCAGCAAAAGATGAGGTCACCCAACAATAAGAAATTGACTCAAGGATAGGTAAAGACTGATCTGAGCTTCAGTCTCTGGAGGAGCTAAGAGGAAATTCTCAATCAGGAGGCAACCTCAAAGTTTGTGTAGATTGGAAAAAATCTCAATGTCGAACACAAAATAAATGTGATCAAATTTTTAAGGAACAACCTCAATGTGTATGTCCAGTCACATGCCGATATGCTGGGAATAAGTCCAAATGTGCTCATGCACACACTAAATCTGGATAGAAACATACCTGACATTCAAGAAAAGAGAAAGTTGTTGGGAAATGAAAGACGATAAGCTCTGGAGGGAGAAGTAGCTCTCCTCTTAAAATGTAGATTCATTAAGGAGGTGAAATATCAAACATGGATAGCCACCCACATCCTGGTTCTCCTATCTAAACGAAGCCTTCCTAAAGGACTATTTTCCTTTGCCTAGGACTGATCAGCTCGTAGATGCTACGGATGATCATGAGATCATGCCTTTCATGGACGCATATTCTAGATATGACCAGATCTTGATAAACCCTACAGATAAAGATCATATTAGCTGGATGACTAAGCATAATGTATTTTGCTACAAAGTCAAGTCATTCAGGCTGAAAATTGCTAGAGCAATTTACCAAAGATTGGTAAATAAAATTTTCGTTGAATATATTAGGAAAAACATGGTGGTGTATATTGATGACATGCTCGTCAAGTCAAAGTCTGCCAACAACAATGTGTCCAACTTGGAAGAATGTTTTATTGTTCTTAGAATGTACAACATGAAGATGAATCGTCAGAAATGTACCTTCAGGGTTTCATTGGGGAAGTTTCTAGGCTTAATTGTTAATTCAGCTTGGATTGAAGCTAATCCTAAGAAAATCATATCTCTGATGGATATACCATTTCCTAGGTCGCGAAAAAGAGGTCCAAAGTTTAACTGGAAAGACCTCAACCGGTTTGTATCGAAATATACCAACAAATGACTCCCCTTCTACAATTTTCTAAGGGTGAAAAAAGACACTTCGAATGGATTGACGAGTGCAAGAAGTCATTCCAAGATATGAAGAAAAACCTGGCTAAACCTCCCATTCTATCAAAGCCCATCAACGGGGATAATTTATACCTCTATGTAGCAGTAACTAAGAGTGCAGTTAGTGTCATTCCAATTGGAGAGAAAAATTAGACACAGAAACTAGTATATTATATTAGCAAGAGGTTTCTGAGAGATGAGTCCCGATACCCTTTGATCGAAAAGCTAACTTTCTTCCTAGTCCTAACTTCAGCGAAGCTTAGGTCTTACTTTAAGTCCCACGCCATACACGTCCTAATCGACCAAGCTTTAAGGCAGATTTTGCAAATACCTGAAGCATCTAGGGGCTTGCTAAGGTTGGCCACCTAACTCAGTTAGTTTGATAGTCTGTATAAGACACGGACATCTATAAAGAGACAAACCCTTGCTGATTTTGTGGCCGAGTGCATCAGTTTTCAAGAAGAACCCATGTGGGAACCTGTTCAAGAACTGTGGAAACTCTTGGTTGACGGATCCTCCAACGAGCGCGAGTTAGGAGCAAGGGTAATTCTGATCATGGCAGAGTGACATTGCTTTCACACAGCTCTCAAGTTTGGATTTGACGCCTCAAATAACAAGGTCGAGTATGAACTGTTACTAGCTAGAATCGCATCGGCAAGGATTTAAAGACAAAGGCCATCCATTGATTTAGCAATTCTTAGCACACGGTAAACCAAAGTACTAGGAGAATATCAAGCTTGTGGGATCGAAATTGCCACCTTTTTGGCTAAGGTAAAAACTGAACTGTCAGATTTTGAGTTATGCTCTATAGAGCAGGTACTGCACGAGTAGAATAAAAATGCCACCACTAAGGAGGCGGACATGTTCAAGGTGGTCCCAGTTGAGTTTCTTGACATGCCCAGCATAGATGAAGAGCCAAAGAAAGTCAAGATGATCCGAAAATGTTCGACCTGGATAATTGTAGACTATCTCACCATCGAAAAGCTACCTAAGGATTGCAAGGACGCACAAAAATTTATGTACTAGGTCCCAAGGTATGTTCTGGTCTTGGGAATTCTATATCGGCGAGGTCATTCCATGCCGCTCCTCAGATGTGTTCTACTAGAGGAGCCCCTGGCCATCCTTAAAGAATTCCACGAGGGATTCTACGGAGACCACACTGGGGGGCAAAGTTTGGCTCTAAAAATATTGAGGCAAGGATATTTCTTGCATACCTTGAAGAAATACTAGGCCTCATACATTGAAAAATATGATAAGTGCTAGTGTTCCTCGATAATAGCTCAAGCTGCGACCGTCGAATTGACCATGATATTATCGCCTTGGTCGTTTTCCATCTGGGGGATAGATTTAATTGGATCTCTAGCAACTGGAAAGGGAGGAGTTCGCTATGATGTGGTCGATGTCTATTATTTTATGAAGTGGGTCGAGGGAGAGCTACTAGCAACAATAACCTCAAAGAGATTACTCGACTTCGTGATAAAGAACATTATTTTTTGTTTCAGACTTCCAAGGAAGATCGTGTCAGATAACAGGACTTAATTCTATAGCGACCTGTTCACAATTTTTTTCGAAAAGTATGAGATGATTAAAAAGCTTCTCTTTATTGGCATACCCTCAGACTAACAAATATGTCGAGGTGGTGAATAAGACCCTCAAAATCAACTTTAAAAAAGAGGTTGGAAGATGCTAAAGGGTTGTGGCCCGAACATCTCCCGTAAGTACTTTGAGCCTACAAAACTTCCCATTGCACCTCTACTGGGCACACACCATTCTCACTTACTTAAGAAAGTGAATCTATGCTCATATTCGAAACCTTAGTTTCCTCACATAGAGAAAGAAATTTTGACCAGGCGCAGAATCACGACTTATTACAAGCATCTCTGGATCTAATTAAAGAACAACCAGAAGAATCATAGATATAGCTCGCTCATTACAAACAAAGGGTAACTTGATACTTCAATTCGAAGGTCAAGGAGAGAAGACTTTAGCTGGGAGACTTAGTGCTTAAAAGAGTGTTTTTGGCTAACAATGATCCTAAGGATGGCATCTTAGGCCCGAACTGGGAAGGACCATAACAGATCATTGAAATTTTACGAGAAGGCACCTTCAGATTGGCCCGAATAAGTGGAGAGACAATTCCATGTTTTACATTTGAAGAAATACTACCAATGATTGGGTCAACTTTTAAGTCTAATTTATGTTATAAGTTTTTAAGGCTTGATTATAAAAGACATTTCCTTTAAATTTCATTTGAATTAATAAAATAGTGATTGTTGTGTAGTTTAAGCAAGAAATCGGTACCTTGTACAAGATCGTTCTGTAGAAGCGACATAGAATATTCATAAATTCTAATCACTTGGGGGCATATTCCCTTTGAAATATTTCTTTGAAAAATTCTGCAACTTAGAATTTGAAAATTTTGCGGCTTGATAAAGCCCGAGTTTTCAAAAATAATTCCAAATATGAACTAGGTTAAGAAAATTCAATGCAAAATAAAAAAAAAAAAACCCTAGATTAAACTGGTACGAGGGCTGAATATTAGCAGGTATGCAATTAAGCAATTAAAATCCTGGATGCAACCAGGTACGCGACCTGAAAAATAATTGGTCGGCTATCAAGCATATACATCGATCTTAAGCAACCTCTTTAACTATGAATGTGTATAAGAACTTAAAAGGTTTAAAAACACAGAAATATGAGGGAAATGCGTAGAGAGCCAAGTTAAGTAGATATAAAACAAGGACAAATAACCTCGAACCAAGTCATTTGGAAAATTGTCTCGGCCTAAAGGGCCCAATTACAAGGGATGAAAGGTATCCCAAAAAAAGTAGATAATAATTTCTTAACTTTGAGATCCGATAACTTGCTCATGAGAAGATACTTCATCCTCCCCAGCTGGTGAGGCCTTATCAACGGGTTTCGAGGGCTCCTTTTAAAAGGCAATCTTGAAATTTTACGCGGTACCACTCCCACAGCTCGGTATCCAAGAAAGAAAAGTCAACTTCCTGATTAAAGGACCACACCTTGTAGAACATCTCCTCCAGAATTTTATTGGTATGAATTTCATGGCCATCGACCTTTGGCTAGAGTTCATTGCCTTTGAGTTGAAGTTCACAAACCTTTTCCTAGAGCTGATCACGAACCTTGATTACCTTTATGGCTTGCACCTTAGTAATCCTCTCGTTGGACCGGGACGTCTCAAGGTCCACTTCAATATGCTGGATCCTCTCAAGAGCTTTTCCATGGACTAGTTCACGAGCTTAGTAAATGCACTTTATATAATTATGATTATATATGACAAGATCGATGTGAATTAATTTTTTTTATAAACTTATTGTTTTGCATAAAGATATAATTCATATCTTAAAAATGATCATTTGTAGATCAGTCTTAACCATGAGTGGTCATGAACTCCTATTCACGTCTATTTAATCTTTTTATTCATTCGTTAATGTCTCTTAGTATAATGGGGCTAATGACTTTTGTTTTGGAGATTCAATAACTTGAATGGTTGGGAACATGATTTTACAATAATGAAATCCATGCTTTCTTAATGGATCGAATATTGGTTACCTTAAGGGTTAATTCTGGATTTGAATAGTTATTGAGCTCTAGTCCAGAATAACTATGGATCGAATATGATTTTAGATTAATTATTCACATGTGAATTAATGGTACTTAAGGAACAAGAGGTAATTAGAAGGATAAAACAGTAATCCTTCACCAGCTCTAATTAACGAACCAATAAATGGAGGACAAAACTATATATATTGATTATATCAATGGACTGCAAGAGAATACTTTGTAAATATAATCTTATAATTACTAAGAGTACAATGCTATATTTATAATGGAGTAATACTTGAATTAATAAATAAGATTATTTTATTAAAGAGTTTAATTAACAGTAAAGTATATTAAAGCTTAGTATTATAGGTCTAGGATCCTCGAGTCGCCTCTGTATTACACTATCAAGGATAAAGATGTCACATGCATGATTAATGGAGAAAATGACTAAATTACAAATTACTTAATTTTCCAGGGCTAAGTAATAATTATGGGTGATTAATTAATTACTTGACTAATTAGATTTTATTTAGAAAACTTTATATGAATTGAAATTAATATTAATCATTTTTTGGATTAAGATTATCTTAGTATAAGATAATTATTCTAATATGATAATTTAAGATAAATTTAAATCTGAATTTATTGATATTTATTTTTAAAATAATATTTTTATATATATATTTTGAATAAATATATTATCTTAATTTTAATTAAACAAAGAAATGAGAAAAATTAGGGTAGTGGAGTGTACCACATGCCACTCATTGTCCATGCACAATGAGTGGTGCCACAGACACTATCACATGTGCCAAGGATTTGAATTTGAATTTTTTAAATTCAAATGTTATTTTTTATTCAATTAATTGTTTAATTATTTTTTTAATTCAATTAAAATAAATAATTAACTTAAATATCTTTAACTGGTCAATTTTGAATTAAAAAGATATAAACTTGTTTTATTATCTATACGTTTAGAAACAAGAGATCATTATTAGACACATTAAGTCGATAGTTTTTTCTAAGCATGAAACTTAAAAACCTCTCTACGCCTTCTCTTCTCCAAGCACTGTAGATCTCATGTGTTGAGAACATCTACAGAACTTAAATAATCAAATCATTGAATCTCACATGCCCACACACGTCCTTGTGTGTTAAAGGATTGACTTGGAAGACTTTGGTGTGAGCCTTCACATGGATAGGAAGATTGTTTGATAATACGAAAAGACTCAAGGATTCTTGATAGGCTACAAGAAGTATTCATATTTTGTGCATTGATTTAATGTGTAAATATATGTATTCATCCTTGCTTGGTATTAATGATTATTTAAAACCACCACCACTTCCTCTGCGACCCTGATTTTCTATTTTAATAACGACAATTACTGTACGGGAAATGTACAATCTTAGCTTCAAAATCAAAATTTCAATGCTTTAATACTATTGGTTAGACTCAGTGACCGTGTCTACACTATAAAAGGGGTAAACTAGAGTTAAGATTTATTGATCACACTTCTCAATTAACTCTCTCACCACTCTCTTTCTCCAGCTCTCAAGAACACACTTTTTCTCCAAGAAAATCAAAAAGATTTGCTTGACCTGTGTAATTTTTAAGGCCTGTTACATCCCAATTCTCATTTAACTACCGTGGATGTTTAAAAAAATTTGGGAAAGACTTGGAACAAATAATTTGGACAACAATTCATGTTGATGCAAACTTTGTTGCAAGGATTTTGGTATCTCAGACATGGGGAAATTTTGATTTCATTTTTGTGTTTCGCATCTTCTATTGTGTAATTAATTTTCATATTTTCCTTGTATTTACTGTTTTGAGTTCTAAAATTAGGGTAGTGACTACTCACTTTACCAACACCATTTATGTGTTCTCATTGGCGAACATTTGATCATAGTGGGGAAGTCTAACGTTGGCCCCTACTTCAAGGAATACTTCTTCACCTACATGATCAAATCAGAATATCACACCTTTCATAAAGTGGGTAGGTCCGGATTCACACTAACTCATGCCTTGTACATTTCTTATAAACTTTCTCTAATTTGTTCATTATGTAGTCCAACATGTACCCTGAAGTATAAGGTGCACCTCGTTAGGCTTCGTAGGTTGACGGTAGAGAACAAGCATGCCAAGTTAATCGTCAATAATAAGAACTTAAGGGTGTGCTGGCTGTTCAAGTCACACAAACTCATGTAATCAGGCTCATCCTCCATAAAGAGTAGGTGAACAGATCGTGTTCGAACCCAATAAGAGATCCTAGGAGACCCAGAGGACTAACCGAAGATGACACGACCAACTTTCGGCCCATACTCCACTCATTCCTCAATGAGTCATGTGGGGACGTTGGCCCCCGAGGAGGTTGGCTCCACTCAAGGTGATATAAACTTGGACCCCAATGAGGCTAATCACCCCATTTTTAAGCTGCCTATCTGCCCACTTCCCAATCGCGTCTATACCCATCATATAGGTTTTATACTCCCCCTGTAGGAATATTTTATGATCTGGCACTATTTTCTTTAAAGACTAGGGTAGATGAAGGCCCTCATGATAGGTGGATCTTTGAACCAGTTAAGGAGATATTTGAGTCAGACAGAGGTCCCTAAAGAACCTAAGTATATAGACTTAGTCTTTGACAGTTTTCTTTGTACACTAGTGTTGTTCATCTTTTATATTGGTCTTTGCATTTTTGGTAATAGTTTTCTATTCATATTTTCTTATTGCTTTGTCTTATAGCTTGTGTTATGTTATTTGAAGATGAAATAAGTGTTGCTCGTCTATTTGTTGCTGTGCTTGCCTTCGTAAGAGCAAAAGAAAAGAAAATAAAGTGACTGATATCACAATAACAAAGAAGGTATCACGCACTCAGTCTTCTACCCCCCCCCCCCCCCTTCCGTGGTGCCTCAAGTTGCTCTTCCCCTAGTGAGAATTGACCTTACTACGATTAAGACTTATGCAAATAGGCCCCTTCCTTCTAAGCCGGTAGGGACTACTCTAGCCAGTTTTTAAATGAGCCATAATCTTTTTCAAAACATATGCATTCCACCACTGTCAGGTAATATGTATATAATACAAGGCGGGCACCAAAACTCATTGCTCCAGCTCTTCATAATCTTACCTACAACATATAAACAACTTGACAAGCGATAATACTTAGTAAGTCAATCTAGAAACACAATGGCAAAAGTACTAATGCAAACAACAAGGATAAGATTCTATGTGCCTGTAGTTGTAGGAAAATAAGAAAATAAGCAAGTCTAACCCAATTAGCGTTCCAAACCAAACAAGACCTTTGGTCCCATAACCTAAGAGCAACTAACTTGCCCTTGGGCCAATAAAGTCTAAAACTAAAGTAACCATATCACAGTACAATAATACTATAACAATTATTAGATGCATAACCAAATAAGAGTCTCTGATTTTGTACCTTACATTCACAGAGATTATAGAATAAGCTACCAATAATATCCACACAATTATAAGTTACTACAAATAATGAGCTCTAAACAACTCTTCTGAACATTCCCTGTAATGGGTGCGAGTGTAGGTGCACCAATCTAATAAAATCCATCAATGTTGCTCCTGGTGGTGAACACTAGGAAAATGACACTGCCTAAAAGAGACATAGACCAAATTAACAATCATGAGGGCACCCAATACCCCTCTTGAAGTTGAAGACAACATACAACTAATATCACACACACCATATTCATACCTAATCGGCAAAAGTCCTCAAATAATATCCATGTAGGCACTTGGCTCTACCAATAAAAATTTTATAACTCAAATTTGCACAAGCTCATTTTCTCTACTAGTAAGCATTTATAATTCACATCTGAATAGGCTTATTAGTTTTGCTGGTAAACTCATTCAATTATCATTCATATAGGCTCGCGAGCCTTGTAAGTAAATGCTTAGTTAGAACCTGGTCACAACTAGCATATGCTATAATAACAGTCTCTTGCTTTCACTTTCTACAAAATCATGTATACATATGCTTGTGTTCTAATAGATAAGCATAAAGTGTATATGTGTTGTAGCCAAACATAAAAGATTGAACTTACCTCATAAGTTGACTTGCAATAACAGGTTTCCCTTTGCATAACTCAACCATAGTCCTTAGCAGTATTGTTTTTAATAAATAGAGATGGATTATCAATTATGGTAACTTTTATCCTTTTAATTATCTTGGGCATTTAAGATATCTCAAAACATATAAGTTGCTTAAACTAAACCCTAGCAAGTTATGCACATCATATTCTATTTAAGATTTCCTAAACTCGCAAGTTTACTAAATCAAACTAAGCCTTACCATTTGCATATCCTTAGAATTCTTTAACCTTAAGCCTGTAAAAAGTATCTATTTCCACAATTATTACTTATCCTTAAATCTTTTTTTTTATTATTATTTAAACTTAACTTGCTATTAAAATGATAACTTTATTTTTTTCCTTAAAGATCATCTTAAAAATTAACCCTTTATAATTTATCTTACAATTTGTGATTTAAAAATCGTACATAGATTTTAATTGGTCTTGGAACTAAATTTTCTACTGAAGACCTTTTTAAGGGTAAACAAATCAAAAAGTATATAAAGTGTATTTTATTTGCAAAAAGGTTGTATTTTAATTTAAGTTTTATTTTGATACCCTTAGATTATTTTTAGGGAATTCAACCCATATTGATTTTAAGTGTTAATTTCAAGACCTATTTGATAATTAATTTTATTAGATAGGCAAATGATATTCTAAATAATTAGAGCATTTATTGACTAGATATTTAAGGGTCTATTTAGTAAGACAATTAAATCTTGTTTAATGATTTAAATGCTTAATGTGATTATTAATTATTAGAATATCATTTGGTAAATTAATTGGATTAATTTAATTAATTAAAAAGCAAAACATGTTTTGAGAAAACACATATCCTAAAATAATGAGTGGGAGGGTGATAACTATAACTCCTATGGTCTCCATTATTAGTTAACATCGATTTTCCATGGAATGGGCCTCGAGGTGTCTTTGTTTGCGTCCCCCTAAGGAAGGTTTTTGACTGTGTTATTATTTAAGGTAAACTTCTATATAGAATTCGATTGATGATGTATTTCAAGTTTGACTGACCCTAAGCCACACTGTTGAGTTATGTCATTATTCTAAAATAATGGGTTACACTCACAAAGCTTAACTAGGCTTTCAAGTGGACTAGTTAATCTTTACCAAACTAGCGGTTGTTCGTAAGTCAAAAGAGCAAATAGTTGATTTTAAGTTTTCACTTATGAATTTGAGAATTGTCTCAAAATTAATTTAAGATTAGTCTGACCTACCCTAAGGCTAGTCCAATAATTTTTAAATTAATTTATCGCAGAATTAGTAATAATTGTTTTTTATGTGTTATTTAAATTATTGTTGCATTCATGCATCATATTTGAGCTTATAAGTCGCGACTCTAGGCAAGTCAACAACACATGACTGCTGGAGGCAATTAGTATCGCGACTTGAGCTTATAAGTCACAGCGTAAGGCAAAGTTAGAGGCTAAGCAAAGGGGATATTTTGGACACGGGCCGTGTCTAAGATATCTCAAGTCGCAGCCCGTGTCCAGAATGTCCCCTTTGCTTAGCCTCTGACTTTGCCTTGTGCCGCGACTTATAAGCTCAAGTCGCGGCACTAATTGCCTCCAGCAGTCATGTGTTTCTGACTTGCCTAGAGTTGCGAATTATAAGCTCAAGTCGCGGCTCTAATTCCATTAATTCTCAAAATAGGACTTTCAACCTCATCACAAACTAACTTTTAGTCGTCCTTAGCATCATTTTGAGTCAAACAACCGCCAAGAGCTTCGTTTTTCCACCATTTTCTATTCTTTTTACATTTTTCTCATGATTCAATGCACCAACCTACAACAAAGATAAACAAAAGCGTAATCTTACACAAAACACAAATAAAGAGTCAAGATTACCAAAAAAATACATTCTGAAACAACACTAAATTGAAGTTATCAAACTCCCCCAAACTTACTCTTTGTTCGCCCTCGAACAAAGGACTCAAAACAAACCTAGACTCTAACAACATGAATTATACCAACAATAACAATTATGCCTCAAAATCATTAATGTTAATCATATAATTCTCAGAAAACTACCAAACAGTTTATTCAATCCAGAATTCTGATTAAAACACTCCATCAACACACTTTACTCTACTAACATTTTGGATTATCAAATCATGATCGTTAAATAAACGTATTTGAAATCAATTATGCCAACCAAATTTCTTTCTAATCAATCCATTCAAACCAAGTAATTCCATAATCTCACCTACTTGCTATTCTCCACTAATATAAATAATGATATGGATAAGAATCAATAGGACTTATATAGGCTTGTAATGACGGCTTAGGTAAAGGTAGAGGAAAATGTAAGCACATGACCCAAAAAGCACCGAATTTACTTCCATAGTAATACAACCTCATAATCCCCTCTCTTGTTTTTCTTTAGAGAGATGTAAAAAATATATTTTTTTCATATGATAGTCACACTCCCTCAAACTTGGTTTTGCTATATATTCATATTGGGAGTGTGTCGAACTTATGTTTTTTTTTCAATATATATACTCTCTCTAATTGTTTTTGTTTTTTTGCACTTTTCATTTTCTAAACCCACTAAAGTCACAATTAAACCCTATTACACATCAATCCCCATAATTTTTTCTTAATCATATGCTTATAATATATTAGGGACAGATATATAATCAAGCTTCAAGTATTAGGCTTAAATGATGGTTTAGAACAAAAAGATACAATGTTAAGCTCAACAGGGGTAAACAAAGGATCAAGTAATTTAAGGTCGACAAGAAAAGCTGAAACGGTTCAAATGATAGCCTAAATAATTTTTTTAAGCATACATGATATATTATTTCGCCTTAAATAACAAGTAAGCAAGTTCTAGAATTTTAGAAAATAATTTCCACTTTCCATTCATCATTCCACTAACCAATCTCAGAAAGCATAACCAATATCAAAATCATAAATTTAACATCATGACAAGATATTCAAAAAATATTGTCTAAACTAAAATGAACTAACGAAGTGTTCAATCAAGCACAATTTTTTTTTTTTCAGATTTCATTTTCTTTGAATTATACTCATAATATTCACTTTATTCTCATCAACACTTGTTGTCAATCATCATTCATGTTGATACTAGACACACTAAAATCAAACTCCAAACACTAACATAAACTAAACAAACCACACAAAACAAAGCTAACATTAAAATAAGCTCCCTCCCCCAAACATAAACTAAAAATTATCCACAATGTTTAAAAATAAGTTAAGCAAGAAAACTTACCTGGTGCGAATCACTTCAAAAAGGTGGTGGATCTAGAAAAAGATGCCAAGGCGATGGATGAGGAAAACAGTGTTGGTCCGCCTCCTGATTTGACCATCGGTAAACCAACTCATTCTGTCTGTCATCCTGAGCTCTACAATAATCATGAAGTTCTCCCAAATAAATGTGAGTATGTTGGTTTTGCCGAATGATATAATCCAATCTAGCCAAGTGCAGATCCAGTGGAGCCTCAAGTTCCAAATATTGAGGATATTCTCCTCTCCTTTCCTCCTCAGCTGCCCTTGAATTGGCTGGTTGGTCATTGGAAGGCGCGGGTTCCTCAGCCGCATCTCTTTCCCCTTCAACTCTCACATGTCTGGGTTGTGGTACTGGTGGCTCCAAGGATGGGTAATTGAACTTTTACACCGTAGCATGAGAAATAGGCCCCATTGCCTTCCTATAAATATCACTAGGATATTTAGGTACCTCCTGTTAGGAAAAAATATATTTTCCTCAATGAAAATTGTTAAGAAAATACAACTCTAGACAAAATATTACAAATAATTAATGATTGATTAAAAGATGTTCAACTCTATGACTGAAAATACAAATAAACAATAGAAGAAGAGAATATAGAAATACAACTCTAAGAAAAAGGACACAAATAAAGTAAAAGTTTTTGAACAAAGGATTACAACTCTTAAGCAAAAGTACATGTAAATAGAACAAGAATAATATGAAGAAAAGCATTAGTAGAAAATAAGAACAAGAACAAAACAATAAACTCTCACTCACACAACCAAGTGAAGAGTGTTGGGGATCACCAAATTTAACAAGGTTTGAAACCTTTGTCCAAAAGCTTATTTCCCCCTAATTGAAGCACTAAGGGACCTCTCACAGATTTTGGAAATGCTTTGTGGAATAATCAAGCCTCTAGGTGTTTCTAGCCAAGTGCTCTAATGGATAGAAAAGTTGTCTTTCAAGTGAGCAATAGGCTCCTATTTATAGAGTTTAGAGACACCCTATAAATTTCAATTCCACCAATCCTCGTGGCTGTTACCAATGATTAATTGGATGTTTATGGAATTAAAATTTAGATTTGGAAGTTATTTATGTTTTTGGAGCCGTTCAACAAAGTTGGAAAAAACTGAAGATTTGGTCAAAGTTTCACCTGTGGCCGCAGCCAGGGGCATTAGTGGCTGCGGCCACTTCTCTCTGTCCCACAGGCCGCGACCACCCACATTTTGTGTCCGTGGCCAATGACCAATTTCAGCACAAAAATTGTGTTGTTTTTCCAAACAGTTCCAATACCCTCCCAATTGATTTTGTAACCCCCAAAACATATCATTGGGGTTAAAATCATATCTCTAACAACCATTTCACATATGACTTTTAAGAAATTTATATCAATATTGTGTAACAACAAATTTACACAATAAAGGGTAATATTTGGAAGTTACAAATTTGTAGCTGAATTTGCAACACCAAATATGTTACATATTTGGATATTTCTCATATATCTAAATATTGTAACTCTCTATTAAATGTTTCAATATGTGACACTCTTTGTCACATTTATTTAATCTAAAACATTATATTATAAAATAATATAACATTCCCCCACTAGATATAATAGTTATCTATTGTAACACTTATTTAATCAATCATTATATTTGAAATATAACGTATCCCCCACTTGATTAAATAAGAACTCTCTCTTATAGGAGTCATTGCATTGGTGCATAAAATAAATTGTTTTTCAACTTGAACTTTACTATAGTGTAATTATCATAAAATTTGGTTGCACTAGACATTACACAATCTTTTCATGATAACAAATCGGTGATAACACATACACCTTTGTGATGTTCACTTGACACCTCTATGTCTCGCTTTGCACTGTTAATGGCCATGTGCACTTTCCATTCATGGACGTTCTTGAGAATACTCCCAATTCTCATGAGAGGCGACACCACCCCTAGGTCCATATAGGCAAAATTCATACAGTATTTTGTTACCAAAAATTCTTGTCTTCATAAGAATAAATTCTATTAAAAAAACCTTTCGGTTTTAACACTCAACTTGGTAACTCACAAGTACTCAACATCTCAGACGGGACTTGTTTGGAGTACAACTAATATTCACTTGATTGACTTGTTGTTAACTATTGAACCTAACACTGGTTGAATAACTAATGTTAAGATAGGTTACCATCAACTGTGAATCTCTTTAGAGAGTTTAAGTCTTATCCCTCGAGAAGATGTAGCCACTAAATCCATCGTTAGTGGCTTAGTGAAAGGATCCGCAAGATTTTCACTTGTTCTCACATAGGATCACTACTAGAAATATAGGTTTTTTACTTCGGTTTTTATAGTGAGCATACAAAAAAAGCGAAGTAAAAACCTTTTCAAACTCTTTTACATTGCTTTTGAAATTGGCGCTTTGAAAAAAATTACATACTACTTCGCTTTTTTAAAAAAACGAAGTGAAAAATTCATAGTGGAGAGGGCCGTGTTTGGTTGCACAAGCCCTTATATTATGTTTAAAGATAGTAAAAATGCAAAAAAATGGCCAAGCCAAATGCAGCCCTTGTGCACTTTTAACTTCGGTTTTTAGGTAAAAACCGAAGTAGAAAGTGCACCTTCCACTTCGATTTTTACCTAAAAACCGAAGTTAAAAGTGCACAAGGCCATATCACTTATGGACCTTTAACTTCGGTTTTTAGGTAAAAACCGAAGTGGAAAGTCCACTTTCTACTTCGGTTTTTACCTAAAAACCAAAGTAAAAGGGCTTTATAACCCCTTCACTAGACCCGAACGGTCATCTTCCTCAAACCCTCTCTACCCTCTATGCAAAAAAAACCCCCAAAACCTCCATTAACCACCGTGAGCCAACACCCATTTTGATTCTCCAAACCCTTTTTTTTTTGTTTTTTCTTCATTTCTTGCAACATTTCTACCCTATAAACCGAAATATAGTCCAAAACTCTGTTTTTTTTTTGTTTTTTAGAGAAAAAAAAGCATTTGGCCGTGGGTATTTTCTTCATTTGAAAGTGGTGTTTCTTGCCGGATTTTGAGCGGATATTTGTCATTGCAAGGGGATTTTGAGCTTCAAAACAGGTATAGATTACTAAAATGTGGTTTTGATGATAATTTTTTATTTTTCTATGTTTTTTTTATTTTTTTTATTATTCCGAATTTAAAATTAATATAATTAATATTTTATTAATTTTTATAATTATTTGTTTATTTTGTTAGTTTAAATAATTTGATAAAAATTAGGTTTATTATAAATATATATATGTATATTAGTTCATTTTAGAAATTTTGACAATAGATAAATTTGTTTTTTAAATATTTGAAAAAAAAAATAGCTTGAAGATGATCAAAGTGTTGTTCATTAGTTTCATTAGCTAGTTTGATTTTTTTTATTTATTGGTTTGATAATTAATTATGTAGTTTACTAATTATGTAATGTTTTAGTAGGGTCGTTGATTGAGTGGTGAACTTTGTTGTTCATTTCGGGTGCATTGAAGATTAATATTGAAGGTTAGTTATTTTTTTTATTTATATTACTACAAGATTTATGTATAAAGATAAGACTAATGTAATCATGCATATTAGATTTAGTGAAAGTTATGTTTGAAAATTAGTGAAGTAGGCTCTGGGAAATTTGCGTGCTGTGGTGATATAAGGATGGATTGATTTATGCTTGATTATTTTGTTTGTTTGTGTTGTTGTTATAGGAAATTTTGAAATTGCGGTATGCTATAGAAACAGAGGATACTCTGCCGAATTTTTAAAAAAAATTATAAGACTAGAACCTAATAATGATAGATTCATCTATGCTTGATTATTGTGTTTGTTTTAAATGGTTTTATAGGTAATTTTGAAATTACGGTATGCTATAGAAACAGAGGATACTCTGCCGAATTTTTTAAAAAATTTATAAGACTAGAACCTAATAATGATGGATTCATATATGCTTGATTATTGTGTTTGTTTGTATTGATTTTATAGGTAATTATGAAATTACGGTATGCTATAGAAACAGAGGATACTCTGTCGACTTTTTTAAAAAATTTATAAAACTAGAACCTAATATAAGTTTTTTTCTAACTTATTAGGAATTGAATATTGTTATTAGTATGGATAAATCATGGATGCTTGAGAGGAGAGAAACATCACAATTTCAAGATGGATTCAACAAATTTTTAGAGTTTTGCCTAAAGAATTGTAGTGATCCACAAAAAATTC